>NC_083368.1:5445000-6045000 GCF_030254825.1 Meriones unguiculatus | reverse complement strand
GTTTTAAGAAATATATTTACAGCTGTTTGAAGCTGTTGTCCCAAAAGGCTTAAGGACCTTGTTCTTTAATGTAATGATGTTGGGACTGGAGGAGGAGAGGGAGATGAAGAAGGAGGCTCAGGTCACTATATTGTGCGCATGGACTGGGCCAGTGGCTTGGTGAAGTAATATCTCCTCCCTCTATCACTATCCACCGAGAGGTGACTGGTCATGATGCCCCTGGCCAGACAGTGCTGTGAGGATTTCAAGTCCTAAACTGGTTGGTAAATAAGCGTCTGTTTTCCTAAGAGATGTTCAAAACTGCTAGTATAGTTATGAAAACTGAATTAATGTAGCCATGTAACAGACTCCCCTTCCCCTATGTGCCATTTCTAGGTTAGCACTCCACATTTCAAGCACACAGCAACCACTGAGGAGAAATTCCTGTTCAAGTGTGCTTTATAATTTTTCTCAGAATAAAATGTCTTTCTGTATAAGGCATAAATAAAACATGGCCTTGATTCCACAGTATTATCCACCGATAAATCCACCTTTACTTCACAGCTTACGCGGCAAGAACTGAAACAGAGTTTCTCAAGTGAACACACACCTGAAATGTTTCATTTGAATGTTTGTAAAAATAGTTTTCAAATGTATTTCTGCAGTGACGTGGAATTGTCCTTAATGCTGCACTAGCATGCCCATCAAAAAGCTAATTTACACTGATATCTATTGTTACTCATATGGCTAGCTTCAGGGGTTACAAATCCAGTCAAAGGAAAAGCTCAAATGAGAATATTTGGTTAAACACCTTTTCACAGGTGTCATAATGGAAGTCAATGATTTCATTCACAAATCACAAGTGTGCAGGTGCAGGCACAGGCGCAGGAAGGGCTGGAGCTCATGTATATATAAGAAAGCACTTATGCTCTGCAATAGAGACAGTAAGTAATATTGAAAGGTCCTGCAGGTAATGTCACTGTGAGATGAACATCTCAACCTAGCCTTTAGACCTTCAACATTTTCTTTTACAAATGAAAACAGACAATCACAGACTATGCATCTAAACGTTTATCAGATTGCATCCCAATAAGAGGTTAGTTGCGGCTGGGTTCAGGGAGATGTATGTATGTATGTATGTTTGGAGTTTGTGGTGATCAGTTTCAGTTGTCGACTTGACACAGTGTAGAATCACCCAGGAAGATCCTCAGTGAAGGCTTGTCGGGATTTGGCTGGCCTGGAAGCATATTTGTGAAGGAATATTTTACACTGACTGCTATGAAAAGGCCTGGTCTACCATGGGCAGAACCATCTCCCAGGCCTCTGCAGCATTTATTTTTTTCTATACTTGTCTTGGATGCAGCACAACCAGCTGCTTCAAGTTCCTGCCTTGATAGACTGCAAACTGAATAAACCCTTTCTCTTCAGGATTCACTCAAATTCCCTCAGGATACTTTATCAAGGCAGCAGAAGGAAAGGAAAGGAAAGGAAAGGAAAGGAAAAGGAAAGGACAGGACAGGACAGGACAGGACAGGACAGGACAGGAAAGGAAAGGAAAGGAAAGGAAAGGAAAGGAAAGGAAAGGAAAGGAAAGGAAAGGAAAGGAAAGGAAAGGAAAGGAAAAGGAAAAGGAAAAGGAAAAGGAAAAGGAAAAGGAAAAGGAAAAGGAAAAGGAAAAGGAAAGGAGAGGGAAAGAAAAAGGAAAAGGAAAAGGAAAGGAAAGGAAAGGAAAGGAAAGGAAAGGAAAGGAAAGGAAAGGAAAGGAAAGGAAAGGAAAGGAAAGGAAAGGAAAGGGAAAGGGAAAGGGAAAGGGAAGGGAAGGGAAGGGAAGGGAAGGAAAAGGAAAAGGAAAGGAAAAGGAAAGAGAAGAAAAGGGACGGGAAGGGAAGGGAAGGGAAGAAAAGGAAAGGAAAGAAATAAATAGAAAAGGAAATAAAAAAGTCATTATGCAAATGAGAGGAAAGTGACTAAGAGAAATTATATAATGAGTAGTTTAGAATAATCTTAGATATTATAATTTAAAAATTTCTTCGGGATCCACAATTTTTAGACACATTTCAGAATGTTAATATGTGATGGATATATTCTATGTTTAAGCAATTAAGTGGGTAAAGCCTACTAATCTGGAATTATCCAGATTGTGAAATGTCTGAGCACTGACACGATATCCAAACTTTGATATCAAATCTGGCGTCAGATGACAGGTCGTAAGTAAAATACAGGTACATTAAAATATCCTAAAAATCATCTGTTCACCATGGGTATTATGTGTATATGAAGAATAAATGGATCTCCAGTTTAGACTCAGGTACCAGCCCCATGGTTTATGTATTTGAAAATATTTTTTTTAGAAAGTCTCACATTCAAAGCACTCTAGTCCCAAGCATTCCAGATGAGACAATTGCTCTGTGCTGAGAAAACTGAGGATCTAGAGTAGTGATTCCCAACCTTCCCAATGCTGGGACACTTTAGTACAGTTCCTCATGCTGTGGTGACCTCAACCATAAATTTTTGTTGCTACTCCATAGCTGTAATTTTGCCATTATTTTGAATGTAATGTAAATGCCTGATATGAAGGACATCTGATATGTGACTCCTGTGAAAGAATCTATCGACCCTGAGAAGAGTTGCAACCCACAGGTTGAGCACTACCAATCTGCAGCTTGGCGAATGAATACCGGGAGGAAGAAATGCTTTTCCTGTTCAATTTAACTTGATTCCCGTCACTACAGCTACAGTTTGCACCAAAACAAATATAATTTAATTAAATGCAACTTTTATTAAGGCGAATATCAATAAAAAGGAATGTTAATCTTCTTTTGTATTAAACTCTCTTTTAAAAATAAGCTCTTCTTTTACATAGCAGTCATGAATGCAATGTTCTGTTCAGAGTAAAAGCCTTTGTAGGGATTATTTCATCAAAATATTAGCTATATATTTACTTTCAAATAGTTAACCCTTCTTCTAAAGCTTGTATTGTTTTCTTTTCAAAATAGTGGTTAAAAAATTTACTTAAAACTATAAAATAATACTCTATTATCTTCAGTTACCTAAGAGAAGTTTAAATAACAATTCTTTTCCTGCCAGCATTATCCACAAACACCGATTTTTTTTTTTTTAACCAAAGACTCTCACCATTATCCACGTTAATTCTGCATTGGTGTAAAAGCTTGAGTAAGGCCCCTTCATATTTGGTAAAGGAAGTGACTGTAACAGCCTGAGACATCAGTTCACAACAGCAGATACACTGCCCTTGCTCCTTTCAATGTGCTATTACTGAAAATCAGCAACTGATCTGGTCTAACTAGTTTTGCTTCCCAGAATCCCATACTTAATCATGAATTATCTCATCTCCTGTTCTTTCAGGTCAAGGAAAATAAACCAAAGCAAAGTCAAATATAATGTGGCTTTCTAACGTCAGATTTATTGTTCAAGTACAAAAGTCAAATCAGTTCCACCTCAAATCTAAAGAAAAGATATAATGGTCAAACCAACTTAATTAAAGTTATCTTTAGGATTTCTTTCCCTCATATAACATGAAAACCCCTTTTCCCCAGAACACTTGAACATCATATCATCATTCTTCTTTTCCACTATGCAAATTAACAGATGTGTTTAAGCAGGACCAATCATACACTTCTCTACTTCCAACCAAGAAGTCTGTCACAGGATAGCTTATTATATTTTTACCCCTATTCTTTCCAAACCCAACTCCTCCACATTCACAGAATTCCTTCTTACATGGGTTGCCTATTTCCACCACTCCCAGAGGACAGAGCACATTCAAGGACAGAGCCAGGGTACCTGGGCATCATCTTCTGAGCTCCCAGTCTCTGCAGAACCATAAACCAACTTGAGTGGAAAGGGTTTGTTTATGTCTAGAAATTACAGTCCATCATAAAGGGAAGTCAGAGCAGAAGCCTGGAGGCAGGTCCTGGAAGCAAAACCTGAAGGAGAAGCCATGGACACTGCTCACTGGTTTGTTCAACTTGCTTTCTTATACAGTCCAGGACCAATCCCCGGACCACAGTGGGCTAGGCATTCCCACATCAGTCATTAATCAATAATCTATCCCGTAGTTCTGCTTTAGGCAAGCATGATGGAGGAAGTTCCTCAAATAAGGTCCCCTCTTCCCGGATGACTCTAGCTTTTGTCAAATTGAATAAAATGAAAGAAAGGAATGGGGGGGGGGGAAGAGAGCGAGAGAAGAAAGCCACAAAGGGCTGCTAAAGAATTCAGTATGTACTCCATCCCTGTCCAGAAAGGCAAAGAGGATGACATCAGAAGAAGGAGAAAAGAGAGAACAAGTCAGGAGCCTGACACAGAGGACCTCTCAAAGGCTCTGCCCTGCAGACTATCAAAGCAGATGCTGTGACTTATGGCCAACCTTTGGGCAGAGTGCAGGGAAACTTATGAAAGAAGTGGGAAACAGTAAGATCTGTAGAGGACAGGAACTCCATAAGGAGAGAAACAGAACCAAAATATCTGAGCACAGGGGTCTTTCCTGAGACTGATACTCCAACCAAGGACCATACATGGAGATAACCTAGAACCCCTGCACAGATGTAGCCCATGACAGTTCACTGTCCAAGTGGGTCCCATAGTAATGGGAACAGGGACTGTCTCTGACATGAACTGATTGGCCTGCTTTCTAATCACCTCCCCCTAAGTGGGGAGCAGCCTTACCAGGCCACAGAGGAAGACAATGCAGCCACTCCTGATGAGACCAAACTGACTAGGATCAGAAGGAAGGAAAAGAAGTCACCTATCAGTGGACTTGGGAAGGGGCATGCATAGAGAAGGGGGAGGAAGAGAGGGGTTGGGATGGGAGGAGGAGGGGAACCACAGGGGGATACAAAGTGAACAAAGTGTAATTAATAGAGAATTAAAAAATATTGAAAATAAAATAATAATAATAAAAAGAATTCAGTATGGAAATAAAAGAAGACGTTTTATAATTGAATAAAATTAAAAAACAACATACTGATCTATGAGACAAAGAAGATAGCTCAAAGAGGAAATTCATAGTGAAATCTCAAATAAACAACTTAATGATGACCCTTACATCCTTAGAAAAATAAAAAATAAACTAAAGCCAAAGAAGTAGGTGGGAAGAAATTACTGAATTCAAAACAAATATTAATGAAAAGAAATAAAATGCAAAGAATTAATGAAGAGTTGGTTCTTTCAAAAAAAATACGAACAAGATTGACAGAGCTTTTGCCAAATCAACCAAAAACAAAGAGGCCAAATTAATTAAATTAGAGATCAAATGGAGCACAACATATAAATTCCAACAAATGACCCTTACATTCCACACAACTGGAAAAAAAAAAACCTGAAACAGATGAATTTATAAATGCCTATCCCCTACCAAAATTAACTTAAGTGAAATAATTCAAACAGATATAGAACCACCAAAAATATTGAAGCAATAACACAAAATCTCTCAACCAAAACCAAAAAGTCATAGCCATAAATAAGACATTTATTCCTCCATGTCCTTATGGCTCCCAGAACATTACAGAAGATGGGCAGATAAAATGCAGGGTCCTGAAGGAGGAGGAGAGCCATGAAATGTGTTGCATAAGCAGAGCTCTGAAAAATCATAAACTCATGGTGCTAAACCTGCTACTGCATGGCCTACACAACTTGGGTCCATTTAATAGTCTGCTATGGATGACGCAAAGGATCATGGGATCTTACCACTTACTGCTCAACTATAGGCAACCAACAGATTCTAGGTACAGTGTCCTGTTATGTTTCCACTGGTGAACCCGCCATGCTCTGATTGACAGTTCCAAATGCACAGGTACCCCAAACTAAACTCAGTAGAACACAAAACAAAACAGTCATGGATGTGACATTGTTATTGTAGGGATGAGGGCCTGTGAGTTGTTGGAGGAAGAAAGGACTGGGGAATAACCCTAATGTATAATATATTATATACATGTATGAAACTTCCCAAGAACAAAGTTTATTAATAAAAAAGAAAAAATATTTCAACTTTTCTAAATTCTGCTTATTCATTTCCCATGTGGTTTATGCTTTACAAGCCCTAGGTACAAACAACAAATGTTTCAGGTCTGCAGAGAAATAAAACCACAAAAAGCTCTTTGGTAGGTGTATAATCATAACAGGGGAAAAAATAACAGCTTTATTAGGAAAAAAAATGAACCGAGGTTAGACATCAGGAAAGAATTTGTAATAAAAACAGAGGGTCATGTAAGAACCACTGGAAGTATTTATGGCACCTAAATGGCCAGAACACTTGGCAGACATGGTGGCAGGCTCACAATTTACCTCAGGAAACAAATCCGTTGCACCTTCTGGGAACTGGAAAGTGCATCCCAAGCGACCTCTGTGCCAACCGTTCTCAACCCTCCTAATGCTGTGACCCTTTCATCCAATTCCTCATGGTGTGGTGACCCCAACCAAAACAACAACAACAACAAAGAACTGTTTTGGTTGCTACTTCATAACTGTAGTTTTGCTCCTCTTATGAATCATGATGTAAATAACTGTTTTCCAATGGTTGGTCTTAGGAGACCTCTATGAAAGGGTCGTTTGACCCTCAAATAGGTCGCAACCCTTAGGTTGAAAGCCACTGCTCTCCGCTATTTTTCATTCTAACTTTTTGTTCTGTTTTAAACACCCTGCGTCAGGAGCTTCCAGTTGAATGTCCTCTTAAGGATCACTGCTTACCTGATTGGTTCCCAGAATACAACGCTCTTCATAACATAGCTGCATGTACTCTCAGAGGACCCTACCAAGACCACCACAAGCCAGATGAACCTCAGAATGCAAGAAACAATCTCCTGCAGGGGGATGGGGGAAAGAAGTGTGCATGCTTCTGTGTGTGTGTGTGTGTGTGTGTGTGTGTGTGTGTGTGTGTGTGTGAGCATCAATACAGGCACACATGAAGGTCTCTTTCAGATCAGTGGTAAAAGAAAATAATTTTGAACTTTAATTAGAAGTGTTAATATTTATCTAAATATCCAAATAATTTCACATTTGGGGAGCATATCACACAGACCTTCACCAAAAGACAATAAACATGCTGTATGCACATAATATAATCATCTCAAAAGTCTCTCTTCAGGAGCGAATTTATCACCAAGAGCGTCTCAGTGGAATTCCAGCTGTATTCCAGGCCACTGTTCCCTCGGCATGTTCAGCATGCTCTTTGGGGTAGTCCATGATCCCTCTCTCGCTCCGCTTTTCTCACTTATTGAGAATGAATGAATTGTTCTTTATAGAACAATCAGGATACTCATTAACACTTATTTATATTCAATTTTCTTCAATGAGGACACACAATGCTATAATAAATGTCACATTTTGAGCTCATGGTTTTCTAGCAAAGCCTTCAGAACTTCAAAAAGATGAACATCAAATATTTTATCTTAAAAAAAAAAAGACAATGTAAACGGCTTGCTTAAAGCCCTGTCCTGAAGAGCAGAAATAGAAAAAAACAACATCAACAACAAAACCGCGATAGGCAAGTTGTTCCCACTCATTAACGCTGGCTGCTTCTGTGGCCATGTATTTTTACTACAGTTTTCATGAGCTTCCGTTCAAGGTGAAAACAACCCAGAAGTTAGTTTTGCGAGGTCCTAAGCATGGTGGCTGGTTTATGTATGGAACTCATGTGGTCATATTAAATTACTGCTATTCCTCCTCAAACATACTCAACGTTTTTTACTTTCAAAGTAACTTAATGCATTCCCACTGGAATAATAGCCCTGGATTTCCATTAGGTGACCAGTGCTGACTGCCAGACCTTATGTAGCCGTGTGAGCAAAGCTTGGCTGGCACAGCCAGAGCTGCACCTCTTCTTAGAAATGCAACCACCCTACTTTAGGACCTGCCATGGGATAGTTTATGGCTTGACCATTTTGTTTATAATAAAACTTGTACCAATAATTCCCTTGATTTTAGACTCACGGATGCAAAGATGGATTTAGCCAACAATATCAGGTAATTTTAGGGGGTGTTGGGAGGAGAATGATGTGACACTTGAGGAGATTTACGCGGACACCTAAGGAGCAGAAGCCCGTGAGCTGAAGTGTCCACTTGTCAAGACCTCTGTGTATTCAGTAGTTTTCGTTAAGTCTTACCTACAGCCCGTACGCACAGGTGAAATGATAAACGCTGTCTGCTCCAACAGCAGCTGCCCATCCCTATTGGAGAATCTGGGGGGGGGGGGGCTGAACCCCTGCCTATCGTGCTGCGGTAAAAGCCTTTCTCTGCCTAACAAACCTTTCAAGCGAAAAGGGAAATCTGAGTGTGCTGCCCCTACTACAACGAGACTGGTGTTCTCACGCCAACTGAGAAGGCAGGCAGGCAGGCAGAGACCAAAATCTTCATCCCCTTCATCAACCATTTCCTCCTCTTTCGCCCTGCAACTCAGAAAAACATCTGATTTGAAAGGAGCTGTTCACTGGCAGCCATGCCTATACGATACCTCTCGCATTCCGGAACGATGCTGACGACCTTGTCATCATCCACGTGTCCCGGATGTGCAGCTTATCTGAAAGCAACGTGGTGAATGTCACTAGAGGGCACGTTCTGTGTGCTGCTGGTCAGGGCTGACACTTAAGCTCCCCTCCTTGCCCTTTCTCAAGCAGGGCAGCTCACCTTCTCCTGTTGCACTCACGATAGCACAGCAGCTCAGCTATCCGCTTAGTGGGCCTTAACTAACCTGCACTAGGGGAACACTATAGTGCTATAAATTATTGCCTCCTCAGAATTGTCCTGTTCCCACTGAAACAAACGAGGTAAACGTAGACCCAGCTAACAGGTCCTCGTAATCCCCAAGAGATTCCACATGCTAACATTCAAGAATTTTTAAATTACTTTCGCTTTTATAGTATTGGTAGCAACTGGGATTGTCATGGGAGTCCTTGGAACTTCTGAGTACCCACAATTCGTGTAAAATTAAGCCAATGCTTTAAGGGGAGAGTAATAAGACCCACTTCCCTCAGAAATACTCTCCATAGAAAATCACCAGTCTCAGTGGCGTCTTCCTTCTCTGTCCATCTACTGTACTTTGCTCAGGTCTATGTGACAACTGAGTACACTGAACACTGCTCTGCACATTACATTTACGAACTCTGCACTTTCTCATACACAAAATGGTCCTTTCAACCTTCCTCTTCCCAAGACTTCAGTAACGAACTTTCAAGGCCAACCTTGTTTCTGAAGCCCTTCTACCAACTGGCCTGCATTGAGGGCTTCAGCCTCTGCATTCACACCTGTTCTTTTTCATTAACTCTTTTTCTAGGGTTGCCCTGTCTGCTCTGGCAACAAGCTGTTTTCCATGGAGGGCTAGTCCACTCTGATCACTATAAGCATAAATCTGCCCTCCCTGAATTACATCAACATCTTCAGCCAAAAGCCCCAGCATCCAACTGGCCACTCTGTTCCACCCTTTTCTGAAAGTAGGGAGCTGTATGCAAGAGCACAGACTCTTCACCTCAGGAAAATTCAAACATTACTTTTCTACTTCAGTAATTATTTATTTTGTATAACCCCATTCATCTCTCACCTATAAATTTAAAAGCTTGTTTTATTATTTTCATTAGTTGGAAATGGTCCAAAGTTTCTGGTTTTTTTTAATCCCTCTTTCTCCTGAAGAACTGATACAGTTTTGCCCCCCTTTTATTTAGTAGAAATAATTGACTTGTGCTATTTATTATAGATTATTGAGATAATTGATACAGATAAACTGCACATTTCTAAACTGTGAGTACTATTTGATAGATATTTATCTAAGTGCATACCTAGATATTTATCTAAGTACGCACCTGTGAGAGCATCACCATGATACACAAACCTCTCTAATGATACTGACTCTGAATTCTTCATTATCTCCTTCCTATCATTTCCTCTCAGCACAATCTCCTGGTTCCCAGGGAATCATGCTTGTTTCTGTCATTATATTATTGATACAAACACCACACCTCTCAGGTAAAGAGACAGTTTATTCTGGAGCAATTGTGAGTGACCATGACCGCAGATTTAGGTTGTCCCAAATATTATGTTCCCACATGGAAGCAGTTTCATTAAGTATTATAGTTCTACAGAACAAAGAAAGCCATAAAGGAAGGCAAGTTTAAAATACATAGGGAGTCAGTTACAGTGAGGAGGAAGTTCTTTTATAGGCACAAGATGCTACCTGACGACGTTTTAATTTGAGGTTAGGTAGAAACTAGTGGTCTGATAAGCTAATAGATTTCAAAAGTTTTTTATTGATTACTCATGAGATGTTAGTTCTGACACAGAGATGAACGAAGTAAAGCTGTTCTGAAGAGCTAGAACTAGACCAAGATAAAGTAATTATTTTCTGGACCATCAACATTTCAATCTTTTCACAGTAATGCAGTTATAATCAATCAAATCATGATTTGATTTGATTGATTATAACTGCATTACTGTGAATGCAGTATGGCTTTTTTCCAGGAATTTTTATTTATATAGACTGGTTAATTTTCTAAAATGTATAATTGTAAACTGTGAATTAATTTTTTTCCTAGTACTTTCCACTAAATGTAACTATTTTAACATAACCCATTTCTGTTCATTGCTCACTTCCTATATTATTAGTACTATTTCTTTGTTGATATATGACAAGATGCTTATTCATAACTTGTTGATATCATTTAACTATCCCCAGTTTCTGGCTCTTCCAAATAAAACAACAATGAATATTCATATGTGTCTTTGTAGGTACAGATTTCCATTTTTAGTTGAAAAATACATCTGATTTTTATTTGAAAAATACATCTGGGTTAAAGGAAAACATGATTTATGTCTTAAGGAATCTGAAAAATCATGTTCCCAGGAACCATGTATGACATTCTCAGCACTAAATATGACCAACCTTTCTAGACAGGTGCCATTCTGGGAACCAGAAATATCCCTAGGTCTATGTATCAGCTGCAGTTGCCTTAATGGTATGAAGTCCATTTTCCAGTCCTTACCCTTATGTGCTGCTTAGCACTTAGTTAGTAAATACTTAAGGGAGATCTTCCTTTTCACATTCCTCCTTTGACTCTCGCCCTGCCTTCTTTGATTTTGCATTGTTTTTCTCTGACTATATTGTTGTGATGGTTTGCCTTGGAATGGATGCCATAAACTCAGATTATTTAGTTATTCACCAAATTGTTAAAAGTATTCAGGAAGAATTACAGGTGTGGTCTTGGTAGAGCAGGAGTCACTGGAGGAGAGCTTGGAGGTTTCAACAGCGCATGGCATGCTCAGTTAGCTCTCTCTGACTCCTGCTTCCAGTTCAAGCTCTCAGCTGCTCCAGTCAACATGCTGCTGCTTGTTCACTCTCACTCTGCCCCAATAGGATGGACTCTTAACCCTCTGAAATCATATGTCCAATTAAGTAATTTCTTTTATAAGCAGCCTTGGTTATGGAATTTTGTCACAACAATAAAAAAGTAACTAAGAAAGTTATTAAAATGATAAAAAGAATCTATAAAATATAAATTTGAATACAATTCTATAAAATTCTCATGACATACACATGGTCCTCCTTCAAACTCTAGGACACTTGAGGTGGAACTCATATCATCTAGAAAGTAGCAATGCCATTCTCAACATAAAGTTTTTGGTTTGAGGTTGTTTTACCAAAAAGATGGGAATGTAAAGCAGAGCCCTTCCTACTGTGCTGCTCCAGCCTTTATGCCTCTGTACTCTCATGAGGTGAAAAGAGCCCAGTAATCTCCTTCTAGGACACTAATCCCCACAGACCGTCCTAATTACAACCTACTTCAAGGGACTTACACAGTGGAATCTTGTTCTAAATGAAAAAAAAAAATGCTTAAGTGTTTTAACTTTAAAGTCTTTAATTTTTCAAGATTACAAATGATAAATTTCAGAAAAGTAGCCATAGGAGAATGGCTGAAAAGACTTTTCAGGAAGCAGCGTGCAGAAGAGAGCTGACAGCCGGAAGGAGCAACAGTTAAATGATGAGCAACAGCCTGTGTTTGTTCAGGCTGTTCAGCACATTTAGCATGGATTTTAGTTGAGATGCGTTTGTGATGACACTTTTGAAATTTTAGTTTGATAAACACTACAAGGTAATTGAGGAATTTCTTCCTTTAATTTTTTTCACAATGGTTTTGCATTCTTGAGTTTAGTGCTAAACAAAAGATAAACAACAGTAAAGAATTAATCTATTAGCTCATAAGTCTGAGCAAGTAATGTTAGAGGGTGGGAGATACTCAACATTCTTTTCATATTATAATGATAGACAACAATACACTAGTTTAAAAGGGGAAAATGAAACAATAACAATATACAGCATATATGTAACAAAGTGGAAGGTATATCTCTATAGGTTGTAATTTCTAACACAGAAACAATATCTTAAGGCACACTGTTGAAACAATATGGTCATACTGGACTGGAAATATTCACATTTCACAGAGTGAAATGGACAGCCGCTTACATGTGCACTAAGAGGTCAGCATTATAAGGAAGCCTGGAAACTCTGAGAATCCAGGAAATAAACAAAAGCCAAAGAAAATCCTGGGTCATCTAAATCAGAAAAGATGCTAGGAAAATATCAAAAGCACAACACAAAGCAGGCAGGAAAAGGAGGAAAAAACCCAGGAAACTCAGCTTATCACAGTTAACTTCTGTATGGAAAATCATATAAAAAGACTTATGTTCAGAAACCAGAAAATGAGAGAGAATCATTCTACAAGTTTGTAGAGTAACCTACTGATTCATACCCACAGAGCTTAACAACTACAGACACAAGACAGAGGCAAAGAACCTGAGCAAGGAGCCATGTGACGCCTCCATCA
The DNA here is from genome assembly GCF_030254825.1 of Meriones unguiculatus. Taxonomy (NCBI): domain Eukaryota; kingdom Metazoa; phylum Chordata; class Mammalia; order Rodentia; family Muridae; genus Meriones; species Meriones unguiculatus. The sequence continues at coordinate 6,032,197 of NC_083368.1, read as the reverse complement.
GGGATGAGCACCACCACGCCTCGCCATTGGCTATGTTTCTAGATCCATTGTTCATTGTCAGCTTATAAAATTAAGGAGCTATCTATAGACCTGAAATGAGCCAGGCACATTCAAAGGTCATACATTAATATTTGCCTCTTTTACAAGTCTTTGTATTTTTAAATGTTTACCTCGGAAGCATGCGATTTCTAAATGTTACTGTTGAAATTTTTACTTGGTTGTATAGTGCCATGGGAATTCATTTGTTATTCTTATTTATTCTTATTATAATAATATAATATTCTTATTATAATAAGAATATCCAAAACAAGATAGTATAAAATAAAATAAAGTTATATTTGATTAAGTCTTCACTAAGTTGGTGTTTCTAGCAAGCAGTTACCTGAGGCATAAAACTATGATAAAAATCCTGCCTAAATCCAAGAATATCACCATCCTAAATTGCTTAATTTCTGGTAAATTAATTATAGCATATATGTAGTTTAATTAGATACTGCATAAATCAATGTGTTATATGAGAAGCTTTTATATGATTTTAAAAATTCTTTGAATTTTGTTTATACTTCAAAGAAAATTTACATTAATACAGTTAAGTAATTTTAGCCTAGACCTGGTTTGTACTATAACTAATTAATGCTGTAAAAGTTATTTTATAAATCACAAAAGAAAGGCATATTTGAATTCTATTCTTCAAATTAATTTATATACACATTTAATTTTTTTTTTAGTAGAGTCAAAACGTGAGAACAATTTTCCTCTTAGTTAAGCAATATCATGCTATTTGAGTATGGGTTTAGAAGTGAGGGCTAAGTGAGACAGTTTCATATTCACCATCCTCCTTCCTCACCCTCTTGAGTGCTAGTCTCACTAGTCATGTGCCGCTGTACTTGGCTTTGGATATGCACTGATTTAAACAAATGGCTTCCTTAAAGGTAATAATAAAAAAACAATACTGTGTGCAGAACATGGCACACTGTTTTATTATTTGTAGTTTTTCTCACGTTCAGCTGATTTAATTCTTCTACTATGTAGAGGTGAGGCACACTCATCAACTCATATTTTGCACTTCTGTTTTTAAATTTAGAAGTCACCGTTCCCAGATTTACCTAGGTTTCCTCTTCATTTTAGCACACAACTAGTAGCCCTTGGGTGTTGTAATGGTCTGGAAGAAATGAAGATGTCCCGAAGAGACACCTGTGTCACTCAGATAACTGTCAGACTGTTGAAACAATGAGTCCCAAAGAACTGTGAATTTCCCAGGTATCGCAAGGATAGAGAATGAAAGGCACCATGGGGAGGGGGTGATTTGTCTACCAGAAAGAGGTTCTAACCTTCTCACAACTTTCCTGATCCCCTTACAAGATGAGACTGAAGCCAAGACACTGATGAGTTGGACCAGAGTACACTTCGAAGGGTGGGAGTGGAGGGGAGGTGTGGCCTCAGCTGTGGAAGTCCTTGATCCCCCATTTAAATTTCGTTCTTTTGTCAGGACCTTAAAGATGGACTTGAGGGACCTGCTGCATCTCTTTGACCTTCTTTCCAATGTGGCCACATGTAATAAATTTCCTTTTTTTTTTCTTTCTACTTTTAACTCGTCTCTTTTTGTTGGCTAATAGAGGATATGTAGTCAGCTCTGATTTGGGGCAGGGGCTGAGAACCTTCCAAGTTCAGTAACAGTATCCCTCACAGTTCATTGTCTTCCCTCTGAAGCAACATTCTACTACCGAAGTGGCCTCACCTCATCTCATCATTCACTTCAAAATCTCCCAGGTACCACTAACCACTCACAGTCTGTCCCCCTGGCAACAAACCTTTAAATGTAAAATGACCCACAGATGACTGCCATTCCTTCTCTACTGTTTTTTTGTAGCAGATATCATTTCCATATAATGAAAACATCCACTTGTACTCTGCATACATATCTGCTTTTCTGGTAGATGATTTAACCTATGAACTCAAACTTTATTCTTTTTATTGTTGTGCTTCTGGCAATCAGCAGACTGCTGGGTATGAGTCAGAGTCCAATATTTTTTTTAAATTATTAAATAGCAGAGAATATACTTTCTAAATTGTAATTAAAATATAATTTTAATGATATTTTATAGTTTTTCCTTTCCTTTTCTTTTTTCTCCTGTAACTCTTCCACATCTCTCCTGCTGCCTTCACGTTCTCAAACTGATACCTTCTTTTTGATTATGACTGACTACTTCATATTGGATGAGCAATTAGAGGGCTCATCCCTGGTCAAGATCTCCATCTGCCAGCTGTGATCGTTGCCTGTAGTTCTCACTCTAGGAAAGAGGTCCTATGAGAGTTCCCTTTCTATGTTATCATGTCTATTGGTATTGCCATTGTTAGAATATTGTTCAGGCAGCCATGCTGTTTAGATATTATAGGTGTAGCTTCTCTGTCATTTATAGGAGACACGACCACACTGATTTCATGGTCTTTTGGCTCTTCTTATATTCTGTCTCCACTTCTACAACATTAGCTCTTTCTAAGCCTTAGGTCAGGACTTGTGTTGTAAATATATTCATTGAGCCTGGGAAATCTCTGCATTATGATAGTGATGGTTTTCTGTAATGGCCTTCCTTTTCTATAATAGTTTGAATTTAAGTCATCTTCATGTCTCCCATTTTAAATGAGAATCATAACAGAAAATACTTCTTGTGGTTGTTGTGAATTACACCACAGAGTAAAGGCAAAACACTTAGAAAGTTTTAGGCAATAAGCAAATATAAAACCAACATCGTTATGAGTAGTCAGAGGATGTGCTGATTGACAGCCTGAAGCCAGAGATCTCCACATTTTGCCATATGCGGGATTAAATAGCACATTTGTTGAGAAAAGCTAAAATGTATTTCTGTGTGTGTGTGTGTGTGTGTGTGTGTGTGTGTTTTCCTTAGTTTAAAAAGGCAAATATAATGAGTTCAGCCTGAGCTACAGTGGTGTAAAGACAGACCTGGTTTATAGACCAAAACCCTGTCTTATAATAATTACCTTCTTTTCCTACATAGGCGCCAAGCATAATTTCAGAGAAATGTTTCGGCATTATCCCTATTTGTCACATTTAAAATATTGTATATCATGTTTGTGCTGCTCAGGTTCCTCCCAAATCTGCATGACAAGCTAATTTCCCCTATTCAGCAGGACCAGGAGGTGAGGCCTAGTAAACGAATGCTGTTCTCACAGGAATGGATTAGTTATTACAGAAGAGAGTGTGTAACAAAAGCCAACAAGTCCTCTTGCCCTCTCACTCCTTCTCTTTTGGCCCATCCAACCTCCACCCTAGAAGGACACAGCACAGAAGTACTCTGCAGCTGCTGGGAGCTATATTCTCTTTCTTCCCTCCATTTAATGCTGTGAGCCACACCTACCATTGTTTGTTAAGCCCTAGGTCTTATATAACAACACAAAGTAAACTTAGACATCTGCCTACAACAAAATCATTAAATGTTGCATTGCACGCAAAAAAAAAAATCAGGAAAATCAGGATGTTAATGTATGAGAAAATAAGTAAATGGAATGGTAATTTCATGTGAACATAAATAAACAATCATTATTAAACAAAGTGATCACAGAACTGTGACACATCGGAATAATTTTCATGGCTGAACTAAAATACAAATTGTTTTAGGTTACTCAATTAAGTGGAACTCTAATGACCTAAAATAGTAACACACTAATCTAAACTTTTTTTTTTACATACCCTAATTCATCACTGTTTTAAAAAGTGACAATTCTTCCTATTTTTGCATGTAGATTCCATTGACAAAAGTCTCAATGGACTATCTGTTTATGCCAGGCAAGAATTAAAGAAGTTGGTTTGCCCCAGAACAAGCAGGCGCAGGGAGACCTCTACAGTACCTGTGGCTTCTGGGTTAATATGCTTACCTATTACCCTTCTGGTCCTGATCAAACCATCCCATACCAACGGCAAGATTTTGATGTCTCAACTTTCTGTAGTTTCTCACCAATGTAGGACTTTGATGTTTTAATGATTAAAAAAAAAAAAAAGAAAAGAAAAGAACTTTTATAAGACCATTTGTGGTATGAGTAAGGTAATAAATAAATGTTGTAGGAAGTATTTTGTTGATGACATACACTAAACATATCAGGGTTGACTTCTATACACAGTGAGCTAAGTACAAGCATTATGATTAATTTTAATTAAGTAACTGACTGCCAAATTTTTCAGTGTCATTTTCAGATACAGAAATGTTACAGGAGAAAAATATGTACACAGGCTTTGCTGTTATAACTATGAATTAATCAAGGGGACAGAAACATATAATGTCAGCTGTTGATCTGGAAATATATTTAAAGCAAGATGACGAGGGGAAGGTCTGTTTTGTGCTACTGAGGAAGAGGAAAAATAGTTTGTCAATAGGTGGGTCAGGGACAGAGTAAAAGTCAAAACGAGGGCCAAGCTGAAGAAAGCAGGCCAGGGCTCTCTATGGTTACTCCTACCACCAAATTTTCTCTGCTATACCTCTCGAGAACCTGGGGTCTTGCTGTTGAATGTTTTACATGTTGCCCCATAAAAAGCAAACCTACAAATGCACATCCTTACTTTTCAGGCCACCACTTCTCTACTGATTCAAAGAAGTTTTGCCTTATAAATGGTGGTCCTTTAGTTTCACAAAGCTAAAGAATTTAAAGTGGCTATGCTAGCCATTAATGCTTGAATTAAGTATAGTAAAATGAAAACAGTTAATACATAAACAAGCATTTGAATTTTACATTATTTAATTTGCAAAATGTAGACATGAGATCTGACTCATAGGGTTGAATGCATAAAAAAGTCAGTTATTGTCACCTGAACAGTGCCTGGACAGGGTGCGAAATAAATGTCAATGATTAATGTACACTGGTGATTAATCTGCTCTTAATTTTCAGGGAAGAAGGGTGAACTGGATTGAGTTTGTTTACAGTGATGATGTTAGAAGATAGCCCAGTGATGGAGTCAGGATCCAGGAAGTATGAGCAAACACGTGTAGAACATAAATTTAGATCTGTGGGGAGACTTCAATGACAAAGACTACAATAGACTTGAGATGCTGCAAAATAGAGAAAGCGGCCAAATTCTCTATCAGTACCGAATGTCTCCCTGAACTTTGTGAAATGGAAAAAGAGGCAAAACTGGACCCTTAGGACAAACGAAGCACAGATCCTCTGCAAGAAGGAAAGCACACAAGAGAGCAAACGGGGAGTTTATGAAGAGAAGGTCCCTTTCTCTCGCATCCCCTTAGGATAGGCCACTGTAGGTCATTATGTTTATCAGCAGCTTTCTATATTATTCAGGATTTCTGTTCTCTAGTAGGTTATCTTTTGAGTGTCTGGGATTTTGAATTTTAGAAGTCTTGATTTCTTGAGTTTCAGCAGGATAGATGGATGGATAGATAGATAGATAGATAGATAGATAGATGATAGGCCAAATCATTAACAAAACCTTGTACTTCCTGAAACAGAGATCTAAAACTCATAACTAGCTGTCTTTCCACTGAGGAAACATTGAGGGGAGACTTTCTGGCTTTGCTAGAAAGAAACAGGCAAAACAGTTTGGCAGTAGGTAGTTTTGTGAGAGAGAGAGAAAAAAAAAAAAAGAAACTTCCAATCAAAGACAGGGCCAAACAGCACAGGAAACTCTATTAGCCCCACACCGGCTTGATTATCTACCATCACCTTTGTCCCAGTTTTACATCACTGCTTAATGGTGAACATTCATTTTGAAAATTTACCCGTCTTCACTTTCTTCTCTACTTCTTGGAGAGTTCATTTTCCCATTGGAACCTTCTATTCTCTTCCTACAGCCTCTGATGTCCAGCTTCATGGCCTCCTTCATCTCCCTCATGATGATTTACAGATTTCTCTCTTAGCTAGGCTTCCTTTCAAGAACGAACAGGCACTGCATTCATAACCCTATTTCCAGTGCCCTCTGTAATCGTTACCTGATAAAAACTGGTGTCAAAGAGGCCTCCAGTGACCTCAGTCACAAAGCCCTGGGTGATATTCTAGTACTATAGAATTTGGCAGTTTCTTTTGAACAGCTCATCTTGGCTGTAATCTTTCTCACAGAACTCTCCCCATTGTCCTCTAACTCTGGGCCTGTTCTCATCCTGTTTTCTAACATCTCCATTATAAGTCCAACCCAACCCATATCAGATTCTAAACTCATGTGCATGAATGATGTTCATATCATCAGCCTAACACTGTCAGTCTCAGGGTTCCGTTTCCAAATGCAGTTGACTCCAGTCTTCAGCAAAACAGTACTTTGTAGTACTCACTAGTCTTTCAAAGGTGACCAACTGTATGTGCTGCTTAGGTACAACTGTTATAAACCAGATACTGCCCTGACCCAGGAGGATGTATGATCTTATGCATATAATACAACTTCTTCAAGTATAAAATGCTCCAGTTTATGAAACACCTAACAGAATAGGTTAGTCACTTAAAGCACAGTATGAAATAAATGCAAATTTCTTGATACAGTGAAAAGTCAGGCAGTAAGTGTCTAGTATAATTTTAATTATCATATATGGTTTTAAACATCATTAACAAGTATAAAAATGTCTTGGCCCCCTGCCTAAAACAAGTTGGCCCTCCCTAATGTTAGAAATTATTTATTATTGTGGTAAAACACAGTCTGAATGTATGAATGTATGAAGGTAGATGTGTAAAATTACAATAGATCATAGAACCAAAGCAAGTGGACATGAAAACTATTTCCAAAAACATAAAGCTATATGAAGTCACTACAATAATGATTAATGCATTATACATCAATATGATAAAATGCATGAAAATCTGAATCACAGGAACTTTGTAAGAACTCCCCATCACTCCCCCTACCCTAACTGACTTTCCTGTTCCTTTTTTACAATGAGAAATGGTCATCTTCCTACAAACCAGAGATCATATTCATAGACAGCTTTTCACGGTCCTCTTGTTAAATCTAGTACCATTCAGCCACTTGCTGGAGCCAGAAATTATGGACCACTTACAAACTGATCTTTGAAACTTGTCACTGACAAATTCAAACACTGCTAGGAACTCTGAACATGTTGGTATATTGCCCAGCACTGAGGACCTCCCATCACTTTCCAAATAAACCCTAAATTTCACCACTTAGGCTCAGGTACCCACCACCTGGTCCAAGTTTACAGCTTTGATATTATTTCCAACAGCTTTGTTTTCCAAGCGAGCCTCAGCAGGTAGTCACCATTTTCTGCTGCTCCACTCTCTTTTAAGTATCTGTCTAATCCACCCTGCTTGTCTGTCTTCCCAGATAACAGAGTGCCCAGGTCACACTGTGGTGGGCACTTGAGGTTGTCTCGTTGGGATGCAGCGATGCATCCTCTCCTTCTGACCATGCCATGTCATGTCCACATAGCATTATTTCCAACCACTCTTCAATGCTCAGGGTAGATCAAGTCCAGGAAACAGAATTGGTTTGCTGAGTCCATGCACACACTCCTTTACCCTAGCCAAATGCTGAGGTCCAATTTGCAACCTAGGAACTTTGAATCTTAGAAAACATCTCTTTCGGTGTCTACTGTGACCCAGCTGTGAGTCATAGAATCCATTTCCTCTCCGGAATAATTTTAGGAGAAAGGAGCTGGGAGCATCAGAAAGGGCTACAGCTGGCAGAGACACACATCTGCTCAGCACTCTCCATGAGAAACTTCCCAGTCACATAACCCAAGAAAGCACATGCTGTTGATACTTTATCTTGGTTACTTGCAATCAAAATGATTCAAACTGACATGTGTTAGGATATTACAAAGCCAAATTCAAATATAATTCTTCGACGGTGATTCTTCTATTAATACAACTGAAGATAATCTCTCCACACAAACCTTCACAGGCATTTTAGGACATTCACATTCTACCTCCTTGGTGCATCAGAGTGTGTAGTGTATTTGTCGGTGTTTTTATCTTAAATAAAGCCCTTTAACGTCAGATGCTCAGCTACCACATCTTAGTATTTTGCAAAGTGTAAATCTAATATAAATGTGCACAACAAAGATTACATAAAAAATGTTAAATTCTGAAAGCCGAATAAGATAAGTGAAAAATGAAGAAGCATTTACTGATAAAATCACACCATAGGATTAGTCACATTTTCATGATAGGATAAAATGATCACTACATTTGCTTTCTAGTAATACTCTATGCACCTTAAAGTCTTCTTAGTTACATAAAATCTGACATTCTATATAATATTCTAAATTTTTAGGTTTAAAATCTTTAAGAGCAAAATATGCATTAATTATTAAATATCTACTAATCTTTGAAGCTTTTATATCTCTATTCTACTTGAAAAAAAACAGTTTGAAAATGAAATTATAAGCAACTCAAAGATCAGATTTGGTAGAAATAACTTCGGCTAACCCCTCTCAAACAATTAGATAATGAAAGTTTATAACTTAGATAACTGAAGCAATATTATATGAACTTTTTCTTTAATAAATTTATAACATAGTACCGAAGACTGATAAAATGCTGCTTGAGCAGTTAACCTCTGCTGTCTTCTCTTTCTTTCTTTCTTTCTTTCTTTCTTTCTTTCTTTCTTTCTTTCTTTCTTTCTTTCTTTCTTTCTTTCTTTCTTTCTTTCTTTTCTTTTTTTCCAGTCCTGATGAGATCTGATAGGCTAGGGTCAGATGGAAGGGTAGGAGGACCTCCCCTATCAGTGGACTAGGGAAGGGGAATGGGAGGTGACAAAGGAGGAAGTGTGGGAGTGAGAGGGAATGAGGAAGAGCAATACAGCTGGGATACAAAATGGATGAGCTGTAATTAATATAAAAAATAAAAATTACTGTCAAATTTATTTATTTATTTATTTATTACACTTTATTCACTTTGTATCCCACCTGTAGCTCCCTCCATCCTCTCTTCTTATTTATTTATTTATTTATTTATTTATTTATTTATTACAATTTATTCACTTTGTATCTCACCTGTAGCTTCCTCCCTCCTCTCTTCCTAGTCCCACCCTCTTTCTCTCTTCTCCCTCTATGCCCCTTCTCTAATCTCCTGATAGGGGAGGACCTCCTCTCCTTTTATCTGACTCTAGCCTGTCAGGTCTCATCCAGGCTGGCAGCATCATCTTCCTCTGTGACCTGGCAAGGTTGTACCCACTAGAGGGAGGTGACCAAAGAGCCAGCCATTGAGTTCATGTCAGAGACAGCCCCTGCCCTCCTTACTAGGAAACCAACTTGGAAACTGAACAGCCTATGGGCTTCCTCTGAGCAGAGGGTCTAGGTCCTCTCCATGCATGGTCATTGGTTGAAGTATCAATCTCTGCAGGCCCCTCTGGGCCCAGGGTTTTTTGACTCTAATGGTATCCTTGTTGAGTTCCTGTCCCCTCCAAGTCTTTATATCTCCCTCTTGCTGTCTTTTTTCTTTCTTTCTTTCTTTCTTTCTTTCTTTCTTTCTTTCTTTCTTTTTCATTCACTATCATTTCACTTTGCTTAAGTGGGACTTTCTACAAGCTTTATTTGAAAGTGGTTCAGACATGAGTTTTTATTATTCAGCAGTAGGAGAACTTTGGCTATAATTGCTTTGACAGTTGTGTTTTAAAAGTTTCATATCCTCATTCACACTAATCAACCAAGCAAGTCTTTGCCAAGCAAGGGCAGGATTGCTCAAGCTTTGAACCAAGCACTTTATTCTGGTGAGGTAGAGAAGATACTAGCAAAACTGCTTGAAAATAATATTTTAAATAAACTCTATGCATAAAATAATAAAATAAGCAAAATATCAGAAGTGGTTTATATCTTTATCTATACTAAGTACAATGATTTGAATCTTTAAACAGAGAAAATTTTGATATTAAAGTCGCCTATCAACAAATACTAACCCTGGTACATTGCTTCAATGTCATTGTTTTCCAGTACTAGGGTTTGAACTTCAGACCTCAGTTGTGCTAGGCAAGTGCTATACCACTGACCCAGAACCAGTCATACATGTGCTTTTTAAAAAATTATTTATTTTTTCATTAATTACACTTTATTCACTTTGTATCCCAGCTGTGGCACCCTCCCTAGTCCCCTCCCAACAGCGCTCTCCCTTCTTCATCTCCTCCACTCATGCCCCTCTCCCAGTCCACAGATAGGGGGGGTCCTTCTCCCCCTCCCTCTCAACCTAGCCTATCATGTCTCATCAGTGCTGGCTACATTGTCTTCCTCTGTGGCCTGGTAAGGCTGCTCCCCCCTCAGGGGGAGGTGATCAAAGAGCCAGCCACTGAGTTCATGTCAGAGACAGTCCCTGTTTGCCTTACTAGGGTACCCACTTGGAGACTGAGCTGTCATGGGCTACATTTGTGCAGGGGTTCTAGGTTATCTCCATGCATGGTTCTTGGTTGGAGTATCAATCTCAGGGAAAAAAAAAAAAAAAAAACTGGGCCCAGATTTTTTGGTTCTATTGCTCTCCTTGTGGAGTCACTGTCCCCTCCAGGTCTTTCTATCTCCCCTTCTTTCATTAGATTCCCTGCACTCTGCCCAAAGTTTGGCTGTGAGTCTTAGCATCTGCTTTGATACCCTGCTGGATACATGTGCTTTTTATAAAAACAGGTAGGTCAAGTAAAGTTGGCTTCCCTGGTAAGTTACTGGTAATTCTTTATAATGCTTTATAAGGTCTTACCCCTGAGAAGGTCACAGCGGTTAACACTTGTCTTATCACATGGCTAATTATACTCAGGATGCTGACCAGGGGGGCAGCAATGAATGGGCTGTGAGAATAAATGATTTCATACTCAGAAAGTTTCAGGAGTGAAAAATTACCTTAGCAACAACCTGTTTCCACACATACGCAAAGTGGGCACAAACAGCATGACTGGCTTAAAGTGGCAAGAGGCAGAGATGGTGACATTTGTCTCCACTGGGCTGGCAGGGACTCTCCACGCAAGTTCGCACAACAGCCTCTAACTGTTACTCATATTAGTAAGTGTTTCCCATCAAGAAGGAACAGAAGAATAAACGTAAAGCCCTAGCAAATTCATGATGAATTATATTCATTTGGAAAACTAATTCATATGATTTATGTTCTGTTGGAAAACAGTTTTAAAGGCCAGCATAAACACTAGTTATTTGTGACTGTTTAAAGAATTAGTATGGCCCTGGCTATAAACTTTCTTTAAAAAATAATTACTTCACTTTCTTTCTTTAGACACTTGAAGTTTTTTTCGAACAGGTCTTTCACTTGCTTGGTTAGAGAGGATATCGGGAAATGGAAAGATCTCCCATGCTCATGGATAAGTAGGATTAACATAGTGAAAATGGCCATCCTGCCAAAAGCAATCTGCAAATTCAATGCAATTCCCATCAAAATACCAACACAATTCTTTGCAGACTTTGAAAGAAAAATTCTCAACTTCATATGGAGAAACAAAAAAAAACCAGAATTTCTAAAACAATCCTGTACAACAACAGATCCAAACAAACAAACAAAAAAAAAGAGAATTGCCAAAATGATCCTGTACAACAATAGGCCTTCTGGAGGCATCTCTATCCCTGATCTCAAGCTGTACTACAGAGCAATAGTAATAAAAACTGCATGGTATTGGCAGAGAAACAGAATGGTGGATCAATGGAACCAAATAGAAGACCCAGAAATAAATCCACACACCTATGGATGCTTGATTTTTGACAAAGAAGCCAAAACCATATAATGGAAAAAAGACAGCATCTTCAACAAATGGTGCTGGTCTAACAGGATGTCTACATGTAGAAAAATGCAAATAGATCCATATTTATCACCCTGCACAAAACTAAAGTCCAAGTGGGTCAAAGACCTCAACATAAAACCAGAAACACTAAATTGGTTAGGAGAAAAAGTGGGGAAGAGCCTAGAACTCATTGGCACAGGAAACAACTTCCTGAACAGAGCACCAACAGCACAGGCTCTAAGAGCAACAATAAATAAATGGGACCTCATGAAACCAAAGGGCTTCTGTAAAGCAAAGGACACTGTGATCAGAATAAAACGACAGGCTACAGCCTGGGAAAGGATCTTAAATAACCCTTTATCTGACAGAGGTCTAATATCCAGAATATATAAAGAACTCAGGAAGTTAAAAAGCAATAATTCAAGATTAAAAAATGAGGTGTGTAGCTAAACAGAGAATTCTCTGTAGAAGAACATAGAATGACAGAGAAACATTAAAGAAATGCTCAATGTCCCTAGTTATCAGTGAGATACAAATCAAAACAACCTTGAGATTTCACCTTACAACCATCAGAATGCCTAAGTTCAAAAACTCAAGTGATAACACATGCTGTAGAGGTTGTGGAGAAAGAGGAACCCTCCTCCATTGCTGGTGGGAATGTAAACCTGTGCAGCCACTTTGGAAATCAATCTGGCACTTTCTCAGACCATTAGTGCTTCCTCAAGATCCAGCCATACCACTCCTAGACATATATCCAAAATATGCTCAAGCACACAATAAGGACATTTGTTCAACCATGTTTGTAGCATCTTTCTTCGTAATAGCCAGAACCTGAAAACAACCCAGATGTCCCTCAACGGAGGAATGGATACAGAAATTGTGGTACTACTCAGCAATTAAAAACAAAGAAATCATGAAACTGGCAGGCAATTGGTGGGATCGAGAAAGGATCATCCTGAGTGAGGTATCCCAGAAGCAGAAAGACACACACAGTATATATTCAATTATAAGTGGATACTAGACCTATAGTATAGGATAAACATACTAAAATCTGTATACCTAAAGAAGCTAAGCAAGAAGGAGGTCCCTGGGTAAGATAATCAACCCTCACTCAGAAAGATAAACATTACAGACACTGGAAGAAGGAGAAAACAGGAAACAGGACAGGAGCCTACCACAGAGGGCCTCTGAAAGCCTCTGCCCTGCCGACTATCAAAACAGATGCCGAGACTCTTAACCAAACTTTGGGCAGTGTGCAGGGTATGCTATGAAAGAATGGAGGAGATAGTGGGACCTGGAGAGCTCAGGAGCTCTACAAGTAGAGCAACAGAACCTAAATATCTGGGCACAGGGGTCTTTTCTGAGACTGATACTCCAACCAAGGACCATTCATGGATATAACCTAGAACCTCTGCTCAGATGTAGCCCGTGGCAGCTCAGTCTTCGAGTGGGTACCCTAGCAAAGCAAACAGGGTCTGTCTTTGACATGATCTCAGTGGCAGGCTCTTTTACCACTACCACCCCCTGAGCAGCCTTGCCAGGCCATAGGAGAAGACAATGCAGCCAGTCCTGATGAGACCTGATAAACTAGGGTCAGATGGAAGGAGAGGAGGAACTCTTCTATCAGTGGACTTGGAGAGGCGAATGGGAGGAGATGAGGGAGAGACGGTAGATTGGGAGGAAGTGAAGACGGGGGGGGGGGGGGCTACAGCTGAGATACAGAATGAATAAACTGTAATTAATATAAAAAAATAAAAATTTAATAAAAATGACTGTTTTAAGTAACTGTTGATTTGAACAAATGAAATAGTAGACACTCATATTAACTGCAACACTATTTCAAAGTACTGCATACAATTACAGTAATCAAGCAATACCAGCTGAAAATAATCTTTTTTTTTTTTTCTGATTTTCAAAACTTAGCTATGGAAGTCTCATGAAATGGCTCAGGGGTTAAAGCGCTTGCTGCAAAGCCTAAAAATCTGAGTTTAATCCCCAAGACACATTGTGGAAAGGGAAGATCTGTGTGGTAAAACGTGTCCTCAACCTCCACACGAGCACTCTGGCACACAGGATCACGTGCACAGACACAAACGCAGAAAGTAAGTGGTGTAACAAAAAATTTTAAATCAAAACAGAAACTGTCTAAAGCAAGTTTCTTAGCGCAGTTCAGTTTGCCCAATTTATTTCCCATTGTGGCCACACTGAGGCTAAAAACAGTAAGCACTTTTCTATGTCATTTAGTTACCTTCCTTCTTCAAAAGATAGAAAAATTTTAAAGAATAACTGAATTCTGGAATTCAGTTAAAAAAGCACCTTTATACTAGTCTAGAAAACTGACCTCTAACATGAAGGCCAACACTGAAACTTCTCAATGGAGCACACGTGGACACCCTGACATACATTATATCCACAATGTTTTTGAAAGGACAACCAAACGGCTTGGCTGAAAAACTACAAAAGCAAAATACAAAAATATTCCTTTTGAAAACATCGGTTATTTTTCATGCCTGTTGGTGATGTGGTTGAGAGTAGGACACGGGGGTCTACTGTGTGGATTCTTCCCTACTCAAATGTGTGACTTTGGGCTACTTCCTCAACATACCACCCTTAATATCCTAACCTGCAAAGTTAGAGAAAAGCCATCTGGTTACTAAGAGGATTCAGCATTGTTAGGGCTGCATGTGCTCAATAATAAGTCACATCAGTTGGGGTCATTGCATGCACTTATAAGTATCATCATGTTCTGAAAATAGATGCCATAGGAGTATGGGGATGGTTCAAACAAAGTTGAAATACCTTCCATACTCTAAAATACATCTCATCATTCATATTTTAGTTACTAAGGCTGCGTTCTACTTCTAAAACAAAGCATTAGAAGAATACTCGAGACATAAAATTAAAATATTGATCAACTCTAAAAATATTAGAGATGTCCAAATATCCATCCAAGTTTTAATTTTTATGTAAAGAGTGAGCAAGCACATCCAACTCCTTACTATATAAATTTGCTTTCATTTTTAGCAAATGACAGAGTTAGCTGTGAGTGTGGTCCACAGCGCAGGTAAGCAGACCTCTATGTTCTCCCAAACTAAAGCCTCCTTTTCCATTGATGCCTGCAGTAACCCTGAACCATGAGAGCCACGCTTCCCTCAGAAAAAGCATTTTCTGCTCTACCTAGTTTTATGGAGTTGTCAATCATGATTGACTACTTTGATTCAAAAGGCTCATTATATTATTTTCTCAGTGAATATTTTCAAGAACGTACTACGAGGTTTTTTAAAATGAGACATTGGATACCCTAATGGGAATCAGAAAGATCAGTATTTACAAAAGCTATCATTTTTGTATGTGGAAACCATTCATTTCTCCACCTCCTAATGTGGCCGTAAAATATTGTATCATGAAGGTTTTCTAGAATTCTAAACCAGTTACTTCAAACACATGAATTTGTTCAAATGCTAGTAATCGTGAGATCAAATTATTTTCTATTTTATAAAATTACATTTGACACCGATCTATAGTGGCCTATTAGCTGCTTGAACATTTCCAGTATTGTTTTCATGTTCATAAGTACTAGGTGCACATTTTAATGATCCAGAAATAATTCGTGGTTTATAAATGCCTATTTGTAATAGAACACTTTATTTGATATAATAAGCAGTTATAGTAAAGAGACCAAAATAATTACTTATTTTACTGCACAGTTGTATAGGCACTGACAAACTGAATCATTTCATAAATGTAGGACTTCAAAGTGACCTGAAGAGCATGAGACTGGGAAAAGAGAGCACTCAGTGCTGTCACTTGGACACAGAAAACATTTGGTAACATTATGCCCTTCATGCTTCAAAAACAAAACCAGTAACAACAACAAAAAAACACTGAATAATGAAATCAAATAACTAAGCAAATAAATAACCAAAGCACTAATGGAAGCCTGAAGACAAAGGAAACATTATAATTTAATTGACTTATTATTGAGGTCATGAAGATGAATATTTAATCTGATGTGTTAATGGCTTTTGTAAGGATATAATAGTGTTATAAAAGGCAAATAATTTTGTGTTTTCAAAAACTAATAGCATTTGCTCTCCCTGAGCAAAAGTGAAAAACATCAGAGCCTACCTGATGCAATGCCCACCCCCTTGGTAATCTTCCCATATTTTAGCAGTCTTGTGAAAAGCCAGTTAATTGCAGGGATGTACCCCGAGTGCTAAGAGCAGAGGACCTAGGCGCAGTTCCCAGCACCCAGGGAGCCGCTCACAGTCATCTGCAACTCCAGTTTCAGGGGACAGGACGCTCACTTCTGGCTTTTGCTACCATGAGGCACACATATACACACACAGGCAAACGCCCATACACATGAAAATAAATTAACATCTTTTCTAAGAAAAGTGGCAATTATTATGCTATGTATTGTCAGTTTGCGTATCATTCCAAAAAATCTATGATTGCTTTCTTGGTCAATGCACAGGGAGGAAATGCATCTTGAGATAATACCTACAGCTCATGGACAGCTCAACATGAGGTTTGTGGTCTATGTTAAACTATTGTCACTCTTTAATTAATTAATTGTAACTTTCCTTATAGGATATTAAAATTTTGTGGTTAGTCTATGACTGAAAATTACGTACTTTTGTCTAATGAACTGGGATGATGTCCTACTCTGAGCTAATTCTTTTAAATCTAGCCAGTGAGACTAGATTATTTTAGAGGTAGGAGGTTAACAAAAAAGGGGGGCAGGTTATATTTCAGATGATATCAATAAGGTAAACAGAGGTACATTTTTTATTATGCTTTATAGCTTTAAATGTGGAAATTTTCTAGCTATACATTTCTTATTAAAATTAACAGACTGAAATAAAATTAATAGTGAAGCATGTGGGAGCTGGCTTTTGGAACTTTAGAAAATATGAGAATTATGAGAGTGTACACTAAGTACACAACTGATCAAAATGTGTAAGAAATTATAATTCATAAAGAAGAAACAAGTTTTACTCGGGGTAGGCCAATAGCTCAGAGAGTAAAAGCACTTCCTCCTAGCCCTGATATATGAATTTAATCCCAATATCTCACATAGTACAAAGAGAAAAGTAACTCCCACAACTTCGGCCTTCCACATACATGCTATGGCACATGTGCACACACATACAATCACACACAAAAATAAATACTTATTTTGCTGGAATAAGTAAAGGCTTCATCCACAACATTTGAACAATAATTTATCCAAATATTATGCTTTTCCTATAGTGATCAAGTCACCCTGTCAAGAATATGTGCATTCCAAAGTTAAAGCTTGGCCAATTATGATATGAAAACAAACTCAAGAAAAGTACGTACATACACAAAAGTAGAACTTAGGAAATAATCTAACGGAATGTCCATCCACATTGAATGGAAAAGCCATAAATGAAACAATATATAAATAATTTATATCTTTCAGTTTTAAGAAGCTTGAGATGCAGACGAACAATGAAAATGTGGTGATGATGAAAGTGATACAGACAGAAGAAGACTATTTATGTCTTGGCTGTTAAAAATAAAGAAAAATGAATTTACTCAGGAATCCATTTATCCAACTAAACTATTTATATGAACATATGTTTATTATTTGCAGTGTATATTAATTCCAGAACACGGGGTGCTTGCTAGGATATGGCAATACAAACATGAGGAATAAAAAATGAACATAATGTCAAATATATATATATATATATATATATATATATATATATACACACACACACATTTGGTGTTCACCAAAATTATGAAGGTACATCTTCTTCCTGTGAGAGAAAGGTATGTGGTACTATTAAAATACAGAACACTGATGAACGGTGTTTCAGTGCAGAGATGCAGTTAGGGAAGAAATCACTGCATGAGGCAGAGATGTGAGGATGTACCAGCCATTGCGGGAAACATGCATGAAATCTACAGGTACTTCTAACTTGCAGAGAGTACACACGAAAGCCATGGGTACTTAATTTGGGGCTCACAGTTCTGGAGGGTCAGAGTCCATGGCCTTCACGGCGGGAAGTGTAACAGCAGGCACTGGAAAGTAGTTGACCACTTACGCATGGCCCATAGTATAACATGAAGAGAGACACCTGGGAATAGCATGAGCTTCTGACACCTCAAAGCCCACCCCTCATGGCACACCTCCTACATCAAAGCAGATCTCAACCTTTCTCAAGCAGTTCCACCACTCGGGACTAAGCACTCAGCATATGGGCCTTGGGCGTCATTCTCATTCAAACCACCGAACTCAGGAACTTCTGCCTGGGGGTGGGACAAGCTGCCAGTGCAGGTACTTCTTACTTTAGATCTTTCCCCCTTGAAATGAGCTAAGAAATAGAATTATCAAAAACAGTTTGCTTAAGAGCTTCTGTCTAGTACAGCTTAAGCCTTGCTCACTTCACATACACCCAACATTAGCAATGGTCCAAAATTAAATTTTGCTTGCCTAAAGTAACATGAAACATTCTTATTCATTTTTTTTTATGCTAAGTATAGTAAAAGAATAGAAGGCATAAGGTGAAATCTCAGGGCCGTTTTGATCTGCATTTCCCTGATGGCTAATGACATTGAGCATTTTTTTAAGTGTTTCTCTGCCATTCCATATTCCTCTGTCGAGAATTCTCTGTTTAGCTCTGTTCCCCATTTTTTAATTGGATTACTTGGTTTGTTGCTTTTCAACTTCTTCAGTTCTTTATATATACTGGATATTAGCCCTCTGTCAGATACAGGGTTGGTGAAGATTCTTTCCCAAAGAATGGCCAAGATCAAAAACTCAAGTGACAGGAACTATTTCTGTCATGAACTCAATTACTGGCTCCTTTACCTCCCCCCCACTCCAAGGAAGGAACAGCCTTGCTTGGCCACAGAGGAAGACATTGCAGCCAGTCCTGAAGATACCAGATAAGCTAGGGTCAGATGGAAAGGGAGGAGGACCTCCCCTAGCAGTGGATTTGCAGTTGGGCAGGGAGGAGATGAGGAAGGGTGGGATTGGGAGGGAATGTGGGAGGGGGCTACGGCTGGGATACAAAGTAAACAACCTGTGATTAATATTAAAAAAAAATAAAAATTAATTTAAAAAAAAACTCAAGTGACAACACATGCTGAAGGGGTTATGGAGAATGGGGAACCCTCCTCCACTGCTGGTGGGAATGTAAACTTGTACAACCACTCTGGAAATCAATCTGGTGCTTTCTCAGAAAACTAGGAATAGTGCTTCCTCAAGATCCAGCTATATACCACTCCTAGGCATATATCCAAAAGAGGCTCAAGTACATAATATGGACATTTGCTCAACCATGTTTGTAGCAGCTTTATTTGTAACAGCCAGAAACTGGAAACAACCCCGATGCCCCTCAACTGAGGAATGGATACAGAAATTGTGGTACATCTACACAGTGGAATATTACATGGCAATAAAAAGCAAGGAAATCATGAAATTTGCAGGTAAATGGTGGGAACTGGAAAAGATCATCCTGAGTGAGCTGTCCTGGAAGCAGAAAGACACACATGGTATATACTCACTCATATAGACATATACTATAGGATAAACCTACTAAAATCTGTACACCTAAAGAAACTAATCAAGAGGGAGGACTCTAGCTAAAATGCTCAATCCCCACCCAGAAAGGCAAAGAGGATGGACATCAGAAGGAAAAAACAGGGAACAAGTTAGGAGCCTGCCACAAAGGACCTCTGAAAGGCTTTGCTATGCAGACTATCAAAGCAGATGCTGAGACTTATGGCCAATCTTTGGGCAGAATGCAGGGAATCTTATGAAAGAAGTGGGAAATAGTAAGATCTGCAGAGGACAGGAGCTCCACAAGGAGAGCAACAGAACCAGAAAATTTGAGCACATGGGTCTTTCCTGAGACTGATACTTCAACCAAGTACCATGCATGGAGATAACCTAGAACCCCTGCACAGATGTAGCCCATGACAGTTCAGCGTCCAAGTGGGTTCCATAGTAATGGGAACAGGGACTGTCTCTGACATGAACTGATTGGCCTGCTGTTTGATCACCTCCTCCTAAGGGGGGAGCAGCCTTACCAGGCCACAGAAGAAGACAATGCAGCCACTCCTGATGAGACCTAATGGACTAGGATCAGAAGGAAGGAAGAGAAAACCTCCCCTATCAGTGGACTTGGGGAGGAACATGCATGGAGAGGGGGATGAAGGAAGAGGTTGGGAAGGGAGGAAGGAGGGAGCTACAGGGGGGATACAAAATGAATGAAGTGTAATTAATAAAATATTAAAAAATAAAGAATAGAAGGCTGAGACCATTAAGACTAAGGAAGACCAGGTAATAAATGCTTGGAAGTGGAAACCTGTGGGCCATCCACAGCAATATACACTGTGAGATTGATGGTACTGCATCCCTTTGTGGCACTTGACTTGCCAGTCTTGGTCAACTTTGCATTCAGCTGTAGTAATCTGGACGGAGCTAGGCAGTGCTATGCTGATGGGGAACCACACAGGAACCAGCCTTCTTAATTCTCCTAACTTAATTCCCTTACTTTCCCTTTCTGCTCAAGCTAAGTCACAGCACAGAAGAATATCTTTTAGCAGAGCAGACTGTATTCAAATGTGTGGTACCAACTATGGAGTGTCACAGCCCAGTGGGGGAACAAAAGCAGTTTCCTAGGCACACTGAAGCCATGAGGGAAGGTTCATGGAATTAGACTGGTAATGACAGCTGAGATTTGTATAAATGGAAAGGATCAAAAGCACATGCTATAAGTGTGTGAGGGTGGCAAACTTCATGATCTCACCAATGTGCAAGACCTTGTTTGAATTAACAGTATGATAAGCTTATAAAGGACCTTAAAAGTCAGGCAGACAAGTCCATACCCCATAAGGAAATAGAAATAGTTTCAGAACATAAATGTGACCTTAGGAAATAACCATTTTGTTCCAGTAAAGAAAAGATTTACTTTGTATATGCTACATGAAAAGCAAGATTATTAGTACAACATAGCAGTTCAATTGTCAGACCTTCTGAAAGCATAATATGTTGAAGAACTTTGCATAAGCTGAACGCAGAGATATCCTTTCATATGCTAAAATGAATGGGTATAGCCAATGTTGTGTGAATGAAGCTGACCTGTACTGGTCATGCATACCTTTCAAAATCCAATTTCAGATATAAACCGCCCTCTATGCTTAAAGTAACAAGTGCAATAGTTCAGCAAATTAACACAGGACAAACAGTTTTCCTTAGGTTACAAATGACTTCTAACTAGCAAGGTTGAAACATGGGCATCTTTATCTGTCAGATGCAGTCACTAATGTACTGCTCTCTCACTGAAGTTAAACTCCCAGAAGATACAGCCTAATCCCTCTTTTATGTGGTCCCATCCTGTTTTATTCTGCACCTGACATGTGCTTAATAAAAGGTAACACAAGATGAATAAGGAACACATATGTGGCTCAGCATTCCCGCAGCTGACCACAGCTAAAATATTCCTGATCCAGTGAAAAAGCAAAGCCACAAATTTCTGTGTGAGCTGCAAAGGCCTTGAGGCACGTTTCCCCTTGCCCTTTGCGACAGTTACAGCTGTGGGTCAACTCTGCAGTCTACACTGTTTGCCCATGAGGGCAGATGTTCTCTTCTGCAGTCTTTTAGCTTCAGGCAAACTAGATCATTTTCAGTAATGTGAGTGTGGATCATCTGATCAGTCAAAGGTCTCAAACTGGAAGCAGAGGTTTTCTGGAGGATGAAGAATCTGCTTACACACTCAAACACAGGAATCATGCCTGGGCTCCAAGCTGCCACATAACCAGTTTCTTAAAAGGAGCCATAGATACAAAGATGTTCAGATCCTACTGTGGCTGTTGTTTGTTTTTTGAAAACACTGACTGTTGTTTCTAAAAGTATCCAGAATCACTAGAGAAAGCCATGGGAGGCAAGTGTCAATATAACAAGTACCACCTCTATTTGCCTGTGTAGGTTTGTACCTGCACATGGACCACCAAGATGGTTCAAGGTTCAGAGTACTTTCAAAATATTTTAATTGAAAACATTTGTGCTGGTTTCTGATGAGTTTTTAGTGTGCACTTTTCTGTGTCAGGGAGCCTAATCTAAGCAAGGCCCCATCTTTGCAGGCATACACTTTAAGTCAGAGCAAAGGCCCACTCTTGTTCCCCCGAATCCTGACCTTTCTGTGTGCTCAGGATCCCCAGTGTTCTTATCACAACATTCTGTTTGCACAACATAAATGATTCATGGGCCTGTTAAATGTATCCTTTTCTCCTGGCACTTCTGCAAAAAACATCCCACAAAGATGTATGTGTACTCAGTCTTGACAGTTTTAAAACAACTTTTCTTTTACATATGTCAGCCACTGTTTTTATGAGCACTCCAGTCTTAGTATCATTAGAAAATGGCACTTGAAACTTTTAACCCATACAATTAACAGTAATCATATGTTTGACATAACTTCAGAATTTTAGCCAACAATTCACTTGTTTTTTAAACCCTGAGTTTATTTGGGCTGATTATAACATATTTCTGCTTTTTTTTAAATCATGCTTTAGAAGTCTTTTCCCTTATGCCTAATTTATTTTGAATTCATATTATTTATCATAGTTATACAAGTGGGTTCCCAAGGGAAGAAATTACTAAGAAATTTCCCTCCCCCACAACAGGAAGAAGACTTCCTGTTAACAATTCAAGAAAGAAGAGGAAGAATGAAAATAATAAAGAGGTCTGAATATCTGTAGTGTATCTACTTCAAAAACACGAAAGGTGAAACACAGAGTGGAAATACCCCACATAACGACTGCACAACTCAGTGCTGTGTTTCAGGAACTTGAAATACAGGAAATTCTAACCAAAAGAGAAACTCTTCCCAAACTATTCTCTAGATACTCCTGCAAAGATTCCTGGAAACAAACACACACTGTGAAACAGAAGTCACAAGTGTGATAAAAAGCAACCAACACTCAGTCACTGACATGGACATTTCAAAAATGTGGATTGTGCAGGGAAACAGGAGATGCCACATTCCGGAGGATTTAACACAGGAAGGTGGATTCCTGTTGCTTCAAGGAAGAGACAAAATGACTCTGCTTTGTCCTCCACTCTCCAAATAAGCTGTATTGCTCTTAGTTCCTCCCTGCTGCCACCACTGAGTGCAGGAAGTACAGACTCCATGCTCCTCTGGCCTTTCACTCTCCTTGAGAAATTTTTGTGTGTCAGGTGTCTGAGTTCCGAGTTAGGAAAAAGTTTTCCGTTAATGAAATAGCCAAGTAGAGCCACAAGTGAAGAAACTGGAGGCTGGAATCTGGGCAGGTGCATGCGTGCAAAGTACTTCACATAAAATAGACAGCCAAATCAGAGTTTTAATGCGTGTGTATGTGGTATGTGTGGGTTGGAGGGGTAGTATGTGTGTATGTGTGTTCATTTGTGTGTGATCGTGTGTGCAGGTTCAAGTGCACTTGTGTGTCTGGGTATATGGAGGCCAGAAGTTAACACTGGGGGTCCTTGTCAGTTGTTCTTTACCTGTGTTTCACTATTGGTTGACCGACTTATTGATTAGTTGGTTGACTTGTTGGCTGGCTGGCTGGCTGGCTGGTCGGTTGAGACAGAGTCTCAATGAACGTGAACTAAATGATTTGAGATTTGTACAGGTTAGCTGGTCAGCAGACTCCAGGAGTCTTTCTCCCTTCTCTCCTTAGTGCTGGGATCCCAGGTGCACACCCCAGCTCCTGGTTCTTCTGGGTCCTCACCTTATACAGCAAACACTTTACCAACTGAGCCATTTCCCCAGGCCCCAACTCAAGTTATTCTTAGGCAGCAGTAAATGTATTCAACCAAAGAGCCATCCACTGAGTTCATGGGGACTAGGGGAGGGGCATAGGGGAAGAAGATAGAGGGAGGGTAGGGCTGGGAGGAGGTGTGGGAGCTACAGCATGGATAGAAAGTGAAAGAGTTGTAATAAATAATAAATAAATAAAATTAAAAAATTATTCAATCAATCACAATGAGAATTTTCAGACCAGATTCAGATGGAAAATAATAAAATTTATAACCCTTGCCCTGACAAGGCATTTAGTACAAGCAAACAGTGAATTTTAACACTTCAAGTGGAGATTTAGTAGAGACAGGGGCCGTTACTAGAACCTACAGACTCCTAGCATGGCATTAAGATGCTGCTGTGAGTTTACAATTGCTCTGGACTTTGAAGCATCTGCTAGAATAGAGAACATGCTGGAAAGACAGCCACTTAAAGCAAGGATTTAGCATTTGACACAATGGCTTCTAAGATTGGTATAATAAAAACAACCACATTTGTATTTTGCAACAGAAGGCTTCAAGATGCAAGTACACTGGAGAGGGTAGAGGATTTCTGCAAATTCTGTGTCCTACACTTCACTTAAAACTTTCTTGCTTTAAAAAAAATCTCTTGTATTCATTTCCTGCATTACATACTTTCTGTGTTATCACACAATGGATCTGACTCTTCACAAATGTGCTGGGTTTCTATCTCTAGTGGAAAGCTAGGATCCTGCTGCCTTCCTTGCAGTTCATATTGTCCTCTCCCTGTAATGGTAAACCAGCAAACAACTCTAGCTCTACACACCCTCTGATATATGGACATTTCAAAAGCTGAGTCTGTGCTGGGAAACAGGAGGTACCGCATTCCAGAAGCCTTTAGAAATTGAAGGTGGAACAGGTTTGTCCTAGTTTAAGGAAGTAACAGAATGACTTTCCTTTGACCTCCATTCTCCCAGTCCATTCTTCCTACTCCAGGACACTCAATGCAAAACTAAACCTCTGCTGCTGACCAAACAGGGAAGCTGTCTCCCCAGTGCCACCATATTTACACAGTAGGGCACAGTGTAAGAAATGCAGCTAGAGAGACAGCTCAGTTAGTAAACTGCTTGCCTGAAGAACAAGACCTGTGTTCAACCCCCAGAACCCACAGTGAACAACAAAAACAAAAAATCCAAGTGTGGTGGTGCACCTTTGTAATCACAGTGCTAGAGTGATGGCAAGAGGATCAGTAGAGACAGCACTACTTGGGCAAGTTCTAAGCCAGTAAGAGAGACCCTGTCTCCAAAGAGATGGGTAGAACCTTCAGAACAATATTTGAGGTTGTCCTGGGGCATTCAGACACACGTACAAACACATACACAAACACAAAAAAGAAAGAAAAGAAACACAGATCAAAGTCAATTTTTGTCTTAATATTGCTAAAAAATCATATGCTTCTAGTGTACAAATCTGTACTGCTTCCTTTAAGGACTCAGTTCACTAGTATGTATGTTTAACATTAAGCATGGGTTAGAATGTCACTCATTATTCTACATAACTCATAAATTTTAACTTTTCAGAAATGCATTCATTATTAAGTACTTTTACTATTTTTGTCTTTGCATATAATATACAATTTTACATTTTTAAATCGAATAACTATCATTGAGTTATTTGTATAGTAGATAATGATCTTTACTTAGAGGTGTGTGTGTGTGTCTTGCCTGTGTACATATATGTGTACCATGTGAATTCTCACTGCCCACAGACAAGTAGAGCACACCGGCTCACGTAGAACTGTATTATGGACAGCTATGGGCCTTCTGTGGGTGCTGAGAACCAAACTCAGGTCCTTTGCAAGAGCAGTAAGTGTTCCTAACTGCTGAACCATCTCTCCAGTCCAGCAATAATCTTTTTTAAAATTTTAGAACCCATTTAGAATTCAAATTTAAAATTTAGTGTACAGACATGTTGGCTGTGTTACCAGAAGTAAGTTACTCTAAACTGGCATTTCTAGGATTGACTGAGTTTGGTTGGTAGGTGTTTTCTTCCTTTTCTTCACCTGCTCCTGACACAGGTATACGTATCTTCTTGATGATTTCCTTAATGTCTTTGAAGAATGTTGCACTTAGAAAGGAATAACCACTGGCCATACTTTATATATTCAGACTTAACTCTCTGGTAATTAATATCTCCATAAAAATAAACAACACTGGAAGAGACAGACATAAGAATAGTCTTCCAAATGAGAGAGCGCCCAGAGAATTAAGGGATAAGGCTTACTTCTGCCATTCTCGTTTGATTTGATTTTACTTGAAATCTTGATGTAGGTTTATTTTACACTATTTGCCTGTACTGCAAAAACAAACAAAGCCACCCAACTACACAAACACTCAAACCCTCAGACACAGCAATAAAGACTCATTAACAAGAGTCACAATGCCTAACTAATTCCAGAAAAGGGCTTAAGTCAGAGGACAGGTACTCAATTGCAACAAGCCATCTCCATCAGGTAAATGAAGAAGGCTTATTACTAGGTTCCTCATGCTAAATCAGAGTAGTAGATCTAGCTTATTAAACACTTCCTGAGCACAAAATGGTACTAAATTTCATCTATGAAGAGTGTCATAAAACAAGGCAACACATTTGGGACCTATTTTTTATGATGTTCTGTACATTCTATACAGATTGTATTTTTAAAAAAGATTTTGAAAAAGCTGAAGGATCTTGAATAAATTACTTACTAGAACAGAGAACCAGCGAACTCTAAAGAAGACACTGCACACTGTTGGTATAAATATGTATTAGGGCATCATACTAGACACAGAAGAGCTTTAGGTTCACAAAGTATGAATTAACTTTTTTGGCAATGATCGTACGTTACTGGCAAATACCTCCTTTCAAGTTCTGGAATAGGAGAGTCACTCTCCTTGAAACTGACTTAGACCTAAGGTACATTTTCAGATGTAGTTCAACAGTAAGACACTCTGGGAAGAAAAGTTTACATATAGCAAAACAAACCACTCTGGTCATTGCTAAAAACTGGCAATAAACTTTGCACTGTGGTCTGGAAAGCACTGTAGAAACCCAGCTATTAATACTTGCAAGAAGCCCAACAAGTCTGTGAATCTGGGGTATGGCAATGTGCCCGAAGCAGTTGGCATCAAGAAGCCCACGGTGGCTACTGGAATGAAGCATACCTCTAGGAGCTGGAGATGCTTAGAAAGCCAGGAAGCAGGCTATACTTTTATCACTGTGCTTGGCAGACAGAAATTCTCAGGAACTGTAGTTTCAGAAGATGCCCAGGCTTTAGAGAAATGTTGGGGATTGTGGAACGAAGGGCTTGCTTCAATGGCAAGATGGAGAGACTAATTTACTGAGATGTAGTGAAAAGTATTAAGGGATGAATGAATTTCAGTGTAAAAAAAAAAGCCTATTTTTTTTATTAACACCAAGACTAGAGCTAGAAAGCAGTTATATTTCCTACTACACAGAGTTGAGAATTAAGTAATTTTAGTAATAAAAACAGACTTTGACAAATGTTACAAAATACGCATCAAGGGAAATACCCAGTTAAGCAACCAACAATGTTTTCTCTTTGAGATTCTAGTCAACTAACTTTACTCACTGACTTAAAGATACTGTAAACTATATGCATGCGCACAGTGAGTCTAGCACAGGGTTTCAGGATAGCCAATCTCAACTCTGCTCCTGCAGTTCTAAGATAGCAACCTTTATGTGGACTTTCTAGTGCACACATTTTGTCACCAGTTAATTCATCATTTAAAAAGATGAAGTGGTTGATCAAAGTTAGAACGACGCTTCCTCCTTTTAATGGAACAAGGACATGCTTCATAACTGTGTCTGAAGTCACCTTTTCTTAAGCAAGCTACTCAAAGCACTTTGTAAAATCTTCTAGACAATAAGCTGAGCTTCTCCAAACATGAAATACAAGGTATGGTTGAAGAGCCTACGTGTAAATGCACTTGTTCTCAGATCTATACATGCCCTATCTTGCATTTTCATTAACAAATTAAAATTCACAGTAGAGAGAGTAGAGAACTGAGAACGAATGGTATTGGGGCTCACATTGTTGGAGAAAAGCAATGGGGCAGTGGGAATACCAGCCTTGCACATCTTCTCTCACCTCTTCTCCCTGACCAGGAATCAAGAGCAGCAGCACTGAAGATGGCGGAAACAGGATGAGTAGATTGTGCCTGGTCAATCAGACATCAAAAGAAAATACACCCCTGGGCAGTGAGTCAGAAAGTAAAGCCCATGACAAGCAAGCCTGACACGCATCGTGACGGAGAAAGCTGTCTCCCAAGACTTCTTCTCTGGCCTCCACACAAGCACAGACATTACTAATCGATATAATAGTTGGAAATCTACATAGACCTAGTATATAGATATAATGTTTTTAAGAAAGGAACAGAATATATGTTCTTTTATAATTTTTGCATCATGGAATAAAAACCTCAGTCTGGTCTAGGTAGCCTGATAGGCCATCGTGGAGAGATGTCTGGTCCAGTCTTACAGGCCATTGTGGAGAGGCACAAAATGTCCTCATTATTACTATTCGTATGAAATCAACTTGTCAATGTTAGAGGAAATACATAACATAAGATATAAACTGTTTTTCATATAGACATATCAAGTTCATCATAAGTGTTATTATTATTGATAATTTATACCTCACTGTTTTCAAAATATAAAAGAAAGGTGCTTGTGTTTACCAAAGTTCCAGAGACACCATCACTTTTAAATCTTTCTTTTTTTCTCTCTCTTTCCTGTAGCTCCCTCCTCCCCTCCCAAATCCACCCATACCCCTCCCCCAGTCCACTGATAGGGGAGGTGTTCCTCCCCTTCCTTCTGATCCTAGTCTATCAGGTCTCATCAAGAGTGGCTGCATTGTCTTCCTCTGTGGCCTGGTAAGGCTGCTCCCCACTTAGGGGGAAGTGATTAGAAAGCAGGCCAATCAGTTCATGTCAGAGACAGTTCCTGTTCCCATTACTATGGAACCCACTTGGACACTGAACTGCCACGGGCTACATCTGTGCAGGGGTTCTAAATCTTTCTTAGATGGCTTTCTTTGGAAGAAAAAGTCCTTGGGATGAGGTTATACACATTAAATTCTTTCTTTTAAATATGCATTTACTTTATTCTATGTGTATATGTGTGTGCCTCAGTGTATGAATGTGTACTATGTGCATGCAAAATCTGTACATGTCAGAGAGTATGTTAAATATCCTGGAACAGGAGTTATGAGATATAGTGTGGGTGGTGGGAACCAAACCCAGGTCCTCTATAAGAGGAGCAAGTGCTTTGAACCACTGAGCAACCTCACCAGGCACTGGGCATTCAATTATTATTTATTCTTTTAGTCAGCCTGTGTTTATTGAATATCTATGAGCGAGGTATCAGTAATTTTTGATAACTTGATATTGAGTCAATTCCAAAATACATGTGCAATTAAAACTGTAGTATGTGAGACACAATAGAAGAACCCAGCAGTAAACAATACATAATGGGGAAATTGACTTAGCACAGAAAACCAAAAGACGTGACTCACATCTGAATATCTGAGTTGGAGAAGGGAAGAAAAAGGACAGAGAAGAGGAAGGGCAGGGATTGTGCTAAAGGAGATACAGGAAGTAAACACGTGTACATGACTCAGGAAAGGCGTAAGACTTTGAGACTGCACCATGTGTATGATGCTGTTGTTATATACCTAAAGTGAATAATCGGTCCATTTTATAGAACTCTTAAAATTAGGACTGTAGCATAAATGCTTTAAGGCCCAAAGCTATAAGTCAACATTCTAATTTGGCCAAACATCTTAATTTCCAACTAAGAAGAAATATTTTTAATAATTTTTATGTCATATGGGCGAAGTTTGTGAGCATAGATGACCACTATTATTTTTCCTTTTAATGTATTACACAGGGAAACAGTTAAAATGAAAAACAAAGAATATTTTACAGTTTACTGAAGTTGCAGATAGCTGGTTTAACATTTTCATAATTGTCTTTAGCTCCAAAATGATGCATGTTTCTTCCATTAATGTTTTCGCTCAGCCTCTCCTTTTGCACTGCCTCTTTCACCCCATTTTACATTATTTATTGTTAACTGACACTCCTGCACAGTGAAGATCATATTGCTGATAAAAGCTCGTGTCCTTTATACAAAGCTAGTAGGTTTTGTCAGTACCCAACAGGGAAATCATGCAGAAGCTGTCAGTCATATAGTAGCTAAGGATACATTATCAAAATGATACACCTGTGACCTCTAATCCAAAACCAAACTGCAAAGAAATCGACTGACAGGGAGACGGACTGATCTGTGCCTGGCTATGCTGGAAATCACTCCACTCACACATGAATATGGAGTCTGATTTAATAGGCTCTCAGTCTAATGACTTATTCATGCCCTGTCAACAACATATAGATATATGAAAATCTTTTAATTCAGCTAATTTGAAAGTAATTCCATTTTGGTTATCAAAAGTCATATGTACTGTTTGTACAATTTCTTTACTGTCACTGTAATGTACTTCTGTGCTGTCGTGTTGAATAAATAGGCTCAGTGTTAACTCTGTCTTTCTTTATGTTTGTAAAATGAAGATATGAATTTTGAACATTCAGTGTTTCTCTGAAAAATTCTCACTCACTTTATATACAGCCGTTGCATATCTTTACAAAAGACTGTCAGAATTCATTTTGTACTATAGCACAAATTGCATTGTGTATACACACACAACTTTAGAGTACAGATAGGTCATTCTACTATTAGTAATACAGTTTCTTGCCAAGAAATAGCAAAATGATCTGTGAAAAGATTACTACTATTCTGAAAATTTCCCCACAGGCCCAGTATCATCGCACTACATTCAGGGCAAGTGATGTGAAGACAGCCAGTGTGTCATTTTGGATACATGTAAGAACTTGAGGTAAGATCTCACCTACCCAACAGATCTACCAACTTGCAAATAAAAATAAGTAAATACATCGTTTGGTGGATATGCATTTACAGGATAATAAAGTGTTAAATATCCTATCGATGTTCATCAGTACTGCTGTTCTTCACATTCTCACACTTCTCTGGAGAAGAGACCCAAGAAGGTTTCAGTAAGGAAGTATTAGCACCCTAACATGAAGAAACCACACCACAGACTTCCACTGCCTCCACATGCATCACCTCAGTGTCAGACAGTTACCTGCTTTAGTACTATGCCCCACAAGCCCGTCACCACTATGGAAGGCCAAGAATAAACTGCTTATTAAAAGACACAAAGATTTAGCCTCTCAGGCACAGAAACACTCACATAAACTCCAAGCGGAGAAATCATGAAACGTTTTACATAAAAACAGGTCCAACTGGTCCAATACTTAGCAACATCTAAATCTAAAGCCAATTTATCTTCCCTGTCTTCTTACTGCTCTCTGCTCCAGGAGATTTGCATCTTGGACTTTGTAGGTCTTGTCATCCACAACCTGCCAATACTACCCCTTTAACACAATGACAAAGTGAGTCATAACTTACCCACTGAAGCCCTTTCAGACAAAATCCAGCATGGAATGTTACTGCTGTACTATGAACCCCGGGACTCCTCATGAGCCCATGCTCTCATGGCCACCAACTCTATTTAACTATGCACATCAGATTCCTTCAAACTGCCCATGCTTTCCTGAAGGGTAGGATATATGGAGGGAATTCCCTGTGTGTCTGAAAACTCCCTGACAACCCACTGCTCAGGACAGGACTTTAATATGAGTATTCTGGTGAGTAACAAAGTACAGTAAAGAAGACAAATGAGCACTACTTATTGTAAGGTTATAAATGTTTCATTTTCTACCTCAAGAGTTTTACATCAGCTAACAGTATTAGGAAGAGCTTTAAAATAAGAAACTAATTTTAAAGTCTTAATGCCTGATTCCAAAAGCATTAAGAATATTCCATAAACATGACTTCTAGTATTACAAAAATGGACTTATCTCTATGTCCCAACAGACTCAAGGGTGCTACTGTGTAGTACAACCTTTTTAGGATACCAAACTCAGTACTTTAATGTGGTGTGGTTAGAGTCCACCTAACATCAAGACACCCCAGCATTGCAAACGCACCTTAAACTATCTCTCTATTATCATCTATCCATCAATCAATCAATGAATAGACATATATATATACATACATATAGATATAGATATAGATATATGATATGAGCCCTTAACTCTGTTCAAATAAATAGTCCTGTTAGGGAAGGCTGCTTTCACTGGGACTAACCCACACAACTTTTTTTTTTTTTTTAAATCAAAACAGTAGTTCTGGTCAGTCTCTTTAATTAAACCAGGTGAAGACAAGTCACTCTGACAATAGGTTGACTGCCTTATTTTTTGTGTGACTACTGAAGGTATGACTGGAATATGGAATCTCAATCTGATTTAAAAAAAAAAAAAACATCATTTATGGCAGTCTTAATAAAAATTCATCTTAAAATTAATTGAAGTGGTGTCCCACGATCACAGTCCAGTCACCAATACTTAAATACAGGCTTTTACTTCAAAGGATATAATAAATTTGCTAAGGGACTTTGATAGACACTGTCCCGACTCACATCTAAACTTCAGATTATGACCCTGTAATTGCCACCTGTTTAAAGCCAACACAAAGAGAAACCAAAACAAATTATCCTATAATCTAGATGAAGAGTGCTCTGGCTCGTCTCCAGTAACTAGATTTTAAAGAGTTGGTCATAGTCGACATAAACTCACTGAGCTGCCAGTTCTGCATCCTCTCGGGGCTTTTAACACCATCTCTTTGCTTAAAATACGTGAACATTCTTTGAAACAGCCCTTATGGGAAGGGAAGAATGGAGGGTGGGTATGTGTTGCATTTCAGGATCAAAGTGCTCAGCTGCTGTGATTTCACCAATGAACGCTGCTGAAAGCCAGTGGGCTTTCCGTCCTGTGGTCTTGGCGGGGAGCTGAAGAGGTGAGAGGAGCAGACAGCTGAGACTCCTAAAAACCAGAGCAGGGTCCATGACCTCCAGGGAGCACTGCTACCTGTGCAGACCAGACCGGAGTTCAGACTTCCTTCTTTCGTTTTACAGAAAGGTTAAAAAACAAACAAACAAAAAAACAGAATTGCTTCTCCTAGCAGGAGAAGCTCAGCGTAGGCAGAAGGGAGCCCCGCAACTCTGCTACAAATAGCCTTTCTTCTCACTCGGGATACTAGCCCCTTTGCATCAGCAAGGCGCAGCCTCCGCGCTGAAGCGCCATTCACAAATCCCTCTGTCGTCCCTCCGCGCAGGCTCCCTAGGCTCGGGCACCGTGTGCGTGAGTCCCTAAGACTCTAGCCAAAAGGTGAGGGGCCTGGCAGCCACCTGCTGTCAGCGCGGGGCTCACTTTCCGCCCCGGTGACCCGGCGCCAGAACACACGCAGGAGCCCCCTGCACCGGCACCCCGAGAGCCGCGGGTG
This sequence comes from Meriones unguiculatus, assembly GCF_030254825.1. Classification (NCBI taxonomy): domain Eukaryota; kingdom Metazoa; phylum Chordata; class Mammalia; order Rodentia; family Muridae; genus Meriones; species Meriones unguiculatus. The sequence continues at coordinate 5,999,273 of NC_083368.1, read as the reverse complement.
CGCCACAAAGCAATCCGTCCACTCGGCGTGGCGGGCTCCGAAGCCGGGGGCGAGCGGCGGTCGGCGCGCAGCGTGGAGCTCCCGCCTGCCCCACCGCGCCGCCCCCAGCCGGAGCCTGTGCCAACTCTACGACGGAGCCCCCGGGTGGCCAGGGACCGGGCACCCCGCTCAGTGCCCACGCCCGCCCGGCTACCCCCCACCCCGCAGGGCCCGTGGCCAAGCCGGGGCGAGTCACCTGCCCGAGCTCAGCCCAGGCCCACGCGAGCCCGGGCGCGCCGCGTCGCTACCTGGAGCCGCGGGCTGGTCGGGACGCGGCGTCCACTCCGGTCGGCCGCGGTCTTCAGCACTCCTCCCGCCGCTCCCGCCCGCGCCACCGCGGCTGCTCCGCAGGAGCTTCGCAGGCAGTCATGATGAGCGAGCGGGCGGGGCGCGCGGCGGCCGCGGTGGGCGGCGGTGGCGCAGCGGGGCCGCGGGGCGGCTGCGGAGGGCGCCTCCGGGCAGGCCGCGCTCCCGGCAGCAGGAGGCGGCGCCGCGGCCTCCGAGCCGGTGACAGGAGTCGGGCCGGGCGGGGGCAGCCCGAGGGCGGCGCCGGCCAACCGCGTCGCTGGCTTCCGCGCACGCAGCCTGGCGCGGCGACACGCGCACACCCGCGGCCGAGTCGGGGGAGGGAGCGCAGCCCGCGGAGCGCCGGATCCCCGCGCGCTGCGAATGCCCGGGGCAGGTCGGGGTGCGAGCTGAGGGACGCCGAGGGCCGGGCTCTCTGAGCTGGAGAGACTGTCTTTCCTGTCCTGGAAATACCGGGCAATTGCAGTGTCCCATCCGGGTTTTCCCGTGTCACCCTCCCCACGATCGTCCTGACAACTCTGTAGCTAACAAGGTAACAAGGAGCCGGCCTCCCTTGCTTTAAACAGGTCACGCCTCCCTGTAACCGTTTGTGGCAGTCGGTTGTAAGAAAGGAAGCCCTGGGACTACACATGTGGTCCTAGGTAACCTTCCAGAGTCAGTGACCAGCTTGACATCTTTTGACTGATGGCCACTTGGAGAAAATGTGACTCTTTAGAGATGGAAAGATATCGGATGCGCGGTGCAGTTGTTTGTTTACCTAATTTATTTTCCGGTGATCCCGGCTACCCTTGCACAGCATCCTTTCCTTTACGGTTGTTTTGGAAACTCAACGGTTTTCTTTCCATCTTCTTCATCTCCACTCTTAATTTATGTCTTTAGCAGACAGTACAACACATGGAGACCATTTAGCTCTATCAAACATTTAACCCGTTCTGCTACAATATATGACCATTTCGAGCTGCATTATACACAGTTAAGGCCGTACAGCTATTGGCACCTTTTATAAACTTCTGGCTCAAAGTCCAAGATCTTCTCAGTCTAGTGTACTACTTTCCCTGGAAGCAGCCCGTGTGCAAAAGTCAAGCAACCTGCACTTCTTTCAAGTGTGTGTGTGTATTTATGTGCATGTTCTCTTAGCATGTCTGACTTCTGCGGCGTGGCTGTGGAGGTGGGGGTACAAGAAGTGTACCTCTTGAATGAATAGGATTGTGATTGTTACATGGTCTTCAGTGAGAATAACTCTGATATATATATCACAAAACAAGAAACCCAGAAGGGAAGTGATAGCAAGGTTGAGGATGCATTTTTCTTCTTGTGAGGTTAATGTCAGTTTTTGTCAATATATTTCCCTGTGTGTGTGTGTGTGTGTGTGTGTTATGTCTCTGTATGTGGGACTGCAGGTATGTGCATTTCGTGGCATACCTGTGAGTCCTCTCTGCCCACCTTGTTGAAACATGAGGCTTCACTGCTAGGTACTCGGGCTAGAGCCAATGGAAGCCACAAAACTAGAGCAAATGGGAAACTACCAGGGATTCTCCGTGGTGAAAGGCCCAGGGTTATACCTGTATGCTACCACATCCGGTTTCTTTGGGTACTGGGGATCCTAGCTCATGTGCTCACGCTTCACAGGCAGCACTTTAGTCACTACAACATCTACCCAGCCCCAAGCCGTTTGTATTTTACCCTTCTCAAGCTGGTGTTCCCGTACCCAACTCCTCATGCCTCATGGAATGAGACTATTGAGAATGGTTCAGACATATCAAGACCCGATAAAGAAAGCACACAGCCAGGATGCTCAGTCCAGTGTCCACTTAAAGCTACGTCTGTCACAAAGCCTAAAACACTTCCTCAGAGCTTTTGAATGTTATTAAGAAGCTGACATACCTGACAAAAGGGAGTCATATGAAAGGGGAGGAGGTCCTCCCCGATTAGTGGACTTGGAAAGGGGCAGGGAGGAGATGAGGGAGGGAGGGTGGGATTGGGGAGGGAATGAGGGATACAGCTGGGATACAGAATTAACAAAATGTAACTAATGAGAAAAATAAATTTATGGAAAAAAAAAAAAAGAAGCTGACCCAAAACCCTCTGGTATAACAGCCCTCTCCTTTCACAGTGGATGAGAGCTTTAAATTGTGCTCATTTTTTGTAATAGGCAAGGACTTTAAAAATCTGAAAATACTTGAAGCCCTGGATGGAAAAGTTAGGGAAGTTTCCACCACAGTCCCTAGTTGGAGGAATCCGTGGTTTCTGCAAAAGTCAGTTTTGCAGAACAGTTTATTTCTAAACATCTTCAGCTGGTGAGTTACAGCTGTAAATAGATATTGACTGTAAATAGACATTTTAATAGTTCTGTCCACTTTTGAAGGACAATGCTAGATCTGACCATTTATTGACTTGGTTCTGCTTATCTCATTATTGTCAGTAGTAATTATTACTCTAGAGTGCATACTTTGAAATTATACGAGATTATTTCAAGGGCATTTTGGTAACCACAGCTGACTGCAGTTTTCACACTCACAAATTGCATTCATAATTGGTGAGAACCGTGACAATCTGTCAGTGTCCTTTTCCATTAAGACATTAAAGCTAGCATTTTCTTATTTTATGAACTTTTCCCAAATACAGATTCAAATTCATGACTGAAAGGTCTATGAAATATGTGCTTTCCCATACACTTCTGAACAGTTGAATTATTTTCACTATTTTTTAATTTTTCTTGAAAAAACATCTATGCTAGAAACCTCATTTATGAATTCTAATGGACACTTGAGAAGGTTAGCATATGAATTATTCTCTTTTAAGATTGCGTCATCTTTCAAGTAGAATTTCCCAGTTGCAGCACGTCCAATCCTAGAATTTGTGTTGTGATAGAAAAACAGAAAGCTAATGACTGGTTCCAGTTTGTTCATTTTCGTCTCTTGTGTGCGTGCTGCTGTGGGGCTCCCAAGCGCATCTAACTGGCATGTTGAGTGAAGATTTGGCATTGCAGTATTTGATGAAAGCAGAAAAATTAGGCTGCCAATTACATATGTGCCCCTTATGTTCACTGCATCCCCACCATAGTGACGAGCCAAATTAGAAATACCTAAGTAGCACCACTAACACCTAGAAAAGATAATATTTTTTCTTCCTTTCTAACTCCATGACTAGTTATAAAATAATTTAGAAGCTGAATTAATTTTAAAATATCTACAAAACAATGTAGATGAAGATTTTTAGAAATGAATTGGTGATATGGATCAGTAACTACGTGTTTGCCCCCAGCGTGAGAACTGAGGTTGGCCTGCAATGTTCACATGAAAGCCAGGCACACGCAGAAGGGCACACCTGTAATCCCAGTGCTGGAAAGGTGGGACAAGGCTGGCGTTTGCTGGCCAGCCCATCTAGGGAAATCTTCGAGCTCCAGGTTCAATGAGGGACCAAACAAGGAAGACACCTGGCATTACCTCTGGGCTCCACATGCACGCATACACACCCGTACACAGGAGTTAAATAATTTTTCACCTCTATTTTTCTTTCCTCTGTATTGTTCTTTATGATGACTGTTATCCCATGACAGCTGCCTATGGATACCTGAGAAGAACAGCAGCAACTTAGGCAGAGCAGGAAATAAAACAGAAATTAGTTCAAGAGTTAAATTGAGACTGACTCAGCTGCAGTTCTGGGTCCAGAGAGCAGCAAAATTGTAATATGAATGTGAAAACACATTAGTTTGGGATAATTAGCCAGATGATAATGCACAGTAGATAAGAAAATCATTTTTTCATAAGTGTAATAGTAGTAACTATTACTTAGTAAAGTTTGTGTTTGTGAATGTGTGTGTGTGTGTGTGTGTGTGTGTGTGTGTGTGAAGAGATAGAGAGAAAGGGAGTGAAGGGGAGAAAGGGATGGATTTCCTACCCAGTGTCAGGACAGCAGGATCTATTTGCACAGAAAGCTAGACAGAAGCTAAACTCACGTTACCAGGTAAAACACTGCATGAGTTGTCTTTGTTGTCCTAGGCGTCAGCATGAAGGACTCCTCCTGCAAGGCAGGCAAAGGAACAAGACCCTGCTGACTGGCCTCCCGTCAGCCAGAATCACACAGGGTTCTCAGTGCCCCAGAAGAGGCTGAGAAGCGAAGGGCACCGTGTATGTTTCTAACCCAGGAACTGAATCTATCTTCTGTATTGTCTGAGTACCTCCATAATAAGATGCACTTCATTCAGACGGTTCTTGATATACTAAAAAGCATCATCTAAATTACCACTAAGAACAGTATCGTATTGAGTATTGAAACTCATCTAAACATGTGTATATATATGTACATATATATAATTATAGCAATAGCAAGAATAAAACTACAATGAGAACATATTTGTACTATTTAAATATATAATAAGCAAACAACACTAATAAAACAGTCTAAGCCACATTAAACCAGTACTGGGGACTGGTTTTTACCATCTGTCAGCTTCTATACTGGCAGCTTCACAGATGAGATTTCTTTTGAACAAAACATCACAGCAGGAGCTACAGACATGTGAATTGTAATTAAAATGTGAAAATGCATTTCCTAGTTTTTGTCATTTATAAAAAACATATTGTGAAATTGAGACTTTATACAATTATATCAAATTAAATCCATTGTAATATTCCAAATCTGTATAGTATTTCATTAGAATTTTGGCCTTTAAAAATGAAATGTGTTTCCTTAGGTCTAGCTCACTGTCTAATAGGGGTCAATTATTTCCTAATAATTCCAGAACAGAAGATGAATAAAGTAAATTTCATATTTTTATGTAGTCAGTACCAGTCTGCTGAGGACAACTGTCATTGCTTTACATTTATCTAACTGTATTTTCTACAATAAAAACAAATTTCTATAATGAAAAACAATTATATTCCCTGAAAAATACAAAAATAAATCAGATCTTTATCCCTGCAATAAATATTTTGCATCCATTTTTATGTATGAGAGAACAAGAATATTCTACTTTCTTAGCTCTTCCATATCTAACAGAAAATAGTCACAGTTCATGACATGTAACTGTGTTTCACACACTGAATAAGTGTCCAAAAACAGCAGTAAGGTATGTGTTTCAAATTTTTAACTTAACCAATATTAATATAGTATGTTTATATCCAAAAATATTTACTCTCCATTTTAATGTATGAGTGTTTCTAGAAATTTAAGTTAATTTTTAAATTAATCAATATTCTTGGCATTTGTTATTATAGAATTTATCATGTGCATTTACATTTTATGTTCAACACATTGATACCACTAACCTGCCATTGGAGTTCAACAAGACTTTCTTTCAGTACATTGCTTCCAACCATCCTCCAATCATTAACATTAATAAAACAAGATTGGAACTGGAAAGATAGTTGAGCTGTTAAGAGTGTGTACTGTTCTTACAGAGGACCAGAACTGAGTTACCAGCACCCATGTTGGGCAGCTCACAACTCCAGTTCCTGGGGATCTGGTACCCTCTTCTAGCCTCTGTGAGTACCTGCACGCATGCACACAGGCATGCACAGGCATATACTGTGGGACTCTGCTGGATAAAGTTGAACTCGGTTGTCTCTGGATAGCCAATTATTTGTGCTGGGTCTATGATGATAGACTCTCTCTTCTCAGCAGTTTCTAAATGTCTCACCCGGTCTAGGTAGTTCCAGATCTTATAAGGAGATCACAAAGCCTTACAGGCCAGAACCTTCTCCTGATAAGGAAACTGCTCTAGCAAGCATCTAGGAATTCCTAGAAATGTCCCACCCTGCTAAAGATCTTGATCCATCAGTGACCTTCAATTGTACTTGGAGATCCTGAGCCCCAGGATCTAAGTACTAAATTTTCCTTCTTGTAATAGGACCATTTAAGTATCCCTGACTCCCTGACTCCCTGACCCCAGCGAATCAAACAAATTCACCCTCAAAATCCCTCCTTCTGCCAAGGGTTTATATTGCCCTTGATTTCACACGAATAAAGGTTCAAAGGTTCTTGATTTCTCACTTCAAGACCACCAGAGATTCATCATTCATCCCCTGCCATCTCATGTCTCACTTGGCCTGCCCTCCAGACCACTGGGCTTGAGCCTTGGCTACAGGCCCACCAGGTATGGGCTTTGACACACACCTCTGCCATGTTCAGCACAGCAGTGTGGCCAAGAGCTGTAGCACTTTGGTATCTGCCATAGACTTTGGAACACCAGAGCTTCTACTGCCATAGGTTATCTCATGCTAAAAGAGCTAAGCTAAGCTTTAACACTCTGTGGAAAACCTTTTCCACATCCCGGCTTAACGAACTCAGGCCTCACCCTAAGGCACTCTAGCTGCCCCTGAGAGAAATGGAACCCTGTTCTCCATCTGGAAGCCGAATTCCAGACCCCCAGCCAAGATCTAGGCCCCCGCCAAATGGAGAGTGACAATATACAAAATTAAAAGAATAAAAGATCTTAACTTAGGTTAGGAGTTTGTCACTAAATCACTTTTCAAGTACAGCTGCCAGCCATTTCTCATATCTCATCCTTTTTACAGCGTTTTGGGAAAACTGATTGCTAAGGGTTAGATTTCCTCCACTTGAACTTTAGTGGACTTCTGTAAAGACCTCAGCTGAAGAAAGCTGCTGACAATGCGGTATGATCTCCTAGCTCTATCATCAACATCCACTGTGCTCTTGGGACACCAGCTTTCGGGGTGTGACTACATAAAGTAGGTGGAGAAGACATGATGTCCCCAGCATTCAGCACCATCTGACAGGTACCGCACGTGCCAACTTGCCAGCCTTCTATGAGACAGAGCCTCAGTGTCCTATCTGTGCCCTCCAGCTAGCTATGTGAAGTAGAAATAAGCTGTGTTAGGTCCCCACTCTGTGTAACAAACTCCCACAAGTGCACATAGTATTCTAAAGTGGCACCAGCTGGTTCATAGTTCTGAAAGTTGGAAGACTGGTTAGACTTGGCCACATCTCTGCACAACATCACAAGCCTGAAAGGGAAGTATTAATTATACCAACAGGACTCTCCTACTGAGCCCCTGAGGTAACACAGCCACACCCAAGCTCATTCTCCCTAGAATCCTGCTCCTGTGTTCCAGAGACTGAGACCTTTGTTTCCTGAGTATGAGGCTCTTCAGTTGGCAGGGGAAGCTTCAAGTCTCCACAATTTACATCTTTGGCTTTCTCTTATTTCACCAGCTTGAGAAAACTCTGCCTTTAAAGGAGTCCTGTAATTATCTTTGGTTGACTGCAAATATAATGTTGCTAATCACCTGAGTAAAATCATTATATTCACAGGCTCTATCTACATTTAAAGTGAGTATGAATATGCAGCAATGAGGGTCATTAGGGGTTATCACACAGTTCTGCCAATCTTCTTCTTCACCACTGACTATATACACCACTGAAGACATTGTTCATCATTATATCCTAGAAGCACTGCATTAGGGCAGAGGTGTAGTTTTGTTATTTTACATTCACTCTTTTTGTTAGGATTGTGCAGCCAAGTTACACAGCAGGTTTACAAATCACGCCACATGACTGGTTCCACATGGGAGGTTTATTAAGGGAAGGGGAGGGGGTCACAGAGACTGTCTCTGGGCAGGGTGGGAGAGAGAGAGAGAGTAATGGGTGGTTTGAGTTCTCTTATAAGGAGCATGCTCTTATAAGGACAAAGAGCATGTGCAGGTGGTTTCAGGTGGTCCTTAGGTGGCCTCACAGATACCTGACATCCTATTCATCAGGTCCCCTGGGCCTGGCCATAAAGATGCCTGCTTACAGATCCCAACACTTTTAGTCAAAATTTACATGTAATAATGACATCTTATTATTCATTTTTTAATCTGAAAAATGTTTAAGCTACTTGTAGTCTTGTTCCTGTCATCTTTTATAAGTTGTCTTTTTTTCCTGGATTGACTTAAAAACTAAGAAGAGCAGTTATCAATGGAACAACTCAGTGAGTGAGATATTCCTTCAAGTCTATGCTAATTGTGTCGCATTTTAATCCTTGTTATATTGGTTAATGTCCATAAAACATCTTCATTTTCATTTCAGAATATCAGCAAAGTAAACCTGAAGAGACTCTAACTGTCCAAAAATCTGCTATTAAATACAACAAATAAGTCCAATACCCAGGGCAGAAAAAACAAAAAACACACACACACACACACACACACACACACACACACACAAAAAAAAAAAAAAAAAACCCAAACTGTTTTCCACAACTGGCCAAGGTGCAAAGAACAAGAAACTAAGGAATACTTAGCCCTAAAAAGGAAGCATACATGCCGTAACCTTCTTCATGGGAACAAAGATCGCTGAGGAAGAGGAAGTGGAGGGGTAGAAAAGCCCGAGGTGGTAAATGACTGTGAGGAAATTCTATCTCTCCGACAGCAGGGCAGCTGCACAAACTCACAGCTGTCCCCGCAGCATGCGCAAAGCCTGTGCAAGCCCGAGCCAACTAAATCTCTGCAAGAAGACTGGAGTTGGGAACAAAATCCTACTCGAAGCAGTGGCGACATTGGCAAGTGCTAGGGAGAGGAAGAGACATGTTTCTCTAGGGGTGTACCCCCTGTTACATCAGCCACTCTCCAATAAGGACCACATACAAGAACATTTGGTCAGCACAGATTGGTCATACAGGTTTAAAACAAGCAAAAATGACATACTTCAGCGGGTAAGGAAGGGGTTGTGAATTATAGAAGAGCTGGGGATGTTAGTATGATCAAAACAAGTTGTAGGAAAGCTGGGGATAGCAGTACACCCTTTCAATTCCACGACTCAGGAGACTGAGGCAAGATGACCCTAGTTCTGAGTATGAGGCCTATGTAGTGAATCCCAGACCAGCCAAGGTTAAATAATGGGACACTGTCCCAAGAAAGCAAACCAAAAACCAAAAACCTACGTTGTATGAAACTTTCAAAGAACTATTTTTTTTGAAATGCGATAGTTATTAAAATAATTTGAAAATAGCATGAAGTACAAAGCAAAGGGCATATAGACATTAATGGAAATCACAGTCCAGAAATGTACAACTGTCTCAGCAGTTGGCACTTGTTCCTGCTTCCATTTTGGTAAACTCCACTCTGCAGTGGCTTTCTACCACACTGATCTAGCTGGGCACCAAGTATTTCCTAGAAGTACTTAGGACTAGCCAAAGAGATTGAAAAGAAAGACCCAGAGCAGCTCCTTCATTCCATTCTGAAGTTCAGGGAAGGGAACCAGATGCTGTTTCACCTCCAGTTCTTGTTGTAGATTAGCCTTCTGGCTAAGATCCTTTGGCTCTTGCAAGATCCCCTTCATCCTGTGTTTTGGGGAAGTGCCATTGTGAGGCATGCCAGGGCCTTCTGCCTACATCCCTTGTTTTGTTGAGGCTGGGAGTGACAAGTGAAAGAGGTAGGTGTACAGCATCTGCTGGTGCTTAAACCATCAATTTTGTCTCAGATAACCTCCATGGACAGCCCTTTTTCCAGCTGCCATTTCCATTGATCATCAATGGCTCCAAACCACTGTAGGTAGAGTGACATCAGACTTCCATACGCATTTTCCACTACCACAATAACGTGAGGTCCAATCTGTGAATTAAATATTAATCTCATTCTATCTTAGCTCCATTTCTATGATGAAACACACATGTACTTAGCTATATATATGTCTTTGATCAGCTCACATAGGCTCAGAATTTCAATACTACCTGAATGCTGATAAAATTCAAGCTTTCATCTCCAGCCTGAAAACCTTGCATGTCTGACTGATCATTTACATTTCCTCTTGCATTAAAACTGACCTCAGAGTTAGCATACACAATGACTTTCAGAGCGGCTAGAGAGATGTGGTTATGAGCACCTGTTGCTGTTGCAGAGGACAGGGGTTTGGTTCCCAGCACCTGAGTGGGAGCGTGCGACCATCAGGTCTGAAGAATACAGTAGCTATAGGCGCACACACACACATGCTTCACGACACGCATTCAGACAAAACACTTACACACGTAGAATAATATAAATCTCTTTTTAGAAAAGACTTCTAGAATTCCTCTCAGCATTTGTCGATACATACAGTGGTCTTCTCTATTTCAGCCAATGGTGACTTCATTCTTCCTGTAGCCTTTTCTTCTTTTGTATGAAGTATGTGTGATATGTCAGCAAATCTCATCTTCATCCATACATTATATAAAATAGCTAACAATTTCTCAAAACTTTTATTGCCACCACCTTCTCTAAATTATTATCATCTTTTACTTAGGTTTCCAACAAATATGTAACTGCCTTCTGTTTCTTCCATTGCCCTCACTGTATATACTCAATTGACTGAGATATTATAGGAAAATCTGAGTCATTTTATGCCACAGTTCTACTCAAAATTCCCTGATGGTACCCTACGTGACTAATGCAAATGATCTATAGATTCAGTATTCAAGCACCCACTTCCAACCACCACCACCACCACTATAATCATCATGTATTTATGTCTGAAGTATCATCATGTGATATTGCTATGGGATCATGTACTGTTGCTGGAGCTCTCTTCAGGTTCTTTCCCTGGGCCTAAGCAAATGTCCTACATTTCTTCAGGCTTTGCTTATATGTATTTATTGAAGCCATCGCTGGTCATTGTATCTAAAACAGGAACTTTATTCCCCAACACACAACTACTTCCCTAACCCATTGGTTGTTGTATCATTATCCAAATCATATTGTATTCTGGTAATATGTATTCTTATGTATTATCTGTTTTCCTGCTAATGTAAAAAACAGTGAGGGCATGGATAGTTTTTCCCTTTGTCTGCTGGAGTGGCTTGCCCATAGTGACCCTCATTAGATATTTCCTAAATGAAGACTAAGTCACTGATGAAAACACACAAAAACATAACATTAATTATGAAAGTTAATATGAGGAAAGGATACTTTAAAAAATAAATTCTTATCATTTTGAACACATCTTTCAATTCTTTCATGCTAATAATTTTTTATAATATTGAAATAAAGCATTTATTTTTATATTCAATATATGGTTTTACATATTCTTTATATAAAATACATTTTAGTAGAACAGAAACTATTAAAATATTATGTGCTCAGAAAACGAAAGTCTCATAAACCTATATAAGGTATACGTTAACTAAAATATCTATCTTTAAAGTGATTCCAAATGCTGGTTCCCTATTTTAGTCACTCAGTCAATGTGGTAGGTAGGATTCTCTAGAGAAACAGACCAACAAGATATAGAAAAACATACAAAGGCCTGTCTGTACTGGAAACTGTAGTTTTACAGTGATCAGTACTAGAGGGCATGATAATACAATACACTCTCATAAAGTACAAGAGACTAGTAACAATAGGGTTCTGGATTGCATGTAGTTCCACATGATTAAGAGGGAGCTGAAAATATAAGCCACCACAGCATATAAAGAGATTTATTATATTATTGTGTCACAGAATCACCGTGGGCCAGAGGTCTCGTGCATGAGAGTATGCCAGAAAAACTGATGGTATACTTCAGTGCAAATCTGGAGACCTAAGAGCCGTAGACAATACGGTATGAGTACAGGAAAGATAAATGTCCAAGCTTAAACAGGTCTCTTCCTTCTGCATTTCTCTTCCATTTGTGCCCTGAACAACTTGTATCATGCTTGTCACAGGAGTGAAGATGACCAGAAACACTCCTATAGCCATACCCAGAGACAGTATTTTGGGCTTTTAGCAGCCCTGCCTGAATTGGATGTTGTAGTTTTCTGGTGTCTTTTAACACAAAATATGTAAATATAGTGAAATACACCATAAGATCCCCTTTACAAGGAAGCACATAGAAGGTTATACTGAAGCTAGAAATTTGTGTGTATGGGGTGACATCTGAGTCATGGCAATTCTGTCTCAACTATGGCTCTTGTCGGGAGAGGGGTTCTAGTATAAACGGGCATGTCATTGCTAATAGAATAATAGCAGTTGATGTTCAATGCCCGATATCTGATAATGATGCTATACGTCTAGGCTGCTAGCTTACGGATTTACTATACTGTGTTTGTCATTATTGTTTTAGAGGGAATACTTCCACCTTTATAAAAACAGCACTCAGGTTATGGAAGCAGCAACCTCATCTGTCAACTCTGCCTCTGCTGATTCCATCAAGCCGCATCCAGTGGCACAACTATATGACGTGAACCTATGGTGGCACCCTACATGGTGTTCACACGGGTGAGGCTGCCTGATGCCAGCGCCCAGGACATAGCCCTATCACGAAACGATGCACAACTGTAGTAAGACACCCGGACTAAGGATCGCCTCCAATTTCTTTTGATAGGCCAGATCAATCACAGAGTACTGTAACTCTTTTTGGCTTGATGATTCAGAAGCAAAAGAAGTAAAAAATATCTTAGCAGCTGACCTCCCGGTTGCAAGGACTCGATTTTTGTGTCTCATGGTGGAAGCATGCTTCCTTATAGAACTAAGACCTGTAGGCCAGTATAAAATGAATCACAGGAACAGGAAGAAGACCTATTCCATTGGGTTAGGGAGGTGATTTTGAGTCGTGCTAGCTCATTTTGCCCTGACTGGACACCCATGCACCTCATGTATTGAAAAGACAGCACCGGATACTGAGGAGAACTCAGAATGTGATTCTGAGAGAACTTTGCTTCAGCATTGTGAGTTAACTCCCACTCTTCCATTATGCAAACAGCTCCAAAATGATGGGAAACACGGGAAGACCAATAAATTCTGAAAGCATGATTCCCTAGCCACAATTCTTTTGCTGTGACATGCATTTCTGGATCAGAAGCCACACTGTGGAACACTGACGATATTATTGTTATGATTTAAGGGTGAAATATCACCGTTGGCTCGTCATCAGAATGCTCAGTCCCCAGCTGGTGAGGCTCCATTGTGAAGTTCCACAAACCATACAAGTTGGGGCCTGGGAGATTACTGACGGCAAGTACTTAAGCTATTATCCCTGCCATTTCCTATCTTGTTCTCTACTACCTGGTGAGCTGTGATGTGAACACAGATGTCCTATGACACATATTCCTTCTGCTACAACGTTCTGCCCAAGTGCCAAAAAGCCTACATGTCCATGAACTAAACCCTATCAAATCATAAGCCAAATTAAATCCTTCTTATAAGCTATTTCTGCCAGGCATTTTGTAGAAGCAATACAAAAGTAACTATTGCATGAGTATGCAGTATTCTATAGGCCCACATATAATAATGTGGGCAGAAGAAGGCAAATATGCATCCACAATGAATCAATCCACTCTACTAGGTAGCTGAGAAACCATACTTTATCGAGGACTCGGTCATGGTCTTTGCCTACTGCTGACAAACTGGATATTCGGCGGTGGCATAACTGTCAGCCAATGCTGCTGAACCCATACCTCATCTCCACCATGCTAATTTTGGACACCCCCTCTTTTCATCAATTCATTAGGCAGTGGCAGGGATGCAGAAGGAAAGACTTGACTAATATCTACGGCACAGGTCGTCATAACCACTTGATGCTACAGTGTCCTCTGCCAAGGTCAGCATCTGGTGAGAATCTATGTGAGGCAATTCATGATTGTTTCTGTTTTGTTTTGTTTTTTCAGTTTCCATGTTTGTTCTACAGTAAGCGTTCTTACCTCCCAGGATCCACCTCAGGCAGCTTATAGCTCTAGGGATATCTAATTCCTCTGGCCTCTGCATATATACACAAAAAGAAATATACATTTTTTTTTAAAAAAATTGTTCATCACCCAATAAATTAGACCAGAAAAGAAAATCCTCCTGCCACATAATAATCAAACCCGTAAGTATACACACAAAGAAAAAATACTAAAAGCTGCAAGAGAAAAAGGCCAAGTAACATATAATGGCGAACCCATTAGAATCACACCTGACTTTTCAACAGAGGCTATGAAAGCCAGAAGGGCCTGGACAGATATCATGAAGACCCTAAGAGAACACAGATGTCATCCCAGGCTACTATACCCAGCAAAATTCTTAGTCCTCATAGACGGAGAAAACAAGATATTCAATGACAAAAACAAATTTCAACAATACCTACAAACAAATCCAGCATTACAGAAGACACTAGAAGGGAAAAATACAACCTAAGAAAACTAGCTACATTCAAGAAAAACACAGGAAATAAATAACCCCATTACAGTAAAACAAAAAGCAACCAAGCACACAACCATATGACCACAGCCAACATCAAATTCAAAGGATCTAACAGCCACTGGTCATTAATCTCTCTCAATATCAATGGACTTAATTCTCCAATAAAAAGACACAGACTAACAGAATGGATGTGTAAACAAAACCCAGCAATCTGTTGTATACAAGAAACACACCTAAGTCACAAAGATAGACATTACCTGAGGGTAAAGGGATGGAAGACAGATTTCCAAGCAAATGGATGCAAGAAGCAAGCAGGAGTAGCCATTCTAATATCTGATAAAAGACTTTCAACCAAAATTAATCAAAAGAGATGGGGAAGGACACTTCATACTCATCAAGGGAAAATTCCACCAAGAAGACATCACAATCCTGAACATCTATACCCCAAATACAAGGGCACCCACATTTGTGAAAGAAACATTGATAAAACTTAAACCACACATAGATCCCCACACACTAATAGTGGGAGACTTCAACACCCCATTTTCAACAAACGACAGGTCAACTAAACAGAAATTAAACAAAGAAACAATGGACCATGAATCAAATGTCATGAATCAAATGGACCTAACAGACATTTACAGAACCTTACACCCAAACACAAAAGAATTTACCTTCTTCTCAGCACCTCATGGAACCTTCTCCAAAATAGAGCACATAGTTGATCACAAAGCAAGCCTCAACAGATACAAGAAGATTGAAATAATCCCTTGTATCCTGTCTGATCACCATGGAATAAAGCTGGACCTCAATAACAACAGAAATAGCAAAAAGCCTACACATACATGGAAACTGAACAACTTGCTACTAAAAGACAGCTGGGTCAGGGAAGAAATAAAGAAAGAAATTAAAATCTTCCTAGAACTCAATGAAAATGAAGACACAACATACCCAAACTTGTGGGACACAATGAAGGCAGTGCTAAGAGGAAAGTTCATAGCACTAAGTGCCTTCAAGAAGAAATTCGAGACAGCTCATTCAAGCAACTTAATGGCTCACTTAAAAACCCTAGAAGAAGAAGAAGCAGACACACCAAGAAGGAGTAGATGGCTGGAAATAATCAAACTCAGGGCTGAAATTAATCAATTAGAAACAAATAAAATAATTAAAAGAATCAATGAAACCAAGAGCTGGTTCTTTGAGAAAATCAACAAGATAGACAAACCCTTAGCCAAGCTAACTAAAAGGCAGAGAGATACCATCCAAATCAACAAAATCAGAAATGAAAGGGGGGACATAACTACAGACACTGAGGAAATTCAAACAATAATTAGGACTTACTTCAAAAGTCTATACGCAACAAAATTTGAAAATCTAAAAGAAATGGACAATTTTCTTGATCGATTCCACTTACCAAAGCTAAATCAGGACCAGGTAAATCAATTGAATAGTCCTATATCCCCCAAGGAAATAGAAGTAGTCATCGAAAGTCTCCCATTCAAACAAAGCCCAGGACCTGATGTTTTCGGTGCAGAATTCTACCAGATATTCAAAGAAGAGCTAACACCAATTCTCTTCAAACTATTCCACAAAATAGAATCAGAAAGAATATTACCAAACTCATTCTATGAAGCCACAGTCACCTTGGTACCTAAACCTCACAAAGACCCAACAAAAAAAAGAGAACTTCAGGCCAATCTCCCTTATGAACATTGATGCAAAAATACTCAACAAAATACTCGCAAACTGAATCCAAGAACACATCAAAGCTATCATCCACCATGACCAAGTAGGCTTCATCCCAGGTATGCAGGGGTGGTTCAATACACGGAAATCCATCAATGTGATCCACCATATTAACAAACTGAAAGAAAAAAAAAACACATGATAATCTCCCTAGATGCTGAAAAAGCATTTGACAAAATCCAACATCCATTCATGGTTAAAGTATTGGAGAGATCAGGGATTCAAGGCACATATCTAAACATAGTAAAGGCAATATACAGCAAGCCTATAGCCAACATCAAACTGAATGGAGAGAAACTTAAAGCAATCCCACTGAAATCAGGGACAAGACAAGCCTGCCCACTCTCTCCATATCTCTTCAACATAGTTCTGGAAGTCCTTGCTAGAGCAATAAGACAGTTGAAGGAGATCAAGGGGATACAAATTGGAAAGGAAGAAGTCAAATTATCACTATTTGCAGATTATATGATAGTATACGTGAGTGACCCCAAAAACTCTACCAGGGAACTCCTACAGCTGATAAACACCTTCAGCAAAGTGGCCGGATACAAAATTAACTCAAAAAATCAGTAGCCCTCCTGTATACAAAAGACAAAAGGGCTGAGAAAGAAATAAGGGAAACAACACCCTTCAGAATAGCCACAAATGACATAAGGTACCTTGGAGTAACCCTAACCAAGGAAGTCAAAGTCTTGTATGAAAAAAATTTCAAGTCTCTGAAGAAAGAATTAGAAGAAGATATCAGAAGATGGAAAGATCTCCCATGCTCATGGCTTGGCAGGATTAACATAGTAAAAATGGCCATCTTACCAAAAGCAATCTACAGATTCAATGCAATTCCCATCAAATTACCAACACAATTCTTTACAGACCTGGAAAGAAAAATTCTCAACATCATATGGAATAACAAGAAACCCAGAATTGCTAAAACAATCCTCTACAACAAAAGATCTTCGGGAGGTATCTCCATCCCTGATCTTAAGTTTTACTATAGAGCAACAGTTTTAAAAACTGCATGGTACTGGCATAGAAACAGAATGGTGGATCAATGGAACCAAACAGAGGACCCAGAAATAAACCCACACACTTATGGACACCTGATCTTTGACAAAGACGCCAAAACCATACAATGGAAAAAAGATAGCATCTTCCACAAATGGTGCTGGTCCAACTGGATGTCTACATGTAGAAAAATAAAAATAGATCCACACTTATCACCCTGCACAAAACTGAAGTCCAAATGGATCAAAGACCTCAACATAAAACCAGACACATTAAATCGGCTAGGAAAAAAAAAGTGGGGAATACCCTAGAACTCATTGGTACAGGAGAAAACTTCCTGAACAGAACACCAACAGCACAGGCTCTAAGAGCAACAATCAATAAATGGGACCTCATGAAACTGAAAAGCTTCTGCAAAGCAAAGGACACCATCATCAAAACAAAGTGACTGCCTACAGATTGGGAAAGAATCTTCACCAACCCTTTATCTGACAGAGGACTCATATCCAGAACTAAAGAAGATGAAAAGCAGCAAACCAAGTAATACACTTAAAAAAATGGGGAACAGAGCTAAACAGAGAATTCTCTGTAGAGGAATATCGAATGGCAGAGAAGCACTTAAAGAAATGCTCAACCTCATTAGCCATTAGGGAAATGCAAATCAAAACAACCCCGAGATTTCACCTTACACCCATCAGAATGGCCAAGATGAAAAACTCAAGTGACAACACATGCTGGAGAGGTTGTGGAGAAAGGGGAGCCCTCCTCCACTGCTGGTGGGAATGTAAACTTGTACAACCACCCTGGAAATCAATCTGGCGCCTTCTCAGACAACTAGGAATAGCGCTTCCCCAAGATCCAGCCATACCACTCCTAGGCATATATCCAAAAGAGGCTCAAGTACACAAAAAGGACATTTACTCAACCATGTTTGTAGCAGCTTTATTTGTAATAGCCAGAGCTGGAAACAACCCAGATGCCCCTCAACTGAAGAATGGATGCAGAAATTGGGGTACATCTATACAATGGAATATTACTCAGCAATGAAAAATAAGGAAATCATGAAATTTGCAATTAAATGGTGGGACCTGGAAAGGATCATCCTGAGTGAGTTGTCCCAGAAGCAAAAAGACACACACGGTATATACTCACTCATATAGACATACAACATAGGACAAACCCACTAAAATCTGTGCATCTAAAGAAACTAAGCAAGAGAGAGGACCCTAACTAAAACGGTCAATCCCCATCCTGAAAGGCAAATAGGATGGACATCAGAAGAAGAAGAAAACAGGAAACAACCTAGGAACCTTCTACAAAAGGCTTCTGAAAGCCAGAAGAGGAAAACAGGAAACAAACTAGGAACCTACCACAGAGGGCCTCTGAAAGCCTCTGCCCTGCAGACTATCAAAGCAGATGCTGAGCCTGATGGCCAACTGTTGGGCAGAGTGAATGGAATTTTATGTAAGAAGTGAGAAATAGTAAGAGCTGGAGAGGACAGGGTCTCCACAAAGAGAGCAACAGAACAAGAAAATTTGAACACAGGGAACTTCCCAGAGACTCATACTCCAACTAAGGACTATTCATGGAGATAACCTAGAACCCGTGCACAGATGTAGCCCATGGCAGTTCAGTGTCCAAGTGGGTTACATAATAATGGGAAGAGAGACTGCCTCTGACATGATCTGATTGGCCTGCTCTTTGATCACCTCCCTCTGGGGGGGGGGGAGCAGCCTTACAAGGCCACAGTAGAGGACAATGCAGCCACTTTTGATGAGAACTGATAGACTAAGATCAGAAAGGAGAGGAGAACCTCCCCTATCAGTGGACTTGGGGAGTGGCATGCATGCAGAAATGAGAGGGAGGGTGGGATCAGGAGGGGAGGAGGGAGGGGCTTATGGGGGGATACAAAATGAATAAAGTGTAGTTAATAAAAAATTAAAAAATAAATAAACCTTAAAAACCAAAAAAAAAAAATTTGTTCACATTTTGAGAGTTTTCTTCATAAATTTCTCCAACTTTTTTTTTGTCAATGATATTTCAATCCAGTTCTTCTCATTCTTAGACCATTCAGTGTTGGCTGTGACCCACAGATCATTAATAATTACATATATAACAATTTTTCTTCTAAATAAAATTCATATCAAAATAATTTTGTGAACTTCTGGTCTCATGGTAGATTTGAACTCAGTCCTGTGACTTCAGTGTTGAGGAGAGAGAGCTTGAAATGTTACAGATGTTCCCTTTTGCACGCTACCAGAACATTATACAGAACCATCTGGGAACAGGACTAAACTGCTTACTCCATCAGTTCATCACAGAGAAGTTTCCCTGATTCCATAGGAAAAGAGTGCACAGGAACGGGAAACATAGGCATTTGGACCACATCATCCTATAACTTGTGTCTTTGGGGACTGCCTGGTCCCAATTATGTGTACGTGTATCACTCATATTTTATGATGGAGACTTGCCGAGTATACCTAAGTTTTTTAATTGGAATGTCAAATGAGAGTCCTTCATGATGAGTAGCATAAATTTTATAGTAACTTAGCAGTTCAAGTCTGAGTATTTCCTCTGTCCTAAGACTCAGAAACAGGACAAGAATTGAGCATTGAAAGGAAACAGTTAACTATGAATGATGGCAGGAACTTGCTCACAAATAATGCTTTCACTGTAATTCATCTAAAAATGACTACAGAAGGATAAAAACTGCAACCCTAGACATTTCCAGTACCATCAGAGCTTCTGGGTCATACAGTCCAATGCTAGGGCAGTTTGCACAGCAGACTGGGTTTATTACAGGACCTTCTCTTTAGGCTCTACTGAATACTGGAAACTATTCAGACAACTTAGGAAATAAGAAAGCAGTATGTTACCTCACAACCCAAAGATGTCTACTATGTGTTGGGGTTCTGCTTGAATACAGGAGCAACCTTGTAAAGCATACTTTTTCTTTTTGGCAGAATTTTTCAACATGCCCCACACTATTGTATTTGTGTAAATTTTACTAAACAGAAGACCTATGAATATGCAAATGCCTTACCAAAACAAATAGATTATTACTTCTTACTTAACAGGTACAATTAGCATAATGTCACTAGTATAATGGACTTGTGGAAGGAAAATATGATCACGATCCCTGTGAACCAACTTGTGACATAGGCTGGAAAACCGGTACACCTAACTTACATAAGTAAGGTGTATTGTCAACCATCCTGGATAGTTTTATGTCAACTTGACACAAGTTGGAGTCATTTGGAAGGGGGCCTCTCAATGGAGAAAATGCCTCCAAAAGATTTGTTTATAGGTAAGTCTGCAGTGCCTTTATTTTATAGTGATTGATGAGAGATAGCCTAGCCTGTTGTGAGTGGTGCCATTCCTAGATGCATGGTCCTGGAGTGTATAACAAAGTAGGTTGAGCAAGCCACAGACAGTAAGGCAGTAAGCAGAGTTCATCCATGGTTTCTGCTTCAGTTCCCACCTCCAGGCCTCAGGACTGTCTGAGTTCCTGCTCTGACTTCCATAGATAATGGACTATCAGCTGAAAAACAAAATAAACTCTTTTCTTTCCTCTTCGCTTTTGGTCATGGCGTTTCATGACAGTAATAGAAATACTAAGACATCAGTCTTGCCAGCTGAAAGCAAATGATTGTTACTGATCCTTAACTTAAAACAGTTGAGGATTTACAAGAACAGTAAGTAGCTGCATACCCAAATACGAGAGGATTGGGTTAAAGCAGTCAAATTTTATCAGTGTGATGGCTTCTGTTGGAATCTTTATGCATTTGTGCTTGTTAAGTAATCTGTTGATGTTATTCAAGACCCATCCATCATCCACACAAGACAAAACAGAATTAAATAGGTGGAGGTGGTAATTGGTACCGCTGACATCCTTCAAGCCTTGTGGTAGAATCATCCTTGCAATCCATGCAGAGATAGAGCATTACTTTTGATTTAATAATGCCCTGGTAGTACTGACAGCTTCCTCTTTTCTTAGCAAATAGCCCTCACTTTCCATGGCTGCGAACCAAATTGAGAGTTCTGTCAGCAGCTAGTCATGTTTATCCAGTAGCACATTATCAGAATGGAAGGAGAAACTACAAGATGCTTTTACTGACCCACTGGACCAACTGTGAGATGTTCTTGGTTTGAAAGTCCATAGAGCATGTAACATCCATAACTGGTTGGTCACAGAGGCACAGTGAGCCACTTGGAATCAGAGTCTAGACACCTACAGAACTTCTTTCCTCCTCCCAAGACACATTTGCTCTGATAGAAGGCAGTGGGACACTTTTGGAGAAAGCTGAAATGAAAGGATTTACCTACAACATTTTGGGAATAAATTAGGATATTTCTTTGAGGGGATCTCGTCTCCTTCCAGGAAAAAAGTTTTGGATTTGAAGACTGTTTCAAATCTGGAAAGTGATAGAGAGGTTGTGTTGCATGTTATGATTTGATTTGCTCACTGTGACTATTCTGCTTATATCAGTCAGGTAAGGATTTAGTTAGTTTCATCTTTTTCTCTTCTAGGATCATTTCTCTTTTTATCAAGTGATTAATACCATAATTCTGCCTGCCCCAAATGGTTATGGTTATGCTTTGCTGTTCATTCCAGTCACTGTGTTGGGCCTTGTTTATAAGTTGTGGGCTGCCACTTAACTACTGCCGTCTGGGATTCTACTACTCTATTGTATTTAGCTTTTCAAACTGAGCAGTTGCAACTCCTACCCTAAGATCTGGCTCACGGGGATACACAATCACAACCTATCAAGGATGCTGGGATCTTATCACAAATCTATTTCTCAAATAAGTAATGAAATACATGTCTTCTATACTCTACTAATGTGAGCGAATGTATAAATGCTAACCATCAAGCCCACTCTAAAATTCCAATATCCCTTAGACTTTGACCTTTACATTGAATCAGAGGAGACTGGGCAAATTCCTAGTTTATACAAAGTAGGTATCTTAATCTATTTTGTAATTCTGTAACAAAACACCTAAGTGTGGGTATCTTATAAATAAAAAGAGATAACTTACATCAAGGTTTTAGATATCCAAAGGTGTTGTACTGTCACCTGTTTGGATTTGTGGGGAAGACAGAAGTCATATAACAAAACAGGAATCAAAGATTCAAGGTCATGCCAGACTCTCATAGCAACCCATCCTGGAGGAAATTAACTCCTTCAAAACCCATCTGACTCTTCAAGACCAGACTTAATCCATTTATGGCAGTGGATCACCCAATGCTCTACTCATGTTCTATCAGGTTTACCTCTTAAAGGCTTGATAGCCAATTCAACACATTCTCACTAGGACCAAGAGTCCAACCTGAGAACATTTGGAAAACAATTTCAAAAACAGATTCACACCACAGTGAGGGATCATCTTCTGATCTGCTTCACTGGAACAACCCAACCCCAGATCTGGAGTGCTTGCTAGCTCAAGCCACAGTGTATTAAACACAGAGTATCTGTTGAGCGAATCCATATAAATGCAAGTTTATGTCTCTCATACCACCATCCCACGCTTTTCAAATCCACTTTTGTACACATTAGAAACACACAAACTGGAAAATTAAAACAGTTCTTGTTATAGTGTGCCTCCAAATACCTTCAGCTCTGTACCTCACATTCACAGGCTTTCTGGGATAGAGTCAAATTGCAGACCTAGAAGAAAAGCATTGACTAGAGTTGCTAAGAACAGTTAGCATTATCTTGAGGCAGCAACTTCCTCAAGAAGCCCATTAACACCATGAGGTCCATGCAGTTGTTACCACCATGTATGGGGATTACATTGCCACTGGCACTGGGGAAAACACAATAGGTTGGGTTAGTCACTCTTGCTTAGGAGTGGAGATTAAGGAGTGGAGGCTTTGTTGGTAGTAGGGAACTTACTTTTACTTTGTCACAGAGGAGGAATTCTGTAAGGAGTGGGGAGTGTTTTTCCATTTGCAAAAAACACTCCTTAGAATTCAGGGCTCAGTGCTCTTACCTCTTTGAGGCCTTTCTGCATAGCCACATCTCAATTTATGCCAGTTCTCATTGTTTTCCAGGCCTTGCTTTGTCAGTAGACACTTGGAGAAACTAAAAGTTCTGCTTGTGCTGTCCTTCAGTTACCGCAGGGTGAGGCTTTGTGCTATTTCAGCAGAAACTGCAGCTTCAGAAATGAGGATTTGTCTCCTGGCATACCTGCAAGCTTATGCTCTGTATATGAGTTCTTGGGTGAGAGATCACAGCACTCATCCCTTTCTTCCTCTGAGACTGAAGATTTCCTCTGAGAAGTACTCAGTGGCACTGTCTTTCCTGGATTGTCATGAATGCAACATATAGTATATACAGACTCATTAAACATCTTATTTCTGATAAGTGGCTGGCTGGGAGTAGCAAGTTCAAGTATATAAACACTGTTTGCCACGGACTTTTTCACATTCTAATCAATGGAAATATTCATTTACAGCATTAATTATAATCAGATTTGAGAACAAGTTACAGAAGTCTCAGAAGCAATTCAGAAAAATCATTCTTAAAATTATATTCTTTTAGAACTAGACAAAATGGGTATGTTTGTGTGTATACACACACACACACATATATAAACTGCAGTATAAATATTATATCAAGTATTGTAACATATAACATTTTTATATTGGAAATGAATGTATAAAAACAATATGTGATGAAATATAACAAAAATGAATGGACTATCTATGAATTTGCTTACATGAGTACACACAGAGAATTCCAAAGAAAGCTTTTTTTTACAGAACTGTTTAACGATTATAGGAGGAATTCATAATCTGCCCTAAATGATCCTAAGTACCAGGAAAACCAGTACGGTAACTCAGTCCAAATCCAGAGGTCAGGAACACAATTTTTCTTACTAAGCTAAAACAATATTAAATTGATTGATCCAGAAGCCTTTTTTTGTTTGTTGGTATTTTAAGTTTTGAGACATGGTCACACTATCTAGTCTTGGTTGGCCTGAAACTCATTATATTGACCAAGCTGACCTTGAACTACAAAGATCTGCCTACCTGTGTGTCCAGAGTGCTGGTATTAAAGGCGTGTACCACCACAGAGGCCTCATCCAGAAGACATAAATGGTTTAAGATTCATGTATAAAAATGGAAAACATTATGCTACCTGTGTATTTAGAATATATTTAGGGAAAGTAACCCAGGATACATACAAATTAAAAAGAAGTTCTGTGCTTTCTTTTTTCTTGAAATATAATAGAAAGGGAGAAAAGTACATATTTTTTGTATCGCCCAATTTATTTTGCTTCATAGTTCATTGTTGACATGAAAATCAATATTTTTATAGATAAAAAAATGTATGATGAAGCAAAATTCCTAAAGAAGATAGTACACTTCTCTGGAGAACCACTGCATGCTGGAACCATTTATATTATGTGGTTACTGTAAACTCTGGAGCCATTATTTAGGGGAGACACCAATTAGTAGAACAATGAGAATATTTAATTTCCATCATTGGTCTTCCTAAATTCAAAAGACTCTGCCAATACACATACTTCAAACAATATTTTGTATGTCATAAATATTTAAAAGGATTCTATTTTTATTCATATACACCCTCAAAATATAGGTCAGACGGTTGCTAACAGCTTACAGAAAGTGCACACTGAGGAAATTCTTTTCCCTAAATAGAGCTAGGTGTGTGGACTTTTGTTATTCAGCTATAAGGCTGTAGACTCTTTGTTGTGGTTGGGATGCAGAGTGACTCTGTAGTGCCGTCTGTTGAGCAGCTTGGTATCAGCTGGTGAAGTCCTAGAACGCAGTAGTCAACCTCATTCTGGTGGGAACTCAGTCTATTAGCATGCTAACAGAAATGTGGACAGCAAAAAACGTGCATATGACCTTTCACAGGGGAGCAGGCCCTCTATTGAAATTGAGCTACAGGCTACCCATATTCTAGCAAAGAATTTTCTGGTACTCTCTGTGATCTGAAAATTCAAGAGAGGATGAATTCAAAATAACAGGCTAATTTATTTGGTGAAAAATGTTCAGAAGGCCTGACTTGTACGCATGGATTTTAGTCATGTTCATAGTCAGATCCTGAGATGAAACGGTAGAAAGTCATCAAAAAATGTGCGTTTAGTGAGGAAAGGAGCATGGACAAATGAGAAATCGTGGAATCTATTGCTGGGTGAAGGAAAAGGTGGTAGCTAGAGGACAGATTTGTTTCCCTGAAAGAGATTTCACACAGTTCTAACAACTTGTCCAACCAGTTTGCAGGATGAGGCCGAAGCCCGGATAATTATAGGTCAGTGGGTAGAAAGGCCACACCTTGACCAAAACTGCTTAAAGCTGTCTTCTAGTTAAATTTTTATTTCACTTCTGGACCCTGATGAAGAATTTGGCTTCACCAGATCTATTTGTCCTGCTTCCCAGTGTAGCCACATTGAGTAAATCTCCCTTTGCTTTTCCACTTTTAACTTGCTGTTTTAACTGGCTTACTGAAGACTAGTGGCCAGGTCTGACTTGGGACACAGATTGTCATCCCCAAGGTCAATAACAAGACTATTTAGTTAAAGTGAGACTTTTCATGTTCTAGTGTGATAATAGGAAAGGTGATCTGAGGGCAAGATCTTACCCAACAAATGCAATTTTTTGGAAAATTTGCATTTGAATGAAAAATAAAAGAGTACCTGCAAATATAGAGCATCTAGAATGGCTTGCCAAAAATATTTTGTACTTACTGCCAAGACACTTAGAGTCTGTGGCAGCTGTGGGAAGAGGAGGCAGCGCTACATCCTGAGCTGCTAGCAGAGCCTGGCAGAATCGTCACTGTAGTGTTGGCTGTCAGGCATAGAGGATATGAGAGATCCAGAATCAGGAGGTCTCACACGGAAGTTCCAGAAGGCAGCTGAGGTCTGACAGTATGCGAGAAGGTCATATTTTCTGCATGTAGCCACTGAGTAGGCTGTGACTAAAGCTGTGATGGTGAAATGTAGGTTACAGTGAAGCACCCCACAATGATGGAGACTCCAGGAATGTGAGATGGCTGCCTAGGGAAGCTGCATGTGAGGGGTGAAGCCATCAAGTGACAGCACACTCCTGTCGCAGGCAGTAGCCCAAGGCCATTGGCACCCAGCTGATGACAGCAGGAGCAACATATGCCAGATGTGGAGCTCTGGAGCTTGGTGTTTCCCGTGCTGGGTTTTGGTATTTCTTTGATCTGATTTATCTATACTCTCCTCCCATCCTTTCCTTTGGAGGGGGGACATTAACATTTCCTCTATGACTCTGTATATTGGAACCATCCGTCACTAGGTTTTTGGTTTTGTGGAGTTTCACAGTTAAGAGATTCCTTGAGTCTCAGAAGAGATTTTGAACACTGGTCTCTTAAAAACATATTGTAATTGTTAACATATAGAGAGTTTTGAATTTAAATGGAATATATTTGCATTATGAGATGACCTTGAACCCTTGGGAGTCAAGGGCAGATGGTTGTGTTTTGGATCCTCAATGTCTTGCATCAGCTCATGTGCTCGAATAAATGGTTCCTATAGTGGTTCTTTGGGAGGGTAAAGAACCTTTAGCGGGCAGGGCCTCTCTGAGGAAGTGGGTCAGTAGGGGTAGTTCTTATGGTTTACAGCCCAGTCTCATTCCAGCTATGGGTCGCTGTCTGTTGCAATATAAGGCCACTGTGTCTTGCTATCATGCTGTCATGTACATCACCCTTCATTGTCCCAGAACTGTAAGACAATGAGTCCTTTCTCCCAATGTATTTCTGTCAGGTTTTCTCTCTCAGAAGAATTAGTCATCAATATGCTCACTGAAACTGGTTATCCTTTGTATATGAGCACACACACACACACACACACTGACTAAAAGTGGGGTTTGCTTAAAAATAACATATATATGATTTTTGAGACTATTATATTAACTTTGATCTTTAAAAATGGTACAACTTAGTGAAAGAAGATTATAACTCTATAGAATAAAGTGCCTAAATATAGCAATCTATTTGAAGTAACACAATTTCCCTATTCTTCCAAATCAGGGCATGAGACCATTTTTGTATGCTATCCAATCAATTTGGTTCTCTTTTCATTGACTGAAGATATGTAGGATCCTTTGGAAGTAATGTTAGATGCTCCAGGGGAACATCTGCTTCAGGTTCGTTGACTAAACGCTTCTCTCAAAACATATTAAGAGGAGGATATAAGTGCTAAAGTGTATAGAATGTGAAATTATATTTAACTGGTATCCATTGACAAAAATAATCTAACATTAAGAGTGTTTCATATGCCCAAGGCAATAAAAAACATGCTCAACAATATGCCTGGATTTATATACTTAAGAGTTCTTAGTTTTCTCTCAAACCCATAGTTATATTAGTACTCACACATTCTGGGAAGACATTTCTATCTGATTACTTTTTCTTACCTGCGTTTGGAAGTGTTTAAGGATAATGAAAGGAATTTAACTTTTATTGCAAAATAGAGAGCAGTATAGAAATATCTTTATGTAATTCTTATGAGAGGAAAGGTTAACAACTATGATAAAAGGAGAACAGATGTCTCCTTCTCTGTGTTCCTAGTTCTTCTTCTTCCTGCTGTTAAGTTTCTCTTTCTCTTGTTCTCATTTCCAGCATCTTTTCTCTTCCTGCTACTATAACCATGGCTACCTTAAAGGGAGGCCTTCCTCACATGCCTCTATGTTTTTTCAAATGTCTTAATCAAAATGAATGTTTTCTTGAATACTTTAAATTGACACAATAAACATAGATAATTTGGGGATGTTTTGTAATATTTCCATGCATGAACACACAGTGTACCCCATAGGCACCTCTGATCTAAACAAGGCCTGAAGAGTTCTAACACAACCTGATATTCCAAAGCAAATGGGGGAAATCTCATTGGGTTGTATGCTTAGGTGAAGCATCACATCTGGGTGTGATTGTGCGTGTCTTTAATCCCAGTACAAAGGGAGGCTGAGGCAGGTGGATCTCTGTGAGTTCAAAGCCAGCCTGGTCTACAAAGCGAGTCCAAGGACAGCCAAGGTTACACAGAGAAAATCTATCTCTAAAAAACAAACAAATAAAAGACAAACAAACAAAAACCCAAGCCAAACAAAACAAGAAAACAAAACAAAGGAGACAAACAAGAAAGAGCTACCAGCAATTAATAAGTGCTGAGAGAAGCAGAATTAGTGTTCCCAAGGACGAACCGCGAAACTGGTTCAAGTGCTCAGTCTCAAAAATACATATATATGCAGGCAACACTGAACAAATGCAGTAGGTTGCACTTAAACATTTATACATATATCTATATTCACATATACACACATATAATTATATATGTAGTAACAATGGTTAATGATGAGGAAGCCATGAATTTGTGAAGGGTAGGAGAACATGGAAAGGATAAGAAGGAGAAAAGGGAAGGGGTAAATGATGTAATTATATTTTTATATTAAAATACCTTTCATACAGTATGTTCTGATCATACTTTCCTCTTCCTCATTCTTCTCAGATCTTCTCCAGCTTCTTACCCGCCCCCGTCTTGCTTCTCTTTCTTTTTAAACATCACACACACAATCCTAAAACCAAAATATACAAGAAAAAGAATAATAAGACAAAAAAAAAAGCCTAAACAAGCAAAGGTGAGACAAAATATCTACAAAAATACTGTTGCGTTCACTTTATGTTGGCCAACTACTTCTAGACTTGGAGCCGAGTCTGATATGTGGTTAATGTACCCAGTGAGATTCCACTTAAGAAAACTAATTTTTCCATTAGAAATGGGTATCAATTGCAGATCGCTTTTTGGTCAGAGGTGGGAGTCCATGTCCACTTCCTTCTCTCTGTGCTGGGTCCCTGTCTGGCTTGACCTTGCAGCCCCTTGCATGTTCCACAGTCCATAGGAATCTGTATATGCATCTGGAAGACACTGTTTCCTTAGTGTCACCCACCCCTTCTGGGCCTCGAGATCATTCTGTTTCCTCTTCCACACAGCTTCCTGATCCCTGGGGAGAACGTTTGATGAAGATATTAAACTTAGGACTGAGAACTCCAAAGTCTCTCACTCTCTACACAGGGTCCAGTTGTGGGTCTCTGTGTCAGGTTCCCATATATGCAAGAAGAAGCTTCTCTGATGATGGCTGAACATGGCGCTTCCCTAGGAGTAGAGTGGAATGTCATTTAGAGTCATTTTATTGCCCCATTCATTTCGCAGAAAAATAGTATTTGGTCTTGCTCGGGCCCATGGCCTATCATCATCATCAGGCATAGGGACCATCTCAAGGAGTGTTCCTTACATCAAGACAGAGTGTGACTGGTTACTCCCACAGCATTTGCACCACTTTTGACCCAAGTGTGTCTCATAAGCAGATCACTGTTGCGTGTTGCCAGACTTGTAGCTGAGTGTATGATTAACCTTCTCTCTGATGGCATGAAGAATACCTTCCAATACCATGGATGAATTCAGTAGGGACGAAGTTTCTAGCTGGGCACCAGCTCAACTTTTCTGTTTTCAATGAGCTATATACGTGTTGTCTTCAGTAATAGGGCCTTACCTATTTGTGGAGAGCCAACAATAGCATTGGCAATACCTAACATGTTCTCAGGTTTACAAGAGGCACCTTTGATCAACAGCTCCACTAAACGTAACCTAGAAGTTTCACTGGAGAAAAGATGTCCAGTTGGGACCCTGTCTGACTGTTATTTTGTCATTCCATTTAGATCCTTTTTATATATGTTTTTGTTTTAGGAATTTTCTATCATAGCATCTTTCCACATGGGCCCTGTCTAAGAGGTTTTTTCCTTTTTTATGTTTTGATTATTATAATTTATTCACTTTGTATCCTAGTTGTAGTCCCCTCCCTCATCCCCTCCCAAACCCACCCCCTCTCCCTCTTTTCTTCCCATGCTCCTCCAAGGGAGTTCCCTAATAAGGGGAGCAGGGACTGTATCTGACATGAACTCAGTGGCTGGCTCTTTGATCACCTCCGGCTGAATGGGGGTACAGCCTTACCAGGCCACAGAGGAAGACAATGCAGCCAGTCCTGTCTTAGGGTTTTATTGCTGTGAAGAAACACCATAGCCACTGCAACTCCTATACAGGAAAACATTCAACTGGGGCTGGCTTACAGTTTCAGAGGTTTAGTCCATTACATTCATGGTGATAATCATGGAGGCACGTAGGCAGATACGTTCCTGAACAGATAGCTGAGAGTTCTACATCTGGATCTGTAGGCAGCAGAAAGAGACATGAACCACTACTTGTGCCTTGAGCTTCTGAATCCTCAAAGTTGCTCCTGTCCACTCTGTCCAACCCCCCTCCAGTGACACACTTTCTCCAACAAGGCCACACCTACTCCAGCAATGTCACACCTCCAACAATGCCAGCCCTCTTAGTCTATGGGAGCCAGTTTCATTCAGACCACCACACCCCTTCAAACAATCCTTTGTGTTAGTAGTATTCCTTTCCCCTTTCTTTATCCTTCTCACCAGCTTTTCCTCCCACTGCAGTCTCCTCCCCATCTCTCAATCACTATCTTTTTCTTCCTTACCTCTCTCCTATTTTACTATGTACATAACCTCTGTGGTTATACATATTGTAGGACACATATAGAAAGCTTAAAAGCTAGCATCTACATACAATATTTTTCTTTTGGCTGCTATATTTGCTCATTCAGAATAATTTTTCTATCTCCATTCATTTAGCTTCCAATTTCATTTTTCTTGACAGCTGAATTGTCAAGAATTTTCATTGTGAAAACATACCATTTTTTTTTTAATCCATTCATTTACTGGTGGACATTTAGACTGTTTCCAGTGTCTGGCTTGATGTAATTACATTTTATTTAAAATTGAATTAACTGTAATAAAACAATTAAAACCTGGAATATCCTTTGATCTGCTTCCATATGTATATTGTTGTCCTCATCTATATTTTATAATGTAGAATCAAGAACTTACTTCTTCAACTTAACTGTAACTTTGTATCAATTGACCTGGCTTTTCACATCTTTACTATTCTCTATGGTCTCAGGTAACTACTATTATCTCAACTTCTATGAGATCAATACTTAACATTCTACACAGTAGTGAGATCATGAGGTATTCATCTGACTTATGCCTGACTTATTATTAATGTAGTAAGAAATGACAAAATTTTACCCTGACTATGGCTAAATGATAAGATTTCACCCTGTGCCTGGCTGAAGAGTGCCCACTGCTTATGGACTAATTTTTTTTTATCCATTTACCACTTGATGGATACTGAGGTCATTTCCATTTCTCATCTATTGTTCATTTTTATTAAACATGGAAGTGCAGACATCCCTTCAAGACAATGTTTTCTTTCCCTTCGGATACATACCCTGGAGCAGGACTGCTAGAGGTGATTTCAGATTTTAATTTCAGGAAAAAGCATCCATAAAAGGTTTTATAAGGTAAAATGAACACATTTAGAAATGGAAACTAATCTTATTAACACATTGCTTCCTGTGTTTGTGATACTGCCTCTAAATTATTATGAAAGAGTTCCCATTGGATACTACAATAGCCCTGGGTGGATTCCAGAGACTGAACATACATTGGGCAAATATGTTCATGTCTTAGAAGCAGGATATCACTTGAATTCTTTCCCTTCATATTCTTCTGAGTCCTGGCATAACCATCTGACAGAGAGAAATTTGGTTTTGTTTTAAAAAAGAAAATGTATGGTCTAGAGAGAGGTTCAGTGGTTAAGAACCCTGTTGCTCTTGAGAAGAACTGGATGTGGTCCCAGCACCTACGCATGGTGACTCGCTACCATGCATAATTTCAGTTCTCAAGGATCCCACCCTCTCTTCTTCTGATTCATGCGGTCCATATTCATACATTCAGGCAAAAATTCATTCACATAAAATAAATACATTTTAAAGAAAGAAAAAGTGTGATTAGAGTTGTGCATCTCCACTTTAATAAAGTAAAACAAAAGCAAAAGTAGTGGAGGGAAGCCATATGCTTGCTTTCTATCTAAACAGGGGGTATGGTTGGTGAAAAGCAAAACCAGGGCTCTTTTGTGTAAACAGGACACACAAAGAAACAAGCACCTGCTTCAGTAAGATGTGTAAACAAGAAAACACATAACAACAGCACCTGCTCCAGCAAGGGACTTTAGTATAACATGATTGAGATGAGGAATGGCAAGTGTGGCAGGGTATACTCACTGTCCCAGCACTAGGGAAGTTGGTCAATTAGGGACCAGCCTGAGCTACGGACAGTGAGACACCGTCTCAAGAAATGCAGAACTAAGCCACTGGCTTTTCACATTGCACAGAACTGGTCTCAGATTCACACTCTACATTTGTTTAGCACAGCAACTTTGGGTAGCATACTTAATGTCAGTAATTTTCACTTTCCAAATATAACAATTAATAATAGTCATAGTAATATTTATCACTTATTGGATACTTGAGGGCAGTAAATGAGATGGTAGGAACATACTTAGCAAAGCACTTGTTTTATACATGTTCACAGGCAGCAAAATCAAACTGCTAAATTATTGAAAATGCAAGCCTATCCTGCCTCTAGACAACTAAGTACACATGCATAAAGTTGTTGCCTTCTTTAATAAAAAATGAGTGGCAAACACATAAATTCAACATTGTCCTTACAATTGAATACTGCTAGCTTTATTTGTGAGGAGGTTATATGTGTCCCAGAATTTCACAAATGTTGACTGAACACCAAGGATAAAGTATAAATAGAAGAGAGGCAAGGAGGACTCTTGTACTATTGGAGTTTAGACTGGGTCACTACCTGAGTGGGACAGAGCAGAGACGCAGCGAGGTAAGAACGTTAGACAAATGCGTAAATCCATTCATGGAGTGATCGAGGAGAAATGACTAAAAGTGACAGTGAGGCTCAGGAATGACGGGGACGCTCCCTCGGTGCAGCTGAAGCAGAAGACCACTCTTTCCCATTTAAAGTGAGGCCTAGGTGAAAAAAAAATATCTAAAGCTAACACAAAGGCTCCTGGGAACAATCTACACTCTACCTACACAGGAGAACCAGAAGCCAGGTTCACACCCAGGGAAGCCAGCACTCTAGAAATAAAATATTCAAGTCATCTCATTAGTGTTTCATCTGTTTTCTCCTTGTGCCACTCACTCACCACTGTCTATTTAATAACATGCTTCATTATCACCCATGCTAAAAATTCGACAAAATTTTGTGTGTCAGACGCAGGTGGGGACTGTTCCAGGCACACATCAGGGGCAGGTGAGGTGGGAACTGTGCCCAGTGTATGTCAGAGACAGGTGGAAACTGCGCCTGGTTATTGTTTTATTTTTTTTTTTATTTTTCTTGTTTGTTTGTTTGAGACTGGAAATACTATCTACAAAAGCGTAAGAATCTTATGGAAAACTATTAAGTCTCTAGTCTCTAGTAAGTCTCTGTCTATTCTATCTTTAGAAATCGAGTGGGACGTAGAAATACTGGAGAAAACAGAACTACGGTGTTCTTGGCCCACAAGCAAGTAAAGCATTTAGCAGCCCAGCCCTGACTTCTCTGCAGGTTCCCTGAGCAAATCATTTCCTTTACTGGTTGGTTCTAATAACTCCTCTGCTGACTCAGCTCCTGGAATGTAAATATCACAGAAATGATGGAGAAATAACAGCTAATTTGAAACTGTGGCTAGAGGTCTAGAACAAAACAAAACAAAAAAATATGCCTCCTACATACACCTTCATGTTCATAACCTTTTGATTAAAAATCATCTTGTCAGAGATGAAATCTTCTAACTAGAGTTGAAACCAATGGAAAAATAATAATTCCTTTCTCTCGTATCACTATGCTTATTACAACTCCCTATCTCACATGACAGCTGTCTTCCTTCATAGTAGCACAAAGCATTAGTGATGACTTTAATTATATAAACACATAAATGTATCTTGAGTAAAATAGCAATAAATAACAAAGTGGCCACATGGTTTCCAGGGACACTGTTTAAGCCTCCCGTTTATTCAACTGAAGCTTTTGGTGGCTAGGATTATTGGTAACACACAGGATGTCTTTTTTCTCTCTGCTAGAGTTTGAGTTTAATCCTATATTCTCTGCATATCCAAGCCACCTTCCTACCCCCTTTTAATAATACTGCTTCCTGTTGAATATAAAGACTGGCCTCCGGCACAGGAAATCCTTTGTGTGATCAGGATAGTGACAATTTCAACTTAAAGAGCTCGCTAGCAATGTGGGCATTTGAAATTTACTCCAAATGACATTAATGTTGTAGCTTGAATGTTGCTACAACCATTCTGAAGCACAAAATAGAAACATGGTTATTATGAGTGATTTTTAAACTGGCATAATAACTATGCATTTCAAAACTCATTGAGGAGGTTTAAGACAAACCAGTACCCACCTTTCAAGAGACCTTAATGTTAATATAGTATTAGTTTGAAATTCCATCACAATTAAAGTTAATATTTTAAAATACATTCTAAAACATGGAAGTCTAATGAAGAGGAACTCCTGATGAAAACATAAAGAGAATCCATGGCTATTACAATAAACGCACAGCACTGAACCATGTGAGAATAAATTATATCCCTGAGAGTACGAGTGGAATTTTAAGTGGTTTTACAGATCGTTTTTGCAATACATAGAAGATGTCATTCCATCTTCTCCTGGTCTCATATAAGCACGTACACACTTTTTAAAAGCAGGCATTTCCAAAGCTCTTTTTGCATTAAAGCTGGGTCAGGCTAAAGCTGAGGAAGACCTGTTTAACAAGCAGCCCAAAGTGGGGGTAGGAAGGAGTTAGGGTGAATGAATAGGATAGGAGCCAGCTATTTTTATTTAACTCATTCACTACCTTCTGCAGAAGATAAGTTTAGCTATGGATAGTAACAGTATTGATATTTCCCTGTAAATACCTATTCCTACATTTGCTTCTTTCTAAATAGGATGGTTTTATTTTTGATATTGATGAAATTTGCTTTATAGAATTTATTAGCAAACATAAATACTCTAAAACCTTCTTCTAGAAGGTTTTTGCCTCTCCTTTCTCTAGACAGAGACCCGTGGAAATTACTAGAGCTAAAAATTGGGAAACAATAGCTTGAAGACACGTGTTAATTAAAATAGTATTTGATGCAAAAAAAAAAAAAAAAAAAAAAAGCTAGTGTAGTTGCTCCATCAGTCTTCGGAGAAGCAAGGTAGATGGTCTATTTCAATGAATAGTTGCTTGTTTGTTTGTTTGTTTGTTTTTTATTTGAATCACATGTCCCTAAAGCCATGAAGCTATTTACAGAAAACTACGAACAATGAATTCTTCATTGTGAAGATATTTCTAAACTCAGTCTCAGAATACCATTTGTGTCTATGCTTTTCTAGTTTAACATCAAGGAAAATTAAATAAGAAAACGCTTTTGATTCACTTGTGCTTTGCTTTATGAAAGATACACATAGTGCACAGATTAAGTGAGGCACCGATCCAAACACAAGTCCTGCAGAGACAAAGGAAGTCGCTTCCCATTCTGCAGCACAGCACTCCTTTAGATTAGAACAGGATGAATCTAAAGACATCCTTCTTTTTCACTGGTCTGAACGTCTACAAAATAGGGGTTTGTAAGAATAAAGCAGTAACTGTGGAGTCCTTCCACCCGCTCTGTTGTCAGCATCCCAGCTCATACAGCAGACAGAACAGAGCCCAGGAAGTGTGACCTTGTGAACGCTGTCTAGCCAGCCTTATTTGTAATATTTGTCCAAATCTACAAATTCTGTGGTGTGTGGAGAAGCACACACTCCAAATAGAAACATGGGTGAGTGCACGCAGAGGAAGGCTCTCAGTCAGAAGTGCATTCTCTGTAGTTCCCACTGCCTCCTGCTGTCATCACAGCTCTTTGTTTTCATCTCCTTTATGCTCTTTCTCCCCTTTAAAATCATTGTGTATCATTATATTCAGTTTCGTATGTTTCTATATCTCGATTTCTCCTACTTCACTACCTGTAGTAAAAAAAAGGGGGGGGGAAGAATCTGCATCTGTTAAAATACTCCTAAGCACAAATCCCACCAATGGCAACTATGCACCAGCAATCACCTTAAGTATGGATTTAGGATTACCCATGCGCTCTGATCACATTATAAAACAGGGGATTCTAGCTAAAGGAGCAGGCAGACTTTTAGCTGGTTACTTTCCAGTGGGCTTATCACATGAAAGCCCCTAGGATGTGTAACACATTCCTCACCACTGTGCACTGCCATATGCATGGCAGGAAAGTCACATCCCAGTTGTTTTATTAACGCTTATCTCCCAAGTAGCTCTTCAAATTGGAACTCCGAGGAATCATCTCTGGATAAAAATATAACCTATGATGTATGCAGAGTCAAGTCCAGTGAGGTTCTCTCCAGCTCCCTGTTTCAATGAATGCTCCAGATCCTCCTCACTAAATTCTGGGTAGAGTCAAACTCTTTCAGGAAAACTCCAGAAATTTTGAGCCAATACAATTCTCTTCTATGAAATTCAAAACCGGAAGAAAATCTTCAGGGAAGACTCCATCTGCCAGCCTAGCCCCCGGGATGGTTGTGACGGCATTGGAGCAGGGGCCTTCAGCCAGTCAGGAGGATGTGTTCCACGGAGTGGCAGCCTTGGCAGCATGAATGTTTGAAAGACATGAAGGTGATACTCTGCGGCTGCTTGAGCTATTGATGAGGAGGTGAATGCAATGAATGCATAGTTTCAGAGCAACACTTCAGAGGTGGTGGGTTTCCTTTACTAGAAAATGTTTTCACAACTCTCCCAGTGCAGACCCTGGTTGAAGAGGACAGAAATGCCACTGTGGTGTGGTTACTGATGGAGCATTTCCTTGGTCTGCCTGGCTTCCTTCTCTAATTTCCTGGATTCCTCTCACTCGAAGTTCTGGGTTGCTCCAGTGCTTAAGTCTCTTGACAAAGCTTCGGCACCATGTACAGAATCCACTGTTTGCAGTTCGTTCATCAGAATGACATTACCAAAAAGAGTAATACCACCTTCACTTTAGATTCTGCAGCAGCATGGGTGGCAGAAACCTGCTTCTCTCCTGAGAACTCTGGCCTGGGCCAGGCCACTCATCCCTTCCACCCAAAGCATTTCTGGGGTATTTCCCTGTGACACATATCACATCCAGCAGCATTAACAAGCAAGAATGGGGCAGCCATGGCAGAATTTGAATGACAAGTTCTATTTCCACATCTCTAGTGTCTATGCCAATAAATATTACACTTATATTCATTTTTTCTTCTTTAGATTTTAATTTAATAATAGAGGTGTTGGAATTTTTAAATAGGTCTAATTAAATGATTCGATGTATTTAGGGTATATATAAAGAATTATTTGTTACAACCTATTTTCTGGATATAGTAAAATAAATACTATGCCATTGAATAATGTGAATTTCATATTATGAATATGTTATCATGTCAGTTTAATTGACTTTTGTTTGGAAAGTGAAATAGAATTGTTTGTAATAATTCTTCCCATTTTTCTATATAATATGTCATACTGATTTATGGTTCATTGAAGTTCATAATGAGGAGTAAATTACATTAATTATAACTTCTTGCTCATAGATTTCCAAGTGAAATTAAATTTATCTTCCATTATATATTGTACTTAATCAATGGGTTTTTATTTGTACACTACGTTTTTGAACTTAGCATTCTGTAAAGGCAACTGTAAAGAATATTAAACTATGAAGTGCATCCTCATAAATAAAGTAGTTCAAATCTTTTGATTATTCATTAGTCTAAGCAAAGATTAGATTTGGAAAACCTGAGGAAAAAAATGTGTGAATGGTGAGGAATTTGACTATAGTAAAGGGTTTCTAAACATGTGACCACAAAATCAACTCAAATCCGTAATGAATTTGAGGTGTCTCTGGCAGCTCTCATTTTTGAAAGGCTCATACACTCCACACACTTCCACACAGCCTGAAACAGGTCATCTCAGTCTCGAGATAAACCAGGATTATGAACTGCAATGTGTTTGCTGTACAAGTAAAGTTTTCTGCTCTTATAAAATACACATATATATACATACATATTTATGAATATATAATGGAGCCAGGCATGGTGGCACACACCTTTTAATCCCAGCACTCAGGGAGGCAGAGGCAGGCGGATTCCTGTGAGTTTGAGATCAGCCTGGTCTACAAAGTAAGTCCAGGACAGCCAAGGTTACATAGAGAAACCTTATCTAAACAAACAAACAAACAAAAACATAATGGTTTAATTATAGAAAACAAACCCTTTTACATTTTATTATAGTTCCTCAAAGTAGTATTTCTGTGTATTGTATGGTATTAGAATGTTTGATTTTAAAAATTGCTATTGAGTTGCTTAATTTAACTTTACACATAGAAAATAAAATCATTAAGTGTTTTTTGGCTTGAAATTAGGACAGAATTTCAAACCGTTTCTAAACTTGCGCTATAAACATTTGCCATTTTGTACTGTACATTTATGTGAAGCTGCAATCTCAGCATTGGTGACTTATAAAAATAAATTATTAATCATCTCTGAGAATACTGAAAGAATTCTATGTCCTGCAAGGGCAAATATTTGGTCATGATACCTTCATGTGAAAATAAGCAAGTATATTCATTTCATTAATATACACATTTGCTTTCATCTTTAATAAACGGTAAAATCACATATACCAAATAATTATTTTAAATTTCTTTATAATTTAGTGCATTGGGGAAGACCAGAAGACACGAAAGAATAGAACCAGTTTATACACTCCATGCAAAGCCGGAATTCCCGATATAATATCTGGGACAATCAGCATTCTTGGGCTCACTTGACCAGGGACAGCAGTCCTCAGATGAGACAGGACTGTTCTCTAGGGCAGGTGTGAGAACATTTGGGGTAGTCACACTCTAGACATGTCCCTAGTGTCTCTGTTAGAAGTCACGGTTCATACGAAACATCATAGACCAAAGGAACTCTTCACAACACACTCTCTGGTCCCAAAGGTGAATTGTATAAAGTGTAAAGTACATTGCCAAGTTGTCACCTGTTGTTTACACTCACTAAAAATGGACTCTGGAAGTGAGGAGAATCCCCTGACCCCAGACTCTAACACACTTGTTCTAAGTTAGACTAGGACCCAGCAACAGGGACTAGGAAGAACAACAGCTAATAAAAGCATTATGTCCCAGGAACAACTAGAGGGAAAACCAATTTCCAGGGTGACTGTCATTGTTTATCCCATAATTTGAAGCAGGTCTGTGCTGGGAGCCAGGGGCCAGGTGTTCACTCTGTGTAGAGGTTGGTCTTTCCATGGGGGACTCCAGGGCGTCCTTCACAAGGGCTCCCCAGTTGTTTCTGCTAGTTGGAAGCTTCTGGTTTCATGACGTTATCTATCTGCTACTAATGTAGCATTTGCTTGCTACATTTTTAATAAACTCACTTATTTGAAAATGAAAGGACAGCAATTGGAGTCATCTTCCATACGGATTCTGTAATTG
Organism: Meriones unguiculatus; assembly: GCF_030254825.1. Classification (NCBI taxonomy): domain Eukaryota; kingdom Metazoa; phylum Chordata; class Mammalia; order Rodentia; family Muridae; genus Meriones; species Meriones unguiculatus. Next base: position 5,959,637 of record NC_083368.1, on the reverse strand, counting down.
CTGAAAAATGCTCTTGTAGAATAACAGATAAAATTAGACAGGAAGTTAATAAAATAGGTTGCATTCTCCATGGGGATGGAGTGTCTGGAGTGGGCAGGAAGCACAATCCAGGGGAGAGGAAGGCAATTAGAGTTCTGAACTTTATTCAACTCAGAGACCCTAATTTATTCATATTAGGGTTCCTAATTGTATTAAAGTTGCCAAGACCTCAGCAGAGTTGATACTGACCTTTGGGACAAGATGCACTGTTTTCTAAATAAGCAAACAAAACAAAACATATAACGTTGCACTTATCTCTTTGAGAAACTATTAGCAGTCCTTTTCCTGATTACAGTTGTTGATGAACAGCAAAGGAACTTCAAGATAGGTTTAGAGACAGCAGAATGTCTCTGACAACATCTACAATTCTGCTTAGTTTCAACAAAGAGGGAGATCTAGCTGTCCATTGGGTTAGTTTCCCCTCAGAAGCTACATGTATTCTTTGGCGAGAGAAGAGCTGGTTCCTTTAGAGTTTGGGTTCCTAGACTGGCACCACTGCTCTTATTTCTATCCACATGGCCTTGTTCTTATCCCAGCCCGTCTCGTGCTGCCCCCTTCTCCCTGCAAGACAGCAGCTCCTCTTTCTCTGTGCTCTGAATTTTAGCACAGAAAGCAAATTGCTCAGTCTTCTCGGTTGCCTTACAGCTTAGGTTATACGGAGAGTGAACCTGATCAAAGTCCTTCCTGGTCAACATTTAATTAAAGCTTTTGCTTCAAATTTGGCTCACAATTATGGAACTGTTTTTTTTCCCACCAATTTCAGAATTAACAGGTCCCACCTGCTTTAACTGGAATGTGATTTCATTTTTGAGGGTATTGTCTCTCCTAATGATCTTTAATTATTATTGAGTCTTTATTTAAGTGTATATATGTATATCTTTGCACCACATGCATGCCTCTTTCCATTAGAGGCCATAAGAATACAGTATCAGATCCCCTGAAACTGGAGTTAGGTTGTGAGCCGTCATGTGGGTGCTTAGAATCAAACATAGCTCCTCTGAAAGAGTAGTCAGTGCTCTTAAACACTGAGCCCTCTCTGCAGTTCTCCATCCAAAATATGTTTGGCATGTCTACACACTTTAGCATTCAGAGTGAAAATCATTTCAGCCTCTTTATTAGTCCCAATATGGCTTCTCATGACCTCTGCCTCCTTCACGGGGCATCCTCTGTGTCTGCGACACTGCTCTGCTTCCTTCTTATGATCCAGCGTCTGTCAGTACCATTGTCTGCCAGACTCTAGTCATTACATCTTTTTCACAGATTTCTCCTCAACCCCAGTTTCTTTTACCAATGTCCTGGAATCATTCTCTGGGAGATAAAAGCATACATTACCATCTCAAGAGCTAGTATGTTCTTGTTCAATTGGAAACAACAAAATAAGGCCTAGTTGAGAGATTTGATACTGAGGCACTTTCCTATATAAAGGATACTGATGAGAGAAAGTTTCAAAAAGGGACACTATCAACAGAATAAAACAAAACTGAGAAATTTAAGTAGCAAGTGAGGACTGTATATATCGGCTTTTCCTGATTGTAACAACAGCCAAGACAACTTAAAAGGAGAAAAGGATTGCTTTAGCTCATAGTTTAGGAGGTTTCTGTTCATGATTCTTGGTCTTGTTGCAGTTTGGTCAACATAAGGAAGCATAACAGGTCAGGGACATGAGGTAAAAACAAAGAAATAAACAAACAAACAAAAACTGTTCATCTCATGATCTGAAAGTCAAAATGAAAAAAGAAAAGGCCCAAGATCCCACATTCTTTTCAATGCATGGTACTAATGACCTAAACATTTTACAGAAGGTAAAATGTTGCCTTCCACCCCTTCTACCATATGAGAACAGAGCCTCCAGAAGACACTGAGCACTGACAACAAAATCTTGGGGATTCCAGTATACAGAACTGAGGGAAATAATAGCTACCCAGTCTCGTAATATTCCTACTACCCTTTTGTAAATGATTACCACAGTTTGGTCTGCTGATTCTTTACCTTCCTTGATAGAAGCAGGGATGGAGAGAGTCCCAGGTCCTTCATCTGCATATCCGGCCACCACTCCCAACAAACTGTATGCAGTTCTGTCCTAAGTTCACATAGCCTGGGTGGAGGGTCTTGAAGAATGGGCTAGAGAATAGATTGGGAAGGACTAAGGAAGAGTCTTCATTGATGTGGCTGTAGGAGAGCCATCCTCTCTATGGGTAAACATTTTCCTATTCTGAACTTTTGGGTGAAGCACCACCCTTCTGTAGATAACACTTCCTCTATTCTTTTTAGGAAAGCTCAATAAACTTACTGGTTCTCCAGAGTGAAATTTAGTAGAATCCTATCTCAACTTTCCCTTGGGACCTTACAAAGAGGTTGGTGTTGGCATGTCTCCTACTCCAGACAGGAATTTTAGCAACACAAACTTCCCTGAGATTGTATCCTTTAACACATCAGCCTAGGGAAATATCATAGATCCAAAGTCTGACTCAGACAGCCCAAGATCTGACCCTGTCCGGCACATTCCTAAGCAGAGAACAAGAAATATGGCATCATTGCTCATGTTCTGCTGTGGTTGAAATGTATGCCACCGGCATCATGTTGAGGCGTAATCCCTTTTGTACTGGTATTACAAGGTGAGGTCTTTGGGGAAATAATTAAGCTATGAGGGCTCTGTCTTCATCAGTGGATTATAGAAGGCTTGAAGGGAACTTGCTTAGACCTGTCTTGCCTTCCACCCCTTCTACCATATGAGAACAGAGCCTCCAGAAGACACTGAGCACTGACAACAAAATCTTAGGGATTCCAGTATACAGAACTGAGGGAAATAATAGCTACCCAGTCTCAGGTATCCGATACCTGAAACATAAACAAACCAAGACCATTTTTTTATTCTGACAGATTGGTGATATTGGTAGATTTTCCAAACATTTCTTTAACATGTCAGCAGCTTTTGACACCACTTATTGAGAGTCTTGTGTGGTTCAGGTGGTATTCGAGGTGCTTTGCCCACATTAATTCACTCACAGAAGATGAGACTTTACATCAGTGTCTTCCTCCCTCTTCTCTCTTCTGTCACACTGATTACATCTGCCTCTCTCACTAGCAGGAACCCACCTCAATATTAACTCCCAATCTATCAGTTTTTCTTGGTCTATCTGCATAGTTTTACTCATCTCCATCGTTATCCATCATTTTCACTTTACTGTAGCTACACCATGGGACAGCATGCATCCCTCAGTACAAAAGGCTCCTGCTTTGACATCCTTCTGGCTATTATGACTTTTTTTGTGTGTTTTGTTACTAAGCAATTTCTGTTTATGACCAATAGTTTTTATAGAAAGACAAATAAAGCCACATTTAGAAGTTTGAAGCATATAATTAAGACTAGCCCTTAAACTGCTGTTACACAATACAAACAGAATCACTTGATCAGGTTATCATATCTGTCAAACATGAGGCTGAACCACTCTCAAACTCTCCCTGCCACTTAGCATACTCAAGGCAGCATGTCTCTACTTTTGAGTGAATATATTCTACCTTCTCTAAGAACTGTCCTGCCAAATATTTGTTTTCCCCAAATGCATGATTTGTAGTCTCTCATCTATTTTCATGAGCGTTCAAAGAATTGGCTGTTACCATCATATCATTAGCAAGCTTCCAACAAGCAACGTAAAGACACGTCTGCAGGATTACAGAGCTGGTTTGTAGGGTGGATGTCCATAAACCTTTGACCAAACATTCTATTTTTACAAGTCACGGCAATATCATGAGAAAAAGAAACAAAGCATAATTGTGAACATAATGACTAGAAATGTTGAAACTACATGTGTTGTTTAAAGCATATTTTCAAATTCATCTTGGGGGTTTAGAGAAGTGCCATTCTTTCTGCCTGTTCCCTGGGGTATCTAGCTTCATGTGTCTAAGGAGATAAAGACCAGGTAGAAGTTGAATTTACAACCTGAGCCAGATTTAGAAAATTCCTGACTGTACAGACTAAGATTGATTGTCGTGCTCAGGATTTTCTTTCTTTTTTATTTTTTTAGTTTTATTTTTTATTAATTACAGTTTATTCACTTTGTATCCCCCCATAAGCCCCTCTCTCCTCCCCTCCCGGTCCCACCCTTTCTCCCCCTTCTTCGTGCATGCCCCTCCCCAAGTCCACTGATAGTGGAGGTCCTCCTCTCCTTTCTTCTCATTCTGTGTTTCCATGGTGTATGGTGGCTATGGCACTGTGCTTCTAATTGGTGTTATCTGTGTGTTTTGTATTTCTGTTTTACTCAAGAAATGGTGAGAAATTTGAAAAATGGGCTGATTTTTTTTTCTCAGCTCTATGTCTCTGATGCCTATGATTATAGGCACTAGTGTTTGTTTGATTCTCAATATTCTAATTGAATAAATAAGTAATATAAAATGTTCTCCTTTTGTAATAATATGGTGTCTTAGAAATTCCAGGTTTAGAGAAAGAATAAAATATAAAATTTTGGAGAATTTGAGCCATTTTCTGGGTGTGATTTAAAGCAGGACCACATATATAGTACTCCGTTCTTTGCATTATTTTCTTTATGTTTTATAAGTAGAAGGTGTATTACAAAATGTCATTACAAAATAACCTAGCTAACTAGTTTCTTTCTTGTATGTTTTAGATATTTACACTCACACACACACAAAAAAAAAACTTGGAAAAAAACATAAAACATAGAGCTTTCTTCTTGAAAAAATAAAACAGTTGTATAATATTACTTTTCTTCTGAAAAGACTCTCATTCTTCCTCAGAGAAATGGGCAGGACCAGCCAGCCATCTCTGGCCACCTCCAGCCTCTCTTAGTTCCTTTTCTATTGTATGACAAAACATTACCACCAAGGCAACTTATAAAAAACATTGTTCAGTTGGGCTGACAGTTCAGACTATGGAACAGCTGCAGCTCACATCTTGATCCTCAAGTAGAGGAGAAGGCCAGAGTAGAACAAAAAGTTGGAAGAGGATGAATTTGCTCCCTTGACCACTGAGCGGGAGACCAGAGCTCTTGTCAGGCTTGAACTGAAACTCACACTTTCTGCTCGTAGGCTTTGAAACACACTGCCAGTTCTCCTTGGTTTTCAGTGTGCAAAGGGTAGACTGGGATTTCCAGCCTCCATAATCACTATGGCAATGCCATATAGTATCTTTCTTCAGTGTGTGTATAAGTGTATGCACATATATGCATTGATAGTTGGTTCTGCTTCTATAAAGAACCATGACATTATTAAATTATTAAATCTTGTGGAATTGGGACTCGTAGCTCAATGGATGACAGCACTTGCTCTGCAGGAATGAGGATCTGGATTTGAGTTCTTGTTGTCTATGTAGAAAGAGAGGGTTAGCTGTACATGCCTGTAAACCTTGAATTTGACGGCATGGTTGGGGGCTGCAATCCTCAGAACTCCCTGCTCAGACAGCCTAGCTCAAGGGGAGTCCCAGTTCAGTGAGAAACCCTTCCTCAATTAACAATGTTTACAGCAGTAATTAAAAGCAACTGATACCTTATTCTGGCCTCTTTATGTGCCCTTATTGGTACACACAACTCTAAATACACATTCATGCACCAAACACACATATAGCACACACACAGATGCACACACACAAACAATATACAAAATGTGTTGAATTTAAAAGCGCAAGCTATTGGAAGCAGATATAGCTCACCTTGAGGTACTTGGTTTTCTACTACAGTATTGGTTTTATATTAAAGCAAACACTAAAATATAAAAGTATATTTATATTTCATATAGAAGGGAAACTTCGGTGTATCTGAAATTTAAATCCCAAATCTAAAATTTCCTAAACAGGTTTTCTTTCTCACACCAACAAGAATAAAGTACTTAGTTTGAGGAGGACTATAACATGTTTTACTCACTTGACTGTTAAGTGAACTTTAAAATAACTACTTTCCAAAGTAGTGTTAATATAGAGTGTCTTTCTGGCACATAAGAACACTCATTTCATGGAGGGTGATTTTAGTGCAAATCACCAAAGCATCAGAACTATAGCAGTGAAATCTCTACTTTTAATCTACTTCATGAATTTCTCCAAAGACCTATCCAAAAGGAGCACTGTATTGTCCAATACTATTTTTATTAACAGACAGTACATTGTACAAAAAATACTAAAATATAAATCAATGTCAAGGCAATAACAAATGCCATTGCAAATGTCAACTGTTTCCCAAGATGCTAGCTGACTTTCTTGTTCATGTAGATTTCACATGCAGTGTGAGAATCAGCTGTGACGACCACATCATTAGACAAAAGGACATAAACTAACAGACGGCAAATGAATCTGGATGGCTTCCAAACAGCCAGGAGAGAAAGAAACTCACAGAGTGGAGTGGCACAAGCATATCTTTGGACTGAGGAGAAAAAGCAAATTATAGCTCTTAAAATAACCCCCCGATAGAGTATTTTGTCTTAGACACGAGAAAGGATAAGGGCTTTAATATTTCCATAGCGGTGTTAGAGTCAGACTGGTTCACATAGTTTGTAGAATTTCATGTCTATTTAGTGCTTCTGAACACTTTAATAATGAAATCAAATGTGCGTCCCATCTGCGTGCCTAATCTTACCCTATGTCCTCAACTTGGTCAACAAGCAAGTGTGCTCAGTTCTCAACTAAATAATCTCACACACTTAAGAACAAATATGTCTTTGAGCCCAGACCTTTTACCACACAGTTTGATACTTGATGCCTGCACAACCGAATGTTAGTCATCAAGGCAACAGATGAGACAGGTGAGTCCTGCTCTCTCAGATGACAGCTCTATTGACATAATTTCTCCCCTCATGTTTGCAGGAACCATCTCAGCTCATCCTTGACCTCTCATCTCCCAAGAGCCAAAATATTGTTTGGAGCTTGCGTTGAAGATATTGCTTCATTCTTCAAGCCTACAGATGACGCCCATTAGAAAATGGAACCATCTTTGAATCTATGCAGTGATGTGCTTAAATATAACTGAACTATTTTTAGTGGGATAGATAGTCGTTTTTATACCATCTCCTCAGCTATAAAGATGTCTCATGGGAAACTTTTTCTTGCTGTTCTTAAATCAAAAGATGATGGTTTTTCTTAAAAATGTATCCTTTAAGCTATTACTGTATTTTATTTTTTATGTATTTTTTTCTTCAAAATAACCCTTAATCTGATGATCTGTGAATTCATGTGGGTTTCAGAAGCAACACAGAAGCTGAAATTTTGATGAGCCATCAGAAAAATAATAATTATATGGAGAAAGCACATCCAAAATATGGACATCACTTCCAGCTAGAACAGTGTCAAGTTTTAAGTGCTAGAAAACACGTCTCTTATACTGTTTCTCTGCACATCAGTTAAAGAATAGCAAGCACTTTCATATAGCACACATGCCCTACTTGGCTGCTACATTAAGACCAGAACAAGGAGCAGGGGTCAGAACAAAATAAAATGCATCAACCTGCTGAGGTGACTGAAATATTCTTTTAATTAAAATCGGCACTAGAAATATAGCTGTTAGTTGTGTGCTCAGAAATGAACTACCAATCATTTTAATGAATTCCTGCACATTCGTAAAGAAGCTGGGAAACACCACCTTCTAGGCTTCTCCTGGTTGATGGAGCAGAAAGGAAACATTTGGGGAGAAGCAGTATGTTAAAAGAAATACTGTGGATTTTATTTAAGGTTATTTAAGATTTTTTAAAAAGAAATAATAAATAAGATCCCCAAATATTATCTAACTATATACATACATTGAAATGGGTGCTTTTTAAACACACACACACACACACACACACACACACATTTGACACACCTCTCACCCTGACATCAATTTTGTGCCTTCAAGCTCCTTGATGGTATATTTTGATTACAGCCAATAATAGCCAAAAGTCTCTCTTATCTTGAAACAATTATCTCTGTCTCATCTTTTGGTGAGAGCATGGGAATACATATTCTCTCCTCATGTTCACTATGTAATCTATGTTCACTCTTCATTGATTTTTTTTTTTGTCAGTGGCATCTAGCCCTCCTAATACAAACCCAGGCAAACAGACAGTAGCATGCTGTCCAGATGGCTCTCTAAGCAGGTAATTCTGACTACATAAACACAGAGGTCATTCATCTATCACAGATGGGTGACTTTTGCATTCTGTTGTTGAGAGGAAGTCCAGATTCTTTGAGATTTTACTTCAGAGATGCAGTGTTTTGGGAGCACAGGGATTTCATTACCCCTGGAAAACAGATTTGGGAAGATCATCCTGTTTCTAAGAAGGATGCTGGATACCCTTCAAGATTCATTTCAGCAACTGGTTTAAGAATAAGATACATTGGTTTTATATCACTGTTTGTCTGTGGGGTGGTGATTTTCAGTCTCCATACTTGCATAGTTCCATTCTCATAAGCAACCAGATAATGGTGCCTATGTCCTGACAGTACACGAACTATAAATCAGTGTTGACAGTTCTTTGCCTACAAATTAATGTATTTTTCTTCATATGAATTTAGATCAATGGCAATGTAGAGAAAGCAACTAAATACTTTGTAAGTGTGTGATGCACAATTAAACTGTATATTCCACTTAGAGAGGAGAAGAAAGATATTTGCCAATTTCCCTCATCAGTGACAAAATTAGTTCTTCTCACATCTTAGCATAAAAAAGAAAAAACTAAAAGCAGGCAAACAAAGATACTGCAGACTTTCGTGGATATGAGAACGTCCTTTGTTTTAGCTTACAATGGGAAAAGAAACATTCTTTATTTTACCTGGGACAATAAGCATATTGACAATGTCAGGCATCTTTTATTAGTGTTTTAAATATTTTAGCAAGATTTGTACCAAAAATATATTTAGCTAAGTCTCTGTTCTTTTTTTAATTTAATTTAATTTTATTAATTACACTTTATTCACTTTGTATCCCCCCATAAAGCCCTTCCTCCACCTTTTCCTATCCCACCCTCCCTCCCCCTTCTTCATGCATGCCCCTCTCCAAGTCCACTGATAGGGGAGGTCCTCCTCTCCTTCCTTCTGATCTTAGTCTATCAGATCTCATCAGGAATGGCTGCATTGTTATCTTCTGTGGCCTGGTAAGGCTACTCCCCCATCAGGGGAAGGTGATCAAAGAGCACGTGAATCAGTTTATGTCAGTCCCTCTTCCCATTACTATGGAACCCACTTGGACACTGAACTGCCATGGGCTACATCTGTGCAGGGGTTCTAGGTTATCTCCACGCATGGTACTTGGTTGGAGTATGAGTTTCTGGAAAGACACCTGTGCTCAGATTTTTTTGGTTCTGTTGCTCTCCTTGTGGAGTTCCTGTTCACTCCAGATCTTACTATTTCCCACTTCTTCATAAGATTCCATGCACTCTGCCCAACAGTTGGCCATAAGTCTCAGCATCTGCTTTGATAGTCTGCAGGGCAGAGCCTTTCAGAGGCCCTCTGTGGCAGGTTCCCATTTTCTTCTTCTTCTGATGTTCATCCTCTTTGCCTTTCAGGATGGGGATTGAGCGTTTTACTCAGAGTCCTTCCTCTTGTTAAGTTTCTTTAGGTGTACAGATTTTAGTAGGTATATCCTATGTTATATGTCTATATGAGTGAGTATATACCATGTGTGTCTTTCTGATTTTGGGACAGCTCACTCAGGATGATCCTTTCCAGGTCCCACCATTTACCTGCAAATTTCATGATTTCCTTATTTTTCATTGCTGAGTAATATTCCATTGTATAGATGTACCACAGTTTCTGCATCCATTCTTTAGTTGAGGGTCATCTGGGATGTTTCTAGCTCTGGCTATTACAAATAAAGCTGCTACAAACATGGTTGATCAAATGTCCTTATTGTGTACTTGAGCCTCTTTTGGATATATGCCTAGGAGTGGTATGGCTGGATCTTGAGGAAGCGCTATTCCTAGTTGTCTGAGAAAGCACTACATTGATTTCCAGAGTGGTTGTACAAGTTTACATTCCCACCAGCAGTGGAGGAGGGTTCTCCTTTCTCCACAACCTCTCCAGCATATGTTGTCACTTGAGTTTTTCATCTTGGCCATTCTGATGAGTGTAAGGTGAATTCTCAGGGTCATTTTGATTTGCATTTCCCTAATGGCTAATGAGGTTGAGCATTTCCTTATGTGTTTCTCTGCCATTCGATATTCCTCTACAGAGAGTTTGCTGTTTAGCTCTGTTCCCCATTTCTAAATTGGATTACTTGGTTTGCTGCTTTTCAGCTTCTTTAGTTCTTTATATATACTGGATATTAGCCTTCTGTCAGATAAAGGGTTGGTGAAGATTCTTTCCCATTCTGTAGGCATTCGTTTTGTTTTGATGATGGTGTCCTTTGCTTTACAGAAGCTTTTCAGTTTCATGAGGTCCCATTTATTGATTGTTGCTCTTAGAGCCTGTGCTGTTGGAGTTCTGTTCAGGAAGTTGTCTCCTGTACCAATGAGTTCTAGGGTTTTTCCCACTTTTTCTTCTAACTGATTTAATGTGTCTAGTTTTATGTTGGTGTCTTTGATCCACTTGGACTTAGTTTTGTGCAGGGTGATAAGTATGGATCTATTTGTATTTTTTGGATGTAGACATCCAGTTAGACCAGCACCATTTGTTGAAGATGCTATCTTTTATCCATTGTATGGTTTTGGCATCTCTGTCAAAGATCAGGTGTCCATAATTATGTGGGTTTATTTCTGGGTCTTCTGTTCAGTTGCATTGATACACAAGTCTCTGTTCTTTCACCACTGTGTTTTATTTTGTTTACTAAGATGGAAAGTGAAAATAGTATCAATCATATTGCAAAAGCTAATTGGGCATTTTTCCAATACTGATTAATTGGTTTTGTTTGTTTGTTTGTTTGTTTTAAACATGCTAAGCTGGCAGTGATTGCTTGTATATGACATCAAAAGCACAGTAAAGAAAAGAAAATTAAGTTGGAGTTCATCAAACTGAAATATTTGTAGGGCAAATGCATGGCCATGACAGTGAAAATTAATCAAATGAACCTTTACAAATAATGTATGTGATGAAGATCGGCTCCTCAAATTAATGAGCAAACCACAATTCTGCAGTGAAATAAGCAGAACAATTCAGTCTGGAAATAGACAAAAGACGTACCTGTAGCCAGTAAGCGCAGGGAATGATGCTTGATATTCTTGATTGTTCTTTAAATTCAACCCCATAGTATTCACTATAGTTCACCTCTGACCTGTCCCTCAAAGGCCTCTGCTTTGAAAAGTTATCACTTTGACAATGAGTCTCTTCTTTTAATTGAAGTTTAGAACTTGGAGGGGTGATGGCTATGTGAGGAAGTTAGGCTATGAGGGCAAACCTTTGCAGGCAATGTGAAGGGACTTCAGCTCCTTCCAGTCTCTCTGTGCTTTGTGTTCACTGTGGTGTGAATGACCTTCTTGTATTAGTGCTCCTATTGTGATGTGCTGTGCTTTGCAGCAAAAAGGTGGAATGAACCAAATGTTGACCACACATGAACAGGGTTGGAAAATGCAGCATGTGGGGTGTGTGTGTGTGTGTGTGTATGTGTGTGTGTGTGCCCTGTTTTATGGAGTACTGAAGGTCCAACCAAAGGACTCATAGTTGCTAAGCAGGCACTGTAGCCAACTGAACTATACCACTAGCCTATGAAGTAGTTTTCTCCACCAATATTTAAGAAGGAAATTCAGAGGCAACTGTGATGTTATTGAATATGCTTTGCATTATTGAGTCAAGAAACCTATCTTAAGGGTTTCAGCCTACTGTTCTTTGATGTCTACCTCTAAGAGCTCAGATTTCCAAGATGTATTTTTGTTATTTGTAAGATGAAAATATAACCCGACTCTTAGTTATTTAAAACTTTAACTATAAGGTTTAAATAGGGCATAAGAAATGCATTATATCACAGAAATGTTCTTTATGGTGCTGCTAAATGCTATAGATGACTGACAGTTACTGAGCACTATGTTAAACACTGGATATATAAAGATGAGTAAGACTGTCTCTGGTGCTCAGTCTTATAAAACAAAAATATAAACATCATTCCAGAAAAAAAATTGCAATGAGAAAACCAAAGCCTGCTATATAGGTCATGTCATTAGGTAGTAATACTCAAGCATTGCTTCATATCATAACTAGAAAAGATGTCATGGAATCAGCAATCTCACAGGATTTACAACTAGGGTGGAAGCCAGAGTCCATAGATGCTCCTGGTCTAGTAGGAACTGCTAACATGGGGAGGCTAAAATCTGCAATAGTCCAGGCTCAAAACCAAATAGGAACTAAAAAATACAAAAACATGCATAAACAATAGATTTTCACAGAAGAGGACTAATTCCTTGAGCCAAAATACTACCATCCAGCCATCTTAAAAGATTTGCCACACAGGCAGTTGAAAGGACTTTTTGGCCTCCTCTTTACAAATTATTCCATTAGGAAGAAACACTGTGTTGAAATTTCCTTGACATAAAATTTACCATTCAGTCATTTTAGTTATACAATCTTTGCCGCTGAGCCTGTTTCCAAAGTTCTGCAACAGTGCCCACTATGCTTTGCCAGAACATTTTCACAATCCCCCATAGCAGCTCATAGAGAATAAACCTGTTCTTTTTTCATACCAGCCCTGAGTGAGCTATGTTCTCTCTGGCTCTTCTAGGTAAGTGAGGTAAATAGAACCACACAATATGTTCTGCATTATTTCACTTAGAACAATGCTCTCATGGTTCATTTATGTTGCAGCATGGGTCATAATATCATTCATCTTCAAGCCTGAATAATATTTCAGAGCACACTCACATACACACATACACTCTGCATTGTCCAAACACTTTCACAAGTAGTCAACATTTGGTTGGTTCCACCTTTTTGCTGTTGTGAATAAAGCAGCCACACACATATATGTACAAATAGAATTGAGCCTCTGCTTCCATTCCCTTTCATCAAGCACTCAGAAATGTGGCTGCTAATGATAGACTAACTGGTTTCGCTCTGAGGAACGGCCACACCGTTTTCTACAACATCTACACATGTTACACATCCATAAGAAAAGCATAGGGAAGCTTCGGGAGGGATGAGACAGGTGGTAAAGAGTCAGAGAGCATTGGTTGAGAGAGTCTTTAACTCACTGAAATTCAGTGATAAATACCATCACTTCTAAAAGACATTTAATATCCGATAAAGTTAATTTTGACTTTCCTGCTATCGTGAGTTGCAGAAGAGCTCCAGCATTGAAGGGCTCTGTCAGAGGCAATGGAATTGAATGAAGACCCACCCAGGTATTCTTCAGGAGGTTTAATTTGTTGCACTAGTGTTGCAAATCATTAGCACTGTGGTCATTCTACCATTTGGGAATGAAGCAAAGAGAGAGTCATTTCAAGTAATGGATTACAAAAGCCTACAGACTTATATAAAGGGCTAGTAACGTAACTCAGTGTTACTAAATTACCTAATATGTATAAGTTTTGAGTTTGACCCCAGTAACATTAGATCAGATTCTAGGTGCCCAGCATGTTTGATGTGAATACATGCTACTTTTTAAATGAAAATGAGTCTTTTCAATAAAACTTAATATTAAAATCATATAGGAAAATTTTTACATAGTATTGATACTTCTGATTTTGGTAGAAATGACAGAATGCCTGAAGAATCTTTTAAATAAATCTTTCTAATATCTCCCCACGATAGGCTTTAGACAATCTCTCTCTCTCTCTCTTTTTTTTACATAAAGCTTTTTATAATATTTTATTGTCGTGTGTGGACAATAAAGTTCATTTAAAATGATCATTTGATACCAAATCCTATAAAATATTATCAGTTTAAATTTTGCCTGTTTGTTATCAAGATTAGGATTGTAATATGGATGCCTTAACATACATTCTTTTTTATTGTAGTTCTTTTTTTAAATTATTTTTTTAATTTTTTATATTAGTTACAGTTTATTAATTTGTATTCCAGCTGTAGCTCTCTCCCTCATTCCCTCCCAATCCCACCCTCCCTTCCTCATCTTTTCCCTGCCCCTCTCTAAGTCCATTGGTAGGGGAGGTCCTCCTCCCTTTCCATCTGACCCTAGCTTATCAGTTCTCTTCAGGAGTGGCTGTAATATCCTCCTCTGTGGCCTAGCAAGGCTGCTCCTCCCTGGGGGTGGGGTGGGGGTGGAGATCAAAGAGCCTACCATTGAGTTCATTAACATACATTCTTCAACTCTCACTCCAATACAAAAATTCTCTTGTTTTCTGAATTACGTATTACATTGAATCCTGAATAGGTAACCATAATTTATTTTTTTAACTTTAATTAATTAAACTTTATTCACTTTGTATTCCCCCATAAAGCCCTCCCTCCTCCCCTCCTAATTCCACCTTCCCTCCTCCTTCATGCATACCTCTCCCCAAGTCCACTGATAGGGAGGTCCTCTTCTCCTTCCTTCTGATCCTAGTCTATCAGACCTCATCAGGAGTGGCAGCATTGTCATCTTCTGTGGCCTGGTAAGGCTGCTCTCCCCTCAAGGGGAGGTGATTAAAGAGAAGGCCAAGTAGTTTATGTCAGAGGCAGTCCCTCTTCCCATTACTATGGAACCCACTTGGACACTGAACTGCCATGGGCTACATCTGTGCAGGGGTTCTAGGTTATCTCCACGCATGGTACTTGGTTGGAGTATGAGTTTCTGGAAAGACACCTGTGCTCAGATTTTTTTGGTTCTGTTGCTCTCCTTGTGGAGTTCCTGTTCGCTCCAGATCTTACTATTTCCCACTTCTTTCATAAGATTCCCATGCACTCTGCCCAACAGTTGGCCATAAGTCTCCTCAGCATCTGCTTTGATAGTCTGCAGGGCAGAGCCTTTCAGAGGCCCTCTGTGGCAGGTTTCTAGGTTGTTTCCTGTTTTCTTCTTCTTCTGATGTTCATCCTCTTTGCCTTTCAGGATGGGGATTGAGCATTTTATTCAGAGTCCTCCCTCTTGTTAAGTTTCTTTAGGTGTACAGATTTTAGTAGGTATATCCTATGTTATATGTCTATATGAGTGAGTATATACCATGTGTGTCTTTCTGATTTTGGGATAGCTCACTCAGATGATCCTTTCCAGTTCCCACCATTTACCTGCAAATGTCATGATTTCCTTATTTTTCATTGCTGACTAATATTCCATTGTGTAGATGTACCACAATTTCTGTATCCATTCTTCAGTTGAGGGGCATCTGGGTTGTTTCCAGCTTCTGGCTATTACAAGCTGCTACAAACATGGTTGAGCAAATGTCCTTATTGTGTAGAAAAATACAAATAGATCCATACTTATCATCCTGCACAAAACTAAAGTCCAAGTGGATCAAAGACCCCAACATAAAACTAGACACATTAAATCAGTTAGAAGAAAAAGTGGGAAAAACCCTAGAACTCATTGGTACAGGAGACAATTTCCTGAACAGAACACCAACAGCACAGGCTCTAAGAGCAACAATCAATAAATGGGACCTCATGAAACTGAAAAGCTTCTGTAAAGCAAAGGACACCATCATCAAAACAAAACGAATGCCTACAGAATGGGAAAGAATCTTCACCAACCCTTTATCTGACAGAGGGCTAATATCCAGTATATATAAAGAACTAAAGAAGCTGAAAAGCAGCAAACCAAGTAATCCAATTTAGAAATGGGGAACAGAGCTAAACAGCAAACTCTCTGTAGAGGAATATCGAATGGCAGAGAAACACATAAGGAAATGCTCAACCTCATTAGCCATTAGGGAAATGCAAATCAAAACAACCCTGAGAATTCACCTTACACCCATCAGAATGGCCGAGATGAAAAACTCAAGTGACAACACATGCTGGAGAGGTTGTGGAGAAAGGAGAACCCTCCTCCACTGCTGGTGGGAATGTAAACTTGTACAATCACTCTGGAAATCAATCTGGTGCTTTCTCAGACAACTAGGAATAGCGCTTCCTCAAGATCCAGCCTTACCACTCCTAAGCATATAACCTTAACTTATTTAAGCACTGTAGTTTATTAATTTATTTCTTTTCATGACCTTTATCAACTCAAAGAAGTTAATTTAGAAACCTCGTTAATTGAAGTATCTCTTGAGGGATTTAATTCCTTCTATATAGCAGGATATGAGGCATCTCTGGCAAAAATGGCCTCCACAGCTATTACAGCCAGCATAGCATATATGTTTTCAAAGTCAGAATTTTTAAAGAATAAATGTTAGTCACATTAGTTACTACTTAGGTCACTGACTGGTATGTGCTGCTCTTCTAGGGGAAGGTGATTGTGGGTGATTTCTCTAACAGACCAGACATCTAAGTAAACACGTTTGAAAAACTTATTTCAGAAAAATTCTCTTCTAAAGCGTCAACCTGATAGGAGATCACCAATCTGGCATGAGATATTTTGTCATGAAATTAAAAGTTACCTACCTATTTCCAGGGGAGGGGTGCTTAGAAACTATTTCAGCTTTGATTATGAATTTCTCAATGCCATTTTAAGTTGTCATGTGTGTTGGTTACAATTTGAGAACTGATAAATTCTTGTGAACTACAGCTACCTCATTTGAATCTCATACAGGAAACCCCAATGTGGAAGAAACATATAGCTTTGAAAACAAATAACTAATATAACAAGGACCTTTTACTATGAAATACATTGATACCAAAAAGCATTTTCCTGACCAAATTTATACAATGTAAAAGCAATCTGGTCTAGAATATCAGCCCTTGGTCTGACTTGGTCCCTTCAGACATGTGCCATTGCCTACAACTCTCATAAAAATGTAAAAACCAGTAAAAATGATAATTAACTATCAGTTGAATGTTTTATATCTCTTCATGGTGTATTTTTTGCTACAATCTAGCGATTTTTTTTAAAGATTATCTTGTTAGACTGACCATATGTACATTTCTTTCACTATAAATTTATTATTAGAGGAGAAAAACTATTCATTTTATTGGCTATATATAATACTTTTACTTTCAGATAAAAAGAAAAAAATTCAGCTTTAAATAATGGTACTAATATTAAATTTCAACTAATTTTATATTTTTGTTGATTTAAAATAAGTTTCCAATGTATACGTATCTGAAAATACATTTTTTTGTTTCTGGAAGATATGGTACACTAAGATCATTTTCTGAGAGATGGCCTGACAAACGCTAAAATATTATGCTTATGGAGTAAAAAGAATATGGGGTAGAAATCTTAGCTGGCTTCTCATCCCGCACGAGTGAAAGGGAAGAGGCAGGAATGTTGGGCCAGACCTGCACCTTCAGGTTCTCCCCCGACAGACATGACAGGCAAAACCATGGGGACTCTGACTCTCACATGAAGTAACACACTTGACTGATCTCATGAGACTTACGAGTATGCGATACATGTGCACATGTATGTATATAACCTACACAAGTTAGTTCAGAGATTTTGTACCTTAAAGAGGTGAAATGCATTTTTAGAACTATGTGTGAAGTCTCTGGACATATGGCTGCTGGTAAAGTACTTTCCCAAATATGAGAGAGTCCGAACAGAGTGAGGGCATTGAGGGAAATAGTTGCTAAGCCTGGCTCGCTCCTGTCAATCTATGCAGCCGTGGACAATCTTGCCAACATGTTTTCCACTTAACAGCTCTGGCTTGAGATACACAGCTCTTCTTCATGGGCTGGCAGAGGATTCTCTGGGAGTAAGAATGGTAAATATCTAATTGGAACCTTCAAGTTGAGGGGAAACAAAGAAACACAAAGCAATTGTCCAACTTTTACCAAAAGTCTATTGGGTAGACAGGCATTTTTGCTATGTGGGGGGAGGGGAGCAGTGGCAATTGTTAAGCACTGTGGATGTTCTTAGTGCCTCTGAACTGTGCATTTGAAATGATTCATTTTATGCTATGTATAACTAGAAGTAGATCAAAGCAGTTAGAACAGTAAAAGTTTAAGGATAAAATATTCCTCGGGGCCAATGTGGTGAGGGTAGATTTCCGTGAGTTCTCTGCTTGTGATTTTGAGCAGCAACATCTCCCCACAGTTTGGCAATGGCTGGTTCTGCTGTGATGTGTCATACAAACCTGTCCTCGGAACTGAAAGTTTGCAGGAGCTATTGCGAATGTCAATTGCATCAGCCTCATGACATTTTTCAAAAAGCGCTTATAGCCTTATCTGTGTAACTATGACATTCCATGTGTATACATAATTTACTAACTTAGGAAACCATTGGGTTCAGTAAATTGCCCACACAATTTATATATCAATTTAATGGCCATGCATCCTTGAACAGCTATAACAAGTTTTACCATATATGCAAGTCCAATACAGAACTAAGCAAGTCCCCTGATGATGATGATGATGATGATGGTGGTGGTGGTGGTGATAACAGTGTGAATTTTGGGAAATGTGCTGAAATCACTACAGGACACGAATGCCAAATGGAAATCTCAAGGAGGGGCTGAGGGTCAACTGAGACTTTTGTATAAAAAAGCCACAGGGAAACCTGCTAATCCACAAAGTTGAAAACATTTACATTTTTGTCGATGCCTGACTTAAAGAGTAACATGTAGCCAAATGTTTGGTGACTTCTTCCCTCTACTGGATGTTTGCTTTTCAAAGTGGTTTTTCTTTCCTTGCTTGATAGCAAAGGGTAGCAGAGGCTGATTTTAAAGACACAACTGAGCAGCTCAGTGGCTTTAATCTTTCAAGAAAGTTGAGAATTTCTTTCAAAGAAACTTCTCTCAAAGACACATTAAAGAATCTGCTTGTCTTTGGGGAAACAGTTAAAGTTTTTCCCAATTTTACTCTTGTTTAAAAATGTGCTGTATTTGAAATAGATTTTTTGTGAGTAAAAGTCAATAAATTCTGTGAATAAAAAAAAAGAACTGAACTGAAAGTTTGAATAGATACACACTTCATGGCAGAGCTGAAACTCCCAGGTGGCGTTAATAAAAACCCCAAAACCTGGGATGGAATGCTTCTTATCGGTTATGGCTAAGGGGGTCTCTGAGCCTCCCCTCCTGACCAAATCACAGGGTGTTACTGCTGCTCTGGGCTTAACTAGATGACAAGGCTCTTTTGCTGAAGACACCACACGCATTAGTCTCAGGACAAAGACAACCAAGCTGGAAGTGAGCTGAAGGCCTCCTCCCTGCTGGGCAGCTTTTATACATCCAGAGAATGCTATGCAGGCTGCCTGGAGAGAGAAGTCATCAACGGGCAAACTCAGTGCTGGACCTTCTGAGCTACAATACTGTCTTAGTTAGTTTTGACTGTCATGCTTTCACCTGAAAAGGGAATCTCAATTGAGATCTGGACCAGACTAGCCTGTGGGCATGTTGCAGGGGCACATGGAGAGTGGGAATCGGGGAGAGGCTGTATATTGATTAACAATTGGTAAAAGAGGACCTAGCCGATTGTGGGCTACACAATTGCCTGACAAGTAGTCCTGGGCTATCTATACAAAAGGGCTGGCTAAGCGTGAATTTGGGTGTGAGCCTGTAAGGACCACTGTGTAGATCCTGACATCCTTCAGGGTTACTGTGATCTGAACGTGTCAGGGAAATAAATTCTTCCTTCCCCTAAGTTGCTTTTGGTCATTCCTTTGTCACAGAAAAGTAGATAGAAAGCAAACTAATAAAAGTGCCAACCTGCCAGACAAGATGTCCCCATCTACACAGTAGTCTCATGGCTATACTGGAACTGACCATCTGATTGGATTTGAGATCTCCTGAGTTCCATAAACTTGTCCAAAAGCCTCTTGCTAGCATGACTATAAGCCATAGTGGGGAAGCTACTACTATTGTTTTGCTAAATGGAAATATTTGTTTATGCCCAAATAGTGTCACTTGGCTTTGGTCCGAGAAGCCTCTGTCTGCAGGTAGTGGTTACTTCAGACTCATCACTGATCAAGCGGCTCAGGATACATAGCTGTTGAGATCTCATCCCTAAATAGGACATCTATATCACCCCTTCCAAGCGCAAGGGACATCACAGAAAGGGGGCAGAAGGAATATGAGGCCTGGGGAAGAGAAGTGTTGTAGGAAGCTGTCCTCTAGGGATGGCATGACCTTTGCACTCATGAACTAACCATAACTGTGTTAATGTGCACAAGACCTGCCCGAGTCAGGCCCATCAAACTTCCCTCATGGATGAGGGTGGGGTTCTTAAGACACCACTCCTACTGAAGATTGAGTAGTAATTCATAGCCTCTGGGAGATGAGGAAGCATTGTCTATAGCGGTATAGCCACTGCTAAGTTTCCCGTGTTTCTGTAAGCAATGTTAATTAAATTCATTGAGATAGACAGAAAGAAAGAAAGAAAGAAAGAAAGAAAGAAAGAAAGAAAGAAAGAAAGAAAGACACACGGACAAAATAAGACGAAGGCAGAAAGGGAGATAGTGATAGTGATAGTTTGGGAAACAGAAGGTGGATAAGCAGAAGTGAGGAGGACAGCAAAGTGTACTAGGAAATGAATATATGATCAACATGCTTTATGCACATCTACGAAAAGATATGAACTATATTATTATACATAATTAATGTATGCTAATAAAAAGATTGTCTACTGGCCAAGAAAATACAGCATGCTAAAACCAGAATGCGATTATTTATTTTATTACAGCTGCTTATTTAGTTGTGTTGACTTCCACATGCCACAGTGAGTATATGGAGGTGAGAGGAGACCTATCACGTAGGTCCTAGACATCAAAATCAGTTCACCAAACTTGGCAGCAAACACCTTTATTGGTTGAATCTTCTTACGAGCCATGCTCTTTGAAAAGATGCTTTAGCATCAAGAGTATTCCTCCGTTAGTGTAAGCAAGTTTCTCTGACCTATAAGGATGAACAACATTCTATTTACAGCTTGACCACCATCCACCCTAACCTCATTCTTCAAATCAATTTGCTAGTTTGATTTTTTTATTAGCTTGGGTGAATTTATAATGCATTTATAATTGCATTTGTAAGGTGATAGGCTGGGGAAACTCTGATAACATAAAAATTATGCTATCAAAGGAGACAATGAAATTATATGTTGTAATGAGACTGGATTGTGCTTGTAGCATTTTGAGCCCTGATGCAATCTTGCCCCAAGCCCCTCTGAGTTGTACGTGCAAGTCTTATTACTGCTAATAGCAGCTCTGCTCCACAACCACATCAAAAGGAAGCAAACAGACTGCCTGTGCACTGTGGCTTTGTAATCCTTTTTATGCTGTATAATGAAATTCAATTTTACTTTCATATTTTAAATACTGAGTCTTCTTATTCCAATATTTGCCTATTGTCAGTTTCTCTGCATTCCTTGAAGCTCTTTGGAATGTTCAGAGGCATGTATTGAGGTGAAAAGCTACTATGTTTTTAAAGGCTGTATCTCTTGATCCTAAAAAGAAAAAAAAATCAAGAAGATATTTATCTATAGGATTATTATAATTAAAGCAATCTTTTAGAATTATAATCTGGACAGGTTCTTTAATAACATAAAAATCAGGTTATTTCAAAGTTCAGTGTCTTATGGATATAATGCTTCCTCTTTTGAAATGCAAGAATTGCTTAATATAAACAATATTGCAGTCAACATGCAGATAATCCAACTGAAGTTCGCTTGTTTTTGTTGCTGGGATCTCTAACTGTGCCTAACCTCAGGCTTTGTACTGAATTAATGCCCATGCTCTAAAACCTTTCCAGACTGATGAGGCTTGTCCAAAAGCCTCTTGCTAGCATGATTATAAGCCATAGTGGGGAAACTACTACTATTGTTTTGCTAAATGGAAATATTTGTTTATGCCCAAATAGTGTCTCTCAGCTTTGGTCCGAGAAGCCTCTGTCTGCAGTAGGTAGTGGTTACTCAGACTCATCACTGATCAAGCGGCTCAGGATACATAGCTGTTGAGATCTCATCCCTAAATAGGACATCTATATCACCCCTTCCAAACCCAAGGGACATCACAGAAAGGGGGCAGAAGGAATATGAGGCCTGGGGAAGAGAAGTGTTGTAGGAAGCTGTCCTCTAGGGATGGCATGACCTTTGCACTCATGAACTAACCATAACTCTGTTAATGTGCACAAGACCTGCCCAAGTCAGGCCCATCATACCTATAAAAGGTAGACAGAATATGACACTGCCCTCGGTGTCCTTCAGCCCTGCTTGCTTCAGAGATTCCACATATTCTGCTATGGTGGCTAAAACACCCACAAGTCCCTTACTCCCCATTTCCTCTCTTCTTTGCTCCCCCTTGAGCACACACAAAACATGCAGTTTTATGCTAAGGAGCTCCCAGTTCTCTAACGCTCACTGAAGCTCTTCGGCCTCATTTGTGGAATGCTGAAGCAGCTTCAAGCTGCAAGCTAAGGAAAATCTCTGTCCTGTATCCCTCTTCAAGAAATGTTAACTAGAAATCTTCCCGAGCTTTCAGACAGCGTTACGGTTTTTCCTTTGTAGAATCGTTTCAACGTTGCCTGCTTGCTCTTCTGAAGAGTCACATCTCTATAGATTGCTGTCTACCTTCGCTCTGCTGCCGCCTGTCACTCTAACCTCTGAGGCTTTCTTTGGGTTTGCGGCCTTTGGTTCTCTAGTAGGCCTGTGTCCACTTTCTATCCCCTACCTTGACCGCACCATTGCTCCTTTCCTAGTACACACATATACCATACTCCCTCTACTCTTGTAAAACTGCATTCAATGTTTTGACTTGCAATTCAAATCTTCCTCAGATAATAACTCCAACACATCATCTTTGAATTAGCTGTGTTTTCCCTTAGAAATCATCTTCTCTTTGTTCAACAAATATTTAATGGATAATTTAATTACGTGACAGTCAGGAGTGCTACAATTCCCAAGTATTAAAGCTTTTGTCCTAGTGGGAGACATACAAAGAATGAAGATCAAGAAGAAACAGAGGTTACAGTATTGATAAAACACAAGAATGAACATCTCCTTAGAGCCTCAGTAAGAAACTCCCTGGGCCAATGTTACAGGCTGTTAGAAGTCTCTTAAAAAATAGTTTATTCTTTGACAATTTCATACATACATACATATATATACATATATACATGCATACACACATATGCACACACACACACACACAAACAGAAATGTATGCTCACACCCAATGCCATCCAGTCTTCCAAGTCCCTTTCCTGCTTGGACCTCTTTTGGAATTTTGTTGTTGTTTGATTTTTGTTTTCACTTTGGTTTTGTGGTCCACTAGGTCAGCCAGCAGGGTCATAGGTATAGCACTACCCACTGGAGCATGGATAACTCACCAGTGGCTCATCCTCTCAACCACCAGCAGAGCTCAAGGGCCAATAGCTCTCCAGGAAGACATAGGCCCCTTGTGTGCGCGTTCATTCATAAATGAAAGTTGATAGGACCTGCTTGTGCAGACCCTGTGCAGGTAACTGCAGCTGCTGTGACTTTATGAGTGTGACAGCCATTACATACCTAGAAAACAGCAGCCCATGGCCATCCTTCCAATCCTACAGCTTTTACTTTTTGCTTCCTCCTCTTCAGTAATGATTCCAAGAGTCCTATGGATGTCTCATCCAGGACAGAGCCTTGATGAGCCTTTCTGTGTAAGTTCATTCACTATAAAGAGCTTTCTGTGTGTGGTTGAAGCTCTTGTAGGCAGTGCTGACAGTCTGTGGCTAAACTCTTGGTTACATTTCCTCATCTTGCTACTTACAAAGGCAGTGTCCTGATTTACCAGCAGGGACCAGGACAGAAGGTTCCAATTCAGTTATTGGAGAGGCCAGGATAGGGGTACCCTCATTTCTGCCCCAGTGTGTGGTCCTGGCAAGTATAGTGGAAGTTTTTATTTCTTTAAAAACTCAAGTTATGTTATGTAAACAGGTTTTTGTTTTGATCCCAAGAGTTGGGTATGGGACTGCCTTAGTTTGTCTGTAGCTGATAATTGCCTGTGTAGCTCAGAAAGGGGCATGGTCTTTGCCAGCTGAAGTTACTGGAATTCTGAGGACTGTGGGAGATGATAAATACCAGAGCCCAGAAAGAGAGGAGGAGGATGCTCTGAGAACACTTTGAGAGAGAAGGGGCTTTGAAGAGACAGACAGAGAAAGAAGGTTGCTGGTTCTGCTGGACTGTTGGATATCCTGAAGGCTGAAGGCTGAGACTGGAATTTCCCCCAAAGAACCTGATAGTACTAACCAGCTGGAACCAAGTCTAAAGAGACCTACATCCCCTTTCCCTTCTAACTTTCTCTCTCTCCTACCTAGGGTCAGGGGTTGGAAGGGAGGTAGAGATATAAAGGAACCCCAGATTTGAAAAAAAAAGAGTTAAAAAGTAGTGCCTACAGGCAAGGCCATCACTTGGTTATAGAAAGAGATTTTGTTTTCACCCTCATGTTTTCCTAGGCTTTCCCAGTGCACTGCCTAGGCCTGCTGGGCACTTCGCCTTTGTTTAACCCTCACATATTTCCCCACTGGCATACTTTTACTTTCTGAACATTCATTTTTCATAGGTTGAGAATATAAAAATTTAAAGAGACAGTGTTGAAACTGCTATAAATCACCTCTGTTACTCCTCACATACCTCGAGAACAGTTTAAAAGGAAATGTATTATATCTAATCTATGAACTCAGAAAGAAAAAGAAAGGAAGGAAAGAAGGAAGGAAGGAAAGAAGGAAGGTAGGAAAGAAGGAAGGAAGCACTAAGCTGGTATCTTCACATCAAAATGTTCAGTTGCAGTGGTGTCTGTTGAAAGTGCTGTGTGTTATTCTCTGACCGATGCTACACACATCTGTCACACAGATGTGGTTCTGTCACACAGAGCTTAAAGGTGATTGAGCTAAAGAGAGAAGTTTGTAGTTTGTTGTATTTTCAAGATAGTAATCAAAACAAAAAGTTCTATTGATTTCTACGTTCTATTTGACACTGACTGCTAATATTTCTGGAAAATTACACGGACACAATTTGTCCTTTACCATGAACTAATCACATTTATGGGGATGTAGAAGAGACTAACGCTAACATGTTTTGCATATTGTCTAATGCTCCATTGCTCAGTGATTCCTCGGTTATAGTTTATAAATATTGTATGTCTGTGAAGTCTCCTCTCGCATACAAAGGTGTTTAGCAATGTACTGACATTATAATATTGTAATGTTCTTGCAGTTGTATGAGAGACAAACATTAAACAACTGATTTTTTCCTTAGTTCAGCCTGAATTTTAAATTGCTTTGATGAGTATGTGCAAAAGTAAAGGTGTTTTAGAGATATAACTATTGTCTCCTATCAATGTATTGTGAGAGCAAGGAATCAGTCTGGGTCCGAATAATTCAATGAGATTGTAGTGGTTTAAATAAAAACAGTCTCCATAGGCTTATATATTTAAATGCTTGGAGACTCATATTAGCAAGTGTGGCCTTACTGGGATAGGTGTGACCTTATTGGAGGAGGTTTGTCACTGGGGATTTCAAGTTCTCAAGCAAAGCCCAGTCTCTCCCTTTCTGCTTCCTGCTCATCCAGATGTAGAACTCTCAGCTCCCTCTCCAGCACCATGTCTGCCTGCTACCATGTTTCCCACGATGATGCTAATGGACTAAACCTCAGCCCCAGTTAAGTGCTTTCCTTTATAAGAATTGCCATGGTCATAGTGACTCTTCACAATGATAGAACACTAAGACAAGACACAGATACACACTTTAGGAAAGAAACTCCTGAAGAGGCATTCTCCTCACTAACACAAACTGTCATCATGTAGAAGGACCCCAGGCAGATCCTGGCAGAAGGAGGTCTCTGACCTAAAATAGCAGGTAAATATGGCCATATTCCCGCACCTTCTCATAGATAAGTCCTGTTAGCTGCCATCACAGCTTAACGAACTAGAAGAGGAGTTTCTTAAAGGCAGGCAGTATAGTGATATCTTGTTTTCTACTTGAAGAAACTCTGATCAGAAGTAAGACAATAGGTCCCTGTTACTGTAAGACAATAAATATATGTAGTTTAAAAACACTTTGTGACAGGCTATGGATGGGACCTGAGAGATGGCTTAGGGGTTAAGAGCATTTGCTGTGAGTTCACTTCCTAGCACTTACATGGTGACTCACAACCATCTATAAATCCATATCTAGGGGATCTGATTCACTCATCTGATCTCCACAGAAATCAGGAATGTTCATGGCACACAGACACACATGCATCAAAACAGTCATCCACACAGAGAAAAAACAAACCTATTGGTGACATGAGACCCCATGTTGTGTTTCAGGTATGAAGTTCCTGGAAAAAAATTTCTAGCTGATGTTGAACCTTCTGCAAGAGTAATTAGCTGGAGGTTTGGTTATGAGTCTTAATATCTGTTTTGACACACTGCTAGGTAAGGTCTTTCAGAGGCCCTCTGTGGTAGGCTCCTGTCCTGTTACTTGTTTGCTCCTACATCCAATGTCCATCCCATTTGTCTTTCTAATTGAGGATTGATCATCGTACCCTGGGTCCGGCAGAATGCAGGGAACCAAAAGAAAAAAAAAAAGGGGGGGGGGGGTGTTAATACAACCTGGAGAGGACAAGAGTTCCACAAGGACCAAATATATCTGGTCACAGGGGTCTTTTATGAGACTGTTTCTCCAAACAAGGACCATGTATGGATGCAACCTAGAGCCCCTGCTCAGATGTAGCCCTTGGTAGCTCAGTATCCAAGTGGGTTTCCTAATAAGGGGAACAGGGACTGTTTCTGACTTGAACTTGATGGTGGGCTCTTTGACCCCCCCCCCAGGAGAAGCAGCCCTGTTAGGCCACAGAAGAGGACTTTGCAGCCAGTCCTGAAGACACCTGATAAACCAGTATCAGATGGAAGGGGAGGAGGTTCTCCCTTATCAGTGGACTTGGAAAGGGGCAGGAAGGAGATGAGGGTGGGAGGGTAACAGGGAGTGGGATACAGCAGGGATACAAAGTTAACAAACTGTAACTAATATTTAAAAAAAAAAAAAAAGAGTAATTAGCTAGTTAAAATGTCAGTGACCATGCAGAAGTTGGGATATTTCAGGTCCAGAGCCTAATTTCAGTTTATCTTGGCATTTCCTTTGCCTCTACTCTGTGCTTGAACTAACATCCTTGTAACTCTGCTCAATTTTTGTAATGTATTAACAGACAACCGTCTTCCACCAATGCCAAAGCTGAGGCCTATAGCAGAGATTTCTCTTCTTTGCTGAAACCTGTCTACCTGACGTCTGTGTCTATCAATCTTTTTGGAAAGTTTGTTTACTCATAACTTGCTTGTAATATTACTGTAACAGCGTCACAAAACTTCTTCCATGTTAGAACATGGGATTTGGGTAACATAAATCTGTCTTCCTAGGCAACAATCACTCATATTTGACTCCAGGAGCTATGTTTCTGTTATGGACACGACATAATAGCCTTGTTTTAATTGCCATATATTAATTGACCATTAAGCTTTAAGCAAGGGTAGGTGGGATTTTCCTCCCACCCAAAGGAGCTTTTTGACAGCCAAAAGGGCCAATTTTAGAAGCCCAGTGGGTGCAGAGCCGACTGGGGCTGACTAGCTCCTAACGAGGAGCAGCCTTCTGGAAATGTGGGAAGTTTTTAACAAGTTAAATGTCTGTTTCCTTACGTGAAACTGAGGACCTGATGGGACTACTAGGAACCTTTGGGAGCCTCAAGGTTTTTCCTTCTCCCTACACTAGATTTCACAGACCTTCCCTGAATGGTTCTTTTATTCAATTGTCCTTGTTTTATTCAAATACCCATTTAAAGCTTTATATTTTCCTTCCTACACTTCAAGACTTACTTCCTTGTGCAAGTAGCCAGTCTCTTTGGTCTGCTTACATAGCCAGTTTGGGGGACAATCCCAGCCCAACTCCTGATACTGATCCACTTACCTCCTTAACCTTCCCTGTTGCCTTGTGCCTGGAAGGTACTGGTAAACACAAAAAGCAGGTATGGCCTATCTGTCCTTCAGTCCTTCTTGATTGTCATAAGAAAGTGTTCTCCACCCTTCTAATGACTAGAAACAGATGGATCTGACTAACATAACACAATTTTGGTTCTAAAATTATTTTTAAATAGATTCGGGATATGTCCTGATAAGACAGGATTTTGGAGATATAAAGTTAAGTTCTGTTTTTATTTTCCTTTTGTCTTCACCTACACCAAGTATGGAGATGGCAACATTTCTTTGCTCTGTAGGGTACATGTTCTATAGATATCTTCTCCTTATTAAACCATCTATCCTAGAAAAGGAAGAAGGCTCTTAAGGCATAGGAAGTAAATCTAACAAAGCTCAGAAAGCTTCTAAAAATTACAAGCTGCACAAAGACTTTTCCCAAGTTTTTAAACATGGGCAGCAATTTCTGGGAAGAGAGTCCCTCCAGTCTGTGAGGCTGCCTGTGCGCCAGGAACGGAATTTTCATGAGTCTTCACCCAGGCTGCCCTGGTAGACCTTCTGTAAGAAGCAGCAAGAACTCACTGATACACTAAAGCCAACTTGGGTGTAATTGTTTCCTTGGTTTCTTTGCTTTACTTTTTGTGCCGTCTGAGTTCAGTAGACATTCGTTTGACTCTCCTCAGGAACGTCACACAACATGTGAAATATGCCAGGGGAAAAAAAAGAAATCTAAAACATCTGCATGTCATATTTCTTTGTTCCTTCCTTTGAAAGGTCAAGTCCCTCTAACAAAATTCTTGAGGAAGCTGTAGAAAGTGAAGACATTTTGTGTAAAGTGAAAAGAAACTTTTTTGGCCTGCAATGATGAGAATGGAGAAAGCCAAGCTAGCTAGCAGGTCCTGGGAATAGGACAAGCAGGCAGGGCTGCTGTGTGGTGGAACCAGCAAGTGAAAAGCCTGAAAAAAGCCTTTTCTGCACATGCTCAGACTCACATAGTACCTGTACCCTGCAGGTGGCAAGGGGTTCCTGCATACAGTCAGTCTCTTAGCTGGAGAGAGCTTTGATCAGCTCTGCTTCTGCCTCCTAGCCCCCCACCTCCCCTTAGAACATCCACTCATTTCTCAAGGCCCCTACCTTCATCCTTCAAGCCTTTCTCTTAACCCCTAGTACCTTGGGGGTGATCCTTGCATCGAACAACTCCAAAGTTTGGTCACTGACACTCATTTAACACTTCAATCCATGGCACTTTACTCAGCTGTCTGATGCTTAATTATTTAACATTTTATTCCCCTCATTTATTCATTTAACTTATATTCAAAACTTTGTGAATTCAAGACATGATCTATTATTGTTGTTTGTTTTGGTTTGGTTTGGCTTTCTTTTTGTGTGTGTGTGTCTTTTTTTAATTTTTAAATAATTTTATACATTCACTTGTATCCCAGCTGTAGCCCTCTCCTTCTTTCCCTCCCAATCCTCCCCTCCCTCCCTCCTCTCCTCCCTGCCCCCTTTCCGAGTCCACTGAGAGGGGATGTCCTCCTCTCCTTCCATCTGGTCCTAGCTTATCAGGTATCTTCAGGATAGTTGCAATGTCCTTATCTGTGGCCTAGCAAGGCTGCTCCTCTCTCAGGGAGCAGGGGAAGCTCATGAGTTTATGTCAGAAAGAATTCCTGTCCCCCTTATTAGGGAACCCACTTGGATAGTGAGCTACCATGGGCTATGTCTGAGCAGGGGTTGAAGGTTATATCCATGCATGGTCCTTGGTTAGATAAACAGTTTGGTTTTCGAGACACAGTTCTTCTGTATAGTCCTGGCTGTCCTGGAAATTGCTTTGCAGCTCAGGCTGTCCCAGAATTCATAGATCCTCCTGCCTCAGCCTCCTGAGTGCTGGGATTAAAGGCATGTGACACCACACTTGGCTTCACTACATGATCTTAAGTTCTTTGTTATAATAGTGCAAAAGGGCACTTAAATGAACTGCTGTAACCAAAACAGTGTTAAGAAGAATCATCCCACTTTACTTCTAAAGCAATCTTGATATGCCCCAAAAATAGAATTTTATGATCAAAATGCAATCACAATAGAGCTTCACACATAAAATATAATACATAAAATCACTCTCTGTAGAGGCACAGGGAGACTTGTGGAGCGTTGAAGACACCCTGTGTGCGAGTGTAATGGACACAGGCCATTTGACATTATTAGTCATGGCCCATAGAAATGGGCTCAGTGAGTTTTAAGGGAGAAGAAGCTTGAAATGCTGAACATAACTGCTCTAAACTAAAGCCCATGGAAAAATAAAATAAAAAATGAACCGCAGAACCAGTTCTCTCTAAATGTGCCTGTTCCAAGAATATTTATTATCCTCCCCAGTATTTCATAGACAAGCCAATTTTGGATTGTTCAGTTTCTGTTTTGTTTATCATTTTTATAGTATTTTTGCTCTTTCTACTGAAATGGATATGTTACCACAGTGTAAGATATCAGCAGCCGTTTTTCCCTCCTGGTTGGTTAGACTCATCTACAGCCAGATCATCATATCCCATTTCTACTTAATAGCGCTGCCTGTTACCTACTAATTGCCATGTATTGATTGACTTAAGCATCCATAGTTGCTGGATAAGAAAGATAACACTTGGCTCCAGGGGGCCTGAAAATTCTTTACACTGTCAGTGACCTTGACTGAAAGGATAATTAATCTGGACCTTTGGGTGGCATTAAAAGACTTAGGCCTTCCATTCTGCACAGCAGCTTCTTCTTTAGGGATGTGAACACACTTGTATTTACTCAGGTAACATCTTATGTAAACTTATCTCCTTCATTTTTATGCTCAGCTACCAGAATCACAGATTTTCTATGTCTGAGGAAGAGAAAAACGAAAAAAAAAAATATTCTAGCAGCTTGCCAAGAATTTGGCTTCTCTTGGGAGCTGCTTTCATCTGCTGGCTAACCATGTGTCGGTAGCCTGGGTAGTTTATTTTCCCGTCTTGGTTTTGTTATGTGCACAATAGAATGATAAGTGCTTATACTACAGAAGGATTAAAATTAACAAATAAGATTATTTTAAATCTAGAGTTCCAGAGTGCAGCAATGTTTCTTTTCTTTTTACTGTTTCAAAGACACAGTGGCTTAAAATATGTCTGAATTATCTTTGAAACCTCCTCACTTCCTTATCCCATGTATGGCTTCTTGAGACATGCAAAAGGAAATCAGATTCAAAGACAGAAACCAGAGAAGAAAAATGCCAAGGGGATTTCACATCAGATATCATGCCAGGACTGTGTGGAAGTAGAATGGTTTTGAGATACAAGTGTGTTTCAATGTGTTGTAGAAATGGAATTTTTATAGTAGGAAAGCGCATTATCTGTTTTTCTTTTGATAAGTATCTGTTACGTTTCACTAATCCCTGAAAGTTGCCAAATAACATTTTTATGATATGGAATGACACCTCAGCAATCTACAAGGCTAGTTTTATGTCTGCTTAATACAAGGTAGAATCATTTGAGAAGAGGGAACTGCTATTGAGAAAATGTTCCCATCAGATTTGCCTGTCGGCAAGTCCATGGGGCGTTTTCTAGTTAGTGATGGGTGTGGGAAGGTCCAGCCTCCTGTAGGCATTGCCATCTCTGGACAAGTGCTCTAGAATGCTGTAAGAAAGAAGACTGAGTAATCCTCAGGGCCAAGCCAGCAATAGTGCCCCTTCATGTCCGCTGTATCAGTCTCGTCACTAGGTCCCTGCCTGGAGTTCTTCAGTAATGTACCCTGACCTGAGAGTTGGCAAAATGAAATAAGCCCTTCCTCCCCAGTTTTCTTTTCATGATAGTATTTACCACAGCAGTAGAAACCTAACTAAGACAGAACTCACAAAGCCAGCAGAGGTGTTACTTTGAGGGAAAATATTTTAATCCAAATATTCTCAGGCTTCTTCCCTAGTCATTTCCCTTTCTGATCAGCAAACCCCAGCTGACCTGAGGCCTGCATAGCTTCCAGGTGCTGAGAGCAAGCAGTTCCTTCCACCTGATTTGTTAGAGGTAATATTTCACTTCCTGTGTAAAGATACGATCCCACCTCTCTCCCTGGCTTGTGCTTATTAGTAGGACACATCTGTACCTGTACCGACACTCTGACTACTAGGTTGAGTATCCTGACAGTGTGTCCTGCAGGGAGCAGGGATGGGAAATGTGCCAGCATGCCACCCCAGCCAAATTAGTTCTTAGATTATTTTTTAACATGTGTTTGTTTGTTTATTGAGTGTGTGTGTGTGTGTGTGTGTGTGTGTGTGTGTGTGTGTAAGGGGAGCATTCTCATGACTTCTACCACATGGATTCCAGGGATCAAATTCAGGTCTGTAGGTTTGGTAGAAAGGATCTCAAGTGCCTTTACTCACTGGACTATAGTAGTTTTTATAGAGCAGAGAAGGATGAAGACTCTCCTTTAATGAACAGACCTGACCTAATGACAGCAGAGCCCTGGAGAGCCATTTTTCAATCTGTGATGTATCTGAAAGAGGCAAGAAGATAGAAGACAGAGAGACAGCAGTACCTAGGAAGGTCAGGATATCATACTTACGTTCAGAGAATGTCTCTGCTCTTTATCAGACCTGCAGGCCTCCGCGTACCTGGCTTTTTCTTAGCTTCTTTACGAAGATTGTTTTTGTAGAATGGTAAATGGTAGTGTGATAGGTTTGTTCTCAATGGTTAGAGATGTTCCTTTACTCAAAAGTGGTGCCCACTATTTTTAGGTTTTTTTGAGCTAGGCTGAGTCTTTAGAAACAACACAAATTTATTTCTTACAGATCTGGAGATAAGAAAGTCTGTGTTTCAAGTGGCTGCAAATTCTGAGTCTGCGGCCACGTTCCATGTGAGTGGCAGCTTTTTTTCATGCCTTCACAAACAGAAGGGGCACACCAGCTCCCTTAATCCCCTCGTGTAAAAGCTTAATGCATGAGCACCTTCCAAATGGCTCCTGGCTTACCACTGCTGTATTATTTATTAAGATACTATGTGCAAATTTCAGGAAAACACACATTTTAAATATAATCATTAATAGTGAAGAAATTTTATGAGTTTAAGAAACATAAATTGACTTAGTATTTTTCTCAGTTCTGCACTGTACATTCTACTTAGAAGCATTAATACATGTAAAAACATTTCTTTCATATTTTTGTTTTTCTAATCAATATATAATGTGGCTATTGTTATGTGTACAGATTATAGACATATTAAAATAAAAAGGAGATAAAAGGGAGACAATAGAAATGGGTGCCTGACTGTCCAAATAGGTACAGACAATTTTGTCTCTATATGGCAAATTATACACACAAATAATATCGCTAGGCTGACTGTCAGATTTCTTCCATTCATTTCATTAATTCACACTCTTAAAGCAATAACTTAACTTGCAGCAATCTTCCCTATTTGAGATGTTGAGAGTGACTCTCCATCGCCCCTGTATCCTAGTACCAGCGAGAATCCACAGAAGATGCTTTTCCTTATTTGCAATTGTCAACATAGGTGTAGGAATAAGTAAGCGTGTAATCTAGTGTTACATGTTAGTCAGTAGTCCCTGAAAGTCAGGCTGCTGCCACAGGGGCTCTGGTGTCTAGTGGAGATTTTTACATCCATTTAAGTGTATTGAACTCTATGACCTTTTGAGGGTTGCTATATTCTATTCATTATGAAGAATTATGGATTTACAAACTGTCTCATAGAACTTGTTATGGAGAGTAAGTTGTAGTTGCTGAAATAAAATAAAGTAAATGCTGGGTAGATAGTAGCTCTTTCTAATTAGAAGTAATAGGGTTATATTTCAAGCCTTTGCATGTGTCAAATTGTAGAGGGGAAACATTTGTTGTTTGAAAGAAGAATGGGAAAGTATTCCTATGACTTTAGACTTAGTAGGGGGTGCTTTACCCTCATTCCTTATCTTTGTTGTTTTGTAGACTTGGTATCTTTTTCAGAGGAGGCTAGGACTCAAAATTATTTCGGTTTTTTGTTGTTGTTGTTGTTTAAAATAGCTTTTTATCCAGAAGTAATGGTTGTCTAAAAGATTACAGTTCTCTGGCTTTCTTCAAACTTTCAGGCCAAATCATGGTTTGATTGCCTTGTCTGTCTGTCTGGGTTGGACAGCAGCAATGGTTCATTACCAACCTTGCTCCAGACTTTGCATAGAACAGTCCTGTTCTCCCAGCCGCTCTCAGGTGAGGCTTCTGACTGCTGCCACTTCTTTAGGCTGGCAGCTTCTCAACTACCTGCTCTATTACCAGATTAAGATGAGTCAGCACAAACACGGAAGAAAGTGGCACAACATGGACAGAGTGTGCTTTGTGCTCCTGACTCCAGAGTCTGAATTATCTCCCAGGAGACTTACAGCAGCGCCAGTTTAAATGCTATCCTGTCCTGGGTCCCAGAGTCTGAATGCTAAATTGCTCAATATTTGAAACTTAGCAACCTGGAAGTTTCTTTTCTTTTTTCTTTTCTTTTCTTTTCTTTTGTTTTCTTTTCTTCTCTTCTCTTTTCTTTTCTTTTCTTTTCTTTTTTCTTTTCTTTTCTTTTCTTTTCGTTTCCTTTTCTTTTCTTCTCTTTGCTTTCTTTTCCTTCTTTTTCTTTTTTTTTTTCCAAGATGTTACTGTCTATTGTAACTACTCTGGATTCCAGTTCTAAATTAATAAAGAAAGAAGAGGGGGTAGTGAGATGGTCCCGTTTATTAAGTGCTTATCATGCCAGCATGAGAACCTGAGTTTGTATGTCAGCACTCTCATTCAAATCTGAGCTCAGTGGCAGGTATCCATAATCTCACTGGTGAGGTAGAGACCTGATGATCCTAAAAGTTTGCTCACCAACATAGCTTACCAACGTTGGTAAGCCTTAGGTTCAGTGAGCTATCCTAGATTACAAGGCAGAGAACAGCTGAAAAAGACACTCTGTATAACCTTCTGGCTGCCTCAGCTACTTACTCACCAACACCTGCATTCACAGGCACACACAAGTAATCCTGTACATACCACAAAAGTAAGTACATGAACACCTGACTACAGAGAAGATAAAACAAAGGACAACAGCAAATATAAATGACTTACCAAGATCCAGGTAATATAAAAATGATAGAATTAGGTCTCTATAATCTCACAAAGGATGACTCTTAAATAACCAATGGTTTATTTTGATAAACAAGAAAATATGTTTAATTTTAATTGTTGGTACGTCTCAGCATCCATGTATTTCATCATGACTTATCAATTCATCATATCTTCTCTTTAAAGACACTTAATATTTTGTCCAAAAAAAATCCTTCTATAAAATATAATAGCATTTGACATGGAGTAAGGCTTGTGACAGCAAGAAACTTTTCAATATAATCTGTGTCTAATAGTACCACAAAATAATTACAAGGAGAGATTTGTTGAATAATGGGCTAAATCAGTGAATAATAGCTTTCCTTCTAGAGTATTTCTTAGCAGAAATTAGTATGCAGTGATGAGTGAAGGGGGCAGCCTTATCATCATTACAATTATTTCATGTTCAATTCAAGTGAAGGTCAATTCAAATGAGCCAACCAAAAGGTATGAGCAGGTGAGTTTCACCTGCTGAGTCAGGTTGTGTTCTGCAGGTTTAGAGGCCTTCATACACTCAGAGTCCACAGAAACCCTGGCTGCCAGCATGGACAAAGATCCTTATTCTGACATTTTGCTTGTTTGCTTGTTTGTCTGTTTAAGGTCCCGTAGTAAGTGACAGAGCAGGCTGGTATCATGACATTCCTGTCCCAAAATTCTTTACTGCCTTTGGGACTGGGATATCACCTGATCCATAAGTATAGATAAGATGTAATTTTGTGGAGAGGTTCCCCACAGAGAAGGAAGAAACCGTGCTGCTGGGGTCACCAAGGGAAAGTCTAGCAGACTGCAGATTGCAAACAGCTATATTTTAGGTAATTGGACTGGAGAATTCGATACTATGATGGAGCAGCTGAGAGTGGCCATTGTCACAGTAAATTCTACCAGAGTGGACGCAGGACTAGCCACAGGATTATCAACATGGATTGCTGCAGCCATGAATCATCTGAAGGAATGGGCGGGCATGGGAGCGTTAGCAGGCCTTCTGGTGTTGGTCTCCTTGGTTTGCCTGTGGTATATATGCAAGATTCGAGTCTCACAACAGCGTAATGCAGCCATGACCATTCAGGCCTTTACAGCCATTGAAGCAGGACAGTCTCCCCAAGCATGGTTGGCTACCATAAAAAAAAAAAAATGTTGGCTACCATAAAAAAGCTAAAATGTTACGCTCAGGATGCGAGGCTAAGCACTGCACTTAGGGTCAGCCGCTTTCGACCCAAAGAAGAGCATGTCTGATTGCATGTGGGTTGATGCCCCAGGTCCCGCCTCTGAGAAAAAGGTATCAGACGGGTCTGATGCTCTTTGGGTGGATGACACTTAAATGAACATCAGTACAAAGTCCCAATTTATTTCTAATATCAGAGATCAGACCTCTACTCTTGCCTGATGCGTCTAAAACAAAAAGGGGGAACTGTAGAGAGCTGTGGAATGCTATGCCTTAAAGATGGAGCTGGTTTCCGCCCTCCACCTTCCCGATGGTGAGTGCTCTCTGTCAGGAACAACTCCACATTTGGCTAAGGCTGAGGATCTGGCTTGCTTCCATGTATGTGGACCTATCTGAATTGCCCACATGGCACGCTGGGGTTGGCTACCCAGAGGCTATTTAAGCTGTGGGCTGGCTTTCCCCAGGGTCAAATGATTGTTCAAGGTTCCTGAATAAACTGCATTGAAAAAACAAACAAACAAACAAAAAGATGTAATTTTGTGTAAGTGTTCTCTAATGCAGAAAACCAAACAACAGATTTTCATTGAGGCTCTGATACCTTTGCCAGCGATTGCCATGGTGGGTAGACAGGGGGTGAGCATGGTCTTGAGAGCTTGGAAGACTGATGGGATTTTTAATAGTTATAAACCAGAAAAATCCTCTGTGAATTGTGACAAAAAGACAAACTAAGAATGTGCACCATTCCATCACTTACATAAGGTCTTACCTCCCTGAAAAAAAAAAAAAAGACAGGTTATAAATGATTCATCACTTTATTTCAGATTCCTTCTTTGTGTGTCTGAGATACAAACAGTGACTCCTGGAGCCTTTGTTTAGATTTTAAGCTATCTTTTGCCTTCACCACCCCACCAGCAAACCCTGAAAGTAACTGATTTGTAGCTATTGAATGTGTGCACTGAGTTTTGTGAATGAAATGGACTTTTCAACCTTGCAAAGATACTTTTGTATTTAACTTACGTGACTCACTTTACCCAATATTCACATACTTCCCACAGCTGTATCAGCCTGGTAGCCTCCTCAGTCTCCTCTTCACTTTTTAGGGGAGGTGAAATGCTGCGCTTCCTGCTGGACAGTGAGGGACATCAGTCTGTCTTTCTTTCTGTGGCTGCAGGCTAAAGTACACATGTATACTTTTCTTAACTACACTCACCAGTTGTGTCAGGAGGTAGAGTAAGGCTCCACACAGCTGTCTTTATCTATCACAAGGCTTTCAAAGATGTCTTCTGAAACCGAAGTCAGAACTTCTGGCAATTATGGACAGTTGAGCCGAGTCCATCACCTTTAGTGGAACATGTAAACTAATCAAAGATTAACCAAAAAGTATAGCTGATATATATATATATCGTTTCTGCAGCTTATTTCTGTCATCAAAGGAAAAAAATTCCTAAAATTTAAAACATGTGTTATTTTTTTTTGACCCCAAGAAACAGGGTCCAGTAAGTGTTAGGCTGAAGGTTTGGGGACAGAATCAAGGTGCCCTGGCCCAAGAGGTCCCACCCTGATTCTAACCAGAAATCCATGGTTTCAAAAGCCCTCGCAAAACACTGGACAAAGCCAGATCCTAGTAGCAAATTCCAAAGTGACCACTGGACCTAAGACCCACCTACAAGGTTCTAAACTCACCAAATAAGGCTATAACCCCAGTACGTCACCATCATGTCACAGCCACCTTCCAAGTCTCCTTTAACAATCCACTACCCCAGCCCAGCCTTGCAACTTCACTGACACCCTCCTTTAAAGTGAACCCACCCCCCATGCACCTGCCTTTTTACTGTAAATTCAGCTTACTTTGATTTGTTATGTCAGACTAGGTATTTTCCCCTCAGTAGTTTGCTGGTATGAATGAAACCATGTAAATCCCCTTGGGTGGGAGGCCTCTTTGCTCTGCGTGCATATGTACCTAATTGAGTCTCACATGGCATAGTCATGTCCAAGACATTTTTGAGTGATTATTTTGTACAACACTGTTCTAAATCCTGTGAATCACACAGATATTTAAAAGACATGTGCATAATTCATATTTACTATAAAATATGATGAAAGACATGCTAGTTTATATAGAATCTTAATGATATTCAAGAAACTAAGACATTCAAAGAAAACATTTTTAAAACTAAGCTTGGTTATGACAAAATTAAGACAGTCTTTGCAGATGAGAGTGGGAAAGTTCTACATTTAAATCACTTTGCATGTTATAAACTTCTTTTGCCTTGAACTTCCCACACAAAGGACTAATGAGTTGCACCTGGCTAGAAGTGACAGCAGAAGCAGGCTGGCTTACAAATCTGTCCCTGTATTATGCAATTAACATATTTATTCTTAAGATGTAAGACAGAAATTGTTTCCTCAATCCAGAGAGAATTTTCTATGAAAGCCAATCTTAAATATGCATGTAAGCAAAATGTGCACAATAGTGATAAATTGTAAGGGATTCCTGGGATCTACTATACTACTGTTTTTGCTTTAAGAAAACTGGAAAACAATACTTACATTGTGTTAATTATGACTGCCTTCTTCTAGTGCCAATTCCAGTGAACAATCACTTAATGAATGTAACAATTATTGACTGGTTCTCAACACTCCTAATATTCATAGAAGCAGGGACCTTTATGAACGGTTATACTTCCAATGAGCTACCCAACAAATATTATGGAACCAAGCACTTTAACTCTGTGTCCATAGACAGATTTCTATACTCCACATTTCAAAAAAAATATGCAGCTCATTTTTCAGTGAATAATTAACCAATGTTATCAGTGTTTTCCCATTTTTATTTCATAATAATATTTTAATGTGCCTAATTTGTTATTATTTCTCCCTCACAAAATCAGTGAATACTATTAATTTTATGAAATAGTTTATTGTTCCTTCAAGTTACATATCTATAGGTCTCTGAATAAGCAGGCAAACACCTTATAAAACATTGTTTTATTAGCTTGTACCTACCCAAAGCTAAGAATGTCATCAGGTAGCAACTTTGGCTGAGAGCAGTTTCCTCCATCCTGCTGTACCCACCTCTCTGATGTACCACCAATATATTTTAAACTTCCCTTGATTTATGACTTTGTTTTGGTTTTTGTTTTGTTTTGTTTGTTTTTGTTTTTAGCAAAACTATAAAACTTCATGAAATGGCTTTCCCAAGGAACATGAAATTTGAGATAACTTTAATCTTGGACCATAGTCACTCATGTATGCTCCAGAATAATCTGTGTATCTTCGTGCTTTGAGATGAAAGCTGTTTCTTTTCATTCCAAAGCTCAGTGTTATAAGCTACCCTGGAGGTGCAGTAGGAATTACACACCTTTAGAAATTATATCAATAGTGTTCTTTAATAGGTACAGCATGCAGAAGCTGTATTCCAAATCCTCCCCTTTCAGAAGCTGAAATATCCCGTCTACCACTGATGTAACAACGCACAGATTTGCTCATAGATTCCAGCATTGCTGCCATGCAGGACAATAAAAGATTAAGGTATTTTCTGAAAGGCTTCTGTTTTCCATTTGTGTGTGTGTGTGTGTGTTTAAGACAGTGTCTCATTATGTAGCCCACACTAGCCTGGAACCAACTCCTCCTGCCTCAGCCACCATAGGGCAGAATTACAACACTGTACTAGCATGCCTGCCTTACCAAAAGATTCTTAAATGACTGCGACAATAATAACAGTATCTGTAGAAATGCAAAGAATAAATCCTTGTCCTTTTTGGGTTCTTGTGATTCTGCTTTCTGTTTCTTGGGAGAGACATCTCTCAGCAAGTGCATCTTTCTTCCACAGCTCAGGCAGAACTACAGAAAACAGGAGCTGGAGTTTTCAGTCTCAATTAGAGGGTTGAAGGAGGGTTACCCCAGGACTAAGTACCATGCTCTGAGAGAGCCACCTCTCAAGCTGATCCGTGAAAACACTAATATAACACAGGGATGAAAACACAAAAGGGAACAAAGGTGTCACCATCTCACCATTGCCACCGCTACTATTTAACCAGATGGTTACACAAAATGTTGCTTTTCTGCTTTAAACTTTTGTCTTTTCTTAAGACAATCATATCACAACAATCTGGTCTATACATAATCACAGTCCTTCATAGTTTATAAACTATGGTTCCTTTTCTTTTTTTCAAAATGGCAACATAAAACAGCCCAAATCAAGCAAAGATAACTTCGTTCAAAATTGTTCATGACAAAGACGGCTTATTTTTCTCCCAGGAATACAATCGATGGCAAGGCTCCCTGTATCCTGAAACAAGCAAACTGCTGGCTGGCCTACCGGATCTCAGGCTCCTGAAGCACAGCAAATAGTCATTAAGAGTCCCACCGAGTTTTAAGGCCTTAGTCCAGGGAAAAACAAAAGGTAACAAAATATTAAATAAATAAATAAATAAATAAACCTGAAAAATGTATTCTAGAGGAGAAAGAGTTTAGTGGCTTACAGTCTCAGGAGGCAGTCCATTATTGGAGAGATAAGGAAGGAATCTATAACATCACATCTGCAAGTAAAGAGCAGAGAATAATAATAATAATAAAAATGTCGAGAACTGTATGTGTGTAACAAATATTATAGCTAAGTGAAAAAAATATGAGAAAAATGCAGAAGGGTTAAGGAGGCATTCTCTCTGTTTCTGAGTAGGGAAGTTAGCATGTGCCCCTGTGCCTCTCAGCCTGTGCTCTACACAGCAGATAGTTGGCAAAGAACTGAAAAAGCAAAGATTTAGTCTGAATCATGATTTCTGAAGTTTTAGTGTCCATTCACTTGTTTCTGGCCAGGAAGCACGCAGGAAGGTGCCAGGGCCACTGTATCACTTTTAAGGACTCACCTGTAATTATATAGCTTTCATCCAGCAAGCTCCCCTTTCCATCAGGTCAACCACCCCCTGGCCATGCCTCAGCCTGGTGATCAAGCCTCTAGCGTATGAACCCTTGGAGGACAACTAGGACAAAACCATATCCTGCAGTGGTGGCACACTCCTACAGCCCATCACCTAGGGGTAGAGGATCTTGAGTGCAAGACCAGCCTGAAAAATATTATAAAACCCAAGATCAATAAATTAATAAATAGCCAAACAAGTTCATTCTAACTTTCTTATTAAGTCCTAGATCATATATAAACAATAGTTTTTCTACTTATATTTTAATAAGCAAAAATAAAATATAAAATATTTCATAAAATTATCTTTTTAATCAAGACACATTTGGTTTTATTATATGTAAATGTTAAACCTAATGAGTGCCTTTCTAAGTTTAACAAAATAGTAAAATGTTTATTTAGTAAAAACTATAGCTTTTACTGAAAAGAAAAGTTACCCATTATACTAATCCTACTGCTACATGTTGCATTACTCAGATTCAAGTTCACCAGGCCCTGCAAGTATTTGAAAAACACTTTTGTTCGCTTTTTAAAATGTTTGTCTATGTTTGGGTCTTGATATAGTGCCTTGTTATTTAGTTCAGACTGTTTTTGAATTTGCAGCAGTCTCCCTCTTCAGTCTCCCAAATCCTGGGATTCTGTGGTTGTGGGGCAATGACTCTTTGTGATGCACTTGGGTTGGTTCTTTTCTGCAATGCATAAGCCACCCTCAAGTCAAAAGCAAAACCAAAACACAGCTCAAAAAGCATGTGAGTGGGTTAGACATATAGTTGGTATTTAGGTCAAGGCAATGTCCCAGGCAAAAGAAAGTTTTCCCAGTAAGAATGAACAATCCAGGGACAGCGACCTGCAAAGAGAATTGATATTGCTGTGAATCAAGCCTGCCTGGGCAGACCGAAGACCATCCCACTGAAAAAGAGTTCTGGGAGGAGTGTGCCCACTTCCTCACTCAACTTTCCTTCCTAGTACTGTGGGGTATCATGACACCTTTCCATTCAGCTTTTCTAATCAACTCTATGCGCTCGGAGATTGAAGACTATCTGTCTAATATGTATTAATTTGTATTAGCTTACCAAGCAATGGGATTTATTATGAGATTTTCACATCTATGCATGTATCATCATACCTTGTTATTTTCTCTCCCTACCTCGATTTCTATCTCTCCCTGCTTCTTTGGTAGCCATATTGCTGCCCTGAAAATGACTCTTTTCTGTTGGATGTTCTGATGTTAGCCCTCAAGATCTGGTTACACCTATCCTTGTTGTGTAAACCTATCCTTGTTGTGTAAAACCATGTAAGTCATTATATCTGATTGGTTGATTTAACAGCTATACCTGGCAGGGCAGAATGGGGTAGGCATGGTTAAGGTTCTTGGGCTTCCAGACAGGAGACTCACAGGACACAGATGGATTGAATGAGAGGATGAAGGAGGATGCCAAGATGGGTTAGCATGGAGAAGGAACCATGTGGGAATGGAGAAAGGACTCCAGTCATGGCGTGGAAAGACCTAGATAAAGAAAAGCAAGTACCACAGGATTATGTATGGAAGGTAGATCAGATGAGGAGGATCAAGGCGGATGGCACTAAATGAGGGCTGGGAGATGGATGGTGAGGATATTGGGAGAGTGTAGATGAAATATCTGCCCAGCCCAAAGTAAATAAGGCAATTATAAAATCTAACAGGTGCTTGTGTCATATTATTTATGATAGCAGGTTAAATAATACCACCATGATAATCTTAGGGCTAATAATAATAAACATTATATAGCCCAATACACTGATTTTTATTTACTACAACACCTTTCTGCTTCTTGTCATATACATGTATGTTTAAATATACAATAACTCTTGATTCTCTATGTAAGAGGAAACACAATATTTTATTTTTCCTTCCATTAGTTACTTGCTTTGTCCCTTGTTTGTCTTTTCCTTTCATAGCCCCTTCCACT
Organism: Meriones unguiculatus; assembly: GCF_030254825.1. Lineage (NCBI taxonomy): Eukaryota > Metazoa > Chordata > Mammalia > Rodentia > Muridae > Meriones > Meriones unguiculatus. The sequence goes on along the minus strand of NC_083368.1, from coordinate 5,916,676 downwards.
TTCATGTCCAATGTACACATACACAAGTATGTATGTGTACATACATACACACATTTAGGTACACACATATGCTCACACACACACACTTCTAAGTCTTTAAACTGAGCTTTCACATATGAGTAACAATATGTAATATTTGTCTTCTGAGCCTGGCTTCTTTTGCTTTTGCACTGTGAGCCCAGTACAGAGCCAGTACCTGGCAATAGTCAGCTTTCATCATGTCTTTGTCAGAGTGAAGAATGGATGAAGGCACCTTTCACCCAAGCCCGAGGGAGAAAACACAGAGGAGCTGGTGTTGAAGCTTACACAGGCCTCTTTGTAGCAACCTCAAATCTGAAGAAAGGATAAAAGGTGGCATTAAGTCAGGTGCCACTTATCTCTGCCGTGCAATATTTAGATTAGATACAGAGAGTTCCCACGTCTTTCCTGGAATTGCCTGAATTACAGCTTTTACCTAAATCAAGTGTACACCTTACAAGCTTCTGCCTTCAGTTACTAGAAAATCCTTTTATTTGAGGGACTCAAGGATATTATGAACTCATTTATGCTGTCAGAAGGAAGTGGTTTTAAGGGTAGCATTTAAAGAGTCTATTTTCTTCTTCTCTGTGTATTTCTAACCCTTGGCAGTGCAGCTGGCTTAAGAAAAAAGGAAAAAAATCACACTGTGATAACAGTGTTTGTAAGGAGCTTGTCCACACTACTTAAGAGAATACAGTCTAAAGGTGTCTTTAATAATTAACAAGCAATGGTGAATGGGAAACTGTATAAATCATTCTCTTTTATCTATTAAATCGGTTCTTGTCAGGCCATTTAGTTGATAGCACTACGTTAACCTGCTTTTGATATCTATATCAATGTAATAAAATTCTGTAAACTGTTTCTTATGATCTACACTTCCACCAAATCCAAATTACTACAATATTCTAAGACAATTTTACTATTAATTCAGAAAAAACAACTATCATTATTTGATTATATGATTATTTTTTATTTATTAGATTATGTCATTATGGTAACATTTAAAAAGAGAAAATCTTTCACAGTGAACTGATAAAAAATTTATGTGTTAATTGGTACACAGACTTGATATCAACAATGGAATTTCTAACAAAATATTTTGTTTAAATGCTGAGTGGCCATAATGCATATCTTCAATCATAGCACTTCAGTCCCAGAGGCAGAGAGGCAGGTGGATCTCTGAGTTTAAGGCTGTCTGGTCTACAGAGCAAGTTCCAGGACAGCATTTGTTACTAGCTAACATTCTATGATAATATGTGTAGTTCATAATACATATGACATACAGGTCTAATATTGATTAGAATATTAATGAGTTATATATCATAATGAAAATTTCCTAGTAATGCTTTCTTTCCTTTCTGTATTGGATAGTTTAAAAAGACAGTCTTAATCGGGTTAAATTTCTTTAGATAAAAATGTAAGGTTCATCCTAAAGTGATAACAGTGCAAGCAGAACTTCACACATGTGAAAACGTGGTGCTTTTTGCCATACCATGCACCTTCCAGCATGGATTAGGAGCTCAAGTTCTGCAGCACACACACAAAAGACAAGACTACATATTACAAATCCATGTGAAATTGTAAAATTACTGGCTTCTTCTGATTAAACAATTGTTAGCTTGTCTCAGCTCTGATGAAGGAAATTCTGCTCAGCTTAAGAATAGCAGTGCTTAGAAGTATAATACATTCTCCAGACACAAATAAATTATCCTTATTAAGCAACTTGTTCTTTTCATTGTTTCTATTTATTATTTCACTTGGTAATGAATGCTATGGGCAATTTGCAAAGTAATGAACAGCTTTACAGTACTAATGAAAAGAATACAGGCACAATTTAAAAAAAAAAACTGGAAATCTTGAAGTTTTGTATGGCATCCTTTGTAATCTAGCAAAGGCAGCAAGCTTCAAGCTCTGAACTTTTCCTCAATAACATTATCAGAAATTTTGACTATGTCCTTTCAAATTTCACATGCAAGAGTGTGCCTCTTTAAGAATAAGGTCTAGGGGGAAATGTTAATGTGAAGTGAAAGCACAGAAACTGAAGCATGAGTCTTTGAGTCAAGGTTGTTGGTATGCCTCAGGATGAGAGAGGTGGGAACAAAGGCTGCTTGAGTTTAATACGCTCTTGTCACATATGCTTAGGATCAGTACATACTGAACACACACTTAGAAAATAGACATCATGATTGGATTCATTGGCCATCGTGCCATCACAAAAGACCACAGACTGCATGGCTTAAGCTATAGAAATGTATTTTCTCTTAATTCTGGAGTCAGGAAAGTCCAAGATCAATGCCAGCACAGTCATTTGTGATGAACACTGTATTTCTGCCTTCCCTCCATGTCCTTGCATGGTAGAGAGAGAGAGAGCATGCACGGGACTCTCATGCTTTCCTTAAGAAGTGCGCTAATCCCATCATGAGCTGCCTCACCCATGACCTCATCTGACCCCAATTACCTCCCACAGGCACACTCTCCACATACTGGACACAACCATTGAACTGTGGGAAAATTAAGTTATATTTCAAGTAAATCTAGTAAGCAAAATGTATGCCATTTGAGAGAAGAGATTGAGAGAGGGGGCGGAGAGAGAGAGCCCTTTCCTCACTAGCATCAGTAAGATGGCAGGTGTTGGGTTCTGGTGTGAGACACGATAGAAGTGAGAAGAACATTCGCTCAAAAGGAGATTCACACATTTATCTCAGCTGCACAATGCAGAGGACACTTCATATCTTGAAATATCAATCCTTATTTTCCACATCCTCATACAATGCTTCCATGTGTTTTAGATACCCCAGAGATTGCTTGCAATGACAGTTTTAACAAGGTGTTTGGCTTTTTCTATTTCAGCCTTCAAATCGAGTGAAAATAAGCTCAGAGGCATTTATACAAAGAAATTTGAAACTGAAATACCTGTTTCTAAGTAGCAGTAAACCATTACTTTACATCAGTAGGAAAATGATAATTGTTATTTCCAGGAGCTTTTTTTTTTTTTTTTTTTTGTAAAAGAAATAGAAATATAGGACAATGAAGAAAGAGCTCCAGAAAGAGGAGAACAAGCAGGAATAAACAAGAGGACAGAGAGTGCTAAAAGAAAAAGATCTCGTGAACTAAATACTTGTTTGTCTGAAAGCTGAAGAAAAGAACAGTGACTGTCTGGAGTCTTTGTTTTAATTCCCCAGACAATGAAAGTCTGAATAAGTCTCTGAAGTACTTGATGAAATTTATTACAAATAAAGTTATTATTTAATAAAATGACTTAATTTTCTATTTTAATGTGTGATTCTTCCTGTAATAAAAAAGAAAACCCACAGTCCCCTTTTGTAAAGTTTGAGCTTTTACTGTAATTTCTACTGACATTTTATTTTTTTCAAATCTAGGAAAAATTCTACTCAAGGGTAACTTGACTGTGTAAAAGTATGCTATGGCTTACTTTGTTAATATTATAGTATTTTGAGCTACAAAATGACAAATATTTCAGATACAATAAATTAAACAATATAAAATGAAAAGACAGATAACATTTCAACATCCTGTGTGATTCAGAAATCATAATCAGGCTTAGTATAGCAAGATTGTAATGTAACTGTTCAAGTTTTCATTTGGAAGAGTGAAAAATTTGAAAACATTAAACAATTTCTTTTTACAGATTTGTGTGTCATCTCTTCAGAGTCAGCACTGTATTTTTAGCTAAAATATACTGAAGTAGACAGAGAATAGCAGCTTTCCAGCTGTGAGTGTGTCTCATGCAGCTGTGGCCCACCTGCCCCAGGCGGCAGTGATTTGGACGCTGGGCATTCTTTGCTCAATAATTCACTTGTTGGAAAGTGTTAGAGCAATTAGCAGAAGCAATCTCAAAAGCAAAGACCCAGGAGAATGACGCCAGGAAGCTGTTGAATAAAACATTATCATCTTAAAATTTTTGCGTATTTCTTCTATATAATATTAATGCAACTAAAAGAACATGCTGGATTTTGCCTGCAGTGTGCTATTTTTGTCCCTCAATTAAGCTCCGTTCCAATCGTTATTATCGTTAGTTAGCATTTCCATAACAATATGCAGTTTTAACACAAGTGCTTTGTAATGATTTTTAGAAGTTTCTCTGATCTGTGGTCTTATAAGGTAATGTTAATTTACATAAAATTTGCAAGAAAATAAAAGCAATTACGTGGTTCCTACAGTATGTTAAAATAAGGGGCAGTCTGCTTTGTCACAACCAACATGGATTGCAGTTAAAACTAAACCAAAGGAAAGATGAGGAATTTATGCAAGGTCACATCTGGAATGAGCCGGAGACCTAGGCACAAAACTTTATCCCCTTAAAGTTCAAATACTTTATTATTATACTGGCCCAGCATTAAATTGTCAATAACCATATCTTCAGAAGAGCCACGCATTGCCAGCTTGCATGATGTGTACTAATGGTGACTACAATTGGAGGTGAGCTCTAGGAAATTGGAGCCTTGGCCCCTGGGTTCGATGATGCACATTGCAGATTGACTTCTGGGTAACTGGGTCACGCTGGACTGCTGCAAGGGTCCTCTTCTGGTGGGTTACACTAAATGAACATTTAAGCAATAATCAATATCTTTGCATTCCAAGGACTCCTTAGAAGTCAAGTTAATTCATCAGGATAAAGGCTCAAAACTATGACAAATGTAATATTAAAAGTCTATTACTAAAGAATGTCTGAACTTGCAGCCTCTGCTTGTTCTGTTTACTTCTCTGAAGTACTGGGTGCTGTATCTCCAGGAGCAGGGGCTGCCTCCAAAGATCTACTTCAGCTCACTTTCTTCCTTTTTTCTTATATCAGTATAAAGACTTTCCCATATAAATGTGACACACCTTTTATCTCCTTCCTCTGTGTTTTTACTTTAGTAAGAGAGGAAACTTTAGAGACCAGAGCAGACTGTAAATCTCACAGCCACTGCTTAAAAGCAGACAAGCAAAAGCCTTTTGGAAATGAGTTTTTATATATAATGCTTCATGTCAGGTAACATCAGGACTTGGTCTAGACCAACAATGATCCTTTGTTTCATTCACTAAAAATTAAAACATTTGCAGAGTCTTATTTTCATAATTTTATTTCTAATGGACTATTGCAAAAAAAATCTTACATAATCTGGAGGATAAGCAAATATATTCAATCCACAAGTCTCTTAAGAAATATAAATTCAAAGCAATTTGACTCTTTTCTCAGAGATAAGAATCCCACGACCCCAAATACCTTTCATAACCCAAACTTTATCCTGTTTATCTAAAATATGGAGAATAAGTTATAGTTCTGTGTGTGTGTGTTTTTGTGTGTGTGTGTGTGCATGAGAGAGAGAGAAAAAGAGAGAGCATACAAAGAAAGAATGCTCAAGACTTCTTATATGGGGGACTCTGGCCGCCTGTCAGAAACATCTTTTCTTCTTCCAGAGCAGCAGACGCTGAACACAGAGTAGTGTGTTGCTCAGCAGTGAGGAGCACAGGCTTGATTGGCTCTCGTTGGCAAATTGCTCCTGTTAATTCGGAGAGTCTTGGCATTGCCACATGGTGCCAGAAAAACTGAGGTCCCCTTTTGGAATTCTTAGTTTCACCATAAAAACATACAAAAATGGACTTAAAAGGAATCTGGAGAACAATTTTATTAGAGTTTTAAAGAAAGCCTCAGGGTAGGAAATCTGAGAGTCTCAGCAGCTGCTCAAAGAAAGAAGATAAAGAGGAAGAGAAAAAAAAGCCATGGACTTTTTCAGTTAGGGGTAGATTTCTGGCAAGCAGACAGCCTGGTGGTACATATACAGCCACATAGCAAAAGTAGGTTAGAGAAAGACTGCCAAAGCCTAACGTGTTAGCAGAAGCATGTTTAGAAAGGAGAAAAAAAAAGGAAGTTATACTTTTAAAAATTATTTTTCCTTTTATTAAAAGTATTGTTTTCTTATATAGTATATCTGGACTAGTTCTAGCTGAAGGTGGCATCAACAACCTAGGGACAGCATCATGTCAGCATCAGCTGCCAAAAAGGGACACATTTTTATCGTTGCCACAGGTGGTGTAGTCTCCCGATGCACATGTGCTATACCTCCTTATAAAAAGCCAGCACCTTCTCTTGCCGCCCTCATTCCCTTCTACCCTCAGTCAAGGCAGCCTCTGCATAACCCCTGCCCCGAAAAAACTCTCCTGTGAGATCTCGCATGGATCATCTCTGTGATCTCTTAGCAACACTTCTGCTGAAAAAACATAACACACTCTACTTTTCCCTGTTCCTCCCCACTTCTCCTCCCATCTAGATCCACTCCCTTTCTGTCTAATTAGAAAAGAACAATCTTCTCAGAGATAATAATAAAATATAACAAAATAAAATATAATAAGATAAAACAAAACCCATCACACTGGTGTTAGATAGGACAAACAAAAGGAAAGGAACACAAGGAAAGGCACAAGAATAAGAGACCCACTTGTTTGCACTCTCAGGTGTCCCATAAAAACACTAACTTGGAAGCCATAGTATAAGCTCAGAGGACCTGGTACAGACTGGTGCAGGCCATGTGAATGCTTCCTCAGTCTCCGTGAGCTCACTGATTATGATTATTATTTGATTATGCTGGCTTATGGTGTTATGTTCATGGTGTCCTTCATCTACTCTGGCTCTTACACTCTCTCTGCCTCCCCTCTTTATGTGTGTGTATGGTGTGGGGATGCCCTGGGGGGAGGGATTTGATGGAGACATCCCATTGAGTGCTGAAAGAAGTTATAATTTTTACTCAGGAAATCATGCAGACTTAGCAAACCGCATGACTGTGACTCTCTAGCAACAGTATGAAGGGAAGGAGATTCTGGAAAACTTATATTATCTCATTAAAAGGACAAAAATTCCCATCTCTTTAGGTGAATCCACCCTCCTGAAGGGTGGTTCTTTAGAAAGGGGATTGGCCTGCCAGCCTGGATTCACTCTTCAGAAATGAGAAGGAAGGAGTTACTGTCCTATCTTGATTCAGTGAGGAAATTCCTGTGTCTTCTCCCACCTGAGTAAAACTTAAACTGCTATGGAGTGTCCTCCCAGGATCCTGATTGAATGAAGAAAAGAAGACATGACTGCTCCAAGGTATGGTGGAGAAGAAAGTATATTGTGTGTGATATGATGTAGAAAACAGCCAGAGGCATGTGAAAGTTTCCAGGCTGAACTGGGCCAACAGACTAAAGTAGGTCATAAGGTGGTTGGGGGAGAGAAAGAGAGGAAATAAAACAGAAAGAAGAAAGGGGGACCAAGAGACCACGATGAAGACAAGAGGCCAAGAACACCAAGAGAGCATGTAGCAAAAATGGCTGGCTTATACAGGGATCAAAGGCACTGCAGAGTTTGGCGTGGGGGCAGGGTGAAAAGTGCTGAAAGTAGCCACAGGTACTGGGTTTCTTTGTGACCTAACACTGATGGACAGATTTTCTAAGTAGGAGATATGTGCTATTAAAGTTGTGCTGCTGAAATTCTTGCTATATAATGTTACAATTAATATGTAGTGGGTCTAGCAAATATGACTGAAGGTGATTCCTTACCTGATTTTTTATTGCTTTTCTACAACTTTAGATAATAAAAACCTATCAAACAGGAAACTATAGTGTTGTTTTAAAGCCCAGAGCTTAGCACAGTTAATGCCTAATGATGTGAGTGAGTTAATTTTTCCATGTGCAAATATCTCCAAAGATGTCCATGCCCTAATCTCTGTCATCTGTAGAATATTATAGTAGGTGAAAAAGGATTGATAAACCAGCCTGTCTCTATCTTGGGCTGGAAAGACAAACTGGGTTCATTCCTGTTTATGATTAAATCTCTCTTTCTTAAATATTAGGCTATATGCCACTTGTAACCTTTGTTTCTCAAAGTTGTTATGACCACCTTGTTATAGCTGCCTTGCATCATGTGTCTATTTAGGAGGTCATTATGACTAAGTTATTATGCTTATGTTCTGCTTCTGAAACCCTACCTCTTTGCCACCAAATCTTCCAATTGGAAATCTCCTACTCCTGAGTTACAAAAACCCTTATTTTACCCATGTCCAGTGTTGATCTCTTGAACTGTTTTAGAGAGGGACAGCTTCTGTGCATAAATAAAAAGCTTGGTTTAACTAATATGGCCAAAAATTACATCAGCCATATTTCTCCTCCAATCTTTGGGATTATCAGTGTCTTTGTAGATGTGATTAAAGATATGCATTTAAAAATAAGAGCATTAATTAGGATTGTACAGGCTCTTAGTTGCTTTTCCTGCTGCTGTGGTAAAATTCTCAGACAGAGGAATCTAAGGGAGAAGGGGTTTGTTTATTCTGTTTCACAGATGAAGGTTGCAATCCTTTATTTTGGGAAAGTAATAGCATCAGGAGCTCAAGGCAGCTGGTAACAAAGCACCAATAGTCAAGACACACAGGAGTGAATTTCTGTTCAGATCCTCCTTTCCATATGTGCATTCTAGTAGGGTTCCAGCTAGGGAATGCCATACATTTTAGGGAGCTAGCCAGGGAATGTTTATACACTCTATGGTCCTAGCTAGGGAACATTATATACTCTACAGTTCCAGTTAGGGAGTATTGTAAATTCTAGGATCCAAGCTAGTGAATGCTATGCAATCTCGGGTCCTAGCTAGAGAAAGTTGTACACCCTAGGAGCCTTGCTAAGAAATGCTATATATTCCATTAGACTTCCTCCTGGGAATGGTGCCTCCTATGTTGGGTTGGGAGTATTCCCTACTCCCCACCCTGGCTATACCCTGGCTATAGGCATGCTCAGGACTCTCCATCTCCAAAGTGATTCTAGATTTTGTCAGGTTGACAAATAACACCAACCATCACGTTCAGAATGTCTGGCCGAAAACATATGGAAATTGTGGACAAGGAAGATGAAATAGAAGGAAATAAAAAGGATTTTGTGGGTGGGGCTCATTAGCATGTATTAGAAAGGCTTCTAGGAGTGAAAAGTAGCTTCGTATTGATGGCTAATGAGGAAATAGAAATCACAGGCCTGACATTTCAAGGAGCCCAGCTGATGGTGTGAAGGTACTTGGAATAGATCCCTCTACACAGCCTCTAGGGAGAACTTCAGGAAATTGTTGCCTCAGTCTGCAGAGACATGGGTTAGACTGCATACCTTTATAAATCATAAAATAATTAAGTTAGGCCATTAAACCTCTGGTTATTTTGTACAGCAGCCACAAAAACATAATAAACTGTGCACTTCTGGTGTTCTTTGGTATAGTTCCCTTGTGTGAATTTTTTTTAAATCTGCTCTTATGGAAAACTACCTGGAAGTACACCTTTGAGACAGTGTCATCAAAGGGCCTAATGCAGCATAACACACACAAAACATAGCTTTAGCATACTCTAACAGAGTAATGTAAAACTCATCATTGCCTCAACCCTTTTTTTTTTTTCAATGCAGTTTATTCAGGAACCTTGAACAATCCTTGGCCCTGGGGAAAGCCAGCCCACAGCTTAAATAGCCTCTGGGTAGCCAACCCAGGCATGCCACGTGGGCAATGCAGATAGGTCCACATACATGGAAGCAAGCCAGGTCCTCTGCTGATGCTGATTGTATGCATTATAAGAATTTCACATCCTGTATGAATACCACTTGGAAAACTAGCTATCAAGCACATCACCAGAGCCCATCCAGTGTTTGTCTGGGTGGATGCTATGGTTTGTCTATAGCTTGAGTGTGATCCTCTAAGACCTCATATGCCAGGGCCTTGGTCTCCAGTATAAGGTAGAGCTCATATGACAGGTGAGTCCTGTTGGCAGGTCACTGGGGTGGTCAAGGTAGCTCTCATGAAATCCTAACTTCCAAAAGTATGCTGACCTTCATTAGAGCTTGCAAAATGATGTATCAGCCTTCAGATCTATTAGTTAAATAAGCCTCTTTTTTTTTTAATAAAATACACAGATTGAAGTACTTAATTCTAGAAACAGAAAATGGACTAATTTAGAAAGCCAGTGTTGGACTAGAATTTTGCATTTCTTTTTTTTTCATATTTTCTTTTTTTTTTATTTTTTTTATCAGTTACATTTTATTAACTCTGTATCCCAGCCGTGTCCCAATCCCTCATTCCCTCCCAGTCCCTCCCTCCCTCCCTCATCTCCACCGTGCCCCTTTCCAAGTCCACTGATAGGGGGGACCTCCTCCCCATTCATCTGATCCTGTTTTATCAGGTATCTTCAGGACTGGCTGCAAAGCCCTCCTCTGTGGCCTAACAGGACTGCTCCTCCCTTCAGAGGTGGGGAGACCAAAGAGCCAGTCATTGAGTTTCTGTTAGAAATAGTCCTTGTTCCCCTCACTTTGGGAAACCAATTGGTTACTGAGCTACCACAGGCTACATCTGAGTGGAGGTTCTAGGTTATATCCATACATGGTCCTTGGTTGAATGTCAGTCTCAGAAAAGACCCTGTGCCCAGATATATTTGGTCCTTGTGGAGCTCCTATCCTTTCCCCATCAGACTAACTCCCCTTCTTTCTTATGATTCCCTGTACTCTGCCAAAGGTTTGGTCATGAGTCTTTGCTTTGAAAACACTGCTAGTTAGAGTCTTTCAGATGCGCTCAGTAGACTCCTGTCACACGTTCAATGCACATCCTATCTGTCTTTCTAAATGAGGATTGATCATCTTACACCATGTCCGCTCAATTGATTATCTTTTTTAGGTGTATAGATTTCATTATGTTTATCATATCTTATAGGTCTATATAAGTGAGTATATCTCATGTTTGTCTTTCTCCTTCTGGGATATTTCACTCAGAATGATCTTTTCTAGATCCCACCATTAGCCTGCAAATTTCATGATTTCCTCCTTTTTGATTGCTGAGTAGTATTCCATTGTATAAAAATACCACAATTTCTGTACCCATTCCACCGTTGATGGACATCTGGGTTGTTTCCAGGTTCTGGCTATTACAAATAGAGCTGCTATAAACATGGTTGAGCAAGTGTCCTTTTTGTGTACTTGAACAAACTTTGGGTATATACCTAGCAGTGGTATAGCTGGGTCTGGAGGAAGCACTATTCCTATTTGTCTTAGAAAGCGCCAGATAGCTTTCCAGAGTGGTTGTACCAGTTTACATTCCCACCAGCAGTGGAGGAGGGGAGGACACCGAAAAAGCATTTGACAAAGTCCAACACCCATTCATGTTTAAAGTCTTGGAGAGATCAGGGATACAAGGCACATACCTAAACATAGTAAAGGCAATATATAGCAAGCCTATAGCTAACATCAAACTCAATGGAGAGATACTTAAATCAATCCCACTGAAATCAGGGACAAGACAAGGCTGTCCATTGTCCCCATATCTCTTCAACATAGTACTTGAAGTCCTAGCCAGAGCAATAAGACAACTAAAGGGGATCAAGGGGATACAAATCGGAAAGGAAGAGGTCAAAGTGTCACTATTTGCAGATGATATGATAGTATACATGAGTGACCCCAAAAATTCAACCAGAGAACTCCTTCAGCTGATAAACACCTTCAGCAAAGTGGCAGGATACAAAATCAACTCAAAAAAATCAGAAGCCCTCCTATATACCAAAGACAAAAAGGCTGAGAAAGAAATTAGGGAAACAACACCCTTCACAATAGCCACTAATAACATAAAATACCTTGGTGTGACTCTAACCAAGCAAGTGAAAGACCTGTTTGAGAAAAACTTCAAGTCTCTGAAGAAAGAAATCGAAGAAGATATCAGAAGATGGAAAGATCTCCCGTGCTCATGGATTGGTAGGATTAACATTGTGAAAATGGCCATACTGCCAAAAGCAATCTACAGATTCAATGCAATTCCCATCAAAATACCAACTCAATTCTTTACAGACCTTGAAAAAAAGATTCTCAGCTTCATATGGAGAAACAAAAAACCCAGAATCTCCAAAACGATCCTGTACGACAATAGATCATCTGGAGGTATCTCCATTCCTGATCTCAAGCTGTACTACAGGGCAACAGTAATAAAAACTGCATGGTATTGGCATAGAAACAGAAAGGAGGATCAATGGAACCGCATAGAAGACTCAGAAATAAATCCACACATCTATGAATACTCGATATTCGACAAAGAAGCCAATTCCATTCAATGGAAAAAAGACAGCATCTTCAACAAATGGTGCTGGACCAACTGGATGTCTACATGCAGAAAAATGAAAATAGATCCATATTTATCACCCTGCACAAAACTAAAGTCAAAGTGGATCAAGGACCTCAACATAAAACCAGATACCCTAAATCAATTGGAAAAAAAAGTGGGGAACAGCCTAGAACTCATTGGCACAGGAGACAACTTCCTGAACAGAACACCAACAGCACAGGCTCTAAGAGCAAGAATCAATAAATGGGACCTCATGAAACTGAAAAGTTTCTGTAAAGCAAAGGATACCGTCATCAAAACAAAACGACTGCCTACAGATTGGGAAAGAATCTTCACTAACCCTTTACCTGACAGAGGACTAATATCCAGAATTTTGCATTTCTAATGAGTTTCTCAGAGATGCAAGTAGTGTTGTTCAGGTGAACTTACCTTAATAATTAGAATTTGCTAAAGTAAAATAATTCATTGTCCATTTTTTTTATCATTTTTTTTAACCTAGGGCCACACTAAGATTCATCTCGATAAACACTCTTTCTTGGAGAAAAGGAAAATAGGGAATGATGAACATTTAGTGGCTTTTTGTTATGTTAATGAAGGTTCTTGAAGTTATGTGGAGATCTGTCAGAGAGGCCATCTTACTGTGCCTTATGTATGGAGGATTTTTTAAATTAAATAATTTTATATTGGTGTGTGTGTGTGTGTGTGTGTGCAGGCATGCATGTGAATTTCACATCATTCAGCTCAGTCCCCCTCAGCTCCCAGGAGAGCAGGCCCTGCTGTCTGGGCTCAGGAGTGTAGGCCTGAGGGCATGAGAGCAGGAGAGCTGTCCCTGCCCCTCACCTGAGCAAAGCAGAAAAGCTGGTCCTGCTGGCCTCAGCACAGGAGAAATTTACTGTCTCCGGTCTGAAACTCAACACTTGACCTTCTCTGCTCTTCTGCAGAGGCTTTCTTGCAATATGAGATAACCAACAACCTCCTCTCTTTTCCAGGTGGCTCAGTAAAGGGAATGCCACACTAATGAAGAACTATCCAGCTCTGTTACTCAAATTTCTGTGTGATTTTTCTTTATAATAGTAAAGATTTTCAAATTTTGTTCTCATGTTTTATTCATAAGTGATACTTATTCTAAATATTTTAATTAATAGAATATATTACTGAATTAACTCCCCAAGGCCATAATCAGGAAGACTGTGTAGCTGATAGCAGGAACTGGATCACTTAAAAATGCACACTATCTTCTTTCATGCACTCAAAGGCTGCACACTCAGGCTCCCTGAGGTTCCCCCCCTGATGTAATTCCCACAGTAAGGTGGCCCATCATGACCTAAAATTGGAAGACAGACATATGAAGAACTGACAAGGAAGCATCCACTTTCTTCATGCAAATCATTCTGACAGTTGTGGTCTGCAGGCAATGACTTCCTAATTTCCTAGCCAACTTCCTGATTACACAAGTTCTCACCATTTGTATTCAGCAAACTCCTGCACAAGCCTACTGCACTCTACAGCTGTAGAACTCTGTTCCTCTAACTAAAAATTCAGCCTTTTATCAGGTTCTGTACCTTTTCTTCCAAATTTTGTAACCCATTTAACAGCCAGGAATAAATCTCTTCCTATTCAAACTATCTAGGGTGGCACTTTTCATCTATAATATAACTCTTCTCAATAGGGTATGCAATTAAAACTAAATAATAGTCAAAAGAAAATCATTCATGGGTATTGGTTTTTTATAAATTTAACTCAAAGTTAAATAATTTTACATAGAACAAAAATAAGTAATAATAATAATATATACAATAAAAATAAATTATAATATGTAATTTATGTATTCAATGAAAATATATTTTATATCTTTATATATCTTTCCTTGATAAAAATCCAGGGGCTAGTCATATTGGCAAGAATAAAAAGAAATGTGGTTATCAATGGCTTTGTTGAGTTTTGGATATGGTTTGCAAAAAGTAACTCTGAGAATGCAGCTTGCCCCATATATTCATCTCTTTTAAAATAGAGCACCCTCCTTACACACACACACACACACACACACACACACACACACACACAGAGGCTGCATCCATTTGCCTCACCTAAAAGAGAGCAGATTCCCCAACACAAGCACAAGAGTAAACCCAGGTCTAAGCGAATGCCAAGGAGGCCTGGTGAGGGGCTCGGCACTCTAAGCCCTTTCACGCTGGCTCTTCAGCTGCTCTTGTCTAAAGCTCACAGGTCAGGGCCATGCTATGATGATCCCTGATGGCGTTCACATAAACCCACCTTTTCCACTGAGTTCTTCAGAGGAAGGCTGGCACCAGGAAAGCAGCAAGGCCTATAACGTTTAACTCGCCTGTTTTGCAGTCTTTCTTTTGGTCTTCTTGGTTTTAAGGTTTTACAGTAATCACTTAAAATACAAATACAGATTTTGTTCTAACATTTCTTTTTAGACATGCGTACAAAGATACTAGTCTTTACACCACTACAGGACTGAAGCTTAGAAATATTTCAATAAAAACTGGATTGAGTAGAAAGTGCTACCTTCTTAGAATCTCTTGGATATTTCTAAAACACAGATTTTGACACCCCTCCCCCATTCTGTTCAGGTGGAGCCCCAGGTATGTTCTGGTCCTCCCATCTATCTTCCTGTCTCATCCTGGTGGATATCCCCCTCACTTTTCACTGTCTTCCTTGTCTCCCTCAGAAGCAAAGCATATAAACTTTGCTGTGTTTCCTTTATAACAGCTTTTCCTCCATATCCGCAGACATTTGGTTCCAGGACCTCCCCCCCCCCCAACGGACAGACAGTGAAATGTGTGACTACTCAAGCCCCTCAGGAAAAAGATGGTTCAATGTTGCATATAGACTGGACCATTTTCCCACAGCTTTAGGTTGTTCTCAAATTCTTATATAAACACAGCGTAGGCAGCTATATACCACACTGTGTACAGAATAATGTGAAGAACCCTTTAGAGGCAATTACTGTATGTCCAATTACACAGCACACAGCCAGGCATTTGGCTGTGCCTGGCCTGAATCTATGGATGAAGAATTCATGGATACGGGAAGATTCCTCCACTCATCCCCCTTCAGTCTCTGTCCCCAAATGCAGCAGAACTTTGCATATTCTGAGAACTTTTATCAAAGTTCTGGGATCTGTGTCTTCTGCTGCTTGGTGATCAATGCTGGAGGGTTATAAAGGGGAGAGGGAGCTGCAACAGAGAAGGACTCAAAGGCTCACATTCTCCAGCTATATGAGGAGCCACACTTATTCCTGATATTGCAATAGACTAAATACTAAATACACGAAATACTAAAACACTAAGTGAGTAGTGAAATAACAGACTCTTCAGGTTAGACAATCAGGAGCCACAGTGAACCTGCGGTGACATTTGACTAAGAGCAGCTTCTTTCATCATGACTCCTCTCCAAAAGCTCAAATCAGTTCCTTTAACTTTCCAGGAAACTGTTCCCAAAGTTTGCTGGGAGATCCAACAGTTTCTCAAGGGTCATGAACTCTGCAGTACTGCTTTCATATGTCTCTGCATTCCTGCATTCTAAAGTTGTGCCCCACCTCTTACTTCATCCACCTATCAACCCACGATCTCCCATTATTTATGCTAATGCCAAAGCCATCTTCTATTTGCTAGTCATGTGCCTTGATAGCATCATTCTTCTTCACCTTGTTGCCTCACCCAGCTGTATTTGGAAACCCTATGAAGAAAGAATGAATGTGAGTGAGCCTCATAGATGAGCTCCTTAAGTTTGGTGATGAGAAGGAAAACAAGGTCAAACTGTCTTATTCTCGGGCTGAAATGACTGACTGTGAAAGCCTCATTTGTCTTATTTAATGAGGTGATTCATGTGCCAACTCACTCCCACTGTGAAGTGCAATGTAAATGTTGATAGTCACGACAATAATAACAACCGCCAACTCCATCATGGTGTTTCTCTTCCTCTCTGCCGTACCCTTTGGCTCAGATCATAAAGGACATCTACTGTGATTTCATCCTCTGAAACTTGGTGAGGAAAAAGTTTGAGTAAAGCCTATGTTTGTTGGGATGCTGTAACATGAGAGACACCTCTAGATGTAGTGTTTTAATAGGATTTTCTAGTTGTGAAAAGCATTTCCCACAGAAAGATCCTTGCACAAGTGGCTCACAGAATGGCTATTTAAACTGTGAGAATATTTACTACATACTTACAGCAAAGAATCTGTGGCCATCACCACTTAAACTGCTTAAACTGCTTCAAGCAGTAGTGGGAGTCACAATTGATTTATCCCATCTGTGAGATAAAACTGGAGAAAGGGATGATAAGGGGAGTATGAATCTGGAGCAGCAGGCCTATCTCTGGATGTTTGATTCTGCTCTCAGTCCTACCTGAAACAGCTGTTTGGAGGTATAGTAGGAAGACCCGAAGCTTTGCAAGTGTGGGAAATCAGAGGTGGCTGTGTGTAATGTGAACCTCCAGCTTTGGGAGTTGAGGAGTCTGGGAAGGAGGGGGCACCATCCTGAAGAGTGTTCTGCCAGCTTTGGGAGTTGAGGAGTCTGGGAAGGAGGGGGCACCATCCTGAAGAGTGTTCTGCCATCTTTGATACTGCTACAATGAAGTGTCTGGCGACTTTGTTACTGGCCAATGTTTCAGCTGCAATGTGTACCCAGCTTGGAACACACCCTTTTTTTGATTTTCTTCTCTGGCTTTTGCTGTGTTGCAGCAGACTGTATGTGAGCTATGGTTCTACACATATGCCCTGTTCTGAAATCACCTTAGCTCCTCCTCAGTCCTTCATGCTCTTTGTGACAATGTACAGAGGACTAAAGTTGATTGTTCTTGATATAAACCCATGAAGTATGACAATTTTTATCATCTATTCATGTAGACACTCTCAGTTCTATTTAAAATTAAGTAATTTTAGTTGCATGAAGTTACAAAATGAAGAAATAATGCTTAAAAAATAAATGTTACTATTCTGTCAAATAAGAGAAATGTAGAAAGGAGGTGCATACATAAGCAAATGAGGAACTCAAGTTAACACAGAGTTTTATGATGGAATAAGTAATGAATTGCAATTTTACCTTAGTCCCCGGTAAAAAGAAATATGGGGGAGAAGAGGCAATTTGTTAATGTAATTTGTTAATTTGTCAATGGAAATTATAACAACATGATAGCAATATTACCAGTAATGGAATTAAATAACATAAAGGAAATTTCCAGAAAGACAACAGATAAAACAGCATAACAGTCTAAGTTATTAAGTATTTCAAGAGACTTGTACTTGTTAATCTTGCTACTACATTAGAATTTTGTTTTTACTTACAAAAATATGAACATAGAAAATTTATCATGAGATGAATAAATTAACCAATTTATTTCTAGAGCTATGAACATTTTCAAGACTTTTTATTATGAGATTTTTTTTTTCCTAACAGTTCTTATAAAGGTTTACATAAGGGAACTAGAGACCAAACTGAAGTTTCCAGGTGTCCACACATCTGCTAAGCAGAGCCTTCCCTCCTGATACCAGCCTCACCTCCTTTCTGACCACCTCGTCTTAACTCTGCTGGGTTAAGCCAGTTTCTTCCAACCTATCCCTCCTTTCTCGTGAACTTCAGGAGGACTTTACTCCAGCAGCACCAGGCTTTTCTGCTGTTCTGACTTGTGGGGAAATGACTTTGTAATCCAGTCTGCTTATTGTTGGAGAGTAAGTCAATACAGATGCCTGCCCTAGTCTTGTCTTCTGCCATTTCTCCTTTTCTCTTTCTGGAAGAAGACAGTCATCAGTAAGAAATCAAGCATAACTTGAAGGAACTGGTGGTCTGTGATTTGCTCCTTTAGTGGTAGCCACTTTTCACACACATTGTAACAAACAAGAATTATTTCTGCCTTTCTGAATATAGTTTCCTTACAGATAAGAATTAGAATATGGAAATTATTGGCCCTTTAAAAATGTGTTGATTTTGTTGGAAAAATGCATAGAGAGCAGGTAGATAAAGAATTGAAAAGTATCATGTAACTAACTAAACAAATGAAATCAATGTCTGGCTTTTCAATTATTATGTCCCAAATAAAAGCACATTTTAAGATGAACTGATGATACCTTGTATTTACAACTGTTTTCTTGACTAAGATTTCAGGCTAAATCACAAAATAAGAAAATTCAGAAAACTGTGTTTTGTGGAAACTTAGAAATTATAATTCGAGTTGAATTAATCAGTGATTATCTTCTGTTACACAGATGCTTTGAGGTGAATATTTTATATTCTGAACCACAAAAGAAAAGAGAAGTGAGAGCCACTGTCTCCCTCGAATTAACTATTTCTCATCAAAGAGAAATGAAATTCACCCGCACTGAAGTCACTTGCAGGCTCTCACAATGAAAGACCTTGGCTGTCAAAAATGTCCTTATCCTAGGGAGGAAGCAGCAGTACCTGAGAGGCAGCCCCTCGCCTTTCTTACTGCCACAATAAGCGCATTAATTGCTTGTGTGATTCGAATCTGGTTTTCTCTGAGGAATTCATCACAATACTCATAGGAGTAAATAAATCTCAATCATCTAAAAATTTTCAACATTGAAACCAAAAAAGGAAAGAGTGGAGGTGGGAGGACAAAGCACTCTCATTTAACAATGCCTGTCTTGGTGACTGAGAAAATAAAGGACACTGTCCCCTGGATGAATGATTTGTATGGATATTAGTTTCAGATTCTTCTCTGGCAGGAGAAAAGGAGAAACCCAAATTGGGCACTATCTGAGAACTGATTGCTTAATGCCTTTTAGAGTCTCTCTGAAAATGAATTGGTCAATAAAATCTTCCTTTGTTTATGAGATTGCTGGGAGGCAGTCTGGCCTTCAGGCCACAACAATTGCAGGTGGGCGTGACATGAACAGTTCCCCTCTCTTCTTCGTAAGGAAGACTTACATTTGAGACAGGAGGAAAAGATAAGAACTCTTAACTGTAATAGTTTCTATCTCTGGTATTCGGAGCAGGTGTTTGCGCCATCAAACAAGCTAGCTGTCAGAATGCTGCTCCCAGGTCAGCCTCAAGCCCCAAACCACAGTCCATTAAGCTTTTACATTTTTCTTCCTGGACATGAGAACTTCTTGTATTGTGCTCATGATTGTCATTTTTTTTTGTTTGTTTGTAAGTCAATTTCAAGTAAAACTGAAAAACAAATAATATCACGCATACAAAAGCAAACAAACAACAACAACAAAACCATCTGCATTGCTGTGGGTCAGTTTGCCCTTGCTGGATTCAAGGAGCTAACCATGTTAGCCCAGGCTTAAAGCCTGTGAATTTGGGCCATTCAAGTCCTTTAGATAGTTCTGCCTAGGAGCAATCTAGAGGAAGTGCTGTACTCGACTTAGTCCAGGCAATTTTTATGCAGAATATTTCTGCTGCAAAATCACAGTGCAGGGGAGACTGTGAATGCCTGCCTCTTCCTGATCCTGATGTGGAATGCTGACAGCTCTCACTGCCCTGCTTTCTCTGTGGCTTTTCACAATTTTATTGCAGAAGTATACAAATTCTCCATCCACCGTGAATTCTGTGAAATTGTTTGCAGTGGGGTCTGGTATTTATTGCACCTACATGTTTTCTTGCTAATTCAAATAACAGCCAGGTGAACCTTATGTTACCAAGTACTTTCTTGAGATGCAGGTAACTTTACTGATTCAAGTTCACAGGTCTCCTGTGCAGGCACTTCATCCTCAGCTTTTGTTATCATTACTTATTCAAAAGAAAGTGATGACCAGCTTTCAAGAGCCTTTGACTTTAAATAGAGCAAGGCCTATTAGGAATGAGTGAGAGGAAACTTGCGCTGTTTTGGTAACCACTAGAGTATTGGAAACCCAATGACTGGGCTGGGCTGGGCTGGGCTGGGCAAAAGGAATTTATTATGGAAATATGGTAAAACTGGGTTCATGAGTTTAAGTTTAAACTACCTGTCCGGTTGTACGTCTCAAAGAAAACAATGACAGTGTTACGCCCATGACAGAACACAGAACTGCTGCCTTTGCTGCATTGTGGCTGTTCAGTAAATTTTCATTTTAGCGATGTAAGCAATATACAAGGTGTTAGTAACTTTTAAAAAATTTCTTCCATTTGTGCACATATTTTCTGCCTAGACTCACTATTTGCTATATAACTTAAGAATTTTTTCCATCCTCTCTTTCTTTACTTCATACAAACTCAACCCTAGGGAGCTGCCCTTTGTCTAGATCTGTGGAGCAGCTGGAGCCTCTGCAGCAGCAAGCTCGCTCGCTGCTTTCTGGAGGACAAACACAGGGTGTTAGAATGATGTGAGTTCTTCAGTTTCTGGTTCAGAGAAGACTAGGCATCTTGTGGGTTAGGTTTACCCCAGCAAAGAAAGTCACCATGGGGAAGTGTGGACCGTGAGCATGTGGCCATGAGGGATAGGCTGGTAGAACAAAAGTAGCCTAGGCTGGAATTATGATGGCAAGTAACATGGGGTGTGTAGCTGGGAAATAGCAAAATAGCTTAGAGGGATGATACCTGCCTGGTTACTGTGCTTTAGCGCTCTCATAAATCCAAGAGGTATTTGTCTCTAATAGTTAGAAACTAGCCAGGGTGGAGAAGCTCTCCAGAGTCTAGTACCCTTCCACAACATAGCCTCAGATCTCCAGCACCCCACACAGTCTCCACTCCCTAGGAGAGACTGCTGTCCTTCAATTGCTCTGATTAAAGAACAAGTCTGCTTCTGTGGAGGTCAGTTTTCTCTTTCTTTTATTGCCACAGTCTGCATCAATCGTGACCTAACAAATGTATTTTCATTCCACCCCTATTAATGGTAGAAGGGGGAAAATTGTGAGCACTGGGCCTAGTAGCACATGCCCAGCATCCTGATACTCAGGAGGTCAGCCTGAGCTGTATAAAGGGACCCACTCACCAAAAGGAGGGAGGAGTCAAACACAAACTATCACATAAAGCACAGTTATTACAATTTGTAAAGACACAAAGTTACTCACAGCGGCCCACCTACTAATCATCTCTTATTGACTCAAGATGTCTATTTGCCTATTGTGGAGTACTTTTTCTGCACTACAGGCTGGAGAGAGAGACTACTAGACAGAAGTATGGGTTCACTGAGCTGCGCATTCACATTTCCAAAAGCTGTCATAGGGATATTTATGTGGACAACAATAACAACAAGTTTTGTAAGTATAGATTTAATTCTAGTTATTAATCCAACCATAGAATTCAATCCATAGAAGTCATGTGCTCAGATGATTTTATTTGCCATCTAGTCAGAAAGACTACACATCTGTAAAATGCTTCCAGCAACTTATCCTCTACAGGGTAGTCGTTCGGTACAAAAAGAATTGTGTAAAACCCTCAAAGACTACTTGGCTTTGAGAGTGTTCAGTTGGTGGGGGCCCGGAAGAGTTCACTATTAGTATTTATTCAAAAGAAAATGATGGCCCTGGTCACTTACTTGCCAATGGTCTCTGGCAGCAGCACATTAGCAGGGTTATATTAGCCAGGTACACATGAGATTAGAAGTAATAATGTCTTTGTGTGATAAGGATGCACAGTTGAAGTTGTATGGCTGTTAGTCATTAAATGGATCCGTTTGTGCTTCGCCTCAAATTCACCCAATTTCATAAGAAAATACAATAAGATACAGAAGGAGTTTCCGTGAAAACATAATAATCCCACAACTGTGTGGATTAGGGGAGATATTGGATGATGGCCCTGGGTGGCTGGCAGTCAGCTGAGCAAAAGCGATTTGATTTTCTTCTTGGGAACAGTGTGGCATGCCTCACAAAAGCAGATATGGTCTTATTTTCCTCAATTCTATCGGAATCTTAGAGCAAAGCTTATTTTGTTAATTTCCTCAAGAAAGTCAACATGAACAACTTTTGTAATGAGGCACCTATATGGAAAAAGTCCTAGTAATTTGTTCATTGTTTCAAGTCAAGAATTGCTATTTTAGTCAAATGTTCATAGCACTTGTTATTTAACAAGTATTGCAAGTTAGTGTTATTTTACTGGAAAGCTATTTTGTAGGTCATCAGAAAGACAAATGAATATACTACATAATGTCATCTTATTCACTCTCAACGCCCTACCTTGTTTTCTTATTGCATGATTTTTTATTATGACCAGCCACGATGATCTATTTTCCTGCCATCATATTTACAATTTATTCTCATTACAATTATAAGTTTTGGAAAATTAAAATTTTAATTACATTTGTTTACAAAGTCTTTTGTTTTTTTTCTTTGAGTTTTCCACAAATTTGTTCATCTCTCATTGCCTTATTGCGTTATTCAGCTCACTCTGAAATTAATTCCATAAAAAATTTTCTAAATAGTTTCAAGTATTTAGAAATTTCTACTTTATTGTACATTATATAAAAGTGACATTTCCTAATTTATGATGCCAAAAACACAGTGGGCTTCTTGCTTCTCCCTGTGCAAACTTTTCCTTTGATATCCAGAAATAATTTATTAGAAAGTGATTTGTTTGCATACTAATTGACAAAGAGGTCATCTGTATTCCTGGTAGGGCAGGAAAGTTTTGGAGGCTCCTAGTTAGGATCAGCTGCAAGACAGAGCTGCTGTGGCTGCACAGAAAGCCAAGGACAGGGAGAAAAACTCCATTTGCAAACATTAGGGAAGGTTGGTGAGGAATGCCCAGGTAGGAGAGTTAGGACAGTATGTTCCCATTTTTCCTTGACCACAGCTCCCCACCCAGACTCTTCGGAAGCTAAATAGAACTGAGTAAAGGGCGAGCACCAAGCTTGATTTGCTCAGGGTTTCCCCAGATTCTTAACGCAGCTTTTTCATGCCTTCACATGAAGCCTGGAGAACCAGCAGATAGACTTAATTGATAGTAATTTTCAATCACCTGGCAAGTTTAGCTCCTGCTATGTTCGTGGATTTTAAGAACCCTGCTTGCACTCTGGGCACTCACCTGGGCTGTCCACAACAGTGCTTCCTGATGGTGAGGACACTCATTGTCTCTTTTCCTTGTTCTATTCTTGTTTGCATAGCAGACATCCACATGTGAATCATGAAAAATACTAGTGAAAACACTTAAACTGGCTGGATACGACCTCACTGTAAAAGCATGGCTTTCACTGAAGAAGCAAGCATCGGATAATATAGAGAAAGGAGATTGTTAGGGGTGGGGAAGAGGCATGGTGGCCCACACCTTTAACCACTATACTTGCAAGGCAGAGGTAAGAGGATCTCCGAGAGTTCAGGACCAGGCAGGGCTACAAAATGAGACTTGTACCAAACAAACAAACAAACAAACAAACAAACACAAGTAAAAAGCAAAGAAGAAAACATTGCTGTATTATCCTGTGTAATAGGCACAACTACTTGAGGGGGGCATAACTACGTGTTCCTTAGCAGGAGAAAGCAGCTTTGTTCCACTGTGCTCCTGAACACACTTTCTTCAAGTCTGGCCAAGCAGGGGAGAGGGAGCAGAACCAGTGTTAAGCATTCCCTGCATGTGCAGTCTACTTCTGTATCCTGACATACAGCTCCTAATTTGCTTGAATTCTCCAATGATGGAGCGGTTTTGTGTACTAACGAGCACCCTGGTGCCCAGGGCCCTATAAACCTTCAAGATAAGGGCCAACCATTGAAAGATCCTGGAAATTGAAGGCTGGGACTTTCATTCCCATTCCTAGGCTTCTGGAGATGGGCAGAAGGGCTGAGAAACTAATAATATAAACTAAAGTTCAATGGCAAATGGCCAATAATTGATCTAGTATAACTGCAGCAAACCTACCTAGCACCAGATGAACATAGAGAGCTGAAGACCTGGAGCTGAGACAAGGCAGCCCATGCAACACACAGAAGCTCCTCATTCTACGTGCCCTGCTCCGTGTCTTCCTTCCATGTGTTTTTGAAATATTCTGCTGATCATAGTAAGGTGGCCTCAGAGTTGAGTGAACCTGTAGCCAACTCCTCAAGCCTGCAGAGGGAGTCCTGGGGGAAGCCCAATCTATAGCCAGTTGGCTAGAGCACACAGTCTATGGCCAAGGGTTTGCAATTGGCATCTGGTGCACAAGACTGTCTTGGAAGCTAGCCCTTACCATCTGTGGTCTGAAGAGACATCCAGTAAGATAAGGTCAAAACTGAATCAGAGGATGCCTGCTGGTCCTGACAATGAATTGGTTGAAATTTAGGAGAGACCCCACACATTTGTTCACAGAAGCATCATGCTAAGTGACAAAATAATGTAAATATAGTATAAAAATATCTTGGTTGTTTCATCTTGTATCTCAGAACACGAATGTTTTATCTTATTTTTTATTTTCTTAGTGCCTAAGCTATAGGTCACAATACTTGGTATTTGTAGCTAAAATTTTATTAGAAAAAAAGCCAAGCGTGTTCATTAGCATGTATGAAGTTTTTCTGACTTGATGGCAAATAAAATCATTAGCATTTTACTGTTGTGAGGAAAAGTTTCTAACCTATTTTAAAAACTTAGCTTTTCATCGGTGGCCTTCCCCAGCGCTGGGCCCTGCACGCTGCAACACTGACTTGCCTGGCCCGAGGTACCTACACAGGGTGACAACGGCTTTGTCGTCACCATGTGACAGCTTCTGACTGGATATGAGGCTCAGAATCTGCAGACTGGAGAAGAGATTTCACATCCAGTGCTGTAAAGATGGCCAAAATCCCATAACCAGGAAGATAGTGGGGCCTGGAGTGGTCATGCTGCCAGGCTGTCTTCTAAATATTTGTTTATGTCCACAACTTTGTGGTCCTCTTACTTTGGTTAGAGAAACATTTTTCACAATGATCAATGCAGAAAATCATATATGATCAAAATGCCAAGTCTAAGGTTGGGCACTTAGCTATGGGTGAAGGGTCTATACCTTGTAATAATGGGTAGAAAGACTGCAGCAGCTGATGGTTGAGGAGAGCTGTGAAATGCAGAGTTCTAGACATGACATAACTATTACCTTCATCAACTCACAGTACCTGTGGGTACTTTCAGAAGACCTGAAGAGTTAAGTCAATCAGAATTCTGCCACAAATTAGTGAAAGGCCCCAGCTTGGTGGAGAAGCTATTATCAGTTTATGCTTGCTGAGGGAAGGAGAGTTACTCTGCTTTGTGGGCATGGCTGTTGGCCCAGCGGTCCCTCATCCATTAACATGTAGGCAGCACTAATCTTACTCAGGGGCTACTAATTACAACAACAACAAAAAATAGGAAGAAACATGTCAAGGACAACAGGGTTGGGATGTTAGAGAAATTGGAGGGAGGTGGTGGTACTGGGTGGATGTAATCAAAATGTATAACAATTTCAAAGAATAAGTAAAAATATTATCTAAAAATGTCTTTCATACCTGAACAGTGAGAAAGTCATGCATGGGTCAAGCATTATAATATCTTTATAATATCTTTCACATCCTTAATTTAGGAAACGAGAAATAGCATTCTTTATTGCAGAAATGCATGTGTGGTCAATTTAGATCTTGCTAAACAGAATAAGAGATTGTTTTACAACATGGAAAACTGAGAGGACAGGTGAGTAGCTGTAACAAGCTGGGTAGCCAACTCACATCCTAAATGGCTGTGGGACTACAATCTAGGGAGTGAATGATGAGGGCACAGCAGATCTGGCATGTGGTAAAACCCATTCCTCACAGATTTTGCCTGTTTTGCTGTGTCCTCGTGGGCATGAAAGGGCAAGGCAGCTTTCAGGGCTGTCTTTGCAAAGTCTTGGCCTTCATGGTCTAATAGTTTCCTCAAGATGCTGTGTCTTCATATTATAACATTGGTTTCTACGTTTTATAGCATTTTTGTGTTTGTTTGTTTGTATTGTCTGTTCTTTGTTTTGGTTTGGTTTTGGTTTTGATTAGGGGCAGGGTTTTTCTATGTAGTCCTGACTAGGACAGTCCGGACTGTGGGCTGGGCTGGTTTCTGACTCACAGAGCTGTACCTGCCTCTAACTCCCCTGTTCTGGAATTGAAGGCATGATCCATCATGGCCAGTGGGTCTCAGATTTTAAATTTTAGTTTCTGGAGACACACAGTCTAGAGCATACTAAAGAGGTTACTGAAACTTTGTACTTGTTTTGAACAACTGCACAAAATTTGTTCTTTAGTTGGAGATAATGGCAATGAAATAAGAAAGCATACAAATTAAGACATGTAAAACACACAAATAGCCTAGGTCAAAGGTAACACCCAAGTGTGTTATTCTGCAACAGAAGGCTGTCTCCATATTACTGGATCTCCCCTATATAAAACATAAGCCTAAGGAAGGGCAGGGCAGGACAGGGTTTCTTAGTCTTGCCAACATGCTTTGGGCTTATGTCCAAAAAAGACTGACTTGAATCCAGTGCAAAATCTGTTGCCAAAACCTCAGAGTTGGGGTTTTGTGTGTGTATGTGTGCGCGCATGTGTGCATTTCTCTATGTGTGTGTGCGCGCGCCCGTGTGTGTGTGTGTGTGTGTGTGTGTGTGTGTGTGTGAATTTCCTTCTCAGCATCCCTGTGAACTAGAAAGATAAGAACTGTAGTCTTTGGGGATGGATACAGTATAATGTCTACTCTTCTGTAACGCCTTTTCTCTTACTTTCTCGGAGAGAGCACGAACCTTCATATGTTTTGGAGTGTCTTTTCTTCCAAGTCAGCTCTTCTGTAGTAGCATGTTCCTTGTCTACTTCTTTCCTTTGTGGAAACAGGCTTTGCTCCCTGCTCAGAGTGCAGCTGGGGTGTCTGTTTAACTTGGGAGGGAAACTGAAACAAGAGCTCAGTCACATTCACTGCTTTGATTGTCAGCAATACATGGGCTATTTTTCATCTCCATCTTCTCTAAGGGAAAGAAACTGGGTTATTGTCTATCTCCTTGACATTACCGCATGTTCAGCATATTCCTGCCTTAGGAGTGTTATCTTCAGTTCTTGTGGAATATTTCATTCTCTGAGAGGCACAGAATTTTCACTGTAATGATGGTTCTTGAAATGCATAATTCCACAATACCATCTTATCTAACATAGGTGCTGTGTGCATAAAACTGTCTTGTCTTCTGTGCTTCTGCTGTCTTTAAAAAGCCACTTGGCCTACTTTGTGTTGTTATAGCAGATATCTAAGGATGAGTTGCATACAGCGAATGGGAATGGATTTCTCACAGTGCTAGGGGCTGAGAAGCCCACATCCATAGGTTGGCTGGTGGGTGTCAGCTGAGGTTGTGACTGAGCTGTGCTTCCAAGGAGCAATATGAAGAAAGTGTACTCACACAGCATCCAAGAAACATAGGTAAGCTTCCCCCAGCCCTTTCACAAGGGAATGTAGTCTTAGTATGACTGAAGATGCCTTCTGTCTAAATTGCTTATTTTACAAAATTTTTTATTTTTTATATATATATATATATGTGTGTGTGTGTGTGTGTGTGTGTGTGTGTGTGTGTGTGTGTCTGCATGTATGCTTGTATACCATGTGCCTTCAGGTGCATGAACATCAGATAGGTCTCCTGGAACTGAAGAACTGGAGTTGCAGGCTGATCTGTGTGCTGAGAACTAAACCTGGCCTATACGAACAGCAAGGGATTAAAACAATTGTTTTTTTAAATTTGATTTTTCAAGACAGAGTTTCTGTGTGTAGATCTGGCTGGCCTAGAATTTGCTGTGTAGACCAAGCTGGCCTCAAACTCAGATCTGCCTGCCCCTGCCTCCTAAATGCTAAGAGCTACCACTGCAAGGGTTTTTAACCAGTAAGGCATCTCTCCATTCTCAGAACATTTCTGACAGGCTGCCTCTGGATGCTGTCTCATTGGCAAGTCCGTAAAGGAATGGATTCAAACCACAGCCCAAACTGTCCTTGAAAGTTAATGAAAAATTCTGACAGCAATAATGTGCAATACCAAAACTGTGCTGTCAGAACTCAACTTCTGTATCCCCGTGGTTGTGAGCGTTAGTACCGGGGCAAATTTTGCTCTTTGAGGCAATCATGCTGTGTTTTGAAATTCCTGTTTATTCAAGTAAGCTTTTGAGGTTAAAAGCTAACACACATGTGAACACACGAGGGAAAGAGTGTGAGAGAGAAGGAACACACACAGACAGTGGTGGCTTGAATTCACAGACTTCGTTTTCCCAGAATGCATTGGCTCACAGCCTCAGCTAAGGCAGCGGCTCTCAGCCCCCTAACACCGCGACACTCTATTACAGCTCCTCATGTCGTGGCGACCCCCAACCATAAAATTATTTTTGTTGCTACTCTGCAACTGTAATTTTGCTACTGTTGTGAGTCTTAATGTAAATATCTGTGTTTTCTTATTGTCTTAGGAGGCCCTTTTGAACCCCCAAAGGGTCATGATCCAGAGGCTGCGAACCGCTGTGCTATAGGCCCCTACATAAGTGTTTTCCAGGGCATTATGAGTGTGACTTGTACAATTTCAGTTGGTTCTGCTGTGAGGTATCCACCAGAGAAAACCACTTGTGCATTGGTTCAAGCAAATAGAAAATATTTATTATTCACCCGATAACAACAACTGGGTATTCAGGATCTGAGTGGAGTTCTGCACCTTTTTCAGGCTGGGCTTTTAAGTTCAAAAACACATTGTGAGTGGACACACCTCAGTTAGCAAGAACAGTCAGCCAGACGTGGAACTACAGAAGCCAAAAGGAAGGGTTAGTCCATTGAGGGGCCTCTCCAGAACTGTGGACTTTCACGGATTAAGTCTTTGTCCTTGGTTTGGTGGGTGTTACTGCCTATGTATTGAGTTTAAGACTGAAATATTACTTCCATCATGGCATCAGGGTCTGGGGCCTGTTACAGGTCAACTGTTAGATATTTCTTACTCATATTTATTTTTTTAATTCTCTTTTATTTTTTGAGGATATAATATAATTACATCATTTCCCTCTTCCCTTCCTTCCCTCCAAACTCTCCTACACACCTCTCCTTGCTCTGCTAAGAGTTATTAGCACATTTAAAGACAAGATCGCATAGTTCATGTTGCACTGGGCACACAGATGCAGCTGCTCTCAGGTCTGGCTGTTCTGGGCTGCACCCCTCAATAGCACCTGCGGTGCCGTTTGTATTCTTTTGTTTGCATAGAGAGTAAGGAAACAATTTTACACTTCTTACTAAAGAAAACATAGCGGAGAATTAAATCACACCAGCATCGCACATGCTTTCTTTTTATATTCATCTGTTTAAATCCTAAATCTTTTTTATTAAAAAAAAAAAAAAAACAAAGAAAAGCAGAATTGGGAAACGAGTTCCACTGAATCTAGAAAGACATATCAATAAACAAAGAGTGCATATTTAAATCTTGTAAAGAAAAACGTTGTACTTTCTCTCACACACAGACAAGTAATCAGTGTGCAAGCTCTGCTTATCAGTCTCTCTGTGACTTCGCTTTCCTTAGGCCTTCTGTGTCCAACAGGATCATTCACGATGCCTGTGTGATTGGTTCCATCTACAGATGCAGTGCGTGTGGTCACGAGGGGCCAACTGCATTTTATTTGACACATGATTCTTTTAATACTGACCAAAACATCAGGGACATTAAGACACTGACATTGTTATTGCCTATAAAGCCTTTTGATTTCCTGCAAAACAAGAATACATTGATCCTCAAATAGCAGGCAATGGTATACATCTTTTAGAATTATTTTCATCTGTTTTTAAAACAAAAAACCAAGAATATACAAAATAGGTGTTAAATTTGCAGAACTAACAGACATTTAATTACAACAAAAAATAATGTTGATTTGGGGCCAGGGTAGAATGAATACAAATACAAACCATTCACATGTTGAGGGACACTGGAAAGTTTCTTTTGAACCAATGTGACAAAGGTGCTGGTCACTAGTGAACCTTTGTGTGTGGGATTGGGATTTGCTGCAAAGGCTTTGAAAGCATAAAGCCCCCAAGGCAAGGAAAGGCAGTGATCACAATTCCAATTATAACCCCAGCAATACAGGAGTGATTAAATGTTGCTCTCTGGGGGGGAAACTAGATTGAGTCTGTTTCATAAAGTGTGGAGGGGGATGCATTTTCCTCAAATATGATACTACATGTATGACTACCGTTAGATTTGGAGTGGAGACTGGCAAATTGAGGACAGATAATTAACTGCTTCTCTGAGGTTTAAGCACTTACCACATGCAGAGGTGGTCATCTGACTAAGCATCTAATTTGGTATTAGCACATTTTAGCTGCTGAATAGATGTGACCTTCTTTTTTGTTTCCAACATGCTAGCTGACATCTAATTAGATTCTATCACTACACTTCCCATCACATCACCACGCCCAGCCGCGACCTTCTGTCCACCTTAATATACACTCCCCATCTCTTAAATCACAAGCTTCCACGGTCCTGAGCCCTTCTAGTGTTCACGACCAGGTGCCTCGACTGCGTTTCAGTGTCTTTTCCTCTGCGTTCTGCTAGTTGAATTTTGGTTGCCATAAATCGTATTAACGTAAGAAAACAAAAACAAAAACGCCTGCCTATGTGTTCAGCGCTTTCTTTTCCCCATGTAGACAGTGCATTCAGGAAGTCAATTAATAAGAGACATTTGAGGGTGATGTTCAGTATTTATTTGCATATTCATCACAAATTCTCTCTAATTTTTCTCATTTGTCCACTGATTAGGAAGAAAAGTAATAAACTGATCTCATTTATGTATGCCATTTCCTGTAAAGATTTTTCATCACACCATAATGGTATTGTGTAGTCATTAATATAAAACCATTCCCAGAGAAGCTACTTGGCAATGGTTTGTATCAAGGCAGCAATATTGGAGCCAGAAAGTAAATAAACACATACCCACATCATCCCCTCATTGAATGAAATACATAAGGATGGGTATAGTCACAACTTCTGAACTATTCACCTTTGTAGAAAGGCTGTCTAGGTAGCCTTGGGCATAAAGGTTATCCACCTGGTTCCTACAGACTGATGTGAAAATGAAAATATGAACAATAATAATCACAAAAACCATTTTGAAGGCTGAATTATAAGTGCATTTGTTTAACCAGTGCGGTGATGAGCACTTGTTAGTTCTTCATTTCAGAATGAATCATGGTGTGGAAGCCTGTGAGGGCTGACCTTGGAAAACCACAAGTCTCTCTTCACTTCTTGACTAAAGAAGGCTGTCACTGTGCAACTGGAAATTTGTGTATAGGTAAGGTCACATGGATTTAAACAAACATACATGTGTATATGTAACATTTGAAAAGTGGTGATAGAAATATGGAGTTTTGTTGTCTTTGTTGTTGTCTGTAATTGTTTTATGAAAGCAGTTACATTGAACCTTAAACAAATAGGTCTGGTTTTTTTTTTTTTTTTTTTTTTTTTTAGTTCTGCATATAAACTCAACTATGATATTATATCCCTGTTTGGAAAATGCAGAAATAAAAGACAAAGACAGAAAACCCAGCTGTGGCATCACAAAACCATGTGTGGAGCTTGTCGTCATCAGCAAGGAACAGTGAGTGACAGGACTGATCCTCAGAAGATGTGGCCTTCATTTTTCCAAGGCTGGTTCTGCATTCACTATTTCTCTCTCACTTGCTTGCAGCCTCTATTTCCAGCTCCATCATGTCAAAGATCTGATGCTTTAAAATCTTGTCTTATTTCATAGGAAAAAGAAAAGGAATATATATATATATGTATATATATATATATATGTGTGTGTGTGTGTGTGTGTGTGTGTGTATGTAACATATTTACACATGTTTAAAAGTAATGAGCTCCATATATATGTGTGTAAGTATGCAACTTCTGAAACAGTGTAAACCTTAAGACACTTGGTGATGGTGGTAGCTCATGCTGTTTTCAATAGTCCGTCAGACTTTCATTCACTAACACTGAGGGAAATGTGGTTGAAATTCCCCACAGAATACCTACTTGGGAAGAAACAACACAGATCTCTGCCTGGGACCACAATTCTGTTTCTTTTGGCTGAAACCCTGTCCTCCCTCCCACTACACATTACTGTATGACTACATAAAACTGTGTTTTACTTTAATTATTTAAAATAGAAAAATATAAGTCCTGGACTTTTTGTTTATGTCTTTATTGCTGTCCTTCATTATTTAACATTCAAATAATTTGTTTTTAGAAATTTAAGTTTGCATTTGCTTTTTTTTTTTTTTTTGAGCTCAGTAATAGATGATCTCTGTGGCTTTAGTTGCTTGTGTTCTAAAATTCAGAGTAATCCATAAAGATTATCCTCCATGGCAGCTAATCCTTTAGAACCTTCAAAGCCATGGGGCACCAGAGCTCCCGCTTGTGAGACCTTTACACTAAGTTTGGTGAGAGGTAGGCTGGAGAGTGGTTTATACAAAACATTTAAGGCTGATGTTGCTGAGATGAGCATCATCAGACTGGGAACCTAGGACTCTGCATTTTAACACTGATTTTCCATTTTATCATCATCTAATTAATTTATTCTGGTGTGTATTGTGTGTGTGTTTCAGAGGACAACTTTGTGGATCTGGGTCTTTCCTTTCATCATGTGGGTCCTGAGAAGGGAACTAGGAACTAGGTCATCAGGTTAAGTAGCAGGAGCCTTTGCCAGCTAAGCCATCTTCCATGCCCACATTTTTCCAATTTGAAAACATAACCTTTTTAATGTGTGCCGACTCACACTGTACCTGAATTATTTTA
Source organism: Meriones unguiculatus (assembly GCF_030254825.1). Lineage (NCBI taxonomy): Eukaryota > Metazoa > Chordata > Mammalia > Rodentia > Muridae > Meriones > Meriones unguiculatus. The sequence goes on along the minus strand of NC_083368.1, from coordinate 5,883,954 downwards.
ACTGCACCTGAATTATATAACAGCCTTGTGTGTGCTGGTTACTTTCTGTCAACTTCACACGAACCAAGGTCACTGGGAAGAAAGAAGTCCAACTAAGGATTTATCTCCATCTGATTGGCCTGGGCATGACCCTGGGACATTTTCTTGATTAATGATTAACGTGAGATGGCCCAGCCTACTGTGGTGGTGCTCTTCCTGGGCAGGTGATCCTGGGCTGTATAAGAAAGAAAACTGAGCAAGCCATGAGGAGCAAGCTAGTAAAAAGTGTTCTTATATGGTCTCAATTTCAATTCCTGCCTCCAGGTCCCTGCACATTCTTATCCTGACTTCTGTTAATGATAAAATGTGATGTAGAAGTCCAAACCAAAGAACCATTTTTTTCTCTCAAGTTCATTTTGGTGTTTATTGCAGCCACAGAAAGCTAACTAAAATGCTGGAGGATGTGCAAAGTGTTGGAAAGACAGCTGCTCTTTATAATATGAAACCTATCCTAGGCCAATTCATTGGAAGTACCCAGGAGGTGAATTGGGCTTGAGTGTTCTTATATCACTAACCAAAATGATCAATGGACCACTTTTTATTGCTTTGCCATAACTCATTTTTCTTAATAATGCTTCCTTCAAATCTTTAAGTAGATTTCCAGCCAGTTTTGGAATCCTTGTACATTTGTTAATATTAGCTAAAAAGAGATTAGTAGTTTAGCTATTTGCTAAATAAACAAATACATTTTAGGTCACTATTTCTCTGCTACAGGTCCAGAACTGAAGGCCAAGTGAAATGATCAGAATAAAACATAGAATAAATAAGGTATAAAATTCACAGCTAAATTTGTGGAACAAAAATCTATATTGAAAAGGATTTTTGCTCAACACCAGTAGTATGGATGTCTTTTTAGTTTAGAGCTGAAAATACAAATGTGAAGGTGTTTCCTTTGTCAGCTTAGCTCAGTGTAGAGGAGGTGTGGGCTACTGAGCAGCAAATGCTGCCTCTTTCCTTTAATCCAGATTCATAAATTGCAAGGAATGTGTATGAGCCCTCTGCTGGCAAAGCAGAGATCAGCGACGGTTTCAGAGACAACAGAAACAATTCTGAAGGTAGACTCCAACCTGACAGTCAAAGATAGGTCACAGAGCGTGTGACACAGGGCAGAATCAGTTAATTAATACCGGAAAGGACCTCACACATTGTAGTATTGTGGCTTATGTAAAGCTAAATGAGGTTAAAGAAAACAACAATGCGATAGTTTGTTCTTTACATTTTTGTATCAAATTGTTGGAAAAAAATGAAGCTTGAATATGAATGAAACTTGGTTAATTGGTAAGCTTCTAAGCAAGATTATTTTATGATATTCAAGCCTTGAAAGTTTTGGACAATAATTATATTGTATTTCTCTCTGAATTTTAAATACTAGAGGAGTTTAGTGTTTCTAGGATCATTAGAATGGTGGTAGTTTATACTGAACTGATTTAAACTGATCTACATTTGTAGCATCTTAGAAAATACATTTTATAGGCTGATGCATTTAGAAAGTCAAGAATTTTTTTATTTTTAAAAATTTGACATTTTTGTATATATATGTGTATTATGGCTATATGCAATCTTTTCATTGTTTCCTGCTACCCCCTTTATTTCTTTTCAATTTCTTCTTTCTACCTAACCTTTCAGTGATTAAACCAAGGAAAAAGACGCTCACCCCTGCAAAAACCGTTAGCGATCAATTAGCTCCTTAGGAAGTGATGCGCTGGGTAGGTACTTCTCTCCATGATGGAATGCTGAGCATAATGTCTACCATTGCTAGAGTTTGTGATCGCAGTGGCTACTGTCTGTCTAAAACATTCTTGCCCATCCTCTGGCTCTCTCATTCTCCAATCCGCTCCTCTGTGACATTTCCTGGGCCTGAGAGAGTGGCAGTAAGCAGTAACCCGTGCTTCTCTACCATAAGCTGTGCCCTGAGGATCACACTAGCCTATGAGTATAAATACAATTATTTAGGAAAATAGTTTTATAATAAGTCCATTTGAGGGAGCAATAGTAGTATGTTCTGCCTTGTGTAACGACCTCCCATCCATAGGCTTTTGAGTAGGTTTATAGTACCTCATGTGTAGTATCCCTCATGGAGTAAGCCTCCAATCCAATTACAAAGAAGTTGGTTACCCGAAACATAATCACGCCACTATTATACCAATATACTTATATTTCTCAAAAGGTTGTGTCAAACATGCTCAACAGTTAAGTTGATGGATTTTCTTCCCTAGAAGCCTACGTAGCAACTTCTGGGACTCCTGTAACCAAAGGGTGAGGCATCTTCAACTAAAGGTTAGCACCCAAAAGCCAGTGTTCTCTTAGTGATATCTGGGACCTTTCTGGACAACAATACATGGGGACATATCCTATACCAGTCACTAGGAAGATTTTTTAAAATCTCTTTTTTTTTTAATTTTTAAAAAGATTTTTAAAAAATAATAAGATGCAATAAAATGAATGCACTCAAGAAAGTTTGAACAAAGATCAAGAAATATTCCCCAAACTGAAAACGTTTTCTGAAACTTTAAATGCCGAAGGCATAATTAATGTGCAAGTGTCAGTTTGAGAAGTATGAGAAACACTGGCATAGATTCATGACCTCAGCTTGGTGATGGTTATCTCATACTCGGTTGTCCATATATGACAATATAGAACACATTCTTCAACCTGTAAGTGCTTTTAAGGAGGCAAAGCCCGGTGCAGTCCTCACTTCGAAAATGATGTATAGTAGTAAGGGAAAGCACAGCAGAGGTCAACTCACTCAACCTTCTTATATCACAAATGAGAAGACTGTGGTCCAGGAAGAGGTAATCAGGTCAACAAGTTTGAAATATACTATTATTGAACAAAAAAAAATTAAGCACAGACCAAATTCAATTCAATAAAAGTAATTGTGTTTTCTATTAGAAACAAAATTATCTGATAAACTTGTCAGAAGAAATGGCTTGAAGTTATGGTTTATAACAAGTTGGCCATGATATTGATAAAAGAGTATATATGAAACACTTCTTAAAATAAAATGTTAACATTGAAAGAGTTTCAGATAATGGGAGAAAACAACAAAACATAGACAGACAAATTAAAGGGCCAAGGGACCCATTCCATCAGCTGCCATTGTTATAAGTTTGACATGCTACTTAGCCAGTCCAACCCTCACTTCTAAATGAGACCCCACTTTCAATGTTTGACTTATAATTTTCTATTTTTTGATTGTGTAGAAGTCATGCATATTCAATGGTACTATATTTAAACTTGGATTTTTCTTTTTTCCCAGGCTACATTCGAATAGTATGCCATTGTCTTGGCCCCAAGAGATCATCAGTCTGCAGTGCCTGATTTAGTAAGCTACATTGTTCCACAAGCTGGGTTTATTGAAAAACTTTTCAATGGATTTACCAGGATGTAATCTCATTGGTAGTCAAGTAATATTTGTAATTGAAATAAACTGTCCATTTAGGCCAACTGCTGCTAACTCTAGATAGATTGTATAGTTATTGGTAGGTAAACATATGAAAAGTGGGATTCTTCTACTTATAAAGGATGCTTACAATGATACACCATTCACCCCTCAAAATTATGTAGCTTTGTGGATTTGATAGATTACAATCTAGTTGATGAGACAGAAAAACAATGTGAAGTTTAGAGAACTGAAAAGTAAAGGAGTGAAACAAGACAAGATGAAAATTTTATCACTAAAATATTCTGAGCATTTCATCTGTTTGTGAAAATGAGAAGATGGGTAAGTGTGATCTAAAGTGGAGAGTAGATAAGGAAAGAAAAACAATCTAGGTCTAGTATCTATATTACCTTTCTTACAGTGACAAGGAAGCTTTTCTCCTTTACTATGTCTACAGTGTAAAATAGGGAATCTACTTTCAAAGCATTCTTTCAACTCTCTTGTGAAGAAAAATGACTTTTTAATTTCAAAGTCATTTTCTTGTATTCATTTCACTTAATATAGTTTCTCAATGGTATTAGGCACTAGTCTTTGTTATTAATATGTAAATGTGACATGAAATTTCTCAATAGAGAGTACTGGAGTATACTTTAGAAAAATATAGTGTATGTGCTATGCTGACTTTGTAATAGATGAGAGAATCTCACAAAATAACACAGTATTTATTATTTGCTACACAGGTAGCATCTTGAACAGATATTCAAACCATCCATAGTCCATGAGTCCATGTTTGTGTTCCCTCAGGAGAAAATAGAACTATTAATTTATCAAAAATAGTATAGAAGTGACACATATCTGTTTTAATTTATATAGGAAGTAAATATATAATCAACAAAATCTTCACAAAAAAGGAATGTATAAGTATTACTTATATGAAGAAAGTCCTTAAAGCATCTGCCAGATCAATGTGCAGTTAGCAAGCTGTAGATGTGTCTTCCTGAGGAAATGCAGCCAGAGATGTGGCACATTTGGATCAGGAAAAGGTCCACACAGAAGTTTATACTGTGATTAATGTAACAAATCCAGTCAAGCTATAGATCAGTAAAAAAAGAATGAGATTCCAAGAGGTAACAATTTTGGATTAGGTGGCAAACAAAATTACAAGTATAACAATTTTCACATTTTTTTGCAACAATACTGGAAAGTTCAAAAGCCAAGACTGATGACAAACCATGGCCAAGCTCATCATGACCAGAGAGTCAAGACTATAGCCTACTTGCGTCATTTATGTCAGAACTTTGGACAGTACCGAAATGAAGAAAGTTAAGGCTATGAGGTGGGATTTAAAGCTAAAACAGTTGTCTCCAATGTAGTCATTACATGGGACTAAAGACTGTTGGGGCTTAAAGACTGAGGGGCTTGAGCCTCTCATGATAAGCAGGGATTCAAGGGGAAGACAGCCATTTTATTTTTATAAAAGAAAAACAAGTCTCATTGCCATTGGAGATTTTTGCCAGAAGCCAGCAAAGGAAACTTTTTCCAGTTTGCTGTGAGGCATAGTAACCTTAATTTTCAACCTTACTCTACATAACTAGGAAGTGATCTGCAGAGAGACATCTGGCCACTCTGCTCAGGAATACAGAGGGCAGATCTGAGCCAGACAGAGTAGTAAGGATTAAGATTATTGTCTAAGATAAGACGTAAAGTTTCCCCCTTTTAAAACTTTTTTCTATTATCTAGGTGACCTTGTTTTTCTGTGAAATTCAGTGGTACTCATTATCAGTGTTTTTCACATTTATTATTGCATAAATTATAATCAAGATAAAGGTAATAAAATACTTTAAAAATATTTAACACACTACCTTTACCAAAAAGATGGATGCAAAACAACAACAACAACAAAATCAAAACAAAAAAACATGACATTTGGTATTGGAGATCTACTTTTATAATACAGTTACTCTCAGCATTCAAATACCAAGGGTGTTGGAAAACTTTAGAACCTGGATGTTTTGTAGAACAAATACCCCAGAAATTGTTTCCAAAAGCATCTTACCTGTTAGCACATTGGTACATAGTATCTATGTCCCTGAGCATTAAGCTCCTAATAAGCCAGGCTCTCCATCTCTGCGAGCTCTTTCTGCACACAGCCCCTCTCTGTGAGCTAACCACTGAGTGCTGGAGTGTTCAGGACAAGAAGAATGTAACAGTGCATGCAATAGCCAATCTCCAACCTGATTCATATTACAATGGAAATACAAATCTGGAGGAGATGAGGGTGTTTCCCGAGAGGTTAAACTGAAGTGGGGCAATCTGCGCTGTTGCCTGGTCCCATCCTGAGAACCAGGGTCCCAGCCTGAATAAAAAGGGGGAAAGAAGGAAAGCATCTGAGTCCCAGCATTTCTCTCTCTAGAACTGTATGGCTCCCATGCCTTCCACATCGTGTGTGCTGGTTCCCTCTCACTCTGAGCCAAAGCAAGCCCTGCCTTCCAAGGCGCTCTGTAACAACAGGAGAAAAGTAGCTAACACTGCAGCACAGGGTAGTGGCGGAGCTGGTCCGAAACTTCCAGTCCAGCAGCTGAGGCTGTTTTCCTGCCGGGTCAAAAGGACCTTCGATCTCGAGAACAGGATGAAGACTGCTCAATACACTGCAGTATTCTCTCGAGGACTGCAATCAATCGTTTACTTATTGCGAATGAAGCTGGCCTTCTCTTCTGTGCACCGTGTGAAGATTGCCGTCTCCTGTTCACCTTGCTTTCCCTCTAGTATTTCAAAACTGGAGATTCACCAGACGAAGATCCGGCCCACGTATGTGGACTAGGTACCTGTACCTTAGCTTCATTAAAATTCTTACTGACACCACACACGGCGGGTTTGTGCCAACAGACCAAAACTCATTTGGGTACTCTAAACTAAATCTGGAAATGAAGAAGGGAAGACCCATAAAACCCATGTGTCTGAGTGTCCAGCTCCTGAAAGTCTGTCCAGTTTTTTTTTTTTTTTTCCTTTGTATCTTGTACTGATTTAAGGACTTCCCTTCTCCAGGATATAAAACCCATTATTTTCTAGTTGTCACACCTCAATTTTTAACACTTCTTTGTGTCCAAAAGACTTGGTTTGCATCAAAGCTTTCTTTAAATAACAAAGAGTATATGCCAAGGATGAACTGTATGAAACAGTAAAATAGGAACTGCTAAGATATGGGAGGGAAGGGGGAATTCGGAGGGGTGACATGATTAAAGCACACCATATGCATGAATAGAAATGCCATAAGAAACCCTTTGTTCAATTAATGTATGCTAATGAGAAAGACCAAAGAAAGAAGAAAAAGGAAGCCCAAATGTAAAATGATGACCCTAAATGAAACATGACAATAGAAGACGAAATTGTTCTTTTCTTAAGATCTCATAGCAGTGTTGAGTTAAACGAGCATAAATTCTTACTTTAAAGAGATGTTAATCTATAATAGGCAAAGCAATAAAGAGCCTTTATTGTCTAATCGAGTTAATCGTCCATAAAAGCTTTAATTTTTACTAATTCTACAATTAAACATAAGTGTGAGAGAGATAACTACCCTGAAACTTTATCGGTAGTCTCAGAAAGATAGCAATGGAAATAAAATATCTCTAAGTTGATTTTTAATAGCAGACCTGTGTTATTATCAAGACAAAAGCTGAGTGACAGTAATCTATTCATATCACAAGTTTACCCTCTAGAGTGAACTGATATCAGTTCACTCAAGGGTGATTATAAAAGCTGGAAGAGAAATAGTAAATTTGTTAGATAATCTGATAAAGGCTAATAATACCTGTGACTGCTCACATGTCAGACTCCCCTCCCTCAAGACACTTCAATCCCACAAGAGAGCAGAGGGAAATGTAGTCACATCCTTTTACATAGAAATCATAAATAGGGCAGTTACTAGGGATATGGTCAAGTTCTACAAATTAATAACAAAGGATCAATATAAGCAATGTGCAGAGACTTAGGCAGTACCAATATATTACAAAAGAAGATGTAGTTTTTCAACATCTGTTTTTTTTAATTTTTTTAATTTAACTTTTATTAATTACACTTTATTCATTTTGTATCCCCTCATAAGCCTCTCCCTCCTCCCCTCCTGGTCCCATCCCCCCCTTTCTGCATGCATGCCCCTCCCCAAGTCCACTGATAGGGGAGGTCCTCCTCTCCTTCTTTCTGATCTTAGTCTATCAGTTCTCATCAGAAGTGGCTGTATTGTCAGGGTTCTAGGTTATCTCCATGAATAGTCCTTGGTTGGAGTATGAGTCTCTGGGAAGTTCCCTGTGTTCAAATTTTCTTGTTCTGTTGCTCTCCTTTGGGCACACAGCTGCATCCTCAGACCTACAAAAGCCAGAGAGCCATTGCTCAACATCTGTTTTTTAAAACAAATTATTTATACTCACATTTAAGGCTGATAAAACCAAATTAACTAATATTTTTGTGGGTGTAAGTAACTAAAATGCATCATTTTGAGATCAAAACAAAAATAATAATTTGTAGAATAATCTCCATTTTAAGCAGTTTGGATACCAATTTGAAAATGTTTTAATTGTTTAGAAAAAGAGAATTTCTGTTAAATCCCAGACTTGAATTTATTGCTAGATTGATAAAGAGAATGGAGTCCAACTTTTAATTGCAACATGCTAAAAGTTTAAAAACGAAATATTCTTACAGGTATATTTGAATCCAATATCATTTGTTAATTGTCTGCTAATAAAGGTGTATTTATAAAATTTTATTAACTTAGAAGAACCTGGCAGGGTAGCTCAGTGGGAGAGTGCTTGCCAAGCATGCATGAGGCCTCGGGTTTAGGCCTCAGAAACGCAGTAATAAAACAACAACAACAAAAATAATAACAACAACAAAAATCTATTATGGAATTGCTCTCCAAGAATATCCTTTAAGGTCAGTGAGACCAGACAGATCATCAGGCCAGAAGCACATACAAAAGTATAGATGGACAAGAAGCCACAGGAAAACCACACCTGTGTCATAGTCCTCACTAGTAGGATAGCACGCTCGTCCAATGATCTTTGTAACTGGGTGTGTGTTTGAGGAAGGGCATGCCAAAGCAAACTGAAGTGGGAAATGAACTCACTTTAAATTTTTCATCATTATTAAAACCTCCAGGGCCCAAGAGATGGCTGAGCAAGGGGTAAAGCGCTGGCCGCCGACTCTGACACGATGAAGGAGAGAACCCTAAGATGTCCTCTAACGTGCCCCACACTCACACACAAATCCATAGAGTACAACTGCTTTAAAAAGTGGTTTTCAGAAGCTTGTTTGTAATCAGTGTTTGTTTTACAGTGAAACTGAGAGGAAATTACAGTCAGATACACCTTCTGCCTCTACACATGCTCAATTTTCCCATTGTCAGCACCTCAGACTTGGGTGTGAGGTGTCTTTGCTGCAGTTGATGGAGCCACACTGACAGATGAGCACACCGAAGGCCACAGTCTAACACACCAGCAGTCACTCTGGTAATGTGCAGCCTGTGGCTCTGGAAACATGTGCAATGTGAAGCCATCATTAGAGTTTCATACAGTCATATAGGACTTTACCTGTGCAATAAGTCAATCTTCCATGCTCCATTACTCACCCTTCTTCATTCAGCCCTCACAACCCTGTTCTTTTTTTTCTTTAATCACAATGGTTTTTGCATTTTTTAGAATATCACATAATTGAAATTGTGTACTTGACTTCTGAAATCATGCAGACTGGATTCTGTCTCTTGACACTATGCATTAATCTCTATGTCTTTTCATTGTTTGGAAACTTGACACTTTATAAGTAATATAACATTCTCAGGATGAGCCATAAATTATTTATTCATGGATTACTGATGGATATCTTGGTTGCTTCTAAGTTGTCACAATTATTAATGTATATATGTGTGTGTGTGTATGTATATATATTTATAATCTTTTCTTGATGTCATATGTTTTTAATATCTTTGAGTAAATACTTAGGCATATCCAAGCTTCAGTTCTTGCCTTTGTTATAAAAATACCCAGACTAAAAGCAGTTTTGGGGTGAAAGGGTTTATTTCAGTTTACAATTGATCATACCAGGGAGGTTATAGGAAGCAGGAACTTGAAACAGCTTGTCTCAGCCAGTTACGAACAGAAAGAAAATGAACAAATACATGCTTTTTCTCACACCCCTTCCTCTGCCACAATAGTCCAGGATATCATACCTAGGGAATGGTGCCACTCACAATGGACATGTGTCAAGCCTCATTATCATAATCAAGATAATAATTGTCCATAGACATGTCTACAGATCAAACATCCTTCAATGATCAGCATCCCTCAATGAGACTTTCTTCTCAGAAGATTCTGCATTGTGTCAAACAAGTAGTCAAAACTAATCATCACACTATAGAAGAGTATAGATACTTTTGGAGTAGACCTTCCAAGCATCTTCCAGAGTAGATGCCACATTTCTCATTTCCACCACTTTGTCAGCATTTAAGATTTCATCTTTCTGTCTCCCCCTTCTTTCATAAGATTCCCTGTACTCTTCCCAAAGTTAGGCTATGAGTATCAGCATATGTTTTGATACCCTGCTGGGTAGAGTCTTTCAGAGGCCCTCTGTGGCAGGCTCCTGTCCTGTTCCCTGTTTTCACCCTCTTCTGATGTCCATCCTGTTATGCCTTTCTGAATGAAGATTGAGCATCTTACCCAGGGTCCTTCTTCTTTATTTGCTTCTGTAGGTGTACAGATTATACTATGATTATCCTATATTTTATGTCTAATATCCACTTATAAGTAAGTATATACCATGTGTATCTTTCTGCTCCTGGGATACCTCACTCAGGATGATCTTTTTGAGATCCCACCATTTGCCTGCAAATTTCATGATTTCCTTGTTTTTAATAGCTGAGTAATATTCCATTGTGTAAATGTACCACAATTTCTGTCTCCATTCCTCAACTGAGGGACATGCAACAGAACCAAAAAAACAAAAACAAAAACAAAAAAAACAAAAATAAAACAGGGCCCAGGGGTCTTTTCTGAGACTAATACTCCAAACTAGGACCATGCATGGAGAGAGCCTAGAACTCCTGTACAGATGTAGCCCATGGCAGCTCAGTATCCAAGAGGGTTCCCTAGTAATAGGGACCATCTCTGGCATAGACTCATGGGCTGGCTCTTTGATCACCTCCACCTGAGGGGAGGGGGAAGCAGCCTTACTAGGCCACAGAGGAAGACAATGCAGCCGTTCCTGACGAGACCTAATTGACTACAGTCAGATGAAAGGGGAGGAGGACCTCCCTTATCGTTGGACTGGGGGAGGAACATAGGAGAAGAAGAGGGAGGAAGGGTGAGATTGGGAAGGGATGGGGGGGCTACAGCTGGGCTACAAAGTGAATGAACTATAATTAATAAAAATAAAAATATTTTCATTATTTTATATTTTGATGATTCTGATGGTCATCTCTCATTGCTATTTTGAATTTAATTATTTAATAAATGAGTATGTTTATATATGTAGATCATTTTATTTGCTACTTGTACATTTTTAAGAAAGTGTCTTTCACCACTTGTAAATCAAATTGTTCATTTTCTTATTTTTGCAATGTAAAAGTTACTTAGAGATTTTGAATTACCGATTATTTAAAATATGAGATCTTAAAAGCATTTTCTGAAAGCCTGTGGTTCTTCTTATTACTGGAGTTACCATTTGAAAAACAGGGATCACAGCAGTTATTTTCTTCATGGATTTTATGTATATCTGAAAAGCCGTCACCATGATGAAGATTGTCAAAACATTTGATGTTATTTTCTAGGTGTTTTAAAGCTTCATGCTTTACTTTTAGGACAATGGTCTATTTTCAGTCAGTTTCTGTGACATCTGTGAGGCTGGGTCTGATTCACTTTTCCCATGTGGGTTTCTACTTGCACCAGTATCATTTTTGAAATATTGCTTTTGCTCATCTCTTAATCAGAGAAAATTTGACTATATTTAAGGAGGCCTATGTTGGGCTCTGTAATATGTTCTTTCAAATTTTTATCACTATTGTATGAACTTTCTAGGTATCTTTGTCTAACTACATAGCTGTTAGAATAACCTTTATACTCCTGGCATAAGTTTGCAGGCGTTTTGCTGGAGTTGAGTCAGATTCATGCATCATACTTGGGAAAAAATGTTATTTTGACAACGTATAATCCTATTTATAAACATAAAATATTTCTGCATTCACAAGGTTCTTGTTTTTGTTGTATTTCTTAAAACAGAATTTAGTGTTTTCTCTGATATAGACTTTGTAGGAAACTTGTTAGATTTTTATTTAAGTATTTTTTGGGAGGAGGAATTAAACTGTGTATAACTATTTGTTTTCAATTATAAGTTCTACTCATTAATTGTTTTTATATAAAAAAATAATTGACTTTTGTATATTAAAGGTGTTATTGTAGTTGTCTTCTCAGTGTCTTCTATGAAGGCCAAGTGTCATAATCTTAGACTCTAACTGGTGGTTCTCTTTTGGGAGGTTCTGGAAATGTTTGGAGGTGGGACTATTAGAGGAAGTGGGTTACTGGGTGTGGTTGGGTACCTGGGGATCTGTTTCCTGCCCCAGTCTTGTCTTCTACATCTGCTGTGTTTACATGAACAGCACCCTCACCTATGCTCTCACTTCTGCTACTTAGGGTACAAAGACAATGCAACCAAGGACCATAAGATGAAACCCCTAAAAGCCTGAGACAAAATGAGCTGTTACCTTCAAATTGTCCTCAGATATTTCCTGACAACCACAGAAAATTGTCTAACATACTCACATATCTGTCAACCTCGTTGTAATTGCTTAAGTCCAGAAGAGATGATGCCAAGTTTTCAGGTTTTCTACACTGATGGCTATGTCACCTGGAAAGAAGGCAGTTTTATTTCTTCCTTCTGAATAGGTATTCTTTTTATCTCCTTTTCTTGTCTTATTTCATTGGCTGCAATTGCATACAACATTGAAAGGATTGGTGCAAGCAATATCCTTGCTGTGAGTGTTATTTAATGATAAAGCCTGTAGTTTTCCACCACAAAGTAAGAAATAAATAACTGTAAGTTTTCATAAGCTGAGTATGCTCTCCTACATTCCTTATCTACTGAGTTTTGTTTTGTATTGTTTTAGAAACAAAGAACAGGATGAGCTTTTGCCAAATGCTTTTTCTGAATCTATGTCATTTTTCCTTGTTAGCATATAAACAGTGGTAGGATTGTATTCAATGATTTTTAAAAAATACTTTTTTATTTTAAAATATTATAATTATTATAGTTCTCTCTTCACATTCCTCTTGACAAACTCTTCCACATATTCCTCTTTGCTTTCTTTCAAATCCCTGGTCTCCTCTTCCATTAATTGTTTGCATACACATACACACACACACACACACACACACACACACACACAGACACCATAGAGAGTGCAGCTGGAGTCTTTTTGTTGTTGTTGTTTTGTTTGTTTGTTTGTTTTTGGAGACAGAATTTCTCTGCATAACAACCCCAGATGTCCTGGAATTCACCCTGTAGACCAGGCTGGCTTCAAACTGAGAGGTCCACCTGCTTCTACCTCCCAAGTGCTGGGATTAAAGCTGTGCACCACCACCACCTGGCTCAGGGTCTAACATAGGTAAATACAACCTCCTCAGTCTGTATAATGATACTTGTATATAAGTTTTCAAAGCTGACTGTTTGGTATTTGGTATTTGGTATTTGGATATTCAATTGGTACGCCCTTCCCTAGGAAAGACTATTTCTCCTGCTTTCAGGATTCCTCAGTTGCCTGTTGTACTTTGTGTAGGATTGAGGCCTTATAATCTTTCCCCTGTCTACTTTGGCATGTCTATTATTGTTGTCCTCATTCAACTCATTTTTAGGTAGTCATGTTAGGAGAACTTATGGGTTTGGCTTCTGACATTTCTAGGAAACACAATCTCACAGTGTTTCTCTGGCTCTTACAATCTTTCCACCTACTTCTTCTGCAATGATCACCGAGTCTGAGGTGCAGAAATTGTGTTTCATGTGTATCAGTTGGACCTGGACCTCACAACTCTGCATCTTTCATTAGTTGTGTTTTTCTGTAATGATCTCTGTTGCAAAGAGAAGTTTCCTTGATGAGGGATGAGGACTACACTTTGAGTATAACTGTAGATACTTAGTGTATATGTGTATATATTTAGAATGTATTCAGGGACTATTCTGGTTTAGTAAAGTAGTGGTTATATGTTTTCTTCAATGATCTTCATAGTATTGAATAGTTGGCTATGTTTCACATATCAGGAATTATTTCCCTCTTGTGGAGCAGGTCTTAAGTCCAATTAGGGTGGTGGTGATTATCATAAAGATATACATGCCACTGCTGTTCCTTTAGGGTTATTATGTCATGCAGGTCATTGTTGGGGTTCATGAAGTGGGAAAGTTAGTTACTTTCTTTCATTGGAAGTTTGCACAATGCCTTCTGGTACCATGAAAGCTAGGCTTTAAGAAGACTGCTTTCAAGACACTTCCAGCTCAGGGGCTTCTGGGCTCTGTGTCTGAAGTTTATGGTGTCTGCAGTAATAGATTACTGTCTACATCTGGGAGAAAACTGAGGGCACTCGAAAAAGCCTATAATGTTTTGGGAGTCTCTTAGACACCCCTAACCAACAAATCAAGCGCGTGCTAATGATGCCCAGAATTGGAGGGAGGATTAGTAGATGGGTTTTGGTTATTGGATGAAATCATTGTCAGCCCAGATGGGAGATTTTCATTTAAACTATATATGCTTATTTATATTTGCTTATTTTTTAAGCATTGTTGAATTCAGTTTGGGAATGTTGTGTTGAGGATTTCTATATCTGTGTTTATGAAGGCTACTTTACTATAGAATTTTGCTTTGGTGATAGTGTAGTGTATTTCTCTGGCTTCGGTATTACAGTGATGGTGGTCTTGTAGAATGAATTAGAAAACTGTTTCTTGATTCTATTTTCTGATTATGGAGAATTCATAAAACTAACTTCAGTATTTGGTAAGACTCAATTGTGAACTAATTTAGGACTTGTGCTTTCTCTTTGGAAAGCTTTTAATGATTGTTTCAGTGCCTTTAATAGCTGTGAGTGTCTTCAAGTTTTCTCTCTGTTCTTGTGGTGATTCGACTGCTTCTGTCTTTCAAGAAGTTTTCTGATTGTCTTTTTTTTAAAGAGTGTCAAATTTGTGGAGATTTTTTCACAGCATTATTTTTAATATATTTTAATATGTAAATAATTAATAATAATAGTCTCTTATTTTTATAAGTATTTTTATGTTGTTTTATTTTTAGCATAGGTAATGACTTGTTGGTTTTATTGATTTTTAAAGAACAGATTTTTGCTTTGTTGATATTCTTTATAATTTTAAATTAAACATTTATTTCTGTTATTCATATTCCATTTTAAAAATTTACTAATTTTATATGGAATTTGGTTTGTTTTCCCTAGTTTCTTAAGGTAAATGTTTAGATTATTGATCTCAGAAGTCTCATCTTTTCAAATATGCATTGAATTCTGTGAATTCCTCTCTACACATCAGTTTCACTACATTCCATAAATTTGATAAGTTGTGATTTTACTTGTAATTTAGTTTGAAATACTTAAAATTTTTCTTTTTAAATTTCTTTCTTGACTTATGTTTTATTTTTATTGAGGAATTTTATTTTATTGAGAAATTTTTTTGTTGAGAAATTTGGTGTTTTTTTTTTTTAATTATTTGGGGGCTTTTGTAGTTGTTAGCCTCTAGTTTAATTCTATCAGTAGTTAGAATACATACCATTTAACATTCCTTCATTTAAAAATATTGAAATGTATGTTAAGAATCTAAAATGTAGGCTGAAGTTTGCTTGTAGCCTAGCTTCCTTAGAGAAATCACCCAGCAAGAATGACTTGAAGCGAGGTCTGAGTGGAAAGCAGGACCTAACCAGCTGTGGGAGGGCCCAGCTCAAGGCAAAGACTCCATGATGGGAGACAAAGAGTCTCCCTCTGATTTGTAGGCGTGTTAACTATGTAACCTTTCCGACTATGTCTCCCTTTTTCTAGGATCAGTCACACTGCTCTCTCTCTCTCTCTCTCTCTCTCTCTCTCTCTCTCTCTCTCTCTTTCTCTCTCATGTTCTCCGAAGACACCAGGCTTCCTTACACCTTGGTGTCTTATCTCGCCTTCCACCAGAGACAAATTACAACTGAGTCCCATTACATGTGTTTTTTTTTTTTTTTTCTCGCATCAGGTTCAAGTTTTCAATGAGGCCTGTCTTAGCTGAACTTGGCCATGTGAGAAGAGGGAGGAAGGAGAGGGAAAAGGAGCCATTAACTAAGAGGAATGACCTGACCAAGAGACTGGCCAAGAGACCAAGAGGCTAAAGGGTAGACAAAAAGCCAGGCAACCAAAATAAATAGATTATATAGAAAAGGACATCTAGTGGAAAGGCAGCCCAACCTCTGGAGTGGAAAAGTATAGGGTAGGGTATACCATCCAAGAGGACCCTGTAACAGGTAGGGACTGAAGGATGCTTGGGAGACCCTGGTGACCAGGACCTTATTTGATATAGAAAATAGGCACTTCAGCCATTTGTCCCAGTCTTAAATGAAGACTGCTGGTGGCAATTACAGCCTATGACCCTATAAAGAAAATCACTGTTGGCAGATGACGCTGTTGGTGTTTCCTCACTTTGTTGCTGGTCTTTAGCTGTTATATGTGGCTCACTCACTTTCGTGGGTTCAGATTCTTATAATGAAGCCATATGGACATGATAGAGAAGAGCTGTTCAGAATGAATCTGGAAAATGGCTGTGTTGCTTCTATGGCTTAGTGTGGTAATGGCTGGAACAAGGGCAAGAAAAACACTGGCTCTGAGGGGATCCCCAGCTGCTGACTACTTCCATCCTGGCTATAGTAGTCATGTAAACATGCAGCAGCATTAGTAGCAAAACCCATGTCTCTCAACAAAGGAAAGACATTGCTCCTTCTGAATCAAGAAATGTTGTTATTTTGCCATCATCTGTTTGTAAGTTTTAAAAAGCAGGAGCTTATAGTTCTAAGAAACACATCTAGAAGAGGATCATGAGACAATCACACATGCAAACTGGAGCTAATAAAAGGAACCAAATGGTCACCTGAAATGAGTTAACTCTAGTCCTTTACTCTACAGAGGGAAGGGTACAGATTTGGATCTTGTATTTACCCTCATATAACTTTTTATTGAAAGCACTCTGTAGTTTTAAAAGTTTAGAGCCATTTAACAAAGTTCTCTGCTAGCTTTGCATTCTATGAAAATAACTTACTGACTTGCCATGTTAGAGGAAGAAATCAAGAGGAAGGGAAGGAAGAGGGAGAGGAAAGCAAAGGGTAGAAGGATTTCACTCAGAGAAGGTAGGAAAGAGGATCCAAACCTAAGGATAGGAATACTGTTTTGTCACGTTGTCTGCTGTTGGCATCCTGGTTCTGTTGTGCCTTCAGGTCATCAGTATTGAGGAGCAGTGGCAGTATTAAGTGCAGGTGGCAGTGGGAAGAGGCCCAGGTGGACTCCTTAGAAGTCTCACATGGAGTGTCCAACAGATACTGCGAGTCTCAGATGTAGGACTGGCATAACTGCAGGCATGAGGTTCCTTTAAGACTGATTTTTGTGTTAAGATGATAAAGAACAGGAGCAATAACTCAGCAGTGAGGATAATCGAGTGCTCCTCCAGAGGACCAGGATTTGATTTCCAGCACCCATATGGCAGCTCTCCAACTCTCCAACTGTCTATAACTCAGGTCCCGGGGAATCTGATGCCACATCCTCCAGCCCCTATGACACCGCATGCACATGGTGCAGACATACAAGCAGGCAAAACACCCGTAGACATAAAACAAAACCAAACAAAACCAAAAAAGATGATAGTATTTCCTGCCTATAATATTGGGTTACCAGGGAAATGGTTTTAGTTATGCTAAGCACAATGACATTTTTGAAACCTAAACCAGTAGAGTAGAAATAATGAAAATCCTATTTATAAAAATACTTTTTTTTCTTCACTCACTAACCTGTTTGTTTTCAATTATGCCTGAGAAGGTCAAGTCTACCCTGGATCCCAAGAAGGGCTCCCAGAAGGCTGTGAGCAAGGTTCAAAAGAAAGATGACAAGAAGCACAAACAGAGCTACTCCCTCTACATGTGCAAAGTGCTGGGACAGATGCACTCCAACATGGACATCTTGTCCAAGGTCATGGGCATGGTGAACTCATTTGGCAGTCACATCCTTGAGTCCATCAAAGTCGAGGCTTCCTGCCTGGAGCATTACAACAGGTGCTCTACCATCATGTCCCAGGAGACCCAGATGGCCTTGTGCCTGCTGCTTCCCCTGGGAAACTGACTAATGGCAACTGGGAGCAAAGTGGGAGCAAAAGACCCTGTCAAGGACATACATGCTGCCATGATTTAACTTCCTTCACTAGCCAGCAGCTCTTGAAGCTCCATCACCTCCCAATAGCACTGCATGTTCTGGAACAGACTTTCAACACATGGCCCATGCAGAGCATTCCAAAGCCAACCTACAGCACAAGACTCATATCCATTCTTTTCCTTTAAAATTTATGTGTATCCATAGAAAATCAACTCTGTTTTGTAAAACATTCTATTTTCTAATTAAAACTAAACCTTCAAGGCAGCAAAGGGTGGGCACAATTCAATTCCTGTCATGGGCTCACATCAGCCTAGATGTGTTCATTGCAATTGAAAGCAATTTGCTCTGAACTTTCTACCAGTGACCTTTGTGAGACCAAACATCCTATGTTCAAGCCTGCCTCCTGCAGGACCTGGCAAGGCATCAAAAGCACCCAGTAATTGGCATCCTTTTACAACAGCCTCTTCAGAGTCACAAGGTTAAGTGGAAGTAGAGGCCAAAGCAAGTCTTCAGCATGTACTTTCCTGGCTCAGTTAAAACCTTTCATCACTCACTCGTTCCTTTTGTTGTATTTTATGATTGGTTTTCATAACAAAGAGCTTCACTCCTAATCTGTGCATCTAAAATAGTGCATGATTACAGTCACACAGCAAAAAAGCCCACATGGTATCTTTATTTCCTAAGCTATTTACAATCACTGCAAACGATATGGAAAAAAAAAAAGCCAATCCAAACGCACAAATATCGCTTTACCATCATTCATCATCAGCACACTGCCATGTGGCACACACACACTGGGGCTGTCAAATCTAGAGGGGTGTGCTTTCATTTACTGCCCTGGTAAACTGTACAAGCCTCTCCACAATCATGAGGCTGACAAGGGATTGCTCTCTTCTTCCATGATTTGATGATTAGTGGAACACACCGTAGGAAATTAATTGGAGATATTTGGAGTTTTTTTTTTTTTCTTACTATTACAGGCACTGGGCTGTTGGTTTGTTCCTCTATTGTGCTTTGCCATCTGGACTGCAGCTAAATGGTAGTGTCCCCTTCTTCCCAAAGGGGAAAACAATATAAATGCTCTGCAGCATTTCTTATGCATGTTTAAACCAATTTTTATGGTTGCACAGTACGTCTTACCACCCCTACCTTTATTCCCTTCATTCTCCCTCTTGAAATAACCAGTCAAGGAGAAGAAAAGAAAGAAATTGTGTGTCTACCAATTCCCCATTCTGATCCCCAGTGTGGTGCCATTAAATAGTCTCCTTTTGGCGTGGGTCTAATTGGTCCATATATGGAGGCTTTCTATTGATGTTTTCTAGTCAACACAGAGTTCATAGCACTTACATGTATATAATTTGTCACGTGAAGGTCACTTTCTTCACCTCTATTATTCTGCTATTTAAATTGCCATTCATCATGAATTCCCATGTAATTAACTGGTTTGGTGGCAATTTCAAGCACTTCAGATAGACAAAGGAAACCCTGAGAAATGCAGCACTCTTGTTTCAGCTTACACACGAAGCATTACTCGTCCGCTCCCCTGGACCACCAGATGTCAGCCTAAATTGAAGAACAGAGAAGAAACCATGTTTCATAATGTGCTGTCTCGTGTGCCAGATGGAGTTTTACACAGCCATGCGGAAGGGCCAGGCAGTGGCGCTTAGCCTGCAGAATTAGCCCAACCTCCACTGCTCATTCAACGGCATTTTGGATGATGGAATATAATTGTACCTAGGGTCACTGATAGCTTAATTTATGAGGATTGATTTTGTTTATTCAAGTGGTTCAAAAGTCACTGTTAGAGCTTCCGTCCATCTAATTGTATCTGACTTTAGCTTTACTCATGCTATGGAAAGACAAATTAGTGGACAGAGCAGACACAATCTTATTTTTGCTGCTGTTTTTCCATTTGATTCTGCAGATGTTTACTGTGATTTACATGTCAATGAGCACTTTTACATGCAGGAAGCGCATTTTTTTTATTTGACTTTCAGCTGAGTACAAGCAAATGTAGATGCTAAGCCGAGCTAACTGTCACTTTTCATTTTACAACAGGGATTCAACAGTCAGGAGGTGTTAATATTCTCTCCTAAATGTTAGCAACTGCCCTAAATGGGAAAATTCTAGATGTTGCTTTCTAGGATTAATTGGCTGTATTTTAGGCTAGCAGAAGATGTCTGTTGTAATTTTCATTAATGTATTCGGCATTAGACATGTGGGAAAATCCATTAACACATCCATTAAGACAGAGAGTGAGAGATACAAGCAAAGGGATTTTCCTTCTTGTCATTTGGATTTTATATAACAAACTGGTGGAAGAAAGGGGGAAGAGAGAGATTAAGAGAAAGTCAGAGAATGAGAGTAGAGAGAGAGAAAAGAGAGGGAAAGAGAGATTAAGAGATAGATTTTATGATGTTGGTTGTTTTGCTTAGGACTTACTCTGCTGGTACTCTGCTATTCCCATGAAACACGGGTTTTCTACCATCTGTGCAGCTTCATCTTGAATTTTGAGTTCTGAAATTTATTTGAACACCTCCAGCCAGGTTCTTATCTTCTATTCCCTCGATTGATCTATGAAAGACCAGTTTTCTTTGGAACCAATGTTAATGAGAACAAACCCTCACATTTGCTAATAATTCTGAGAATAAGGCATGTAAGATACATGATTTTACTACCTTCTTAATAAAGTACTGGTGACACATACGTGTGAGGTGCAGGACGGTTGAGAACCTGTGGCTGCACAGCATGTCAGAAGTGATGCAATTCCACTCTGAGCATCTAACATGCTTTGCTACCTTAACTTCATTCTATTTTAGAACTAGATTGTGGGGAAAGAGAAGGAGAACTAAAAATCACCCTTTGTTTCATTTTGTCTGACTCAATAAAAAGGTGTGTGGAACACCCTTGGAAGAATAAAATCTGGAGACTTGGATTTGATTAGATCCAAGATATAAGGTTGCATAGTTGAATCTCAAACAGCTGACTTATAGGCCTTCTCACTCATCAGATATTGTGCAGTCTAGAAGATTGCTAATCTCTAAACTGCAATAGTCAGTTTAGGGTATAGATTTTGTGTAACTTCCAAAAATAATTAATATTCCAATTGTAAACATATAAAATATAGAATATTCTTACATTTTGCTGAACACAATCAAATATGCATAAGGAAGGGAATGAATAAAAGTGACATCTGTCTTTAGAGGAATAAATTATGAAGAAAACTGAAAGGACACCCAACATGCTTTTCCAAATGCTTGACATCAACTGATGTGGTTATGAACTAACGACCGTATCTCCATGAGCACAATTAGAGACTGAACCTGAACATGTATTTCAAACAGACAATGAAAACACATGCCCCATGGGGAGGTTTTCTTCCTTGTTTACTTTTGTTGTTCCCTTTAAAACCAGTACAGGCTTTATTCCGCCCACCTGAGCTGCTGTGAGCTGCAAAGTGTCAAGTCAGAAGAAGAGGTTGGTGAGAGTGCTCAGTAGGCAGGAACAAGTCTGGCAACCTGAGTTTGAGTCCTAAACCATATAAAGGAGGAAGGAGAGAACCAACTGCTCAAAATTATCCTCTGCCCTGATGTGCTCTGATGTGGTGCATGTTCATACACACACACACACACACACACACACACACACACATTGATAATAATACATATTAAATAATTTCAGCAGGTATAAGGTTGGTTCTGACCAATAGCTTCCCTCTGTCAAGCAGGAGCTGCAGGTTGGAGGAGGTGTACTGGCGCCATTCTGCATTCCAAGTAATTGTTTAGCTCACAGAATTTGATGAGAACTCCCTCCAGGACCTGTTAACTTAGATCTGCACCCACCAGTTGTAAAATCTGAATGGCGCCTCTGGCTTTCTCTGAAAGCTTGATCTACTAACATCGATCGTCATGGCAGTCAATGCTTTTCTTTCGCTTTCCTTTTTCTGTCTACTCTTTCACTCAAGCTGTGGTAGTCTGAATAGAAATGGCCTCCGTAGGGTCATAGGGTGTGGCACTATTAGGAGGTATGACCCTGTTGGAGTATTTGTGGCCTTTTTGGAGGAATTGTGTTACTAGAGGACCAGCTTTGAGTTTTCTGAAGCTCAAGCCGGACCTAAAGGCCGTCTCTTCCTGTTGACTGTGGATCCAGATGTAGAACTCTCAGCTACTTTCTAGCCCCATGTCTGCCTGTGTGTGGCCATGCTTCCTGTCATGAAAATAATGGAACAAACTTCTGAACTGTAAGCCAGCCCCAATTAAATGTTTTCCTTTGTAAGATTTTCGTCACAAAAAAAAAAAAAGAAAAAAAAGCATCTTTTGATACAAAACCTTGGATTTTCCCTGCTTTTTCCACACTAAGATCTGTTTCACAAGCATCTGCCTTACAGGAGGGAGACTACCTGAGTTTCTGTTCAGGCATCCCTTGTCTCGTATGAAAAAGATCTGTTGTAGCTAGTGTTCCTTCAGAGCAATATTACAGGATATTTGATCCCATTGTAAACCTTGAGATTCTGAGCTGTAAAATCCTGTCTTTTGTTTGGTGTGGTTCAGCCCTAACACATACCTTTAATCCAATAGCTTTCTGTTTATTGTAAACAGGTGATTATGCTGTGGCTCAGCCCTAGCACACACTTTAATCCAAGAGTGTTCTGTACCCAGGACTTAATAAAGTTAACCTTAGGTCAAGAGGTGGAGCAAGAAACTAGCTGACAGGGATTAAATAGTAAGGAGGGACACTGAATTGAAGGTCATTTAGGGCCATGGAGAGAAGAAGGGGTTTCAGCTCTTTAGCTCTTGAGTTCCTTGGCCTTTAGCTATGAGCTCTTTGGCTCTTTAGCTCTTTGGCTTTTAGTTTTTGACTTTTTCTTCCTGGGCTGTCAGGTTTTCTAGCAGTCCTTTTCTTCCTGGGCCATCAGGTGAGCGAGCCATCAAGCTTTTTGGCTTCTGGTTTTTTCCTTCTGGGACGTGAGCTGAGTAGAAAGGTCAGCTAGGTGTTTTCTCTGCCTCTTTGAGCTAGTAGGTTTTTACCCCAATATCTGGTTCCTGAGTCTTCACTGGTAAAATAAAGCACTTGGGATTTTCTTTCATTATAACAACAGAGCAATACAAAGGTGCTGCACCCAATGAGCAAAGCAAACTCTCTTGAACGGACAGCAGGATGGGACAAGATATAGCATAACCCCAAGACATGGCTACCAGGTCTCAGTGGGGTGGGTTACTTTGAAAAGTACTATATGGTAAAGGAGCATGTATGCAAAATTGCAAAGGATCTTAATGAATCACATGCTAACAGTGTCTTTGGAGAAAGACATATCAATCTTGACTCTAAGTGCTCTATGTTAACTCATAAACCCTTCTTTAAAACATATTCATTGAACTGGGCAGTGGTAGAGGAGAGACAGAGGATATCTGTGAGTTTGAGGCTAGCCTGGTCTACAGAGAGAGTTCCAGTACAGCCAAAGCTGTTACACACAAAAAAACTTGGTCTAACAAACAAAACAAAACAAAACAAAATTCATTTGGGGCTGGTGAGATGGTTCAGTGGTTAGAAACACTGCCTATTCCTCCAAAGGTCCTGAGTTCAGTTCCCAGCAACCACACAAGGGCTCACAAAATATGTACAAAGGGATGTGATGTCCTCTTCTGGCATGTAGGTATACATGTAGACAGAGCACTTCTACATTAAAAAAATAACAAAATAAAGAAAGAAACACACACATTCACTGGCTGTGACTCTTATTTAGCACCCACTGTGCCATAGGCTTTAGGGAGTAGCTACATCTGAGATACTTGAATACTGATTGCATTTTGATCACTAGTTAGCAACCTCTCAGTATCTTTCCTAAAAAAAAATTCTTCCATGGCATAAAAACGCTAGGTGCCCATGCTGGGTAGTTCTCAGTCAGCATGACACAAATTAGAGTCACCTGCAAAGAGGGAACCTCAGCTGTAGAATTAAATCCTTCATACTGGACTATAGACAAGTCTATCAACATAATCTTTATTGGTGATTTATATGGAGGTCCCAGCCCACTGTTGGGGGTACCACTTTATGTCCTAGGCTGTATATGAAAGCAGGTTGAGCAAGCCATGGGGAGCAATCCAGTGAGGCACAATCCTCCATAGCCACTACTTCAGCTCCTGCCTTCAGCTTCCTGCTCAGAGTTCTTACTTTTGCCTCTCCTTGTAATGGATCATGTCTTAGGAATGCTAAGATGAAGTAAGCCCTTCCCTCCTCAAATTGCTTTTTCATTATGGTGCATGTCTATCACAGCAACAAAGAGCTAATTAGAACAGTGTTTTAAAGGTTTCAGCCCTTTAATATCACCTAAACTTTTAATTTACTTTTTTTTTTTAATACTTATATTCCAAGACCTCAGATCAGGTAAAGCAAACACTCAGATGATTGCTATGTGGAGTGTCTGTTGTAAATGTGTAAGGAAATCTGGTTTTCTGTGTAGTGTTCACCAAGGCCATAGGGAGAGTTTGTAGGACATAAGTCTGCACATTTATACTAACCCAGATTAACCCCAGGGAGCCTCTTTTAGCACAACAGCTACCCTTCTTTAGTAATTAATCTTGCGACATCTTTCATTGCTTTTAGTTGGGTTTTGGAGAAGGAAAGAGGGAGGGGATTTGAGAAAGGTAAAGACTGTTTTTCAGAGAAAAGGCCTTGAATAAGCCTGGCTATACAGTGGTGTTCTGTAGTAGAGAGCTTATAGCCTGAAATTGGAGGAAAGGGATACTTTAAGGTTTCACAGGGGAAAAGAGTAGTCTTACATTACAAGGTAGAAGGTGGCTTATGCTATGTGGTTGAAGGAGGGGAATTCGTACATATGACTTAACTGTGCAAAGTAGGCCATTCATCCTTTGGGTGAGGGAGTGGAGCCTAGTTAATGTGTGACTTACAGACTGTGGCAGTGGTTAGGTTCCTATGACCCTGAACAATAAGGAACCTGGACACTTGGTATGTTCCCACCTTACAACCTTTTCTGCATAGGGCCACAAAGGACGAAGGTGTTTTAATATCTGTAACACTTGTGTTTATATAAGAAAGAGAGAAATTATTTTATAGTCAGGAAACAGTAGGAGTGCAAAAGCTTGCTGTACACTGAATTGAGCCTCTGATTATTTCTTACAGAACTGGAACATCATTGAGTCTCCCATCTTTTGAAGGGTAGCCAAATGGTCGTCCTTGGCTCAGTCTTCATTCACATCCATTCATGGGAGGATGCCCACTTGAGTCTATGTAGTTTGATGGACTATGAATTGGAAAAGTCAGTTCAGTAGATAGACTTGAGACTGGCCTACTGATGATATATAAAAAAAAATCATTAAGGGGGTGACAATTAAGATAGGTCAGAAGACTCAGGATGTGTTATGAAATCATCCATCCCATGATTTTGATGCCCCTTGTCTCATTTTTGAAGCACAAGCAACAAACACATATCACTCTATTTCTGACCAGGCCAAATTGATTTACATAAAAGCAACATTCCTTCCCCAGAGACAAAAGCCCTATTGTATCTATTACTAGATCTAGGTCTCTACCAATTTGAAATAGGGCTGCTTCCAAGAAGTCTTCATGATCCTGGAGTCTTGTCAGGATTGGAGAGATTTCCTCAAGATGTCCTTGTATATCTTGAGATGAGGAATGATAATTTATTACTGTGGTGGTTTGAAAAGAAATGGCTCTCATAGATTCATGTGTTTGAATGCTTGGCCATAGGGAGTGGCATTATTAGGAGTTGTGACCTTGTTGAAGGAAGTGTGTCACTGTGGGGGCCAGGCATAGACATCGCCTATGCTCAAACTATAACCAATGTGGCACACAGCTACCTGCAGATGAAGATGTAGAAATCTTAGCTCTTTCTCCAGCACCATGTCTGCCTGAATGCCATCTTGCTTCCTGCCATGATGATAATGGACTAAACCTCTGAACTTGTAAGCCAGCTTCAATTAAATGTTTCCCTTTAAGTGAGTTCCTGTGGTCATAGTGTCTCTTCACAGTAACAGAAACCCTAAACAAGATTACTGATGTGGCTAACCTCTTAAATTTAGCCTGTTCTTTGCAATAACTGTCATTATTCCCAAGTCCACAAGGGTAGTACTGTATGAATGTGCATGTGTGTGTACATGCATGTGTGTGTGTGTCTGTTTGTCTGTGTGTGTTTCCAATTAAAAGTAACAGACAGCCATACTTGTGGCTATGTCTACAATGAAGCCATCTTAGTTACTGTCCTATTGCTGTGAAGAGACAAGGCAACTCTTTTTTTTTTTTTAAGATTATTTATTTATTATTTATATACTACTCTGCTTGCATGTGTGCTTACATACCAGAAGAGGGCACCAGATCTCATTATAGATGGTTATAATGGTTCAATTCCCACCATATGGTTGCTGGGAATTGAACTCAGGATCTCTGGAAGAGCAGACAGTGCTTTTAACCTCTAAGCCATCTCTCCAGCCCCCAACAAGGCAACTCTTATGAAAGAAAGCATTTAATTGGAGGCTTGCTTGCAGGTTAAGTTATAATCATCATGTCAGGAAGCACAGTAGCAAGCAGGTAAGCTTACATCCTGATCTACAGGTAAGCAGGCAGGCAGGCAGGCTGGCAGGCAGGCTGGCAGGCAGACAGAGAGAAAGAGACTGAGCATGCAGGCAGAGAGAAAGAGAGAGAGACAGACAGACAGACAGAGAGAGAGACACACACACACAGAGGAGAGAAAATGGAATAACTGAATCATTGAGTGGGGGCACCCAGAGATTCCAACTGAACAGTTAATCTTTCACTTGTAAAATAGACACCTTATTCTTAGGGTTACATTATTTGAAAGTGTGTATATTTTTAGAAATTTAAAACTACGAACTCAGAAATGTTAAGTCATGAAATAATTTCTTTTACATACTAATTGAAATTATGCCCATATCTGTAATTAGGAAAAAGTTTCATGCCCTGAAGTAAAGGTTTGTGTTGTTGTTTTTTTGTTGTTGTTGTTTTCAGTACTAAATTCCCTGTCTGTATCTCAAGCTTAAAGTAAAAGGAAATTGTAATGCCAGGTTCACGGGACCCTCAGAGACCACCAGGAGACTCGATGCAATTGCAAGAGAGCTTTATTTTGACAGCAATCGAACTCGGGACCCAAGTCTCACTGACGCAGCAGTAGAGAAGTGGGACCTCGAGCTCTGAGTGAACAGGATTTTTAAAGGGAAAGTCTGTGAACAGGGGGTTTCCATGGCAGGAAGCAGGGGGGCACAAGCCTTGGCATTACAGAATTGCGTGAAGTTTAGCAGGGCGGGGTGACCTTCTCTGAGGCACACAATCACAATGGCTAAGGCATATAATCACAATGGCTATTTTCTAAACCATATCTGAAACATTTGGGAGAATTTTCCCACCCAATTTTCAACTGATTCCCATTGATTATTCCCGGGGAGATTGTCTCTTATTTTCTATGAAGCATTTATTCTGTGATATTTCCTGGAGGCTGTTGCTAGGAGAGTTAACTTTGTTTTCTGCCAGGTGCAAATTTTGTGATACTTCCTGGTGCCTGAATTCAGGACCCAGTCAAGATCTTTATTTCAAAATGGAATTACATTCAGGCTAACTTAAACTCTTCAGAGTGAAAAGGAAAGAAATAAGGAAATAATCTAATCTTCAGTAGGTGTGAGAACCTCACAGAATTTAGAAGATCCTTTTGCCTTCAATTTCCTCATGAAAGTGGTAAAAGGCATTGAAATTGCATAAACAATGCTAATTAATATTCAATGAGTGATTGACCAAATGCCAGATGTGAACCAGGTGTGAAAAAAAAACAAAACAAAAAAACAAAGAAAATGCCTCTGGGAATCAGTTTTCAAATAGTATGTCAGAGTGCTACTATCCTTTATAAATAGGCATTTATCTTCTCTAGTTAGTTCATGAAGTTGTGTCTCTTAAAGTGAGGGATGAGGAATTAAACAGATTGCCTGTAGTCAGACAGATAGGAAGAGGAGCTATGAATAGGTAATAAGGATGGTAAACTTCCAAGCTGGCAGCTTTTTTCACATCCTTCTGAACCAAGCAGCTTAAGACCTGCCCTGTTTACACAACAGTTATGGGCCAATCAACCATCAGGTCTTTCTTCAAACTGAACAACCCTAAGTTACAGGAGTAAAGACTCCTGAGAGACTTAAAAAGAACATTTTTTTTTTTTTTAATAAAATCCATTGGTCTAAATGAGCCTAGATTTTTTTTTGGCTTCCCCAAGTTTTTCCTCTGCTTGGCAGAGGGTATTTTTCTCTGTGTGCTTGCTGCATGCATGTGTTTCCTCACCCCCAATAAATGCCTTTCTTCAACTGTTGCTGCTGTCTGTTGCAGTCTGCTGTGTTCTCTGATGCTACCTGTCAACTTCAAGATTTCTTGCCTTTTAATTTGTCAACTGGCAGAGATAACAAACCTCATTAAACCCCCTACGTGGTAACAAAAACACAACATGATAAGCCTCTGAACTACTGAAGGTGCAAAAATGAAATTAAATTCTCTTCTGCCAAACTGACTGTAGAAAAATCTTTCTTCTTAGAAAGTCCTTTTTCTCAACAATTTTGCGTTCTTCAGTTGCAGCTCCAGCTTTTGTTTCTAGATGGACACTGCTCATCTGTTCCAAATAACATTTTATTTTTCAAGTGTTAAGACTCATGGTTATTTCTCTCTATAAAACTCTTTGTTTCTTGGTTTTGTTTTGAGACAGGATTTCTTTGGGTAGCCTTGGCTGTCATAGAACTAACTAGTTTTGTAGACCAGGCTTGCCTTGACCTCACAGATCTGCCTGCTTTCTGCCTCCCAAGTGCTGGGATTAAAGGCGCACCATACAGCTTCCATACAATTCTCCCTTGAGGGTTTTTTCTTTTTTCTTTTTCTTTCTTTCTTTCTTTCTTTCTTTCTTTCTTTCTTTCTTTCTCTCTCTCTCTCTTTTTCTTTCTTTCTTTTTTTTGTGGTACAATTCCTATTTTTTCCATTTATTTGTTTATTTATTACAATTTATTCACTTTGTATCCCAGCTGTGGCCCCCTCCCTTGTACCCTGGCAATCCTGCCCTTGCCCCCCCTTCCTCTTCTTCTCCCATGTCCCTTCCCCAGTCCACTGATAGGGAAGGTCCTCCTCCCCTTCCATCTGACACTAGCCTATCAGGTCTCATCAGGACTGGCTGCATTGTCTTCTTCTGTGGCCTGGTAAGTCTGCTCCCCCCTCAGGGGGAGGTGATCAAAGAGCCAGCCATTGGGTTCCTATCAGAGACAGCCCCTGTTTCCCTTAGTAGGGAACTCACTTGGACACTGAGCTGTCATGGGCTATATCTGTGCGGGGTTCTAGGTTATCTCCATGCATAGTACTTGTTTGGAGTATCAGTCTCAGAAAAGACCCCTGTGCTCAGATTTTTTCACTCTGTTGATTTCCTTGTGGAGTTCCTGTCCCCTCCAGGTCTTTCATCTCCACCTTCTTTCCATAAGATTCCCTGCACTCTGCCCAAGGTTTGGCTATGAGTCTCAGCATCTTCTTTGATACCCTGCTGGGTAGAGTCTTTCACAGAGCCTCTGTGGTGACTCCTGTCCTGTTCCTTGCCTTATAAGTGGATATTAGACATAAAATATAGGATCAACATAGTAAAATCTGTACACCTAAAGAAGCTAGGCAAGATGATCAATACTCATTTTTTAAATAATGTATTTATTTGTATTTTTGTACACTGTTGTTTTGCCTCCCTGTATGTCTGTGTACCAGATCTCCTGGTACAGGAGTTACAGACAGTTGTGAGCTGCTATGTAGGTGGTGGGAACTGAACCTGGTTCCTCTGGAAGAACAGCCGGTGCTCTTAACTACCAAACCATCTCTCCAGACCTCTCCTGTGAGTTTTTGAGGTCTCTCTGCATTACTCATCTTTCCCTGTTCCCTTTCAAGCACCATTGCTTTATGTTTATTATATGTAACTTAGAATGACTAAATTGCTGTACAGTAAGTCCTCTAGAGAGCAAATTCAGAGGTGGAAATTTTAATAGAAAGTAGCCTAAATTTCTAGATTAATAATTGAAAGCAAAAGATGTGCGTGTGTTTCAGTCCATCTGGGTAACTGAAATAGACCACAGAAATCAGAGAACATAGATTACAAACAACCTAACTTTATTTTCCATGGCTCTGGAAGCCAGAAGGCCAAGGTCAGGCTGTCACCAGGGTGGGCCTGAGGAGGGCTGCTTCCTGATTCACTGAAGGAATGTTTTACTATCAACACACGACGAAAGAATTCTCCGGTATCCTTTACAAGGAAAGCAAAGTACTGATAAAAACCACCAAACAGAAGCACTTTCTGCCCATACAAGAGTTCCGAAAGAGCTGTGTCTACCAAGGGTGACTTATGAACATGTCCGTGACTGTGGAGAGCTTCGAATACTACAGGTCTGAGAACCTAATTATAATTTCTCTCAGGCTATCTCTACTCCCTCAAAGAGCCATTTTTCCCCATCTCTGTGTCAAACTTGAATAACAGATAAAAACATTTGAAAGGTATAAACTTAACAAAACCCAATTATGCAACAATGGAAGGGCCAAGAACGCTATCAGATGGTCTCTGAGGCTGATAGCTGAGATTCCTCTGCCTGTGGTAGGGATGTTTCCATCAATGTATTTTTTTTTAATGCCTTGATTCATAACTTTCTTTGTTGTTACTATGAAAATTCCACAAAACTGCTTACATGTTACTTACATACACTGTGTGTGGGGAGACATAAATCTATGTTTCCATACCGTGGCCGCTCATATTTTGCTCCAGAAAAAAACATGCCTTTTATTCATTTGAAATGAGAACTGTTTCTTTCTATGGCAATTTTAATACATGGATTTATGTGTAACACAAGATTTAGTCTATAGACATAAAAGGCAGATCCAGTAGACCTAAGAGTTCAGCTCTAACATAGTCATAACACCATCATCTCCAAGGAACAAAATACTAAAAACAAAGCTAAAGGCAGAATCTAAAATACCTTTAAGGATCTGAGAGCAAACAAAACATAACCAAAGTTCTAGACCAGGATCCTTTCAAAGCAAACAAGCAAATTGGATATCTTAAATGAAATAAATTGAAAGCAGACTCAAAATGTATTTATAAAATTAGGATCCTTAACCAGAAAAGAATAAACAAATGGACTGTTGACCAAAATAAGAGAAGTCTGGATTCCTGGAAAGAATTTACACAACCCACCTGAGGACATACAGCAGATGGGCCTGGATTTTTTATTCACAGTGGTAGAATGAGCTCCAGATCTTATAAATTTCCAAGGTCAGCTGACACACAGTAGTAGATTTAAAGTACTTAAGTGATGAAATAGTAAATTTAAGAGAGGATTACACTTTCAAATTTTCAAATCTTTTCTGCTGAAACAGAAAAGATAAATCAACTATGAGAAAGATCTATTTATTACTAGTTTTGTTCAAGGCCATCCTTAGTTTCTAACCTGCTTTTCATGTATCTAAGGGAGGTGATGGGACCTTCTGCAGGCACTCTGGGAAACTGCCTTCAGCAATGCTCAGAGCACTTCCTCTGGGCACTTCCATCTTGTGTCTGAAGTCCTGCTCATATCTGCAGACAGGAGTCTTCAAAGACCCTGCTGTTATTCTTTGCTAAGTATATCATGAGACAAGACAGACCTGTCTCAGAAGATACATTTGAGAAATGATAAATATGAACTAACATGTTTTCACTGGCTAGAAGGAAAAAAAAAAATCAGGTTTCCCCACTTTGTTTATACAGGTGTTAATGCCTGATAAAGAATGTCTTTTTATTGTTGTTATAGTTGAAGAAACAGGAAGTGCAAGTAATTGTAAATGTCTGGTTCTGTGATTGAAACTTCTTCAGACACAGAAAGTATGTGTTACAAAGCAATTAACTGCATCACTTAGGAGTGATGTGTGTGTGTGTGTGTGTATGTGTGTGTGAGCACATGCTCCTCTAGTGCACTTGGTTTGTGTTTCCTTGCTTATTTCAGCTGATTTGGTATACAATCTTTTATCTCTCCAAAATGACCAAAGTTGCTGCATACCATGTGTTTTTAAAATGTTTTGATTCAAATAAAAAAAAATGTTTTGATTCTTAAATCAGTTTTCAACATGTAGTGAGGTCTTTTAAGTTTTTTTAAAACTAATCTTCCAATGCTTCTAATTCTTAAACTTTTAATTCTTTGCTCAGTTCCTTTCATCTAGCAATCCCCATTGTTGGGATCAGTAAGCAGGCACTTCTATGGCCAGCTCCAAGGGACCTGATAGACCGGTTATCAGGCAGTTGTGAAGACACCTAGACCACCTGCTGATCACCTAAAACTACGTGTGCATGTCCCTGGGTCACCCTATAAGAGAACTGGGGCCCTCCCCTTTCTCTCTCTCTTCTTCCTCTTCCTCTCTGGCTCTCTCTCTCTCTCTCTCTCTCTCTCTCTCTCTCTCTCTCTCCCTCTATCTCCCTCTCTGTAACCCCCTTCCCCTAATAAACCTCCCACGTGGAACCGATCTCGTGGTGTGATTTGTGGACCCGCGTGTAACCTTCACATTTGCACATTTCCTAACACCCATCCCACTTTTAAAAAACAAAACAAAACAAAAAACCAAGGGTCTTACTCTGAAGCCTTGGATGGCCTTGGACTCATTGAAATCTGTCTGGGATTAAAAGTGTTTGCCACCACACCCAGCTTTAAATCCCTGTCTTTCATTTTTTTAGGTTTATATTCTCCCAGAGCACAGCATAAGGGTTTCTGGGAAAAACTTGTCAAAGGAGTCTCCTTGGCTTTAGTTGTAGTGCCTGACAGGCAGCAAGCTATTGATCACCGTGAAGACACATGCTAGCTGACATGTATGTGGCTACACCAGAGTGACCCACAAGTGACCAAGAAGACAGCAATCTTGGAGCAGAAGATTGAAGTCACAGCAAGAGTCTGGCAAAGCCTGAGAAATGGAGCAAGCAACGGTAAATATTCAAGGAGGGATCACTAGCCCCCATGCTTCTGTTACGCGGAGGCTTCAGTTTTGGTGCATGAGATTATGTGGTGCATGTGTAGAAAATATAACTGTGTGTACACACCTGTTTAAAGTGTGATTTTCTTTTTCTTTTTAAATTAATTAATCTCTTATTTACTTTTAGTGGCGATCGTAGGCCCCTCCCTCCTCTCTTCCTGGTCCCATCCTCCCTCTCTCTTCCTCTTACCCCCCTCTTATATCCTCAGAAAAGAGGACACCCCCTCAACACACCCCAGCACGTCAGGTCCCATCAAGATTGAGCGTGTCCACGTCCCCTATGGTCTGACGAGGCAGCCCCACCAAGTGGAAGTGATTGAAAAGCAGTCAACGGAGTCCATGTCAGAGACAACCTCTGCTTCCCTGAATAGGGAGCCGCATAAAGACCCAGCTGCCCATTGGCTACATCTGTGTAGGGGGCCTAGATCTAGTCCATACATGGTCCTTGTTAGTGCTTCAGTCTCAGCAAACCCCTCTGGACCCTGGTTAGTTGGCTCTGTTGGTCTTCTGGTGGAGCTCCTGTCACTTCCAGGTCCTTCCCTTACACTTTTCCACAAGACTTCCTACATTTCACCCAATTTTCGGCTGAGTCTCAGTATCTGTTTCGAAACCTCTCAGAACTCCTCCTGTCTGCAAGCATAGCAGAGTATTGGTCCCTGAGTTCAGTCTACCATATCTTGTCTAATGGATGAACTTGTTCAAACAAAGGGCACTGACAAAAAAAAAAATAATAATTCCATTCATTTACGTCCTTACCAATGCTTCTTATTTTCAGACATCTAATTTTTAGCAGTTTTGTGATGGGGGCTCATGCGTACTACTTACTCTATTTTGCATCTGTAAGGCTCTGCATTTCTTTACATGCTCTGAGTTGGCTCTCTCTGTAAAGCCTCTGTATGAATTTAAATAACAATTTCAGAACATCTGGTTCATTGACTAAAAGCAATCTCTGCATAACTCACTGGAGAATTAGAATTCATTCCCAATTATATGAATGAGTCTGTGGTAGTCTAACATAGTAAGAAAGAGGGGAGTTTAGCCTCAGACATGATTTATATTCCTCTAACATCTAGTTCTAATTAGTGCAGAATCTTTTTTGAATCTCTTGACAAAGTCTGGTAATAATACATACTTGGCTTTTAAATTATCTTTATAAAATGGCTTACTGTGATGCTATTCTCAGGTGTTAAAAGCATTTAAAGGACTGAAGTACCAAAACAATTTAACCAGAAATCCTGGAAAATATCCCTCTCTCTCTCTCTCTCTTCCTCTCTGTCTCTGTCTTTCTCAATGAACACATCCAAACATCACTAGAGCTTTGGAATCTCAGAGTTCATATAAATTGCTCCACACTCATCCACTAGATGAACAAAAGCTCACATCCTTTGTCACACAGAATGGTGGAGGCTGACAATCTTGTTTTATACAGGATGGTGGAGGCTCACAATCTTATTTTATACTGATGATGGAGGATGACAATCCTACTTTACATAAGGCGTTTAGGGTAATTAAGATTTAAGTGGTTCAGAGAGATGAAAAAGAAACACATAAAATCAAGACTGCAGCGACAGCTGGAAGTATACTTGTGAGTACCTAGGTTTGTTGTTGCTTTGTTTTGTTTTTCGAGAAAGGGTTTCTCTGTGTAGCCTTGGCTGTCCAGTAACTCACTCTGTAGACCAGGTTGGCCTTCAACTCCGAGATCCTTCAGCCTGGATTAATGGCATGAGTCACCACTGCCCAGCCAAGTAACTGCTTTTTAAGTAAGAAAAACAAATTTTATATTCAAAGATCTGAGAGCTACCTTTATTCTAAATTAAAAAAAAATATTTTTAAAGATTTATTTATTATGTATACATGCCAGAAGAGGGCACCAGATCTCATTTTAGATGGTAGGGTGCCACCATGTGGTTGCTGGGAATTGAACTCAGGACCTCTAGAAGAGCAGGCAGTGTGCTCTTAACCTCTGAGCCATCTCTCCAGCCCCCTAAATTTAAATTTTGTAAGAGAATTTTATTTTTATTTTTTGAGACAGAGTCTCTCCAAATAGTTTGACTTAGAACTCACTATGTAGATCAGGCTAGCCTAGAACTCACCAAGATCAAGCTGACTCTGCCTCCTGAGCACTAGTATTAAAGGTGTAAATCACGATGCCCTACAATACTATGAATATAACAGAAAATGGGAAACCCCTTGGAGATGGTAACAGTGAAGTGACAGATGTAACACATGCACCAGGCTCTACTGAAAGCAACAGCATTAATGTGAATGAAGCAATTGCTATCTTGCTATCTTGTCCTGATTGTTCCCTGACTCCATTTTGTGTATGCTTAGGTGCTTTTGTTTTTGTTATTAAAGTCCTAAAGAGTCATGTTCACTTTTGCAATATGCACTCTGGAATTTCCATGATCCTGACCATAGTACCCAGATATGTAACCAAAACAACTGATCGCTCTGACAATACAAATGGTACAAGATTCTCTCGACCTACACTTGATAATAATGTCATTGTGGTTTTTATCTTTAAAAATCCTGAGCTTTAAGGCTGAGAATTCTTTGGGGCTATCACCTGTTCTCTATTGCCTGATATGGCAATATGGCCTATATGCATGGTGGTCTGTAGCTTTCCCAACTGGACTATAATAAATGCTAATTAAGAATGTGAACAGAGACTGCCAGTTCCAGCCCCACTTCCTCTGCTCCTGGAGCTGCTGCTGCAGCTTCTTCTTTTTAAACCGGGACTTCTGGATATGGACCAGTACCTGGAGATGATGTGGCAGAGCAAGTAACTTCTTGAGAAACCCCTGACGCGGCCAGGTGGTGCTTGTGATCTGCTTTTGGAAGAGCTGACTCTCCAGCCAGTATCAATGACAGCAACAGTGTGTGGGGACATACATCGACAGTTTATGATCTTTGTGAACTACGCAGAATTGAAGGTAAAGTTCCTGATACAGTTACACATCTATGGGTTAGTGACCCGTCCTGCAGGTCTGTCCCCGGAGATCCTGAATGGGGGAGTGGGAATGGAAAAGGGGACAAGGGCATGAGAAATGAAGACCAAGACAGGATCTCTGATCAAAGTCTCCGTTTATTCGAATTTTCCATGCAACTATATAGGCAGAAGCGGAAGGAATGTAATTGTCTTTGGCAGGGTTACTAAGTGACTAGAAATCACAGGATGGCACACCAAGATGTGCTAATAATGGTAATTTGGAAAGTTCCTCAGAAGAGTTACTTAGGAGGCCCTGAAGGAGAGGAGGATTGAAGGCATTTCAGGAAGATGATCTTATCGAAAGCCCCAGGTCAGCCAGGAATGCACTATTGTATCCAAACAGTGGTCTGGTCAAGCCAGATGCCAAAATTCAGGGGGCAGCAAGGTGCCAGAAGGCCCCCGACAGGTTAGTATGTAGACAGATGTTGCTAAAATTTGGAGTCCTTCACTTATGTTCTTGTACTAAAAGCTAAGTGGCCTGATCATATTACCTATTTTAAAGAGGAAACCAGGAGAGAGGATAGATAACATAGGCATGTTAATTGTATGATGTGTGCCAAACAAAACATGGAATTGCTAATGTCTGGAGATGATGTACCAAAATTTTGACATGCTCACAGTGACAGCTTTAATAGATGAGTACATTTTGTGTATTTCATGGTGGTTATCTCCTTATGTCAAAACACTGGATCAAATTCAAATCATTGAATTAATCAGGAAATTACTCACAAAAGATCATTTTTGAGACCTGTTGTGGACAGAGCCTGAAGGTATAGACACTTGGGCAACCAGTCCCAAAGGAAGAGTTTAGCTTTTGGGAACAAAAGTCAGAAACGAGTTTGTTTCAACAGTTTAAAATCCATCTGTAGAGCACATGAGCTTGTATACAAAGGCTCCAAGTTTCTGTTGACAGGAAGCTGCTCATAACTATTGCTACTGTGGAAACAATGCTTCCATCATGGTCTTCAAAGGTGTCATTATGAGAGAAACAGAGCTATACTGGACAGCTCTAGGCTCAGAACGTGCTGTTCCTCCCAAGATCATTCTGTATCTCCTTGGAGTCTTCTGCCATCCCATTGGCTTATTATTTGCCCTCTTTTACACCAACTTTCTTGTACCACTTTCTACAACATACTTTTTATTGAGCATTTTGTGGCTGAAATTCTGCCTTTTGCTTAAAAAATTAACTTGTCTAAATTTATAGTTTGTTAGATGTCAATAGCAGTTTTTCTGTCAATTCTGTCGTTCATCCTTTCCCACCTTAGACCTGTTTGAGAAGATTCACCGTAATACTCTTAAGAAGAAATGTCTTAATTCTCATATTGCTGCATGTAGCCTTGGTAGATTTGCTCTTCTCAGACGATAGAAGTATTTCCTTTATAAAAATCCAATTAACAGTTAACTGAAATACTCCTCATTCTGTATCATTCAGCCTTATGCTTTAGTAAGGTAAGTTTTTTTTTATTATTATTATTAATTACACTTTATTCATTTTGTATCCCCCCATAAGCCCCTCCCTCCTCCCCTCCCGATCCCATTCTGCATGCATGCCCCTCCCCAAGTCCACTGATAGGGGAGGTTCTCCTCTCCTTCTTTCTGATCTTAGACTATCAGTTCTCATCAGGAGTGGCTGCACTGTCCTCTACTGTGGCCTGGTAAGGCTGCTCCCCCCTCAGGGGGAGGTGCTCAAAGAGCAGGCCAATCAGATTATGTCAGAGGCAGTCCCTCTTCCCATTACTATGTAACCCACTTGGACACTGAACTGCCATGGGCTACATCTGTGCAGGGGTTCTAGGTAATCTCCATGAATAGTCCTTGGATGGAGTATGAGTCTCTGGGAAGTTCCCTGTGTTCAGATTTTCTTGTTCTGTTGCTCTCCTTGTGGAGAGGATAGTAAGGTAAGTTTTAAGAAATGTCTGCAGCAAAGTTGTCCAGTGGACAGGATGTGTGAACTTCACTGTCCTTTGCTGGATAATGTTCTTAAAGGATAGAAAATAAATTTGTCTAAAGGGCAAATATCCATATGTGAAAGAAGTCTGGCCAGATACTCAGTGGTTAAGAGGGGTCAATGCTCTTTTGATGACATAGAAGCTCAAAAGTTTCTAATTCCAGGGTCACGGGATTGGGCACCTTCGTTGGGACATGGCAGCACCATTGGTCTCCTGAACACACAGCCACTGTGGTTTCATGCACAAGACATGCACAGGACCAAGCCAAGCAACATTCCAGTATTCATCAGAGAGGATTTCACCTATTGATAGCTGAGGAGCTGTTAGCCGTTGCTGTTTTCTGGGGAGGAAAGCAGGTTTTCTTTAAGGATGAGGCTCATGGCAGGTGGACTATGCTCCAAAGCATGATTCTACGCACAAATTGAAATCAGTGAGGTATAAAATAGATTTAAAGGAGATGAACTGTAGGGAGGAAATAGACCTGGAAGGAGAAAGGAGAAGCAGTGGCATGCGAATATAATGAAAATACACTGTCTACTTGTATAAAATTCTCAAAGAATTAGAAATGTCACATTCAAAATGAAATAGGAATCGTATGGGGAAGCAGATATCATAGACTGCTCAGTTGTGTGATTGTTTAGGGCCTGCTGTTACTAGTGTACACAAGCAAATGATTGCTGCACTACTCTGAAAGAGTCAGTCACCATGCAGTGGGGAGATGAAAACACAGACATCAGTTTCTCATTAAGGTTGTTGGACTGAAGGCAATTGTGTAAGTGCTGTGCTCAGCACCCTTTCAAAGGCTCTTAGCTAGAGAAGGAAATTGCTTCATGGGAAAGTAGACCTAATACCACTCCCATAAACTGGCCATGAGATCAAATATATGTATTTTCTTCATATATTTAAAAAAAAAACTGTGCTGACATAAGTAAGCTCTACCATTTCTTTCAGGGGAATGCACTGCATCGAGGAAACAGATGTAGATAAAAGAAGAGGTTACTCCATTATTTTAAACTACTTATTTTAGTTGTGTGTATTAATTAGTTTGTTAGGGCTGACAAAACACTACAAACTGGATGCTTAAGCAACTGAAATTTATATTCTCGTGGTTGGGGTGTATAAAACTCCAAGATCAGATTATAAGCATGGTTAGGTTTTTTGAACTCTCTCTCCAAGGCTGGCACATAATCTTACATGCCCATTTCAACATAAAAGCAGCAGTTAAATTAGACGAAGGCCTGCATCAAAGATTACATTTTAACTTACACTTTTTTTCGGAAGCAGAAATGATTCAAGTGTTGATTTTAAATGTCCATTGGTACATTCACAACAGAGTGGAAACCAGGGAAAGAAGCAAAGTAAGGTTTCTGTACGATTTGGACAAAGAATGATATACTTGTGAAGAAACGGTGAGCCCTGTGATCTGGGTAAGGGTCAGTCAATTGCAGGAAGGTCAGTAAGAGGAGGAATGAAGGGATATGAAGCAAGCAGAAGGTAAAGGCTGTTTTAGAGGGTGCTTTGTATGACTCCAACATTGCACCAATTCCCAGTTACTGGTGAGAAGAATTGCTTTTTCACCTGTTACAAGAGAGGCAGCCTCCTCATCAGAGTCTTCCTAAGTTGCTGCAGTTCTGATGGCTCTCGCTACGCTTGTTCTCCTCAAGCACCCTCAGCTCACAGTGGTCCATCTGGCATGTCTGCACATCTTGGGTGGCAGCTCTTAACTCCTCATTTCCTCTGTAAGACACGACCTTATAGCACAAGTGCATCCCATCTCATGTGCTTTTGTTGTGGTCAAATGGCCTTTCTCTATTGCTGCTTTTCAAAGAAGCTGTTAGCTTTCATAAATCTTCCAACTCGTAGGGCCAAGAAATGCAAGTGACTAGGTTAATTTTCCTTTGATTCTTAGATTAAGACCAGGTATTTTTTAAAAACCACTGTATCATAAATTCATTTAGGATAATTACTTTATTTGTTTATTAGTTTTTGAAATTAAAATATAATTTTATCAGTTGTTCTCCTCTTTCTCCCTCCTGTTTCTACCATGTCCATCCTTCTAACTTGATCTTAAATCCTGTCTTCTTTTTTTATTACTGTCACACAGACACACACACACAAATAAACATATAAAAACAGTTTAGTGTTGGGTGATATATTTGATTTCAAAGCTAACAACTTGGTACTGGATAACCAATTACGTGGATCATCCCTGGGAAAGACTGTTTCTCTCCCTCTCAGCATTCTGTGTCTACGGATTGGTGCCTGCAAGAATCTCCTTTCATGTTTCCTGCTTCCATGTTAGCATGTGTATTGGTGAGGTATTTTTTGTTTTGTTTTTCTTCTCTTTTCCTCTCTCTCTCTCTTTCTCTTTCTTTTTGTTGCAGCAATAGGCTACCCTGTCTTGCTTACTCAGTCATATTGTTAAAAGTATCTTAGGTGAAACTTCCCCATAATTTCTTGGAGACACAATTCCACAACAGGCTTCCTGGTCCTCTGGCTCTTAAAGTATTTGTTCTCTCTCTTCTAGGATTTTTCCTGATGTTTAGATGCAAGCAATATGATTAGATATTAGAAAGGCTATGTGAGTTGGTTTATGGATTTTATTTACTTTACAGATTGTTTTCATCCTTTGACTGCTTTGTGTCTTTGCTTATGAGGTTTGTTTCTTGGAGACAACTGATAATTGGTTCTTGTTCCTGAAACAGCTCTCTCCCTCCACCCCTCCCAATTCCTCCCTTCCAACCCCTTCTCCACACATGCCCCTCCCCAAGTCCACTGATAGGGGACGTCTTCCTTTCCTTCCTTCTTATTGGTTGAGGCCATATACACTTAAAATGCTCAGTATTTCCCTTGTTTTTGCTAATTATTTTTCTGGTTGTGGGATTACTGTTCCTTTCTTTCTCTCCTATTTTTATTAAATATCTTCTGGTTTACTGTGTTGAACATTTTGGATTCTCTCTCTCTCTGTCTGTCTCTCTTTTTTCCACCTGTTCCTTTCATCAAATTTATTCTTTTACATATGCTCATGATTAAGATTGCCTTCATTTATTTTCTATGTACATTATTTCTTTAAAGATAAGAGATTAATGGTCACAAACTGCCTTATATTATGCTTGTGTTGAAATGTTCTTATTTCTCCATTTTAAAAGACTCTAATCAACACAAGTAGGCAATTAATCAGTGCTTAAAATATATTGTTACATGATGTGCTTGCCTCCACAGGTGAGCTATTTTTCTCTTATAGCTTTTAATGTTGTTTTGTGATATCTTCACTGAATGGTATGTTTTTTTAAATTCTTTTTTAAAAAAATTTTATTAATTACACTTTATTCACTTTGTATTTCCCCTGTAGCTCCCTCCCTCCTCTCCTCCCAGTCCCTCCCTCCCAACCCCTTCTCCATGCATGGCCCTCCCCAAGTCCACTGATAGGGGAGGTCTTCCTTTCCTTCCTTCTGATCCTAGTCTATTAGGTCTCATCAGGAGTGGCTCCATTGTTTTCCTTTGTGGCCTGGTAAGGCTGCTCCTCCCTCAAGCAGAAGTGATCAAAGAGCAGGCCAATCAATTCATGTCAGAGACAGTCCCTGTTCCCATTACTATGGAATCCACTGAACTGCCATGGGCTACAACTGTGCTGGTTTTTTGTTTGTTTTTTTCTTTTTTTCTTGTTCTGTTTTGGGCATTAAATACCCTTTTGTTTCTCTAGGTATGGAAAACTTTTCTGTCATAATTTTATTAAATAAAATTTTATATATTTTGCTTCTGTATATACATATGGAATGTATGTGTGCCTATTTGTATGTACGTGTCTTATAGTGTGCATGTATGTGTGCCTATGGGGGTCGGAGTTTGACATCAGGTGCATTTCTCCATTGCTCTCTCCATTATTTTTTGAGGCACCGAATCCTGAGTTCTTCTGTTCGCTAGACTGGCTGTCTAGCAAGATCTGGAATTACACCTTTCTTCACACCCACAGCCCCAGCATTAGAATAACAGGTACTTAGCATCATTCAGACTTATATGTGAGTTGCTGCATTCTGGGAATCTGAATTCAGTCCTTAATCTTTTCTTTATTTTTCTATTTTTATTTTTTAACTTTTATTATTAATCACACTTTATTCACTTTGTATCCCCCCATAACCTCCCTCCTCCCCTCCTAATCCCACCTTCCCTCCCTCTTCTTCACGCATGCTCCTCCCCAAGTCCACTGATAGGGGAGGTCCCCCTTTCCTTTCTTCTGATCTTAGTCT
The DNA here is from genome assembly GCF_030254825.1 of Meriones unguiculatus. NCBI lineage: Eukaryota > Metazoa > Chordata > Mammalia > Rodentia > Muridae > Meriones > Meriones unguiculatus. The sequence continues at coordinate 5,841,919 of NC_083368.1, read as the reverse complement.
ATCAGATCTCATCATCTATCAGAGCTCATCAGGACTGGCTGTATTGTCATCTTCTGTGGCCTGGTAAGGCTCCTCCCCCCTCAGGGGGAGGTGATCAAAGAGCAGGCCAATCAGTTTATGTCAGAGGCAGTCCCTCTTCCCATTACTATGGAACCCACTTGCAGTCCTTAATCTTTAATGTGGAAAGCATTTTATCTAGTGAGTCATCTCCCCAGTCCTAAAGTATTTATACATTTAGTATTCATCTTATCTTTCTTCTTCTTCTCCTCCTCCTTCTTCTTCGGATTCCTGAGTTTGTTTTCTTGACTTTGGAAGTTATGGTCACTCCCCTTTTATTCTTTATTGATGTTTGAATGTATTATTTCATTAACCTTGCTTATTCCTGATACTCTTTTTTAGCTTGGGAAAATTTATTGGTAATTCTCTTCATTTATATTTAATCAATCGAGTTTTCATTCCCAATATTTTTATTAGTTTGTACTTACAAACTCTTAATTTTCTTCTTTTTCTTCATGTTGCTAACTTTTAAAACACATATCATTCTCACCCATTTTCTTTATGCTGCCAACTTCTCAGGTCCTGGACTCGATTTACCTGTTATTTTGTACTCTGTTAAAATCTGTTTCTTACTAACTTTGAACTCCCTGGCATGTTATTTCTGTCAGCATCCTTTACTACAGTTCAGACAGTGTGTGATAGTTGGAAGAAATCACATTCCCTTTCTTCTTCATGATTGTTTCTGGGTTGTGATTTGTTCATCTGTTGTTTTGGATCTTTCTTTAGTTTCATTTGGGATCTTCTTACTGGACAGACTAATTGTAAGGGCCTGTCCCCAAAAGTACTCACAGAGAGAAAGCAGGCTTCTTGTGTGTGTTCCTCTTGAAGCTGGCTAGAAGTCAAGCAGTGACAGCCACTCTCAAAGCTGAGGCCTCCTTGTCTGACATCAGTTGTGGTGTGACAAAGCTGCAGTTTTCTGCTGCAGGTCAGTATTAGACCTTCATGTTTTGCGGGTAATTTTTAAAGGCTATTGTGTATCAATATAATCAAATAAGTTTTCTTACCATTGCCATTAACTCAGTGCAGTGGTTCATTTTCATTTATAGACTGCCTTAGCTGATATGAACATGTTTTAGATTCATTTTATGCCTCAGTTGCTAAGACAGTTATGAAGAAAGCTTGAAACCCCATTTTAAATGATTCTTGCACAACAGTTCCTGGCAAACTGAACTGTTTCAGGGTTAAGCTTGGCAATCTCCATGTCAAGAATCTGACAGCCCCTGCAATTATTGTTAGAAGAAAGCTTGAGAGCATCCTCCTTCCTGATATTTGACGTGGTGCTTACAATCTAGCATTTCCTTCTTAATGTGATGAAAAAAGGGGGCATTGACAAAGAGCAGCAAGACCATAGAAATAATTTTTTTGCATCTTACAGAAAATAAATCAATGTGAGAATAACAGAGAAATAAATTTTAGCTCAAAATTAGCAACAATATATGCTTCAAAATTGCATAAACTTTTCATCAGTTAATAATCCTTATGTCCAAAAGAGAGAGAGAGAGAGAGAGAGAGATGAAACACCAGACACCACTCTTATTCTTTCCATTTCTACTGTTAATATAATGAGATCGCTTGCCTTTGTCTAAGTTCTGAATGCAATTAATAATTTGTTTCCTACCTATGAAAAGAAATATGTAATAACTGAAATGGTGGGAGGTGCTTGTGTTTATATTTGTTTTTCATTTGTTTATTTATTTGGTTTTGTTTAGTTGTTCAGATATGGTGTTGCAATGAGCCCCTGGCCCTGATCTCTTCATTATCCTACCTCTAGCTGCTAGATGCTAAGAACACACCACAAAGTCTGACTCTCGGTCTTGCAGACACTTTTTAGTATTTGGTGGCTTTAAAGTCTGTGAAATACAACGGAGTAGTCGTTTTCAAGATTTTTGTTGTTGTTGCTGCTATTGTTTTAGTTTTTTTTTTTTTTTTTTGATTTTGGTTGGTTTTGCTTGCTTGCTTATTTGTTTGAGACAGGGTTTCTGGCTGGAGTCGTAGACCAGATCTGTAGCCAGGCTGACCTTGAACTTAGCGATGAAGCACCTGCCTCTGCTTTTCTGGTTCAGGAATTAAAGGCATGAGCCAGCACACCTAGGGACAATTCTAGTTTTATTCTCCTTCAATGTACTGATATTTTCAGCATCATCAAATTAATTTTCTAATGTAAGAAAGCAACATGAGAACTTTTTACTGGTTTTCTATGAAGAAGCAGAAACGTTCTCCTCCATTTAAAGACAGTGATACACTGATGTTGCACTGGCCTTTTCCAGGGTTTTTCTTGACTAATGGCTTACGGTCTAGACTAGCCTGTCACAGCACAAAAATGGAATTTGACAACTAATTTCCAGACTTCTACCTTTGTCTGAATATGCACTAACTTTGCATTTCTAACTCTATTCATGATAGATTGAGTAGGCCAAATAACAAAAGCTTTCATTACTACTACTTTATTCCAAAGATATACAGAAATATTGATGAAGGACCTTCTCTCCAAGAGATAACAGACATGAGGAAGAAGGTGAAAGATGAAGGCTGAGGTGAGGAACCAGCAGACATTATTTCCTAGTGTGTTACACATTTGTAAAGGTGGGGTGTTAGGGTTAGCCTGAGGGCCAGAGATTAAATAAGGGAAATAGGTCAGATGTGGTGGCACATGCCTTTATTCCCAGCACTTAAGAGGCAGAGGGAGGAAGATCTCTGTGAATTCGAGACCAGTGTGCTCTGCATAGTGTGCCTGAGAGTCACCTGCATTAAAGTGACATCATTCTTCAATTAATGCATTAAATTCATTCTTCTAAAATTTTGTCACAATATGGATGGAATTATGTCATAAAATATTAATATTCTTCTTAAAATAAAGTAAATGAATAAAATAAATATTTCAAATCTGTAAATATTTATGTTATAGTTTATATTCATACATGCAATTCTAAATAGAATGCTATGTTTATTTGATTAATATATGACAAACATAAGTAGAATTCTAAATTCTGGAATAACTGGTTTTTTTTTCAAACAGTCTGTTTTAGTTGAGGTTCATAACCCCTGTGAATTGCAAAAGTAGTTGAAAAATCCTATGTACAAAACTAGTTTCAACTATAGAGATTTAAAATCTAAAGATGCCAGTTGTAAAATATTCGTATAAGAACAAGTAGAGGATAAAAGGCATGTGTGATCTTTTGTTAATTTCTTTATTAATATTTACCTTGTTTTCTCTTTTTATTTTGCTTAACTATTGTTTCTATTTTTAAAATTATAAAAAATAGTTTATATCACAATTAAATCAGCCTCAACTTACTCCCATTTCCATTTTACTCTTTGCAATTACATTATCAGTGGGTTGGTTTAATGTGCTTGCTTTTCATCAACATTTATTTAAGATATCTTCTTATAGTGGATAACTATATATAGTGTATATTTATGTATGTATGTGTGTATATATACATAAGTATATTGTATATACATACATACATTACACACACACACAAAATAGTGGATAAAAATATCTAGCAAGGTCACATGTAACCTTCACCTAAAGCACGCATACAGAAATCTATGTGGATGGATTTTGTGATTTTCCTAGACCAGAGATTTGTGTGAAAAAAAGCTTCAGAAACTTGACCAAAATGCACAACTGAGAATTATTTTAGTGTCTTAAAGTTTGTTTCACAACACCCTACTCAAACTCTCTTAATAAAACGCTCCTGCCACTCTCCTCAAACCTCTTAATAAAACGCTCCTGCCGCTCTACTCATGTTTGCGCCAAGTGAGCATGCCAAACTTTTTTTTTTCCAAATAAAAAAATTATTCTATTAGATAAACTGAATTTTAAAATTTTGCAACACCATGCCCTGAAATTGAGAGACAGTGCACTATGACACTCCTGCAAGATTCGTTTCATATATGTAACATATTATATATGTCATATATATACATATATATACCTATGTTCATAAGCATCCTGAGATCGTTTAAAGTAACTGTTGCCATCATCGCTAAGTGAAGAATGTCAGAAACATCAAAAACAAATGTAACAAAAGTGCTGAAGATTGCCAAGCAAATGCTGTGTGATTGACGTAATCCTGCAGAGCTTTGAGTTAGGCACATTCAGTTATTATTCACTTTACTGGAGATGAAGCAGAGGCTGAGACTGAAAAATAAGCACAGGTCACACAGCAGGGTAAGACAGAGCCCGGGGTAGGCTTAACAATCCTGTTTGTAAAGCTACACGTTCTACTTCAAACAAGTTTAATCAATTTAGAACTTAATTTAATTAATTTTTTTCCAGTTTGCTGGAGTGAGGATGGAATTTTTATGTTATGAGGCAAGGCCTTGCTTTGGCACTTAGACAGTCTTGAACTGCTGATCTTCCTGTCTCAGCTTGAGTCTGGGATAGCAGTCAAGAGTTACAAAGAAAGATAGGGGAAGATGCTTTCAATGTGACATCTGAAAATTCTTGAGTTAGAGAAGGGTATCAAGATTTTACTGAAATGCCTTACCACCGAGCAAACTATGTGTATAAAGTGATTTCCAATTGAAGCAGCAGTGGCTACACTCTTGCTTGCAAGTGCCATTGACCTCATCATAGTAACATTTGTGGTTAATATGTTACATAAAGGATCTGTAGCTGCAATAAATTTGATTCTGGGGGAAGCAGAAAAGCATATAAAAATAGTTTTTAATTGGTTTGGTTTCAGGCTGTCTTGAAACTTACTATGTAGAGTTTAAAATTTCATGTAAGAATTAATCTTATTTCTTGGCAATGCCATTTCTGTTCATTGTTGTGGTACTGGGAATTGCAACCAGGGCCATCCTATGTAGGCCTGAGCTCTACCCCTGTGCTACATACCCAGCCTAGCAACACTATTTTAATATGTTCTTCGGTTAAGTGTCTTTGACACTACTGCAACCATTATTTGATATGAAACCGAAAAAAAAAAAAAAAGAATTACTATAGAACCCAAAGCTCAACACACACTTCCTGTTGAGTGTTCTTGTTCAAATACTCTTAGTTCCTGTGCCAGCCTTGAGTACCTTTGATGCCCAGGATAAAAGTTACATCTCACTTTAGAAGAGCCCAGCATTACAGATTTAATTGAATTGGCAAGTGCACAGGGGACAACAGGGTATTTCCCTGACATAGGGAACATTTTATCAACATTTAATAGCACTGTTAACTGTTTCTGGATTCTTATAATCTAAGCTGTGCAATTCTTCCTGGTACTTTCTGCTTAAAGTAATTTCCTTACTTTCTCTGTAATTCATACATTTATCTTCCAAGTCAGTTAGAGAAATGTGAAATAATTGTTTGCTCGGTGCTGACCTTTTAAAGTGCATGAAGTGGTCTCTGTGTCTGTCAACTTCCTACCAAATAACCAGGGAAGCAACTGATTATACAAATCTTCTTTTTTCTGCAGCAAATATATCATAAAACATATGTATATTAAATACTATTTTTATAAAGAAAAGTAGCAAGTAGGTGTTCAGAAATCCTCTCTGTTAAAATTTCAGTCATTTGTAAAGCATGTTGATTAGGCTTATACATTATCCTCATTCAAAAGTCTGTGGTTTTAATCGTGTTATTTTAATTGGAATAGGTTGTGAATTTGAAACAAAATAACAAGAATAGAGGTGGAAACAGGAGTTCTGTTGGCACTGATTTCAGCATAGACCCTTTCATTCCTCCTCACCCACTAACGGACTGACTTGCAGGAGCAGGAGCTCTGCACATTCAGAGGCATCAGACACAGGAAACCATATGGTGGTCCTTTCAAATAACTTTCAACAGTGGGATTTACTCTGCTGATTTCTGTGTCCTGATTATAAGTGTATTATTTCAAACCACATTGTTTTAAAGGGTGCTATTACTATGCCCTCTATTTATAGGTTTCCTTTCCCCAACCCTTTAAATATTTTTGACGTTCATGTATCTTTCCACAAGACAAATTCCTCACCTCAGTAAAATTAAATATTTTCTTGGTTAGGCTATATTTCATTTTAAAACTACATCTATAAAAATGCTGTTACTGTTTTTTAAAAGTGTAGCTCATAAATGGCTTAATTAATTTGTCTAGATAGCTACAGATGCTATGGAGACAGGACTGTTACTTTTATAAACAAAACAGAATTCAGACACATTCTGCATTATGTACAGTAAAGGCTAATTTTACAGCTCCTGGAGTAGCTACTACTTAGGTTTTGGATTACTTTGGGTCATTGACACATATGGGCTAAAAACAAGAGGGGACAGGGGAGGGCAGGAATTTATACATTCTCTAAATAAAGGCTTTTGAGAACATGTGTGAGGAAGGAACTGTGTCTGTGATGGGGAAAGGATTCATGGAAGGAAGAGTCTGAAGTGGAAGTCAATACAGAGATGACAATGAATGGAAGGAAGAGGAGGGCAGAGAGGTAGAAGGATGCAAAGAGGGGAAGAAGGAAAAGGAGAGAACAGGTGAAGAGCAGAAAAAAGATGTCAAAGGAAAACAAGTGCTGGGGTCCGTGTGGGGCATGGGGTGGGTGGGGTGGCTGGTGATGGGGCTTACAGAGAAACAGGGCAGAGCAAGTGAAGTCTTAGCCCTCCCTTTCCCAGGTGAGGCCACATGTGTGAGCATGGAGAAAGAGCCACAGAGAACAGAGGTACATCCCTACCCAGGGCTGTCTGGTGAACATGGAGGGCAAGATAGGAGAAAAGATGTGAGAAAGGAAAGAGAATTGCCCTCAGTTTTTCTGCTTTTCCACCAAAATTCTTAGAAAGCTACTCTGAGATGCTTTCACTGTGGCCTGGTTCCATATCCCTCAGCCTCCTTTAGGAAAGAAAGGGTAAGAGTTTCTCTTAGCTGAAGACAGAGAAGGATAGAACATTCTTCTGACAGCATGGGAATTAGCAGGTGTCTTGTCTTCTAAGCATCTTCCCCCAACTATCCACTTACTTATTCATGCATTTTCCCATGGCCATCACACCTTCTCCAAAAACAGATGCACACTGGAAATTCATACACTTTTCTGTAGATAGAAATTTGTTTCCTCTTGTCTTTTCAGAAGCTTTTTTATTTTTTTGGACTAAAAGAAGTATATATTGTTGAGGGTATTTCCTCATAAATATTTATAAAAATGTACTTTGTTTTCAGGCTTAACTAAAATCAATGTGGGTCTGTTTTAAAACCACAATTCTCATTAATATTTTGTTAGCCAAGATAGATAAGTTTTTTATATAACATTGTTTTCATTATTCTCACTCAGGGGATAGGAAAGGTGTCCTTTGCTAGCTTCCCTCACATGCCCAGCAGCGATGCTGGCTCTATTGTCGACATTACACTTGCTTCTGCTATCTGTGCTTTCTATTTAACACGGGGACCTTCCTTTCAAGGCCTCAAGGAATGTGCTGAACAACTAACTCTCCTTAAAGCAGGAAACCATTAATGAAAATTTAAGGAATAGTAAGTGTTCTCTTGTTAGACATATTGCCAAATTTTTAAAAAATAAGAGTGGTAAAATGGGAACACAGTGACACAGAACCTTTGAAGATGATGAAGTGCTCTGTCCTTCAGCCTGCTTTATGACATCACTGTTGAGCCAATCAAAGCAGCAACCTCACAAAGTCCAAAGAACAGTATCTTAGACTTGTTTTAAGACAAAGTTATAGATTTGCCGAGTGGTAGATGGAGTGAGTGAGCGTGATTTAAACTTCCTCTGCCAGCTGGTGTGTCGTGCGTTAAAGGTGGAAGCGACAGGACCGCTGAAAGTGTGAAGCCATTTAAAGCTCTACAGTAAACCCCAGTACACACTGTGTGACATATGCAGACTGTCTCAAAACAGACAAAGAATTCCACGTCTCTCTCATTGGCTGGAGGGAGGTTGACAAACTGGTCCCAGCATTCCCGCTCCAGTGATTTTCACTCTTTTACACTACCTCAGGATGTATTTGGCCACAATCTCAATCTCAATCCTGATCAACACAGCTGCCTTTTTTTCTCCTCCTCCCTTCTTTCTGCCACCACCCTTCTCTTTCTCCCACTCTTTCTTGACCATCTCTTTGTGTTCTGCCTGTGGCAGGAGAGTGGAGAGTGTGACCACAGCATCAAGAGCGTCATAAAAGCAGCTGCCCAGATATAAGAAAGATTAGTATATATCTCTAAGTAACAACAACAACAACAAACTTGGCAAAATTAAATTCTGCAGAATTAGTTACATGGAAAGGAGCAATTTTTGGAACCCTTTGCCTTTTGCACATATCTTGCCCTCAGGGTCACTCATCAGGGAGTTTGTCCATTAGTGGACATGATATATTACATTGACAAAACTATAAGAACATGTCAAGGCCACAGTAGCAGGATATTGTTAGAATGAAAAATGAAAAAAAAAAAAAAACAAAAGATACAGTCTGCTTTCCTTGTAACAGGCTCTATTAATGAGGACAACAGAATAGCTAAAACTAGCCATATTCCCTCTAGATATAGAACAATCAGGGGGTTTAGGGACTGTGAATTCTAATGTGTTTCCATTACAGTAAATAAATTGAACTTTACTAGGAATTTTTTTTATAGTTTGAAAACCTTCTGAACATTTACTTACAAATTTCATAAGTTTTATTCATGATCTGTGATGCTTATTTTTAACTCTCATTCTTAGTATGTTCCTTGTGTATGGTTGATGATTTCAAGGTTTTCCCCTTAGCTATAAAATAAAAACTTCATTGACATGCCTTGCGTCATCATTCATGCCCTGTGGCATGATAGTCCTATTCTTCCTTAGACCCAACTATGGAACAGGTTTTCAGATAGCAATGTTGCTCAGAAACATTCAACTTCTGCCTCTTAGCTTTGGAAGGATAGCTTGCCAATAGATGTCCATTGTGCCTTTAGTAAACATGGGTTTTTCCTTTCTCAAAGACATGTTCTGCTTGGAGTGCATAACATGGGAAGAGAAGAGCCACAGTTATACAGAAATGCAGCAGTTACCTTTCTTGCTGTTCCCTTTCATCATGCAGAACAGAATTGTTAGTTTGTCCTTAGCCCAGACCACTGTTTCAGGGAAAACCGAGCAATGATCCATTAGTATTCCAACCATTCAGAGGAATTAGAGTTTATGAAACGGAATCATGATTTAAGCATTTAATAGCAAGACATAGAAGGGGCAATGAAAGTCACATTAAAAAGGCATGAAATCTCTAGAGGGATTTTAAATTTCTTCTACAGAATAATTTCCATACTATTTAACTGTCTCATCAGCAGGAATAAAGGGTTATAACATTACTTAAATAGTAAATCTGCAGAGAAATAGAAATAGCAAGTTGGAAACTGGAAGGTATAGAAGCATCTTCGTGAGACACTCTATGAAAAGAGCAAGACTATTCTGACAAGTTATGAAACTTGGTTCATGTCAATAAATTAAAGAAATTAGGATAAGAAAGGCACATTTTTGGCACATGTATAACTAAAGCTAAATGCCTTTTTTTAAGTTTAAAAATTTCCTCATTAATTATATACCTAGCTAGCTTAAATCACTATAGAGATGGCTAGGTAGTAGAAATGCTTCCTCACATATGTTTTCTGGTAAATGTTTGTTGTTCTCAATCCACAGATTTCATGTAGATGACAAAATATGCAAGCAGTGCTCTTTATGCGTGTTTTGTGCAGTTAAGAGGTTGATTCTAATGATTTTGGCAGGAGATATAAGTGAGAAATAAATTTTAAAAGCATAAGACATTTGAAATTATTTATCATTGTTGATATTCTGGTCTAAATGACCTTTAATGGTAGTAACAACTAGCAAAGTTGAACTCTCCTCAGAAGGCACATTCTGCTTGTCTGTATGGCGTGGTATTTTCACTGTTGATCGAAGCTGGTTTCTATTTTAAATCTACTTTAAATCCCCCAAAGAAAATCCAAGTAACAGACTTGAAATCACACATTGAAAAATACACCAACCCTTAGATCATGTCACTTAACATTTTCAGTGTCACTTTGAGTGGCACTTTGAGTGTGTCAATCCAAGTAATGAAGAGCTCTGTTGTATCTAGGTGCAATATATGTTAAAAGTTCACAGCTCAGGAGAACGGGATTCTGAGCTCCGTTCTTAACATTGCTGCATTGGGGACCTGGTCCTGGGAATGGCATGTTTGTTGTTCTAGGAACGCTGTGTACCAAAACTTCACTCCCACAGAAGGTGACTGGAGGCAAAGTCTTCAGGATGAAAGTATGTTTAGAGGAGATTATACAATATGGGAGAGTGGCCTTTGTGAGAGAATGACAAGGGTCTCACCATGTATGTGTGACTGGCCTAGAACTCATTATGCAACCCACGCTGGTCTTGAACTTGGGATATCCTGCCTCAGCCTCCCAAGCTCTGACATACTAGTGTGTACCACCACACCTTGCTGGATCAAGGCCCTTCTAAGTGATACAGCAGAGTTCTTCAATCCACACCTTCTCCAAGTAAAGGTGCCCGGAAAAGATTTCTGTAAGCAGAGAAGAAGCCCTCCCATCGGCAGGCACCTCTAACCCTCCAGCACTGGAGAAAGTTCTGCTGTGTAAGCATTAAGCTGATAGTATCTCCCGGGGCACACATAACTAAGACAATTGGTATCTGAAAAATGTTTCATTAAAACCAGGTTTATGGTCAGAACATGCCTATAATGCCTGTACATAGGAGACTGTGGCAGGAGGTAACAAGTTTGAAGGGAGTTTAGGACAGATTGTGACCCTGTCTCAGAAAGCCAAACATAAAGCAAAATCAAAACAAAACTATCACTACCAAACTATCACCACCAAGAACACACTCCCCCCCACCACCCCAGGCAAGCAAATCCCTGGGCGTCCACAACCTGTGAAAGGATTCATCTCTAAGTCATAAAATCTCCTGAATTTGGACTTTTTCCAGAGTTTGTATTCAACTGGGAGGCCAACCTAGAGAAATGAATGCAAATTACTGTTAGACTGCAGCAGAGTTCATAGAGAATTCTCAATAAGCTGTGGTACAGGCACTGAGGGATGGCACTAAATAACCTTTCCAGGACTGTGGGCAAAGCCCAGGAAAGCCGCTTGACTAAGTAGCACATGCTGAAAGGCAGGCCTACATTTCACTTTAAAGCATCTTGTGTGTACCCCATGATAACAGATGGGAGGTAAATGCTTTTAATTGATGAAATTTTTGCCACATTTTAAATTGGAGGAAGGACACAGTAATAAAACTGTAGTTTTCATTGAAGGAGCTGAGGGACCCTCCTGCTCTATTCAGACTCAGCTGAGAATGTGAGACAAAGCTTGTACATTATGTGTGCATATGTACCTTAAGTAGACTCATAATAGTTAAATTACACATGAATGAGTGATAATTTGTCATATAGAAATGATATTAATATATTATGTAAATATTTAATATGCATATATCATGACATTTTATGTAAATGACGTATATAAAGCATAAAGTTTACATTTGTATAATTTAACAGAATATTTACAAATTAAATTTCTCTGAAATAGCATTTTGTTAGCAAATAATGAAAACAACACTAATAAGATGAAATAGCCAACCAAAAGATCTGCATGCCGTATTTAGATCATTTGTTAGTCTATAAGTAAATTTAGCTCATTCTTCTGAAAGGAGATGGTTTTCTTTTGGACTGGTAAAATAGTGTGAGAAAGAACAAATTTAGGCACAAATAGTTTTACTATTTACTTGTTTCATTAATTAATTAAGTGTGTATGTGTGGGTGTGCTGGAGTGCATGGAAGGACTCTGCATGTATGTAGCAGCCCTCGGAAGCCAGAGTTCAACAGATCCCCTAGGACTGGGGTTTTGGGGAGTTGTGAGCTGCCAAAGTGGGTTTTGAGAACTGGACCAGATCCTCTACAAGGGCAAAAACTGCTCTTTACTTGACAGTTCCTGGCTCAACTGGGCCTGAAAGGAGTACTGTTGAGTGGTTTTCCCACTTGCTTTCCAGTTCAGAAGAGCAGAGCATTGACACCACCGACACAGACGCTGAGAATGCAGGCAGAAAGAGAAAAGTGCATTTACTTTCGATTTGCAGAAACAAATAAACAGCATTTTAACTATGGCAAATTTTATTCAGGGACGACAAAAAGTGTTTGCTTTCTGAATGTTCTCAAGCCACTGGTCGACACATACCCAACCAGAGAGAAATCAGTGAAGTCTTCAGAGGTCGGCTCCTAGCCTACAGTCTTCCCTTGCAACCTGGATCTGCTCTGAGTGTGCACAGGACTTAGAACTGGCTAGAGTTCACATCACTCATTCATTATCCACAAGTTCCGTAATGTGTCCATTTTAGTGTTAATTGGTATTTGTCCATTATATGGGTACATAGTTTTCTACTTCTCTGTTGATCATGTGACATTCTGCTTTGAGTTACCATGTGTGTTGCTGGTATTGACATATGCTTTCAATATTTGGTGAATATGAAAAAAAATTCAAGGGTCTATTATATGAAAATGCTATTTTTATCTTAAAAGTTGTAAAGTTTTGATGAAGGTGTGAAGTCAGTTTTATATCAGTGCACAAAAGGTTGGTAGAAATACTTAAAGGTCAACTGGCCAGCACTTCTTGAAATTTAAAAAAAAAAAATCTGTCTAGACATTGAGCCTTTGCTATACTGAAAAACATTCTCAGTTTTTGCATGCCTCTGTTTCTCATGGGCAGAAAGAGCATGGCACTAAGTAATATGTATTTGATAGATTAATACATAATGAATGGAGGTACAGTGACCATTAAAATTAATTCATGAGAAAGGATGGCAATATAAAAAATGTTCTTGTTTTTATTCTTACTTAGAGAATATATTCAGAAATCCTTTCTTAAACACGAACCAAATGTATTATTCTAAAAATAATCATAGTTAGCGTCCTTGTTGCTGACATGACACCTCTCTAAGTGTCAAGTGTTACTGTAGTCAATGAGACCCTCTATGCATGCATATTCTTAGGAAGACAAGTAACACAGCAAGCATCCCAGAATCCATCGCATCATAGAGATTGGTGCTTACCCTTTTAGGAACGAGGTGGAGCTGCACTCCCTACGTTTAGGTAGCTGAATAAGGGTTAGCAGCCTTACAGTCCATTGAGGATGAATCTCTTCCTCATAGCTGTAGTTCTCATCTCCCACTTCCTTAGAACATTAAGAAGAAAAATATCTCAACTTCTCCTACTGAGGATTGAACCTATCATATGGAAGGGTGGTGGCTGTCAGGGCTTTGTTGATGCCTATTAGGGGAAAGCTACTTCTTCATGGTAAAAGAATGAAATCTGAATTCTACCTTTGGCCCTAGGTGGAGACAGGGCATTCTTATCTTCCCCAAAGAGCAGAACATGGCATCTTACTGTATCCTCCTTTAAGAATGATTCCACATAGTCTGTCAATTACCATGTTAGGAGACCACACAGGAAAGTGATTCAGGAAAGACATGCTAAGAAGATGATAGAAAAAAAATTTCCCTGATGGGATAATGCACTTATTTCCTCAAAACCCCTTCCCCATGCAGTGTTTACTTTCTCAAGACATGGAAAGAGACCCTCAAAAGAAACTTGACCTTCTTTACAGCAATTTTACCCTGCCTTTCTATCCCGGTGGGGTAGACTCTTCCCTTATCAATTGTAGCCCTGCCAGATAATGCTCAGGGTGAAAAGGACCACCAAGTTCTAAGATCATACCTTCAAACTCTACCAAAACCTCACAGATGTTTTCAGCGCAAATCATGGGCATTACTTTTCTTTGAGAAGTACATACCCACACTCCCCATGTGTCCACCTTACTTTCTGCTGGAGTCTTCCTCTTCTCAACCCTTTTCATTAAAACTGTACTAAAAGATCCTTAATAAACTTTCCAACTCCGCCAGCTGCAGTCCTGAAAGTTTCAGTGTCAAAGATGAGAATCTAGGTTTGGTCCCTAAATCTCTTAGGGAAGTTCTCCTGCTGCTGATGGTGACATGGAGGGACTGTGACTCTTTCACTTGTGTCCTAAAGTCTCTTTCTTGAATATTGGACAAAATCCTGGGAATATTTCCCTTTCACTCTGGGCTTTGTCACTCTTTCTCTGAGGACCTCTATTTTTCTATCAAGCATCTACTTTTGGACCTTCAGTTCTTAACATAACTGGCTTTCTTGAACCCTAACTCAAAAATGCTGAAGAACTGAGGAGGCAGCCCCAGTTTGATGGGGAAGAATGAGGGCCAGAGTTGGAGTGTCAGAACTCACAGGATGATAGTTCTGGTCGGACATGGCTGCCTCTTTCTAACTCAGTAACAGGAGCCCCAGAGCAAGCTGGTCAGCCTGGCCCAATCCCCTAGCCCTGGGTTTGACTGAGAAACCTGGTCTCAAGGAATAAGCTGAAAAAGTGATCAAGGGGGAATCCAATACCAAGCGTGGGCCTCTACATGCATCCTTGTACATGTGCAAAACATGCAGCACACACACACACACACACACACACACACACACACACACAGTAAGAGAGAGACACACAGACAGAGAGGATAGATAGAGGGATGGAAAAAAGGAGAAACAGGGCACAATTCCTTTTCTTTTTACTGTCTTTTTCCTCCGGCAGCTGCCCAAATGTACAGTGGTTGCTTTTTGCTCAAACTTTAGTGACACGAGGTTTCTTCAGAGTCCATTTTCAAATCCTTTATTATTAAGACTGAGAATCCACAGAAGGTTTTCCACAACAACTATAATAGAAGACTATGAGTAAAAAAGCATTGTATGTCCATCAGATGTTATGTAGGGAAGGCAGAGAAGCAGTGCGCACAAAATCCATACAATTAGGTATAAATATAAATGTCCAAATAGATGTTGGTTATGTCTCCATTTTCCAATTTCAGAAAGGCAATATTTGAGCACATTTTTATTTCTAGATCACTTTTCTTAGCTTTAAACACAAATGCAAATTTTAGTATATAAACTGATTGACTCAACAATAAAGTAAAAGTTAAAAAATGAAAAAAAAATTTTTTACTTTGAATTATTCATTTCAGTTTGCTATTCTAGGGAATTCTTTCCTATGGTTCTATACACAGAATATAACAAAAATTTAAGTTTCTTTGGAAAGTCTACTGTGACTGGCGATAGCATGTGGTTGATATTTTATTCTACACTGAAAAGACTTACAGTGAAGGAGCAGGGTAGGCATGCATGCATACAGTAGCATACATATTTGGTTTCTGTGCCTCTGCATTTCCTTTTAGGAGAAAGGACCCATTTCTCCACAAGCCATCCAAATCATTTTATGAATAAACATTCAGGCTCTTAAATAACATATCTCATCCAGTGTGGAAATATCACAACAGAGCTGATGTGCATGCAAGGAGAAATAAAAAGGTAGACAGCACTGGAGTGGAGCACTGGAGTCTACCTCTCTAACTCAGGTGCGGTATAACAAGTAACCACTAAAGGTGGTCACGGGGGGATATTTGATCGGAATTATCCCTTTTACAAGACGCAGCCACACTTCCTGCCCATAGTTTAATTCAAATAAGGCATCCCCAGTCAAAACTCTGTCACAGTGTATTTCATTGTCAGTATTTTCAGACTCAAATCTCAGCTTGTCTACTCCATCAACCACTAAAAACCCCGAGATATGAGGACTGAATGACTCAATAGTGTATTTGAAGATGTACACTCCAAGGTAGGGAATTCTGAACTTGCCAGTTCTTGGGTTATATGAAGCCCCATAATTGACGCTTAGATCGTTGAACAGGATAGGACCAGGTGCTGTCATTCCATGAGTGTGAGATACAAAAAACGCCACCATCGGAGCATATCTGTAAGATCCCTTGGAAAAATCTGTTCAAAGAAAAACATGGCATGAGTTATTTTTCAGGTTCTTATCTTGCTTTTCTTCCTAAGGTCTCATTTTATCTCGGCCACACAGTCCTAACAGAAGTACAAAGCTCTCTGTCAAACTGAACAATGTCCGTGTGTTGGAGTGCCCGCCTCCACTGTGAGCCAGAGAGTATAAAAACACCAGTTTTCTGGAGCCCCAGTTTCTCCATTTGGATCAGGTCCATTGTGAGGTCAGGCAGCTCTCTTGTAGATATGTCTGCAGGGTCATTTGCATACTGCTTACCCTAGAGATAAAAGAATTCAAAGTACTGCATGGTTATTATGGGATACCAGAATGCCCTGCATTCTGAACAGAAGCTTCTAGGATGGAGAGACAAGTTTTCATGATAATTTCTAGAGCCTGAGAATGAAGTGAAGCAATGCCACACTGCCAAGGAGAAGCAGGCAAAAGTGATTTTCTGTGCAGTGAATGTCGCATACGCTTCGGAAAGATTAAAAATGGACTAAAATGGACTCTTGAATGCAGGAAATAGGTAAGGCCTGATTTGAAATAGTCTGTGACCACTGAAGATAATATAATGCTGCACATGTTTTCTTGTTTAAAAGTCAGGAGTACTGCATTAAAATTTGTTATTATTGTATGGAGAGAGAGAGAGAGAGAGAGAGAGAGAGAGAGAGAGAGAGAGCGTGTGTGTAGGACACAGGACAAATTTGGGAGCTAATTCTCTCCTTTCCCCATGGGACGTGAGCATCAAACTGAGGTGTCAGCTCCCTCCAGTACCCTTTCCAGCTGAGCAGCTGAGTAGCCTCAGGGCCAGGGGTGCCACACTCTCAAAGTACTTGTACAACACTACCAATCGACAGAAGTGAAGAAAACATACACATCAAGCTAAGAAGGCACCAACGGTCATTGACAATTTCCCGCGTGTGTTTGTATGACACTGAGAAGCATAAGAAGGTGACGCTTGTACCTGGTGCTACGGCATTTTCTTCCATGATCTTCACAGTGCAGGTGTCACCCGTGAAAGGGTGCCGGCAAGCGCAGATGAAACTGGTTCTCACACTGATGCAAGTGCCGCCATTCTGGCATGGGAAGCTGCTGCAGCTGGAATATTCCTGTGCTACTGGAAAAAAAAAAAAAAAAAAAACTCACAGCAAAAAGAGATAATCTATTTTTGTCTCATACCAGAGTTGTGCAGCAGGATAACCGAAATGCTGAATTTGAAAATGCATCTTTAGACCGAAGCCACTCACTAGTGTCAGCATGGGACTTCATACAAATCCCTTATCTCTGACATAGAACTTTATGCAAAACCCTCATGTCTGACCCCATTTCGCGACACAAGGATAATTTTGCGACGAAGTGTATGTGAGTATATTAAACTTTTGCTTAATTTTGGAACAGATAATCCAAATACAGGACTAAGTATATTTGAACTAGGAAAAAAACAAGGGTTAAGGTTTCAAATCATTAGAGAAGAAAGACATTTTTAAACTTTTCTTAAGGATGCAGATTCCTGTTTATGCCACCAGAGGGATTTGGTTTCTCTGGAACTGGAGTTTTGAGCTGCTTGGTGCGGGTGCTGGGAACAAACCCAATGTTTGCTCTTATCCCCTGAGCCATTCTTCCAGCTCTACCTTTTAAACACTAAGATAAACAAAACAACAACAACAAAACCAAAAAACCTCTCATGATTGATCACCTTATTTTGAAAATTAAAATTTTAATGAGTGAAAAATGAAGAAAAACATCTTAACACACAAATTTAGTGACGCTCATTTATTGCTCACAGAAGCTTCTGCTGATCACACACAATGTTTCCACTAAAAAAAAATGGAAAATGGTCAATGATGTGAGCCAACAACTCTCTGCAGCTTTTTAAACATCCTCAGTATTTCTATGGATTCTATGACTTACTGCTGTAAAGTCGTAGTAAATTCAGCCACAATGAGAGCATGCTTATGTCAGGCAGCAACATTTTAAAAAGACAAAATATTCAGATACAATGGTGAGACAGAAAGTGGAATTTAAAAATGCTGATTGATGATTAAATAGCCATTCCTTTTAATTGGACAATTTGGCCATACTCAACCAGCATTAAAGGACTCATTTACTTAGATCCATACATTTTTCCTTGGAAAATATGCATATGCTGGACACCCGTTTCTATGTATACAAAGATCACTGCTCAAAGGTGCATTTTATAATATTATTTTCATTTTTAATTTATTTTTATCTCAAATATTAAAATACAGATTAATAGCCAGTGATTCAGCTTTGTCAAACACATCACTGTATAATGCTACAAAGCAAAACAAAACAAAATACAACAAAAAACCAAACAGAAGAAATAAAAACTGCTTAAGAATGTGGCAGAATGTCATCACACTTACTGTCCTATTGGGAAGTAACAGTTTGTGCATTACACATAACATAATTTTCTAGAACTTCTAGTTAAAATAGCAGTTATAAATATTGTGCAAAATTATGTAAATTCAGAAAAAATGCTGAAGAATCCTTTACTTGCCACAGTTACTGTATGGCACCACCTTGTGGCAAAAATGTAAATTTAAAACTCACTCATTTCAAATTTTGTAATTGTAGGTCACTTAACTTTCAGATCACGCATAGCCCCGCCCTGTCTTTGTGTATAACGCCTGGACTCCACATATGAAGAAAATTGCATTTGTTCGAGCCTCGCTTAGTTCATGCACCATGATGACATCAAGTTCCATTTAGCTTTCTACATGTGAAATATATTATTTTTATCATTATTTACACTTGAATAAACTTTTATTGCATGTATGCAAAACCACTTTTCCTGAGTATGTGTGTTCAGGTGTGTTATTGCGTGCATGTGTGTGCATGTTGAGGTCAAAGGTTGGTGTCCTGTATCTTCCTTGATCATTCTCCATCTGATTTTTTGACATGGTCTTTATATAAACTTGTATCTCATTGACTTTGGCTGGCCAGTGAGTCCCACACTCTTCATGCCTCCACCTCCTCAATTCTGAGATTGCAAACACAGGCTCTGTGCCAGGTCCTCAGGCTTGTGCGGCAGGCACTATATCTACCGAGCCACATCCATTGCAGACAACATACGGGTTATTAAACTATTGGTGAGCAGGTAAGCAGATTCTATATCTTGGCTATTGTGGATAGCTAATGAACATGGATGCACACACACATGCACACAGATATACAAATAAACACAAACCCCACAAATACGTGTGCATACATGCATAACATGTATACATATATATAGACAAAAGCCAAGTGCCTGTCGATATATATAAAACTACAAATGGATACATCTACACACATAAAATACATGTGCAAAAATGCAGGTGCATATACACACATGCATGTCTTTGCACACGTACAGATGCGCACATACACTCATGCATACAGACATAAGTGCACACATAGACACAACAGATGTATACACAAAGTCAGAAATATGTGAAAAAGCACTGAGGTACAGGGGGATTTTTAAATGTATTAACACAGAACTTTGCTAGATTTGAGGGAGTATCAGAAAGGGGAACAACAAAACCGCTAGAAAACACAAGCAGGAGTTGTATAGCTGAATGAAATGAAGGACCTCTATATCTAGTTTTTAAAATTGGGTGATCTGTTTTGTTTAATAATTGCTTTACGTATCTGTATATTCTCTGTTTCTAAGTGTGTATTAGCAATTCATTAAAAATATGGGCAATCTTCATGCTTTTATTATTTATTTAAATAATAAAAATATTATTTAATGTTTTTAAAGAGAATATATTTGTATGTTCCTTGAAAATTCCAAAATAATTTGAATTTCTATGACATACTCTTTATAAGCTACTTCTCTCATTTAGAAAAGTATTAAAATGCTTAGGTAATATATTTCATATATTTATACATATTACATGCAATATATTTGAAGAAATGTAAGCTGGCTTGCATTTCTTGAACATGTTTGCCCCTTGACTCAAGCTATAAAGCATTTCATTTGCAGTTAGCTTTTCTTCTAGAACTTAGCCTACCATTCGCTAGCTTGTAAACTACCTGGGAGTCTCCATTACTTTTTGGAAAATGAATTCTTTTTTTTTATTTTTTATTTAACTTTTATTAATTACACTTTATTCCTTTTGTATCCCCCCATAAGCCCCTCCCTCCTCCCCTCTCGGTCCCCCCCCTCCCCCCCTTTCTGCATGCATGCCTCTCCCCAAGTCCACTGATAGGGGAGGTCCTCCTCTCCTTCTTTCTGATCTTTTTTTTTTTTTTTTTTTTTTTTTTTTGTTCTTCTCAATGCAATTTATTCAGGAACGTTGAACAATCTTCTGACCCTGGGGAAAGCCAGCCCACAGCTTAAAATAGCCTCTGAATTCTTGACTGCAAAGCACTAGCTCCATTGTCCTTCCATCCTCCAACCTAGCACCAAAATTAGCTCCTGGGAGACTGCTCCGTTAATGACCTCATAGCAAGAGAGTTGCAGGATAAGGACTTATTTC
This sequence comes from Meriones unguiculatus, assembly GCF_030254825.1. NCBI lineage: Eukaryota > Metazoa > Chordata > Mammalia > Rodentia > Muridae > Meriones > Meriones unguiculatus. The sequence continues at coordinate 5,821,575 of NC_083368.1, read as the reverse complement.
TGCCACTTGATCAGCTCTACCATTCTAACTTTCCCAGATGAGAAAATCAATCCCACTTATAAACTTGGCCTGGGAAGACATCAAACCTACTCCAGGGAACAAATAAAAAATCAGGACTCTGCCAAATGGTGGCTTTCTCCATTGCCACCGATTCTCCGTACTTCGGTGCTCAGCGTCTACTATGTGCACTCAGCTGTCCTCCTGTCCCATTGCTTACTGTGATCGAGTCTGGCTTTGCTTAGCAGAACACGTCACCTTCCCTTCATCTCAGTCTTTCTGTGGAGTCACTAATCTTCAAGAACTGTCCATTTCTGTCTGGTTGCAGGAGTCTAAACTTCTTGTGATCACACAATCCCCTACTAGACTCCTGCCTCGTGCCTCCTAATCATCTACCAAGGATGTCTCATGGCTGTCTGCATGTTTCCATAGTTGCTCTTTTCAGTTGCATTCCTTGCCTCACTTGCTACTTAAGGTATTTCTGGCCTTCAAATTGTGGACACAGTAACTCTCATTTTAACATGTAATGTCCATGACACATAGTACTGGACACCTTTTGCCAACCGAGCCTTGGTGATAGAGACTACAGTGACAATTGCTACTTGCCCCTTCTGAAGAGACTGCACACTTCTTTCCACGGAAAACAAGTCATAGGCATATATAGCTTTGATCTGTCTCAGCCTTTGTCATAACAGGTCACCTGTACTCTGATGTTATTCGAGGGCTCTAAAGGTCTACATTAATTTATTTCAACATGTGTTTATGGGTGGTACTGACTTGCCAACTCTGTCCAAAGAAACCAAACCATGTGTTGTTTTATTTTGTATGAATGAGTGAGCACCTCACCCCAGCTTTGATTGCATTTTAACATTTATGCTGTGTGTTTATCCAGTCAATGCTGAAACATGTCATGACTCCCTGTTAGGTATGTGGCCTCACTGACAGGCAAGCATGGTTGATAACAGTATGACAATTGGAGTTATATGTAGCTTGCTACAGCTCAACTTTCCTACATCCTATGACTCATATTGTATACCTTTAAAATGGTTAGGTCTTTATTAAGCAATTTCTGGAATTAACATAAAATGAACTCCAATAAAATAATTTTGTCATCTTCCCTCATCTCTGATGCTATAGTTCCCTTCACTCTCTGAATTGTTGGATGTTGTATGTATCCCTTATAGAACTTAACACACTTGGCTATAGGTCCTCATGTGTCTTTAGTTTCATGAATGTCACTTTATGATGTCAGGGCTCAGTGTACTCCTTAAACACACCACTATGAATTCACACAGTGTGTGACATGTACAAAATGGCAAAGCTTTAAAGGATGAATGGACAAGTTAATGAAAATTTGAATTGCTGGTTAGCTCCTTATCCAAATTCTGTCTTCACAGTCCCACAAAGATCACACAGGATGTGCTGAAGATCAGCACAACTCAACATTCTGCTATGTTGTGCAAGATGAATGGCTAATGTATCAGTGCCAATTTCCTACATGGAACTTGACTAAAATTAATTTTCTATTGTCTTGGCATAGCTGGGGAATCTCAATTTGTTCCAGTCTCTGCATTTTGCACTCTAATATGTACTCCATTTGCAGTTTCCTCTTCATCCTATTATTACATTTCACAAAGGTCTGTGGTGGTTTGAACACATTGCAGAGCTCCTTCCATTGCAGAGCACCTTGCCTTTATGAACACTTGCCCTTTATGGCTGTAACTGCATGCTCCATGTGTGAGGTGCATGAGGATGAGCACTGACTTCAGTCTACACACCATCCACTTAGTCTTTCTCAGTACTCAGTCAGAACTCATTCAGCAGGAATTGTTATTCTTATTTTTATTTATTACATATGCAATAGACTGTGTAAATTATAAAACTGTCATTATTCATAAAAGAAAATTATTATTTCTTTACTTTATGATTTTATTATTTACTTCTGTTTTAGCATCAGTATCTTACTTTGTATTTCTTCGTTTAAGCCAGAAGTTCTCAACCTGTGGGCTGTGACCCCTTTGCAAATCTAACGACACTTTCAAGGGGGTTGCATATCAGTTATCCTGCATATCTAATATTTCCATTACAATTCATAACTAGCCAAATTATAGTCATGAAGTAGCAACAAAAAATAAAAAAACTTTATGGTTGGAGGTCCCCACAGAATGAGGAACTATATTAAAGGGTCTCAGCATTAGGATGGTTGAGAACTACCAATTTTAACAATGACATTGCAAAGCGACTGTGATTGCTGCTCGTGGCACAATGGAGTTTCACAGGGATTAGTGAGGGGACCTGCCCTGATGCCTCTGAATATCCTGAGAACACACAGATGGAAGCAACCTGCCGCTCACTGTGCAGCTTTGCGGCTAGTTGCTGCTCTCACACTCTCACTTTTCTCTATGTTCATCCTGATTCTGCTGACAAACCTTCCACTCTTGTACATGTGAGCATATTTCAGGGCCATTCTGCTTCCCCGTTTATTACATAAGATTTGAGCTTCCATTACTGTAGGAATATTTTACATTCCCTTCCTGACAAGTCTTGAAAGTGTCCAGATGTATGTTTACATTTAGTGTTCAAATTTATTCTATTTGCACACATTGTGTTCACTAACACATAAAGGCATAGAACTACTCTTTTAGTTGCCTTTGTTGCTTTTCCACAAAATGTTAATTTTTATAATTATTTTCTTTTACATCAAATCTTTTGTTCTTGATAACAAGAACAAAGGGTTTTTGTAACCCTTTGAATGTTGTTTTAAAGAACATTTACAATATACATATATCTGCAATATGTATATTTACATATTTACATACATATGTACATACATATACATATTTACAATTTACATATATCTGCAATCTTTGTCAAATATATCACTCATGCCTCAGAAGATCTATTCTAACTTTTGATGAAACTATTCTATTCTCTTAAACTATGAATTAGAAAATAATATGTTTCATCTGATAGTACCAATATTTTTTCTTTAGCCTCATAACCTTCAATCAAAATAATTGGAAGTACTCTCCGCAAATATGTTAAAACAGTGTCTGACATCCCAAGTCACAAAAAAGATGCAAAATAAAGAGGAAACATTTTTTTCATCAGTGTCTACTACACTTCCTGTTTCTGACCTTGTCTCTCTTTTGGAACACATGGTTACTTGCATTTTCAACTGGTTTATTTTTAACACACCAAGAATTTTAAAGAAATATTTGTCTGCTGATGCTTCTCAAGTCTAAGTCAAAGAAGATCAAATTTTATTTATTGACGATGAGTTCTAAATTCAATCAGCCTCCATAACTGAAGTACCTTAAAGTTAGTCATTTTATAAAGAGGTCATCTTTGTCAAAGATACCTTACTTAAGGTGTACTTAAAAATCCTATTTTAAGTAATATAGAAAGTCATATAAAATTTCTCTTAAAGGAAGCTATCCTTCAAAGACTTCGCAGAGGGCTGAGAATGTGGTTAGCCAATTGCTATACAAACAAAGCTTCAAATATAAAATTAAAACAAAATCCAAAAATCTCTGATATCTATGTGAGTATTGTTTAGAAACAAATCCAGGATTTAACAACTAAGCTAGAATAACTTCTTAGCATTGGTCTGGCAGATAACCATAATTAGCATAACTGAATGCAGGCTTTGCATTTCACTACATCAGGTAAAGCCAGCTTTCATGAATAACACATTAGACTTTTGATAGCTGCCTGTGGCCAGGTCACAGGAAAGTCAAACTGAAATCAGTACCTTGACTTCAGCAGCATCATTGCAGGATTTAGGCTTTAAATCCTTGATAAAGGGACTCCCTGGAATATCAACTTTGACCACATGAAATGAGCAGTCAGCCATGCTCTGAGCAGCATGGGATGCAGGGGAGAGAGCAGAAGGAAGACACAGGAATACAGTGCCCTATCTCTGCAGGTAAGAACTGAGGATAGACCCTAAGATAGTAGATTAGAGCACGTGATAGCTGGAGGAAACTTTGGTTAATCTCTCTGACTATTCCTGGTTCTTCAAAGTATAATGATAATACCTGTCTTGTAGATATTGTTGAATGAAGAAATGTTATCTAGTATTTCTACAAGGCCTAGAGTGAGTGAATATTAGTAAATAACATATAAAATCGCATAGTATTAGTGCCAGGCATCAAAGAAAATATCATTTACTAAAATTAAAACTGATATTCAGATTATTCTCTAAAAAACACAGTTTGTAAGTATTGCTAAAATATGAATAATATGACAAAGACGTTCCAGAGAAATGATCGTGTTACCCCCTGATTTTAGTTATATGGAAGAAAATGTAGCTCTAGTTTCTACCCTATACAATCAAAACTCAAAGGACATAACAAAATTTGTTACTTCTTGATCTTTTGATTAAGTTCTCCTATAAAGGTCAGCGCTGAATTTAGCAAATGTACTGGATGGTGTGTAGCACAACTGATATAAAAGTGTATCAAAAGAAGCATTTTATTTTATAAGGACTTTATTTATTTATTCACGTTTATAGCTGTTGTGTCTGTGTGTCTCCATGTGTGTTGTGCAGAATACACATGCCTTTGTGCGTGCAGTTGTGTAATCTGAGTACTGTGACTGAGCCAGGTGATGGTGTCAGATGTCTTTCTAATGGCTCTCAGTCATACTCTTTGAGACAGGGTCGCTTCACTGAACCTGGATCTCAACAGTTCTGCTCGATTGGTTGGCCAGTGAGCTCCAGAAACCTGTCTGCCTCTGGTCCACTGTGTTGGAGCTACAGATTTTCACAGCCATGCCTGGCATTTTCTGTGGGCGCTGAGGCTCTGTCTACACTCAAGCAGACAGGCTTGCGTAGTAGACACCTTACCCTCTGAGACCTCAGGTGCTGTAGGCAGCAGGCCTGCTTTCCTTACCTTCTGTGGCCCTTGCTTGCTCTAGTTTATAGGTACAAAGCATTAGGATCACGTGAATGGATGAGCAGGTACACATCTACTTGGAAGGACCCATACCTTAAAAAGTGAATTCACTTGAAACTGCTTTCTACAGTGCACTTGGAATTGGGCCAAGCCCTCCTAATTGTCTTGGCATCATTATTGGTGTCTGAACTGAGATGTAATAAAGGAATTTTAATTATTAAATTTGATAGATAAGACTATAAAATTTGACAGATAAATAAATAAAAAAGGAAGGAAATAAAAAGGAAGGAATTTTGCCAAGGCACCATCAGAAAAACAAAAATCAGAGCTATGCTATTTCCTATCATCCCTTTAATTCAGTTACCAAGTCAATCACTCACGTGAGAGCAATTGGCGACATCAGCTGATAGTACTGCTGTCCTCACTATCTAGGTTCAAAGCTGAGAATGTGTTTCTCTCCTCTGCAGATGCCTTGCACCTGGGCTGGGAACAGCCTCACAGTGACACAGTGCAGTACATTTCTCCCAGGGACCCTAGCAAATTACCTAATGCTATCCCACCACTTCAACACAAGAAACAGAAGCAGAGGGAGGAGTTGTTGTTGTTTTGTTCTGTTATGTCTTGTTTTGTTTTAAGGCCATGAACTAAAGTAGACACTTGGTGTTACAGTGAGGACCAGAACCAAGACCTCATTCCTAAGTCCTCACTCTTTCCGCTGCTCTTATTTTCTGCTGATTACACCCTCACAAGTTTTCAGGTCCTTTTCAGCCATCTCTTCTTACTTCTTACCATCACTGTATTGGTCCACATTTAGTTAGCAGTGTCCTAACGTGTCCTAGTGTGACAATGTTTGACATTACAGCAACTTCATGATTCTGAATCACAAGGTCACTCTACCCAAACCATTGCTATGTTTTTTTGTTTTTGTTTTTGTTTTTCCCCCAAGACAGGCTTTCTCTGTGTAGCCTTGGCTGTAGTGGTGTAGTGGACTTGCTTTATAGACCAGTCTGGCCTCGAACTCATAGAGATCTGCCTGCCCCTGCCTCCCTGAGTGCTGGGATTACAGACGTGTGTCATCAAGCCTGGCTCATTGCTCTGAACGTTCAAATATATCTCTATATCTCACTCTTTACAAAACAGTATCTAAGTGCAGGTCCCCCCAACCTATATTCATGGCTTTCTGTGGTCTACTCTAACCAGATTCCAGAATAGTTCTTTGAGGCAGTCATTTGGTATATATATATATATATATATATATATATATATATAGAGAGAGAGAGAGAGAGAGAGAGAGAGAGAGAGAGAGAGAGAGAGAAAGAGAGGAGAGAGAACTTCATGTTGTACCTATTGAAGCCCAAATTAAAGTTTGGTCTTATTTAAGAAACTCATTGTATAATACATTTCTTTAGCTAGCTATATAGAGAGATGTTTTATAGATGAAAGTTTGATTATTTTATAGTGTTCTGGTAAGAAAGAGTTGAAACATGCAGACAGGATGTCTACTCGAGTTCAGCTCTGCATTGACACCTAACTAGTGTTCATTCAGATGCATTAGAGCACATCAGTCACTACTCATTACCCTAATCTGCCCAAGCACAAATTGTGCCTTCCATTCCTCCAGACTGTCTATAAAGCAGAATCTGCTCAATAGCATGTAACCTATAGCATGAAAGAGGTTCAGAATTGTTTTTCAATTCCAGCTTACCAGGAGGAGTAATGCTGTCTGCGTTTCTTTGCGTCCGGCCTACCAGGATGGTTGTGATGTTCCCCATTTTCTTAAGTGTGTTGGGTTTCTTCTGCAGTTTTACCTGCTTTTGAGGTTTGGCAATATTTGCTAGACGATCAGATAACAATCGATCAACATTCCAAGTTAAATTAGAAAGTGCAGCTTGTGTTTTTACTTCTATGACGGACTCCACAAATTCTGTAAGACTTTTCTGAGAACTCTCACTGTCTGGCAGGGGCCCTTTGGTCCACGTTGGTATGAGAGCATTTTGTCCATATGTGCTTACACAAGCATTACGGCATGTCATTGAAAGCTCACGAACAGTTTTGTTAAGCAAAGAGAAACTCACTGAGAGATAGATAGATTTTGCTTCTAGTGCCTTAAATCTGGAGTTTAATACCTTCAGCTGAAGATCAGTATCTCTCTCATTTGATATCACACCACCCTTTTTAAATGAAACATAGTAAGGAATGAGTGTCTTGGTCACTTTAGATTCAACGCCTTGCAATCGAGTTTCTAACTCTTTGGTACTCTTTGTTACGGAGAGTATATTTTCTTGTAAATAACTCATGTTTTGCTGACATTTGTTCACCTGGTAAGTGGTTTCATTGAACATTTGATAAATCCTTTGAAAGTTTAACTGACTTAGTTGTTCATCTTTAGGAACAGCTGTAAGGGCTTTAGCAATTTGCAAAACAAGATTATACTTCTGATTGTCATTGACCAAAGTCTGAATAGAATGATTCAAGCGTTGGAACTCAGAAATAAACGTCAAAATGGTGTCCATATTTTGGTTACACTCAAGAACCTTGGGATTGTACATCATAGCACTTAAAGTCTCCTTCAGCACATAGTTATCTTGAACAAAGTCGATGGCATTGTTTATAACAGTCATTGTCTTATTTAGGCTATCTTCTGTTTCCAAGGTGTGGTCACTGATGCGTCTTTCAACGGCTTCATCGTGGCTGTGCACTTCATTTCTGAGTAAGTTGTGTCTTTTTGTAAGTTCTTTGGTAAGAACATTCAGGCGGTTGATGGCGCCAATTAGGCTTTGTAGCTCTCTGCGCGTGACTGTGGCTTCTTTTGGACCCTGCGTAACCTGCTGGTGAAAGGACGACCTTTGCTCCAGCAAAGGCTGGAGGATCTCCATGTCATATGCCAAGTCATTCAGCTGCTCGCTCATTTTATCCACCTTGATGTCCATGGGAAAGATAACCTCAGACAATGTTTGATTTAGCATATACAGGTTCTCCTCTGTGTCCTTCAGTTGAAATTTAAAGTCATGCTTGCATTTAGATAGCATTTCTTCACATTCTTCCCTGACTGATTCTCTTTCCGTCTCCAAAAGGGTGGTGAGATTGCTAATCTTGCTCTCTTGGATGTGTAAATCGCTGAGCATCTGTAGCAGCATCAGGCCTTGTTTGCTTGCTGTCTCCTGTAGCACAGATATATACTTAGTGACATTTCTACTGCCTACTTCCTCAGTGACAATGTTCTCTGTTCCTGATGCTTGTTGAACTGATAACAGCTGGGTGTGTGCTTCCTGCATTTTAGAGAGAGTTTCATTGAGGGACTGCTGGTACAGAACAAGCTGTGAGTGCTGCTGTCCTAGAGCTCCTTCCAAATGAACTTGCTTTGCTTCCAGCTCCTTGACAGGCTTCTCACAGGTCAAGGTCATTTCCTGCCTGATATTCGTGATGCTGTTCTTTAGTTCTGTGATGTCCTTCCACACGGGCAGCTTCTCTGGTGTTACTTGCTTGGCGGTTACTGAAACCAAGGACTGGTTCACTTGCAGAACTGCCTGCCTAGTACTTTCCAGGTCCTCTGACAGACTTGACACAGTCTTGAAGAGCTGGGCAATGGTCTCCTGCATGTCATCTTGGAAGACTTTAAGCTGTTGTTTTACTATATTCTTTAGTAGATCATTGATGTTTTTTGATTTTAGAGCTACAGACAAGACAATAAATAGTAAAAATACATAATTTGTAATAAAAAGGCATAGTGCTAAGGTTAAAGTTTATGAGCAAACACTAACTACATATGCCAATGAAAATAATTCTACCCTACATACATTTATGACATTTGGAAAAAAAATTACTAGAAATCTTAAGAGATAAACACTTTGTTGACAGATAAATCTGGCATGAAAATTCAGTTATACAGAACATATTAACACCATGAATCAGTGGTTCTATAGGCAAAAGGCAAAAAAGAAATGCTACTGACTGCAGTGACAGACACTGCTCTACAGCAATCCTAGGTCAAGTTGTGAATGAAAATAAATTATGCTTGGCTTTTTATCTGAGTTGTTAGTATATGACTGTATTGTCAAGTGTATCATAATTAAGTGTAGCGCTTACATTGCAAACTCATGAATGTTAATAAATCCCAGAGAAAAACTCTAGCAAGTTGAAGGGAAATGTTTGTATCTGTAAGACTTAACTATGGCTTATAACAACAAGTACTGAAATTCATAATTTTTACAAAACAAGTGAAACTAGCATTAAAATAGGAATTTACGATATGTTTATAACATGACATTAACTTTGGCATAAAAAGAAAAGGAAATTTGCCAGTAATGAACACATGATAGTGTTTCCAATATTTGAAAACATATCTGATTACACACTTAGGTTGTGGGAAACAATAAATAAATGAATGAATAAATAAATAAGTGATAAATAAAAAATGGAGGGAGAACCAAGATGACAGCAACCAGCGTGCACAGTATCTGAGAGACAGAGGATCTGAAGCTCCAAAACTGGTGAGCGCGGAGGGGCAGCTAAAGCCAGCATTTGACTCAGCAGGTCCAAACCTGAGAGAAGAGAGCAGGGGTACCCCAGTGCTTGCCTGTGTGACCTGCTAGAGACTGAGTGTGCCATCAAGTGCCTGCAGAGCCCCAGATCCAGGGTCCTTCAGATCCCTCCCACCCACACATTCACTGTGGAAACAGAGGGATTCCTGGGACATTGAAGCCCCTGCTCTACAGGTCCACCAGCAGAGTCCAGGCAAGTAATGTCTGGAGCTCAGTCAGAGACGACTACCAGTAGCCTGTAGGCCACTGAGGTACTTAACAAATTTGCATAAGGAAATTGCCCCCATGATTATCACCAGTGCCTGCTACACCTTCAGTACATGTAACCCCTTTGGTGCCTACAAGGCAGCGTCCCTCCCACACACTCAAAGCTTCTACATTCTCTAACACCCTGCCTTTCAAAGACATGCACACACACACACACACACACACACACACACAAACACACACGCTTGCCCGCATTTGCCCTTCTGTGCCTGAGGTCCTCCCATAGGTACAGCTGAAACACCAATGCACATGCCGAAACCACTGGACCGCTCTAATTTTCCTGAAGAATTCTCCAGACTCAAGAGGAAGACGGTACCAGTCTGAACTGCAGAATCCAGGAACAAACAGTGAAGGTTATAGAGAAGCAAATGGCCAGAGGTCAGTGAGAGAATACATCCAACAAAAATCAGGACATCATGGCTTCACCAGCAACCCCCAAAATCAATGGATACTCCAATTCATTGGAAACACAGGAAAATGATTTTAAAGCTATGCTTATCCAGTTATGCACATAGAGAGGACACAAACAAATCTCTCAGAGAAATAGCCATACAAATAGAAACAGTTAAAGAGGAAACGAACAAATCTCTCAAAGAATTTGCCACACAAGTGGAGGCAAATAAGGAGGAAATAAACAAAGCTCTCAAAGAAACACAGGCAAATATAGCCAAATAAATAGAGGCACAAGTAGAGGCACAATTGGTGGCATATAGAGAAGAAATGAACAAAAAAATAGAGGCCATCATACAGAGACAGGAAGCCATATTCAAACAGATGAAGGAAATGGTGCAATGAGTAAAATCAGAATTAGAATCAATAAAGAAAACACAAACTGAGAAACCCCTGGAGCTGAAGAATATGGAGAGAAAAGATCAGGAACTACAAAGGTAAGCATCACCAACAGAATACAAGAGATGGAAGAGAGAATCTCTGGTGCAGAAGATACACTCGCAGAAATTGATACTTCTCTCAAAGAAAAAGTAAAATTGGAAAACTCCCAAACACAAACATCCAAGAAATCAAGGATGCGATAAAAAGGCAAAATCTAAGAATAATAGGAATTGATGAAAAAGAAAATTCCAGTCTCTAAGGTCCAGAAAATATTTTCAAGAAAATCATAGACGAAAAATTTCCCAACTTAAAGAAAGAGATGTCCATAAAAATACAAGAGGACTACAGAACACCAAATAGACTACACCAGAAAAGAAAATCCTCATGTCACATCATAGTGAAAACACAAAATCTACAGAACAAAGAAAAGATATTGAAAGCAGCAAAGGAAAAAGGTCAAGTAACATATAAAGGTATACCTATCAGAATCACACTGGACTTCTCATCAGAAACGATGAAAGCCAGAAGGGCCTGGGCAGATGTCATGCAGACTTTAAGGGACCACAGATGCCAACCCAGACTACTTTACCCTGCAAAGCTTTCAATCAACATAGATGGAAAAAACAAAATATTCCATGACAAAACTAAATTTAAGAAATATCCACACAGCAAATCAGCCCTAGAAGATGCTAGAAGGAAAACTCCAATCCAAAAAAAATAACTATACCCAAGAAAACATAGGATACAGATAATTTCCTAAAAAACACTAAAAGAAAACAAGCAATGAAACACAGTAACACCACCAATTCCACAATTAAAGGAACTAACAGTCATTGGTCACTATTATCTCAACATCAATGGACTCAACTCTCCAATAAAAAGACACAGACTAAAAGAATGGGTGCAGAAACAGGATCCAACATCCTGCTGCACCCAAGAAACACACTATGCAACAAAGATAAATATTACGTCAGAGTAAAGGGCTGGAAAAATGTTATTGAAGCAAATGGACCCAAAAAACAAGCTAGGGTAGCTATCCTAATAGCAAATAAAATAAACTTCCAACCAAAATTAATAAAAAAAGATGGGGAGGGGCACTACATTATCATCAAAGGAAAAATCCACCAAGAAGACATCACAATTCTGAACATCTATGTCCCAAATACAAGAGTTCCTACATTCATAAATGAAACATTATTAAAGCTTAAATCATACAGTGATCACAACACCTTAATAATGGGAGACTTCAATACCCCACTCTCACCAAAGGACAGATCATCTAGACAGAAGCCAAAGGGAAATAAAGGTACTTACAGAGGCCCTAAATCAAATGAACCTAATAGATATCTACAGAATTTTTCACCCAAACTCAAAAGAGTATACCTTCTTTTCAGCACGTCAGGGAACCTTCTCCAAAATAGAACATATAAGTAATCACAAAGCAAGCCTCAACAGATATAAGAAGATTGAAATAATTGCCTGTATTATATCTGATCACCATGGACTAAAGCTGGACCTCAACAAAAATGGAAATAACAAAAAGCCTACATGCACATGAAAACTGAACAACTTGCTACTCAATGATAGCTGGGTTAAGGAAGAAATAAAGAAAGAAATTAAAGACTTCCTAGAATTCAATAAAAATGAAGGCACAACATACCCAAATTTATAGGACACAATGAAAGAAGTGCTCAGGGGAACATTCATAGCACTAAATGCCTTCAAGAAGAAATGTATAACATCTCATACAAGCAACTTAATGTCCCAACTGAAAGCCCTAGGGAAAAAAAAGAAGAAAAAGAAGCAGATACACCCAAGAGGAGCAGACAACTGGAAATACTCAAACTCAGGGCTGAAATCAATCAATTAGAATCAAGTAAAACTAATCAAAGAATCAGTGAAACAAAAAGCTGGTTCTTTGAGAAAATCAACAAGATAGACAAACCCTTAGCCAAACTAACTAAAAGGCAGAGAGAAATTATCCAAATCAAAATAGGAAATGAAAAGGGGGACAGAACTACAGACATTGGGAAAATCCAAACAATCATTAGGTCATACTACAAAAGCCTATATGCCACAAAAGGAAATGGATAATTTTCTTGATAGATTCCATCTACCATCCTGAAGATACCTGATAAAATAGGATCAGATGAATGGGGAGGAGGTCCCCCCCATTAGTGGACTTGGAAAGGGGCATGGTGGAGATGAGGGAAGGAGGGAGGGGCTGGGAGGGAATGAGGGATCGGAACACGGCTGGGATACAGAGTTAATAAAATGTAACTGATAAGAAAAAATAAAATTAAAAAAAAAAAGATTCCATCTACCAAAATTAAGTCAAAATCAGGTAGAAAGACTGAATAGTCCTACATCCCCCAAGGAAATTGAAACAGTCATCAACAGTCTTTTTTTCAAAAAACCCCAGGGTGAGATGGTTTCAGCGCAGAATTCTACCAGACCATCAAAGAAGTGCTAACTTCAATTCTCTTCAAACTATTCCACAAAATAGAAACAGAAGGAACATTACCAAACTCATTCTATGAAGTCACAGTCACCTTGATACCTAAATCACACAAAGACCCAACAAAAAAAGAGACCTTCAGACCTATTTCTCTTATGAACATTGATGCAAAAATGCTCAATAAAATACTTGCAAACCCAATTCAAGAACACATCAAAGATATCATCCACCATGACCAAGTAGGATTCATTCCAGGCATGCAATTGTGGTTCAGAAAACGGAAATCCATCAATGTAATCCACCATATAAACAAACTGAAGGAAAAAAAACACATAATCATCTCTTAGATGCTGAAAAAGCATTGGTGTTGGAAAAAATCCAACACCCATTCACATTTACAGTCCTGGAGAGATCAGGGATACAAGGCATGTACCTAAACATAGTGAAGACAATATATAGCAAGCCTATAGCCAACATCAAACTCAATGGAGAGAAACTTAAATCAATCCCACAGAAATCAGGGACAAGGCAAGGCTGCCCACTCTCTCTGTATCTCTTCAACATAGTACTTGAAGTCCTAGCTAGAGTAATAAGACAAATAAAGGAGATCAAGGGGATACAAATCAGAAAGGAAGAGGTCAAAGTATCACCTTTGCAGATGATATGGTAGTATGCATGAGCGACCCCCAAAATTCAACTAGAGAATTTCTTCAGCTGATAAACACCTTCAGCAAAGTGGCAGGATACAAAATCAATTCAAAAATATCAGAAGCCCTCCTGTATACCAAAGACAAAAGGGCCGAGAAAGAAATCAGGGAAACAACACCCTTCACAATAGCCACAAAGGACATAGAAAACCTTGGGGTGACTTTAACCAAGCAAGCGAATGACCTATTTGAAAAAAACTTCAAGTCTCTGAAGAAAGAAATTGAAGAAGATTTCAGAAGATGGAAAGCTCTCCCCTGCTCATGGATAGGTACGATTAACATAGTGAAAATGGCCATTCAGCGAAAAGCAATCTACAGATTCAATGCAATTCCCATCAAAATACCAACATAATTGTTTACAGACCTTGAAAGAAAAATTCTCAACTTCATATGGAGAAACAAAAAACCCAGAATTTCCAAAATGATCCTGTACAACAACAGATCCTCTGGAGATATCTCCATCCCTGATCTCAAGTTGTGCTACAGAGCAATAGTAATAAAAACTTTATGGTATTGGCATAGAAACAGAAAGGTAGATCAATGGAACTGAATAGAAGACCCAGAAATAAACCCACACTCCTATGAATACTTGATTTTTGACAAAGAAACGAAAACCATACAATGGAAAAAAGACAGCATCTTTAACAAATGGTGCTGGTCCAACTGGATGGTTATATGCAGAAAATGTAAAAAGATCCCTATTCATCACGCTGCACAAAACTAAAATCCAAGTGGATCAAAGACCTCAACATAAAACCAGATACTCTCAATCGGTTAGAAGAAAAAGTGGGGAAGAGCCTAGCACTCATTGGCACAGGAGACAACTTCCTGAACAGAACACCAACAGAATCGGCTCTAAGAGCAACAAAGATTAAGTGGGACCTCATGAAAGTGAAAGGCTTCTGTAAAGCAAAAGACACCGTCATCAAAACAAAACGACTGCCTACAGACTGGGAAAGGATCAGAGGGCTGATGTCTAGAATATATAAAGAACTAAAGAAGTTAGTTAAAAAGCAACAAATCAAGCAATCCAATTAAAAATGAGGTACAGAGCTAAACAGAGAATTCTCTGTAGAGGAATATAGAATGGCAGAGAAACACTTAAAGAAATGCTCAATGTTCTTAGCCATCAGGGAAATGCAAATCAAACGACCCTGAGATTTCATCTTACACCCATCAGAATGGCTAAGATCAAAAACTCAAGTGACTGAGGGGGGAGCAGCATTACCAGGCCATAGAAGATGACCATGCAGCCACTCCTGATGTGATCTGATAGACTAAGATCAGAAGGAAGGAGGGGAAGACCTCCCTTATCAGTGGATTTGGGGAGAGGCATGCGTAAAGAAGGGGGAAGGAGGTTGGGACCGGGAGGAGAGGTGGGAGGGGCTTATGGGGGGCTACAGAGTGAATAGAGTGTAATTAATAAAGTAAATTTAAATTAAAAAAATAAAAATAAAAAAGCTAAAAACAAAACAAAACATCAAGTGACAACACATGCTGGAGAGGATGTGGAGAAAGGGGAACCCTCCACCATTGCTGGTGAGAATGTAAACTTGTACAACCATTTTGGAAATCAATCTGGCGCTTTCTCAGACAAGAGTAGTGCTTCCTCAAGATCCAGCTATACCACTTCTAGGCATATATCCAAAAGATGCTCAAGTACACAACAAAGATATTTGCTCAACCATGTTCATAGCAGCTTTATTCGTAATAGCCAGAACCTGGAAACAATCCAGATGCCCATCAACAGAGGAATGGATACAGAAATTGTGGTACATTTACACAATGGAATACTACTTAGCAATTAAAATCAAGGAAATCATGAAATTTGCAGGTAAATGATAGGAACTGGAAAAGATCATCCTGAGGGAGGTATCTCAGAAGCAGAAAGACACACAGGGTATATACTCACTTATAAGTCGGTACTAGACCTATAGATAGGTTAAACATACTAAAATCTGTACACCTAAAGAAGATAAACAAGAAAGAAGACCCGGGGTAAGATGATCAATATTCCCTTAGAAAGATAATTGGGATGGACATTGGAAGCAGGAGAAAACAAGTAACAGGACAGTAGTCTACCACAGAAGGCACCTGAAAGACTCTACCTAGCAGTGTATCAAAGCAGATGCTGAGACTCATAACCAAACTTTGGGCAGAGTGTAGGAAACCATATGAAAGTTGGGGGAGTCAGTATGACCTGGAGAGAACAGGAGCTCCACAAGGACTAAATATATCTGGGTGCAGGTATCTTTTCTGAGACTGATTCTCCAACCAAGGACCATGCATAGATAGAACCTAGAACCCCTGCTTGGATGTAGAACATGACAGCTCAGTATCCAAGTGGGTTCCCTACTTAGGGAAACGGAGACTGTCTCTAACATGAATTCAATGGCTGGCTCTATGACCTTCCCTGCCTGCCCCTGAGGGAGGAGTAGCCTTGCTAGGCCACAGGGGAGGACATTTCAGCCAGTCCTGATGAGAACTGATAAGCTAGGATCAGAAGGAAGGGGAGGAGGACCTCCCCCATCACTGGATGTAGAGAGGGGCAGGGAGGAGATGATGGAGGGAAGGTGGTAATGACGGAGGGGGCTACAGCTGGGATACAAAGTAAATAAACTCTAACTAATATAAAAAATAAAAATTTCATTAAAAAAAAGAATTTAGAAGGAGTTAGGGTGTCTGGAGCAGTGCCTCTGGCAGCTGCTTTGATATTTAAATCTCAGTGGAGAGACTGCTTTTACCGGACCTTCTCTAACTGCAGGGAAGAATTTGCAAGTCCATCTCCTTTCGTTTGTGACAGCAGGTGGGATAGCTTGTGAGGATCACACCTCTTCCTCAGGCTCCTCGTGGAAATTTAACCATTGTTCTGAGGTGTTTCTACTCTGGCTTAGAAACTCTACAATAAAAAGACAGGTGGACAGTTACTGCCAAAGGAGCTGGCAGTGGCTGCTAGGGCTGCTAGTTTTTGCTGCAGCAAGGAGAGTTGTTGCAGAGGCTAGAGGCTTTTTGCTGTGGCTGTCCAGTCTGGACCTTCTTTAAAAAGCCTCCTGTGTGCTGTGTGTTATTTTATTAATTTTAATCCTCACTCCTGACTCAAGAACCGTTCAACTCTGCTGGCTGGCTCTGGCATTAGGGGAATAGAAACATCTGAGAATATTTGTATAAAAATCACTAGCAATGAAAAAAATAATTACTATTTTCCATTTCATTAAGAATTTATGTGCAAGATAATTTTTAGGATTGTTCTGCCCTCATTTAAATAAAAATAAAATAATTTCAATTAAGAAACTGAAGTTGATAAATTGTAAATAATATAAAAAATAAAAATAAAAAAATGAATAAATAAGTGGGGTTGAGGAAAGAAAGGGGATGGAGGGGGAAAATGGCTTGGATTATTTCAATTGACTTAGTAGAAAATTAATATTTTGAAATTTTAACCTAAAACAAAATCAAAACAAGCAAACTACTAAACAAAAAAACATGATCTCATAAAGAAACAACAGGAGAAACAAAATAAATACCAATAAAGTCTAGCTGTAAAGAATTATAAGTGGAAGAGTTCGTTAAAATTTACCCAGAAAGGCACAATGGTCATAATATTAGATTATCATATTAGATATTATTATCTATCAATATTAGATGGTCATAATATTAGATTCATGTAACAAAGGAATTTTAAAAATAAAGTTCTGCACAGTGGGCCATCATTCATCACAGAAGTTATGCTTATCATGTAGTCAGTCCACAAAGTTCGTGAATGGGCTTCATGGTCTCATGTTTTTTAAAGTATATAGCACACATGAAGACTCATGAAATGGATTGTAAAGAGAAATTTTAGAAGAAAATATCTTCCTTAAGGTCTTGTTATTAATTTTTCTTGTATAAAATATCTTGTAAATAATATTTCTGGAAATGTATTCTCCTAGGACTGAGGTTGTTAAATAGAGAAAAATCATGAAAGAATAAAAATATAAAACCATAAAATATCATTCACTACTACATGACAGTAAACTATGAAGAAACAGTAAATTAGAAAAATTTCAATAGCTACAATAGAGAGAAATTATAGAAAAAAACGTTCTTTCCTTTTATCTACTAAGAAGCTACAAATGTTGGCTAGCATTTGCCAGTTACACATTTACTTAAGAAATATATTATAAATGTACTTTTATATTCTATGTAGATAGCAAAATATGACAACAAATGCAAGGCAGTTGTAAGGCACTGTTACATAGTACAAATATGTCTGTACATTCCACAGAATAATAGGTATTTCTTGTTATTTGAAATTATTTTCAATTCTTACAGTTCTAAAGCTTGATAATGTACTATAAAATGTATGTACCAGTGAGGGCTGGTTCTTTATTCTGTAACTTCATATTAGGCACCCATAATGCTTTGAAGATTGATGAGAAAAAATAAAATTTGAGCCTTATTATTAGGAGCTATACATGAGGAACAGCTGAACAGCTTTAGAACTCATGGAATGTGGCTGATTGGTTAGCAAAATTATGATGAGTGTGTCTCAGAGAGGCTAAGCTTCAAGAACTGCGTGTCCTGAGGTCTCCATTGCTCTTGTGGAGTTTTGCTCTGCTTGTTGTCTTCATGGTCACCATAGCCCTCCCACTCTATGACCTATATCAAACACTCGAAGGGGCCTTCCAGGCCCTCACTGGGCAGTATTGTTGGCACTTACAATCATAATGATTGGTCTTTTCCAAGCATTTCTCCTGGAGCAGATTAATTCAGTCACCACCCTTGGAAAGAACTTAGAGATGGAGGTTGTTAGCAGTGACCACTACCCTTTGAAAGAACTTGGAGAAGCAGAATGGTAGAAAAAGTAAATTAAAATGTTTTCATTAGGAGCTCTGATGTAGAAAATCTCTGAAGTTCAGAAAGGCACACTGTTTTGTTTTGTTTTTTTTTTACAGAGTGATTTCTTATTTTTAATTTTTATATTAATTACAGTTTGTTTACTTTGTATCCCAGCTGTAGCCCCCTCCCTCTTTCCCTCCCAATCCCACCCTCCCTCCCTCATCTCCTCCCTGCTCCTCTCTAAGTCCACTGATAGGGGATTTTTTGAGGTCAGAGAACAGACAAGGGTAGGCCTACTAGCACTGGCTGATGTGATTCCTTAGCTTAAGGTGTGTTAGTGATGGAGGAGATGATTCATTTCTTGTACCCTTTACATTCTCAGCTTCCTGACATTTTAAAGTAGAAATGACTGATTATTTTCATATAAAAGGTTAGATTTGTGACTCTTTTAAGATTTTTTATAAGATTACTTTTTAAGATAAATAGTAAAATGATTGATCCTTTCTTTGTGGCTGCAAATTGCAGCCTGCCAGTAAGAGAAACTGGCTGAGAAAATTACCTTGCTTGTTTACACATCGTTAATCTATAACAAGTTGCTTAGTTACAAATGTATGTGGGTTCTTGAGGATAATTTGATTTTCACATATAATATGTAAAACATTTGATCACGTTAGGGTATTGGGGAACACTTTTTTTTCCTTACATATACTCACTACAATCATTCACTGTAAAAAAATAGAATGTAACCACATTGTAATTTTTACACTACTTTTTGAGATTTTGCTGGAATATATAAGCTCTGGGAAAAAATAAAATTATTGGAGCTTTTCTTCCTCCACCAAATATGTGTATGTGTGTATGTATGTATGTATGTATGTATGTATGTATGTGTTTTTGTGTGTGTATGAGTGGAGTTGTTAAAGCTTGCTGAAGCATCCTGCATTCACTAAGCATGCCTGTGTGATTCTTTCACCCCTCTTTTTTTCGCCAACCCCCAAAGAGTTTCTCACCAGCCAAAGGGAGTACTTTTTTGACCCCAGTGAGTCCATGCTTTGCCTTAGTCTACCCTGACCTGTCAAAGCTGACTTTCAACACCTTATTGAATTAGCTAGCTGCAAAAATTGCTGATAGATGTTTAATTTTAAATATCAAAAAAAAAGACATGATCTGGAGGTCAGAGCATGATTGACAGGTGAGGAACATCATGCATAGACAAGATCAGAATGGAACTTGGTGAATGATATTAGGACAATATGAAAATATATTTGGCTCCTTAGCTACCATTCTTTAGAATACCATTGGAAAAATTACAGAGGAAATTTCAAAATGATAGAAGTGTTTGAAAAGACACGAAGTAGTACATTAGCTCAAAATCATGTTTTCTGATAACATTTTTTCTATTTGCATTTCTACAACTCATTGTTAAAGAAACATTTAGCTAAGTTTCTGATTTTGAAAAACCATGTTACCATGCTTCATGTTAATACCTGTGTGGGGTAGCTTTCCAAACTCTACTTGACTTTGTTTCATGGAACTTAAATATTCTTCTTTTTGTTGAGATTTATTTTTATTTTTATTGATATTTAGTCCTTTGAATGCTGTAGATTATAATATAGTTATAGTTCTTCTTTGTGTGTGTTCATTTGTGTAACACCATGGTCACTCTCTTCTAACAACTGTGACACACTTGTGGGTTCATTCTAGCTATACTGTACCTGGATACAAAGTGCCCATCAAGTGAGTTTTACAAATATTTCAATGCATAATTTCCTATTATTTTGAAGTAATATTTAAAAAATTACTTTATTAAAAATATCTATTTCTTTACTATCCAATCAAAAGCAAAGATCTCAAATAACAGTAGAAAATGTCAATGAGTAATCTGTTTTGTGTCTTGACTGAATAAATTTTATATTTTATTTATTTTTACCTTTCAGAAAAAACTGAAATTCCCTTCCATTTTCTTCATTGATTTTCTCTTCTAGAGAAATGAATGTATTCTTCATGTTATCCATAGCCAGAGAAACATTGTCAACCTTCTTCTGCAGAAGCGAAAGCTTCTTTTCCTGCTGACTCATTTGCTCTTCCATTTTTTGAATCATGGCTGCATTTAGAAGAGAAAGAGAGAGAATGAGAGAGTCAGATCCATTAAAAGTATAGACTTAAAAGATGTAAAAATTTATGTTGTATAAAGAAAATTTATTTAGACCATATGTGTGCTTATAGATTTAAAAATATGGACTACATTTGAGGGCCAACATGGATGAAGCAACTTCAGGGGATACATTTATGAAAGTATTATAATATTTTAATTTCTATGTTTTAAAGTTTTCTCATAATTTGTCTTATTAAAAATATTTGACATCATCACATGTTGAATAAGTAAAAATATTGAGGGTCGGCTAGCCAAATGAGCTTACCATCACCCAGCTAAAGGCTAATTTCTCCTCTTAAACTGTGTCCCAGATTTAAATGTATGTGGTTTTATGTATGTGTGGCACCCTAGTTATTCAAGGGTTTCAATGCATAGTGAAGTATTTTTTAATGGGAGGCACATCCCAATTTAGAGAAATTCACCCTGTGCAACAAAAATATTTACTAATTGTAATATTTACCCATGCGTTGTGCCTATTCAAAGACTTGCCAGCATTTTTCTGAGTCACAACATAAATTAAAGAACAACTTCTAGGTACATTACCAAATTCGCTTTTTAAAATTAATTCTGTGAATTATCATCCAAAATAACAGATTTCATTATGGCAATTCCTACATATTTATTATCATTCTTCATTCATATTCAATTTTCATTACCTACCTCCTTGTCATCATTCTACTTCTAGTTCTCTCCTTCTTCCTTCCAAATGAGTTCAGTTATTGCTATGCCTTTGTGTGTGTGTATGTGTACTATTTATCTGACATATGTCAGCTACATATATGTATATATATCAGAAGGCATGACAGTAGAAAAACTTTTCTGTTATATACATACATATATGTATATATATAATGTATGTATAATATAAATACCATGTATATATTTTTCATGGACATAATTTTATGTGAATATACACAAATCTAGATTTCACATGTAAGAGAAAACATCATATTTGTCTTTCTGGGTTCAGCTTATTAATCTTAACATGATTATCTCTTGAATTTTTTTTAAAAAAGAGATCCCTTTAAATCCCGTTTCTCAACTAAATGCCTTGACTTGTTAACCAAAATCTATACCAAACATAGTCTTAAAGAGGTGCTATTGGTACTATCCGAGCTTGTTTGGGGGTTAAAGTTAAGCCCAAGATGACAAAGTGTTGTATTAGGACAGAAAGCATGCCTCAGGATGCTTTCTTGTACCCTTTACAACAAGGTTTTAGGCATAAATAACTCATTTCCCAAATTATTAGCACCCCTTTGTGGTCTCTCATTAGCCAAAACAGCCTTCCCAGCTCACTTTCTTAAAGCAGTCAAGTTGTTCCTCAACATCAAAATTCTTCCATGATTGCAGTGTTTGGAAATTAAAAGCTGAGTCTGGTTTTGGAAAACTGTTCTGTTTTCCTGGATGTGTGATTGCAACAGTTTTAGTTTCCTGGGTTTGCACATGGATTTTTCTTTTCACTTTATTCAAGTCATTTTATTTGGGAACCTACAACCCAGAGCAGTTTCTCCAAACAATTAGCAAAACCGAACAGGATTGAGAAGTATGTTAGTCCATAACCACTGGAATGGTATTGACAATAACTGTGTTGAAGGTGACAGGAATTCCCCTCTAAGACCTGGGTCGCCACAGTCTTGCTTCTGCTTCTGGATCGTTTCTTGGCCAACAGCTGTGTGACTTTCAGCTTGGTTACTGTTTGCCAGTTGCTGCTGGTCTTCGGCTAGGCAGAAGGAGAGAGAGTATAAAGTGTTAGCATTGGAGGGGCCTCCTGTTTTCCAGTCTTGAATGATAATGGGGCTGACATTCATTTTCCTGTGTACTGAAGCATGATGGTGAGGCTGACTGCAGAGCAAATTGCTCCTCCCCATCCGTAGGACAGTGAAACACCACATGCAATTCAAGAAAATGCTTCAATTTTGCCTAAAAAAAACCATATTATTCAAAATTGATGTGGGTGAAAGATGGATGGAAGCCTTTGCAGAAGCAGCCTACGAGCCTGAGTAAACTTTACAATCCATTATGGTAAAAGCAACCGCAGCCTTGTAAGTGACTGATTTTTCAGTAATACATTTTCCAACTGGTAACTGCTGGAAGGATTGAAAGCTGCATATGCCTTCCTGAACCCAAATCAGCTACTTAATTGACAGTG
Source organism: Meriones unguiculatus (assembly GCF_030254825.1). Taxonomy (NCBI): domain Eukaryota; kingdom Metazoa; phylum Chordata; class Mammalia; order Rodentia; family Muridae; genus Meriones; species Meriones unguiculatus. The sequence continues at coordinate 5,798,754 of NC_083368.1, read as the reverse complement.
CCATTTAAATGGGCTGTTCCAAGATTTAAAATTAATACATGGCTTTTAATAAACTAATGGTATAATTAAACAACTACAGACATATCTCCAAGGTGATCAATCCATAAAATCAACAATCTTCCATAAAAACAGAAATTAAATATATATATATATATATAATTAAACAGAAATTAAATATATATATCCCTATGTCTTCAAATCCAATATTTTAAATGTATATATATTTCTCTGGGAAAACAATTTAAAATATTGAGTACCTCACATAATACTTTTTAAATTTACAGACTTCAAATGGAAAAATTTATTCACGGATGCCTGCACACAGACATGTGCATATACCCATTTGATGCCTAGTTGGGTTTATATCCCTATGAAATTCCATGACAATGAAACCGTACCATGACCCCCTGATGGCCATGTGGCCATGCTGACAATCTTAAGTTTTCCTATACCCTAAAACATGCACTAAATTTACATTAATTTGCGTTCGTCTCTACTGTTATGTTGAACCTTGCAGTGAGTGCTTCAAGGGCTTGGGCTAAATCAATGAATTTTTATCTTTGTACAGTTTTTTTTTATGTTCCCTCCCAGCATAACTGATTAGTTATTTAGTGGAAGAAAGTGATGGAAAGGTTGGAGAGAAATACAGTGATTTGGGAAGTAGGGTAAGGAGGGAAAAGATTACTCTCCTGTTATGCCCCAGCAATAGGGCTCTTATGGTCCAAATTCAACTTGATTCATGCAAATGTATCTATGAAATAACAGCATAACTCAAAATGCCATGCCTCCTCCACGGTGGGATAATAAAGCACGTTCCTTACAATTGCATCTCTGTCCACACAAGCGCATAGCTAAAGAGTCAAGTAACGGTTCACAAACCGTAATTTCAGCCGTAACCATAAAAACACTCCCTGGGAAAATTTGAAACTGGAGATTCAGAACCGCTAAGTGATTTAAAGAACTCGGGTAGGACAGCAATCTCTTTTACCAAACTGGTCACGTGATTCAAACACACGTTAAATGTTGAGAACCACTGGATGTTTTTCTGAGCGGTGAGAATGCAGACCACAAACTGTACATATTGGCAGCAGGACTGACAAACGCTGATAATGGGTAACCATGGCCTTTTCATTTCCTTACTGCTTACTTTCTGGAGCTAGACCACAGAAAGAAAAAGTAATAGTGCACTGAAAGGGGACTAAGGCAGTGTATGCAGGGGTAAAGTATGGTAGGAGCGGCGTGGCAGTGTGACACAAACTAATTGCTATGCAAACTTCCGCACTGCGGTCTTTTTTATACATATCATGCATTTCTGTTGCTACTCACCACTGCTTCTTTAACAGTACGGTTAGTTTTTTTGTTTGTTTAATTGTTTTATAGATAGAAACCAGAGGTCCCTATTAACTTGGAAACATTAAAATATTCTTGTTTTCCCACATCCTCAGGACCTTGGTTGACTGGACAATTGGGCAACTGGGCACATCTATATTTTAAAAAATTTAAGTCTTTAGGTAATTTTGACTCACGGCTCTGTCTTAGAGCCAATAATTTAGAAAAGATTTGAAAGGCTTTTTAAAATCTAATAAAATTTATTGATACAAGGCAGAAACATTCTCTGTTTTCACAGTAAAACTGAAATACAGAAATCAGACTTCATAGATTTTTTTTTTAAAATACGGTCCCAGTTATGACCAGAACAGGCTTTTGTAAATTAATTTTAATTTTCATTATTTTTTTCACAATTTATTCATCATCTATCCTGATTGACGCCCACCCCAACAGAACAGGTTTTAAAGGTATGATTTATTATGAGTCTAATGAGTGAAAACCATGTGTCCGTCATTCCACAAGGATGAGGGCCATTGTGGAAAGTGGCATCACGGGACCCCCTCACACTCTCTCAGTTCCTTCATGCACACTTTGTCATTCTCTCTGTGGCTCAGACAGTAGGGCCAAACAAATGGGTTGCCCAATGTGAAAGATGCTTCTGCTATCTCCCCAGAAGTTAGATCTGGAAAGATACTAATTGCTCAGAATTCCTCGGGAGAAACCCCCGGCCCTTTAGAATTAGGCTGTCAGTCTTCATTCCCACCTACCTGCGCACCATGCTCTCCACTCCACGCTCTAGTCGGGGCAAGGCAATGTGGCTTATCAATTGTCAAAATATCGAAATATGAACCACATATTTTGGCAAATACATAATTCTATACAGTAACGGGCATAATTCATCTTAAAACTGTGATATTAACTTATTTCAAGTTAATTTGCCTATATGCGATGAAGGATATATTCTTCAGCATATGTGATGAATGGAATTTCTATCCCAGGACCTTCTGAATACTATTTCCTATTTTACATAATGTAATAATAATTCAAAAACAGGGATATTATGGAAAATCAATTTTATGCTTCTATGCTTTGTGAAATAAATATCTCATGAAATGAAAAAAAAACAGTGTTTAGGAAAAAAGGACAATTGAATAAAACAATTTAAATATTATTAATGAAATAAATATCTCTTATACGTAACTATTTTTATAAGTTAAAATGTACAAGTCATGAATTTGACTGAAGTTAATAGTTTTATCTCAGGAAAGTGAATGGAAAAACATCTTTAATATTATTAGCAATATAATTATATAAAAGAACACTTAAGAGAACAACTTTCTGAGAATTGTGATTGTGAAAATATAGTCAAGCCAGGTATACAGCTGTAAGCCCCCAACGCTTAAGAGGATGAGGCAGGAGAATTGCTAAGAGTTACAGGCCTGCCTTATCTAAAGAGGAAATCTATTACTAACAACAGCAATAACAACAACAACAAAACACCACTGTTGGAAAACAAAGAAAAAGAAAATATACTGAATTTTTCCAGACAAATAGAGCAAGAATAAAAAAATCAGCCTGGAACACTGCTTCAAATACAGTCCTGCTGCTATCAGTCACCACATACAGACAACTCAGATGGACACAGATGAATATGGTGTTACCAAGCACGTAAGCACGGTTGTGTGGGGTTTCCACATAAACACCACATCTCCTGGAATGTGGCAAATACATGAGAGTGTAAATACAGAAGAGGGTCAGAAAGGCAGAGGGAGCATGTGCTGCAGATTCAAACATGAAACACTAAAAGATTGCTTGAGCTTCAGCAGTAACCTTTGGAACCAAGGTTAAAAAGGCATTTTGTTAATTATTTTGCTAATAAATAATTTCACATATACATGATATGAAAGCACATATACATGATATGAAACAGATGAAACACATTATTTGAAATATTTACACATATATTATATGAAACCAAATATAATATGATCATTTTCTTGAGAAAATTGTATCTTTTTAAATAAATGAAATGTATGTGAAAAATTATAAAATTAATAAATATTCCTTCATTAATATTGCCCCAAATATAACCAAATGGTGCTTGCAAAGCTCTAAGAAGGAGCTGCATTTGGAATTGCTCTAGGAATTTCTATGATTTAGCTGTCGAGGAAGAGGGACAGTATTTAAAAGCATAGCCAAGTGGAGCAGGACCTCAAGAATGTTGAAATTAACAGACATCACAGACATACAGAGACCTTGTGTCACCAAATGACTCTGGATCTGAGTGGGAACTCTCCAGAGAAAGTCACACCAGTTTCCTATGTTTAATCATTTCTCTGAAAGGGACTCTTTGTTGGTGTCATCTATGACCAAAGAAATAGCCTGCAGTGACCCATCAATAAGTCATTAGTGATTATGAGAGTATGAGTGGCTTATGATTATGGTTTCTGTGACTTGGCATGTGACTCTATATTTCTTATGGCTGATACACGTGTTAAGAAAATCAGTAATTCATTCCTACTATAGTTTACATACTGATATTACTGAAAGAGTGGAAAAATGTTCCAAAGTTATCATCCCTTCTCACAGTTCTAGTATTCACAATCTCAATATACTTTGCGAAAGCTTTTGTTTACACAGTGAAACTGTGTTTCAAACACTGTCATTACATTCTAATAAAATCAAAGCTGACGATTTTATTCCTTATAAAATATGGCATGCCATATACTTTAATGAGGAGGTTGTAACATTACATTTCACGTATCATCTTGCTAGGATTAGGAAGTGGAAGTCTTATCTCTGCTACAGACACACATAAGTCATACATGAACACCGTCTTGGTCATTATTCTAATGCTGTGAACAAACACCATGCCCAAGGCAACTCTTTGTTTGTTCTCTTTGTATGTTTGTTTGGTTTTATTTTTCGAGACAGGGTTTCTTTGTGTAGCCTCTTTGTAGACCAGGCTGGCCTCAAACTCACAGAGGTCCACCTGCCTCTGCTTCCCTGACTGCTGAGATTAAAGACATGTGCCACCACAACTCTTAGAAAAGGAGAGTAGAAGCTTGTTCATGGTTTCAGAGGTTAGTCTGTCATCATCATGGTAGGGAGCATGGTGTCACATATGGTGCTGGAGAAGTAGCTGAGAGCTACATTCCAGTTTCCAGACAGAGAGAGAGGGAGACAGAGAGAGAGACACACAGGGAAAGACTGGGCCTGGTGTCTCAGTGACAGATTTAATCCAACAAGCCCACAGTTCCTGATCTTTTACTCCTCCTTTCAAAGAGTTCCAGTCCCTGGTGATTAAACATACAAATATGAGTCTATTAGGGCCATTATTATTCAAACTGTCACATATACGCTATATGAATTGGGGAGGCTATTTGAGATTTGTGTGGGAGGATTTTCTTTAGCATCATAGTTGTGCCTGTACTACTCAGTTTAGACCAACCCTAAGTATTCAGGAAGAAACCCAGCCATGAGGTAAACTGAGGAACAGAGAGGAAAATAATGCTGATCATTAAAGTCTAATTTTCTATTGACATTAGAGTAAAAACATCCATAAAATATCATTCATGAATCCTGAAAAGATTTTTGCTTTATAAACAAAGAAATAGAGAAATCAGAAGTCTTGAAACAAGAATTGAGAAGCGTGAGGACACACATTTCTCAGTTAGTAACAAATGGATGAGAAAAGAAATCTGTCAGGGCCAGTAAAACGGACGACACTTGTCCCAAGCCTGACCAAGTGGGCACCTTATCTCAAGCCTTAGAACAAGAAAAAATACACAGAAATGCCAAACAAAATTCTTTAGTTTCTTAAACCATCCTACTCTTTGACGATTAAGATCTCTACCATGGAGAGTTGAAACTTTTTCCACATTTTGGTGAACTTTTATAAAGACTGATATGAACAAAAAAAACAATTGAATGATAAATTTCAAATGTTCTTATACATGTGCATGCCCATATGAACTAGGTGAGAAAACTGTCCTTGAAATTGAAGGACAGTTAACACCACAAAAAGATCCTTAGGATCTGGTTGTCACATGAACCTCTCTGCCCTGGAACTCATTTGCTGAGGTCCCTGCCAACGTTGTTAAGAAATTGAAATGCCTGTTTTATAAATTAAATAGTTTGTGTTATCTTTTCCTGGCTGTGTTTGTCAACTAGAGTTCAATACTTCCATTCATCCCAATTTATCATCTAGAATTTTGACCAGCAGCTGCAGAGCTCTGATAAGATCTCTGACAGACAGCCTGTTACTCTCCTGTTGATGAGGAGACTGGGTGATCGATGTTCCTTTATTCTTTCATTTAGAAATCTTTCTGTCTCCACAGATGCATACCCTTCCACAAGGACTGCTGAGGTTTTCCTGGTAATATGTCTTTCCTTTCACACAAACACAGAACATTTGATTCCATGGAGTATGGATTTCTGGGTCTTTTTCTTGTCCTCTTTATTTGACAGATGCTACAGAGAACCACTGACTTAAGCCAATAGACTGTAAAGACTGTGTACTTGTTTTTAAAAAGCAACCTAGGATTTATTATTATTATTGTTGTTATTATTATTTGGTCTTATGTTTTTTTCCTGAAATGCAAACTCTGACACTGGCCAGCAAGGACTCAAGGCAGGCTCAGGATGTGTCCAGAATAACAGCTTTCCTATTAGGTATTTTTTACTCTTTAATTAGACAGGTTTTATTTGCAAATTTTAAATGATGTTTCTTCATAAGCCCTTTGAGCCATATGGAGGAAGTCATTAGTGGTAACTCAGTAATGAGGATGCTCCCTCTTTCCTGCTTTTTGCCAGAAGCCTTCTTGTGTGACTTGACAAGACAGACTTCTCGCTGATCCTGCATCATCAGGTAAAGAAGCCAGGTGGAATGTCCAGTGTGCTCCTGAAGGTGCCCTAGGTAAGGTGAAGTAGGCAGTGTGGCCTACAAAAGACTCCGAGAGCCGCTGTCCTTTAGCAGAAGCTACACAAGATGCTCATTAAACAATACTGGGAAGAACCAGTTTTATGAAAATATAAGAAACACATATTTTTTTTCTCTCTCTTAAATAGGATAAATTTCAGCATGATGAATTTGGAATGCATTTGAAAATAATCTCCATACAGAAACCTTGTATTTAAAATGCAAGTTCAAGCAGTTGTTTTGTAACTGGTTGAATATTCTCAAATTTGGAAAATAAAATACTTGTTATGTGTTTATCATGTACCACAAGAGATTAGTTTATTCCAATCCATATTTGCACATATATTTTCAGTATTCACAATATCTGTGATATTTTAAAATGTAATTTTATAGAATTTTTTTCTGTTTTCAAAAAACTTGTATAGGCTGTAATGTTTAACAAATTTGTGAAAGGATCCTCTCTAATCTAATACCAACTGAACATAAATTACTTTCTTTTGTTATATAATAGCACATCATAATTTCTTTGTCTCACTTCAGAATATTTTAGAGACATCTACTGGAGAGGAACGTAATTGCAAATTCTATGTCAGAGGCTAAAGTGGTATGTTACTGCAGACTTTAAATTTTTTTTTCTCTAATATGGCATTGCAAAATAAAATAAGTTTTCTCCTAGAAAGAAAACGAAAGATTTGTGACCATGACCAAAAGCTCTAACCAAGTGAAAACTAACTGCTTTGATGTTTGAGCTAATGTTTGTTTCTTTGATTCTCTTTCCCAAAGTTCTAGTCACATAGCAACAACAACAGCAACAAAAGGATTCTTTTTGATACCATACTATTTCAGTAGGGAAGGTATGACTAGATCTCATGTGTTCTGATTATTTGTGCTCACGTCCATGCATTGCAGACGAGCACATTGGGAGAGGAGGCAGAAAGAAACACCCACAGGACTGATGAGCAGCATCATTGCTAACACCCAAAGGATGGGTTTCAGAAAGGCGAGGAAGAAGAGCTGGGATGAGGTGTATACTCTTAGGGAAGGGTAAAACAGTCCAGCTGCCAACGCACTTAATGATATTTATCACATGTTTTCTTTATAATACCATTTCTTTACTGCAAATTCAAATTCGAAAGAGATTATATTTACAGTATGAAATTAAATTTTGTTTCTGGAGATGAAACTAATTTGAGAAGGGGAGATTTATGAAATGTATGTGGTACTTTACACATTTTCTATAAATAAATAATCCCATGATAATTTGAAGGACAAGTCCTGAAAAAGTTTCTGATGCACTTACACAATCAGGTGTCTACCAAACACTAACAGTACCAGCAGAGGTTTAAAGAATGGGTCAGCCAGACTGATCATTCTTGCTCCATTTGAGGCAGGCTGCCACATGATACTTCAAAGGCAACACTGTCAAACTCTATATTCTTACAGCGACAATTTAATGTGCTGTATAAGAATGAAAGGCTGGTGGCACATTTATTAAGCGCCACGGTGGAGTTACAGCTTGAGGAGTTATTAGGTCAGCATCAGAATGGGAAAATGGGAAGGAAAAAATAAAGCAGGAGAGAGCTCATGGAGAATGGTTCGGGGTAGCATGAAGCAGTGGCTCTCGATGCTACCAGGAACAATTACACTTATAAAAAATTAAAGAACTTGGTATACTACAATATAAGCAACTGACAATGGCTGGGATTCTGTCTGAGCAACATGACATTCTTTTGGAATCAAGTCTACATTAGAATTGACTATATGACAATTAGAAATAATTGGCAAACCTGTCATCCTAGCTTATTTTCACATATATTTCCGTAGGAAAGCTGCCTCCCCATAACATCATAATCAGAAGATACTGGCCTTTTGTGTAGCTTTAATGAGGTGACTATGACAGGAGGTCATCACTGAAGCTTTTCTGAGACTTTTCTCCCCTGACATATACTGAAACAGCAAACTGCAAATTTAATATTAAAGATACCCATAGGTGGCTTCTAGGAAGAATTTGAGATGGCATAAACAATTGGTAATCTGCATAAGAACAGAATAGCAGTACAAAACAGATATTCAAATTATCACTTAATTTTGTTTCTTGTTTATCTTTACCATCCTGGGGTTCTGTCGCTCCTTTTCCAGCTACATGCATGCAGTCTGCCATAATGATTAAGAATCGATTAGCAAGCACAGAAGGCTGAATGTGGGCCATGCACGGCTCTCAGCAGTTGGGCCTGGGACATGCTTTGACATATTGCCTTGCTCCCTGCCACCTGCAGTCAGCCACTCTGTTCAATGGAGTGTGTAATGACAGCCTACATTTCTGAAAAGACACTGCAAGCCAATATTTTAATCCTTAAGAAATAATCACAGGATTAATATTCTCAAAATGTCTTTCATGAAAGAAGAATATCTTTCATAAAGACCTAAAACGTAATTCCAGATATTGTCAAGATTTTTAAACAGCATAAAAAATGTGAGAAAGAACCAAATGCACTGTAACACTGAATATATTCGCACATCTCACAAAAACAAATTCTTTGAAGGCAATACCATATTTGGATGTTCTTCAAATATTTTGCATCACCTTATTTCCAAATATTTTTAGTGTGGGTAATGTTTTCTGTAAGAGGTAAAGCATTCATGTTTCCATCTGAAAATGTGTTGAATTTTACGTTATCTGTGAAATTTAAACCAGCCTCAGAGAAAAAAGCAGTGTGGAAGATTTGCCCACAGATCCTCACTGCATGGGCTGGCCAGCCATGGATGACATCCCTGACTAAACTGCACGATTCTTAGAGCTCCCTTATATGATTTTCTGTTTCTTAATGTGACTCATAATGGTTTCTCCACAGTTACATTAATTTTTAATCACAAACTCCTACACTGTTGATTGAATTCCCCAGCACTGCTAATGGCCTTTCTTGTAATATTCATTCACTTAAAATATGAATGCAGATGCCACATCTTATTTTTTCAAAGAAAACCTGTTTAAAGCCAAAAGCAAAATAATAGTTGCATAGATGTTAGGCCATAGCAGGTGACTGTGTAATCAGCCTTCCACCAGAAAATTCTTAAAATCTCAGCTTGAAAAATAATGGCTCCTTTAAGGGGAAAAAAATCCACCGTAATTATTTGTAGGATGCATAATATATTCTTTAACATGAATTTTCATTCACAGCTCCATCACATCACATGGTTGAACTGAAACAAAACCAAAGGCCTGTATAGTTGTTTTATATGGGTTACTTCTAATCATATTTTTAAAGTATGAATTTATAATGAAACCTCATGAAGGCATGTCTTTGCAACCTTAGTTAAGAGTAAGTAATAAAGTGAGATCTTCTTACTCATTTCTTAAAACCAACACGAAGACTAAAATAACAACGAAAAGGCAGGTTACAAGATTATGGGTGATTCCTACTAAGGAAGCTTTAAAATAAAACCACAAGACACCCAATGTCTGGCTTCTTAACTAATTTTCCTTTGTTCACAATTGATCCATTCAATTACTTGTTTCTCAGAATCTGTTATTATAATGTTAATACTGGCACACACCTCTGAGCTGACAGTTTGGCCCTATGTATCCAGGACAGCATCTCCATTCTAATGAGGTGACTATCTTATGTTGCATCCTATAGACAGCATTGGACATCTTCTGAGATCTGGAGAGAAGAGCAACACAATTATTTGCTTCATGTTAAGATAGACTCAGGTCTTATAAAGTACTTAGAATAATACCTGGAATGCAATAACCATTTAGTTTTGGTACTACTATAAAATCATAAACCTATCATCAGTATTAATTTCAAAATAGCCAACAGGATTTCTTTGAATATACAACAAAAAATGAGTGGTTTTATTTAATAAACTAGCATTTTAATTTAATAACTATCATTGCATTTTCTAAAGATATGAAAGTTTTTCTTTGCATAATATTTTCTAGCCATATCAATGAAGAACTTACTTTAATTCCATATTTAAAGCATGATATTAGAATATTTTATCCACTTCCTGTCATAACACTTCCTAAATGACTGTAGCTAAAAAGAGTTCCATTTCCAGTAAATAAATCAAGCCACGTGAAATAAGTTATATTGGTGAACAAATTGAAAATAGAATAACTTCTCTCATTTCAACCTTTATCTTTTAATTTTTCAAGATGCAAAGTTACAACACTTGAACTAAAGAACTGAAATAATTCATGAACAGCACTCAGTTGTAGGCTCTTCATGTATGTGGATCTAAGTTGTAAGTATACTATACTATCATTAACCATGAGACCCCACTGAACAGATGATATTTACCAAACAGGTGTATGATACAGGTAGACATGATCCTACTTAATTATCATGTTACATCTATAATAATGATATCATGACTCTGATCTACTGATCTACATAAATAATAGAGAGATAAATAAAACTCATTTAAATGTCTATATGTAAAATTGATGGAACTGGAATTTTAACCTGGCTTATTTGAGCGGGGGCTATGCTCCAGAAATTTGTCACAGTCAACCCTTGTGACCTATTCAAGAGTTGTGCAGAAAAAAAGTGCATTACTTGATTTTCAGCTTCTGCCATAACATGACAGATAGGTCAGTATGTCAGGGCTTGCTCCTTAATAGCAGAATAAGCTACAAGATTCTTTCCAGCCCTGAAAGTATGCGAAGTCATTCATGTACATCCATTTCAATGAATTATATTCAATAAGCAATTCTGTTGGAGGAAACACCATCTCTAGCGCAACTACTAAAGTGAAGTAAGAAATGAAAATGGTTTTATTTGGTTTGTGGGATTGACTCCAGAACTTAGAACGTTGTCAAATCATGGTTGAGTATCAATGTTCCTGATCTGGCAAATCAAATGTCTGTTGCACATGGTGTTGATAAGATAAAGAAAAAGCAGACAACTATTGTATAAATACTGAAACCAGGGATGAATGGAAGGACCCATTCATGGGTACAAATGACAAGAAAGAGGAATAAAGCTAAAGCAGCTGGGTTTAGAAAAGAGTAAAGAGCAGGAGAAGAGCCTACCTTGAACCTAGTATATGATTACTAGGTTACTGTGGTAATGTTTTCATTACTGAAGAATTAGCAATGTGTTCTTTGTGCCTTTACAAGAAAATTGTCAGAAAGACAAATGGCTGAAAGCAGGGCCACAGCTTTTTCTCTCAAATCCCTAAGATGCACTTAGTTCTCTGGACCATGAATCCTAGTCCTCAAGGGACTCCGAAACACGTGGATTTTATGTGTCCTTACTGTGCACTGTTCCACATTGCTGATGTATCAGCTTCATTTCCTGAGTTATTTGTATGATAATTTGAGTCATATTACTCTCTTGTCTTCCACAGCAATGCTAGTTTTTATTACAGGCACTTTATGAAATCTCTAGTCAAGCTACAGTCGCCATATGGATTCAGATAATTTATCAAGCACTCAGCCTTACATTTTATGACAATGATATATGTGTGTGTATATATATTATTATACATTATATATAATATATACATAATATAAAATATTCATATATGTAACGAACAACATAGTCACTAAGATAGACAAAAGAAGAGCTGCTTCCCCAAATACAAAGCCAAGTTATATATGGACTTCTTTCTTAGCTAGAATAAAAAAAATTAGTAACTCTTTATTATTATTATCATTTATTACAATTTATTCGATTTGTATCCTGGCTATGTCCTCCTCCCTCATCTCCCAATCCCACCCTCTCTCCCTCTTCTCCCCCATGTCCCTCCCCTAGTCCACTGGTAGGTGAAGTCCTCCTCTCCTTCCCTCTGACCCTAGCTTATCAGGTCTCATCAGGACTGTCTCCATTGTCTTCCTCTGCAGCCTGGCAAGGCTGCTCTACCATGTTTCTCTTCAGATCGTATAAATCTTTCACCTTTTACTAAATCTTTTAAATATCTATGTATATCATAAGGATCTAAGCCAAGGGTTTGTTGACTAGGTTACAAAAGTGATATAAGTTACTATAGAACGAGAAGATTAACACTCCCTAAGCACATGATACCAGGCAGTAAGCTACGTACACAACCGCATTAGTTCACATGATTTCCAAAGCAAATAAACAACACAAAAAAAACAAGACATTTTTACTTACTAAAGGTCATGTGTCTAATATACTAAAAGGACCCTCCACCCAGCCATATATGGATTACTATCCATATATATTTCCAGTCATGCAAAGTGTTTATTTTCAGAAAATATTGCATACCTCTGGGAACAGTGTCCACTGGGCCAGCCACAGGATCCTCTTCCATTTGGTAAATAAGAGCTATGAGTGTCCAGTATCGGTGTTGGGGATAATCTGGTATGTACGTGAGCACACCAGTTCCTGAGTGAGAAATCATTATTGGCAGAAAAAATACTCATTGTTAGTAATATTTTTGTAAAAATATTGTTTACACTTTAACATATTTTGGCCAATTTATCATTTAGATACTTTGAAAAGTATTTATCAACTAATTTTTAATATCCATATAGAAAAGAAAATGAACATTTTTCGCTGTACCCAAGGATATTTAAAGAAACACTATATGATGAAATTAATCAGAACTAAATTAGAGCCTGCATTTTGTTATTTTAAGACAAAAATCCAAGACTGCTCTTATGTTACTTAAGTGTTTGTACTGAGCACAAAGACTCAGATCTAGTTCTATTACTTTGAGTAGTATATGATAAGATATAAGCAAACAAATTGAATCATATATAGAAAGACAGAAATAAATAATAAATCATGAATATATAAATATAAAACATAAGACTGTTATTATCATCTAATATGCTGTAAACACAAAATATTCTTGATAAAATTTTAAGAATCAAGCAATATAATTAAGTTCATCTTATTTTTACAATTTATGGTAAATTAATTTAATATTCCACTAAGTAGAAAACACTTCTGTGTACCAACAGCAAATTTAAAAAGATCCTATTTGAAGTAGCAAATGGTAAGAAAAATGTGCTTCCCAATAAACCAACAAAAGCAGTCTAAGATTCAGCATAAAGGAAAATCAACTAGTTGTAATAATTCATGAAGAAACCCAACATAAGCATATCACAATTATCTATAATGGCAGGTATTTAAAAAATAAAACATAAGCTTTCGTGGGGTCTTAAACCAGATTATTCCATAAGCTAGCTGCATAGAGTTTTGTCCTAGACAAAGCAGAGTGTCAGGTAATATGCATGTATTTATGAAATATTTATTTCATGGTATGCGTGTATCTATAAAAACCATGTTTTTGTATAAGTTGTATAATGGACTATATGGTCCTGTGCTTCTTGTGACATGAGCCCAATAGAGAGCCTAGCGCTTTGCTGAGAGCAGCTTTCAAATCACAGCAAAATAGATTGTGTCCACAAAGGAAGAATACCTTCAGAATGATATAGAAATGAATTTTTTGATAAGAAGTGGTTAAATATGTATGGAAAATTCATACAATGGGGGACAAGGAAGCCATATAAAAGAGAGAGTCAACAGAAGGTGTTCCTAAGTCCAACAGTCGAGTCTGGATGCTAGAATAACAGTATCTGTTTCTTAGCACAAAGACAAACAAGCAAAACCAATAACCTCAGAAAATAAATAGGGACTACACACAGCAAAATTCCACTAAATAGAATAGTTAATGGATTCATAGATGCCATGGGTGGGATTAGGAAGTTATTAAACGTGATAAATATTTAATTAGAACAGTAGCACAATGTGTGCATGCAACCCTGCATAGAGTGTGCACCAGCATTCTGGACATTATCAAAATGCATCCAATAAACTAAAAAGCCGTAAGGACATCTGATGCAGAGCAGACTGTTGAAAGAACAGTAATGAAAATCTGAAGAGTGTGAGGAGAGAGATGAGGACAGAATTTGATAAAAAGAAAGATATTCTCTAAGTTTAATTTTTTTCAAAGAATGTCTAAGATGCTGATTTGAATTCTTAGAGGACAAATCCAAAGTAGAGCCTGACTTAGGTATGTCTCATGAAAATTCCAAAAGAGAATATGCAGAAAGAAAAAAATATACTATTTATTTGATTGATTGAATAACCTTTCCTTCCTGGCATTTGGATATGTGTCTTATAGCTATGACAGGGAGGCTACTTCCATGAAATCTCAGCAATATGGCTGTATAAAAAAGACCCAAATAATGTCAAGACTGGTTGACATGCTAACACGAATGGAGGAAATCCCATAGAGATGAAGAGGTACAGGTAATTAACAACTGCTGAGAGAGGAGAAATTAGTCTTCCACAGAGAGGAGGTTTTAATTGGTTTTTAAAATACCAATTGATCATCCCTAAATACTTATACATACAAGCAATACTAAATGAACTTAGCAGGTTGTGTGTGTGTGTATTACTACACATGTAACGACAGTAATTAAAGAAAGAGGCCATCCTCCCTAGCAGATCCAAGGCTCTGAGTTGGCTCACACCAAATCCATACAAAAGGCCAGTCCTGCTGATCCAAAGCTGCAGGGATCTCCATGACACAGGGCAACAACAGGATAGCTGAGAGGAGTCCCAGAGAAGACGCAATGTTGATGGTGTCACAGAAGCCAGAAACCTCAAACCAGACCATGAAATCATTGCAATGAACATTTGAAAGGGCAAGTGTGTGGACAGAGGGCTAGACTGCTGGACTCACTGTGACACACGACAGCTTCCACGATAAGATATTGTCTATATTTTTTGTTATTGTTATTGTTTGTTAGTTTGTGGGGTTTTTATTTGGGGAGGAAGTTGCAAGGGCAAAGGGTGGATGTGAGGAAATGGAGAAATGAGTGGGACTGGGTGAATGACATGAAACTAATAAAGAATCAATAAAAAATTAAAATAAATAAATTAATTAAAAGAAAAGAGGCCAATAACATGAGAGCAAATTGTCAGATGTAGTTATGAGAGATGTTAGAGGGAGGAAATGGAGGGGCATAGTATAGTCATATTTTAATTAAAAATAAAATGAAGCTAGAAAACAAAACATGCTGGAAAGCATGGCAATAGGTGAGCTGACAAGAAAGACTATCATAGATAGAGAACATTGAGAAAACGTTATGTTTGGATGCCAGTAAAAAATAAACTAATAAGAGGAGGAAACATCATTTCCAAGAATTCTAGACACTTTTAAGAGACCAAGACTGAGAATCCACAAGAAAAGAACAAAATCGTATCATAAAATTTCTGAAAATATGGGGCAAGAAAGTTTTCTTTGTTAGGTAAGTCATCCTGACTGAAAACAAAAGAAAGAAAATTCAAAGTAAAACTGTACAATAGATCAAATGGATGTTAGTGTCACCTATAGAAATAGATTCCACATATCCTCAGAGCCTATAAAGCCCATTCTAAAGCAGATCACATTTTATTCCAAAGAAGTCTTAACAAACACAAAATAATTTTCTAAAAAGCTTAATTCTAAAGCCTGTTGTGTATTATTGTATCTGTTTGATGTAGCTTTGTTTTCAGTACAGTTTAACCTGTGTCACAGGATGGTGAGACTAAGTGAGTTAACATATATGAGGCATATTTTTGAGAACTATAAAGAAATGGTTTTGTGGATATACACATATGTATTATGTACAAATAGGTATGACTCCTTTCTAATGACCTAATAAATCCCTCTAAACTATAATTGCTTCTGTGTTCCCAATCAATAGTTTCCAGAAAACAAATACAGAAGGCTGTCATCATTACCTATGCTTGATTCAAATGACAGAGGGTGGCAATCAGGACTGTTATAGTATTTAAAAGGTCTTTATAGTCATGAGAAATCATACACCTGATTATTCTTAACATGTTACATAGTATTTCATAAGGATTATCAAGGGAAAGAAGTCCTTTATCAAATCTAAATTTGAAAGAGTGAAATGTCATGCTGTTTACTACTCATTAATGAGAAGATGCAAAGAAAGTTGTATGGTTTGAGCTTGGTAAAAATGAAAACCATGTATCTACATTTAGTAAAATGATCATGTCAGGCAAACCACACAGAGAACTTTAGGTGTGTTATAATCAGCTGTGTATAGTCCAAACCAGCATCACATTTCAGCACATGTCATCTGCTGTAAACAAATGCTTTATTTCCAGGCAGATATAATAATTTCTGTTGGTGCTTCTTTTTCTTTCATGTAGTTTACATAAGTACAGTTTCAAATGTTTCACAAATTTTTATGGATGTTAAACCTATAGTGAAATGTTGATACTTTAATCTTCAGGCTTTAAGAAGGAATGCCTCAGCCAGATCTGGTGGCACATGTCACAGCTCTCAGGAGGCAGAGACAAAGTGGGTCGAGTATAGCCGGAGCCGTTACAGAGAGAAACCCTACTTTGAAACATGCCTCCTCCGGCACTGTCAGCCCACCCCTCAGAAGGAGGAGCCTCTGCACACTCACAATTGCAGTTAAGATTGGTGGTGAGCACCATAAACATGCTCTCTGGAGTGGGATAGAATGATAGAATGGCGACTGCAATTACATTTTCAGGGACAGATCAGGATGGCACCCAGCCTGCAGGGTCAGAGTTGCAGTGTGTGATGTTCTTAAGGTGATGGAATTTGCCAGGTGCGGTATTCTCGGTGTGATGGCAGTTATCATGTACAGAATTCGCATCATGATATGAGAAGAGAATTAGCCAAGTTGTCCCCATTCCATAATATTCCAGGAGTTTGCTTTTTGAATGGAACTTATTTTCTAGTTTTAACCAGTAATAAAGTACTATTAAAATGCAGCACACAGAATTACAGACAAATCACACACACTCTGTGGTCAAACTGTGGTGTGATCTTTTAAAACAATTTACAGAGTTTTATTTTTCTTTTACTCTGATTTTCTTCGGACTATAATCTCAGCAGAGTGTTGCAGCTGGATTCCAGTCCAGCAGGGGTCAGGCTTTCCCAGGCAGCAAACAGTGCAGGTTAGATGTGTGATGTCTGCTTTTCTGATTAACTGACTCGTCCTTCCTGCCAACTGACTCTTTTAGCATGTCTTCCTAAATAATATATTATTAACTTATACCTTTATAATTAGAAAAGCAAACTGTGTAAGAATACAAACGTTTCTCACTTAATTATCTGATCTGAATAAGCACTTGTCAGTTGCTAGCATTTTAAATGCACGTGCTTATAAGAACCATGACAAGAAATAGAAAAGTAATAAAAGTCTGTGCTTAGTGGGGGATACAAAAATGCGGGTAACACTCTAGTGTTTGTTTTCACTGGCAGCAGCATGATGGAAGCATCTGTACGTTTAGTGTAATGATGTTTCTGGAAGTCTGCATTTCTGGAATAATCTTCGGATGTCTGAATGTCCTCAGGCTTAACTGTAACTTTTAAATACTGTGTGGACTTAGGACATCAGGAAAAATAGAGACTTGTCTGGACAAGCTTTTATATCTGCCCATCCCCCAACCCCTGCCACAATAACTATCATATCTTTTCCCACCATCCCTCACAGGTCACTCCGACTGGAGCAAAGAAAGCTCTTTGCTCATATAAACTCTGTATCACATCACTAAAATCATGAACATTTTCACTTCTTTTGTTACTCCTTTTCAACAGTTTTCTCCTTCTCTCTGTAGACTACTCACATCTATGCTTTCTGTGGCTATTAAATTGAAGGCTGTCATGCAGGCATCTGCCACTATCAGACCATTAAACAGTGGGATCTCTCCAGTTTCATTGTGTGTTTTGACACACTTCTGCCAGTCTAGAACTTGGCATGTGAGAGTCAGGAGTTCAAGGTCAACCTTGTCAGTATAGCAAGTTGAAGGCCAACCTGAGCTACATAAAACCCCCTTGCCTTAATTCTTAGTTTAGACACTGCGTTCAGTACCATCCACACCCGTGACTTGAAATATTCCTCTGCCCTGAGCTCTTATGGCTCATCTGAGTTCTTATATGTTCCTCTTTCTGTTCCAAGCAATGAATAGAACTACTAGTAAAACAGGCAAAGTTCCCGATTTCATGAAAAGTAAAAAGACACAACTCTCTGCAGACACAGGAGAGTGCTATAAAGGAAAAGCACAGGTGAGTAAAGAATGGGACAGTGAGCCAGAGGGCTCACATCAGGCTGCCAGAGAGGGTCTGTTTAAAGACGTGATGCCAAAATTAAGGCTGAAAGAGGAAAAGGAGTCCTTTATTCAAAACACTTATGGAGGAATATTTTAAAAAATCCGAAGATCCTGGCAGGATTGAGGAGAACTCATTCATTTCCCTAGTATCTGAGCTCAGAGGACTCCACGTGGGTGTCGTGAGCTTGAAGAGAGATGATGAGACTCCATATTCCCCCAGATTTTGAGAAACACTTCTCTGAGAATTCTGAATGTGTTTTGCAACGCACAACTGACCAGTCAGTAACTATTTCCAATGCACTATTTAAGCCAGTTTAATTTCATTTGCATTTTAAGCTCACAGAGTGTACGAAGATAAATTTTAAGAAAGTATGACACACACACACACACAAAAAGAAAGTATGACACAATCCCCCTTTCATGTCAATAGTTAAAATGTTCATTTTAGGCATCATAAAGGGAACCACTATGTGCAATGACGAGCATTAACCTGACCTTGATGCTTAAACGAACTGTCACCATGTGGAACGTGGGTCACAGGACGGGGTTAGATGTGTGACTGGTGATATAGAAGGGCAGGGTGAGGACAAGATGAGGAGAGCCAGAGTGACACAGAGTGAGAAGAGACTGGCTGATAGATCAGAATAAGTCTGAATGGAGAGGAAAGTGTAGAGGATGTTCTGAGGCCTCCCTTATGGAACCTGTTTAATTCACCAAGATGGCAGCAATTGGGATCCTTGTGCATAGCAGGTGGGGTTGGGGGAAAAGTTAAACAGGTAGCTGGACCTACACATAATTCCATCTCTAATCCTCAGCCAAGGCTTACTGGCCCCATTTAGAATAGTTAGCCTGTCTGCCCCAATTCGCTCTCCCTGGCTTCATTCACACAGATGTTAGTTACATTAGACAAGGAGAGGTCACAATTGACTGGATTTCCTCCTCATAGCTGTCGCCTGTGCCTGGGGTCTTAAGAGGGTGCAGCATGGAGGAAGTTTTGGTAACTAAGTTTTCCTATGATCACAATGCTGGGGGTACATTGGTTGTCCAGCAAATGTCTATCCTACATATAAGTGCCCCAGTTCTAATTTATTCATTTTGTGCCTGTTTTAATGTGCTCAGTCATTTACAAACATTCCTTCTGCCAGACAGGAAACCCCAGATCTGATGTAGCTGACAGCTTCCAGAGTGCTAAAAGAGAACCAAGTCAGACACAAATAATCCAGAAGAATCCTGGAGAAAAGATTATCTAGGCAAAGATAGTAGATAGAAAAGATTATCTAGGCAAAGATAATAATAGAAAAGACTATCCTAGGCACAATTATTATTTTTTTTTACTAAGAATTATTATAAAATTCTAAGAATGACAGAGTGATAAAGGTATGATGTCTTTATCCCAGATCAACCAATGTTTATTTTCACTGAGAAATACTTTTTGGGAATAGCTCTCCTCACACATGAACCCTTACATCTCACACTCTCTTTTCCAGTTTTCCTACATACCCTATATCACCCAGGCTGGAGCACAGTATGATTATTTATCATGTACCTGATATAACAGAGATTTAAATAACACTAAGCATGGGTCCCTACTTGCAATGAATTTATGAGTTTTTTTATAAAAAAAAAAATCCTTCTTTGAGCCAGGTATGGTATTACACTCCTTTAATCCTAGCTCTCAGAGGCAGAGGCAGATGGATCTCTGTAAGTTTGAGGCCAGCCTGGTTGAGAATGGAAAGAAGGAAGGAAGGAAGGAAGGAAGGAAGGAAGGAAGGAAGGAATCTTTGTTGTAAGTGCAGTGATAACAGATGGGGAACCACAGAGGGCATTAGAGAGACTGCCTAGCAGCCTGAGAAGGCTGCCATTGGGAATAAAAGGAATAAATAACAGGAAAAGAGCATGCTGTCTGGACAGATAGAGAGAAAAAAGAAGGTACAATATAGTGTGTACCAAAGAATCACAATTTGGGCAGGCAAAAAGCGGCTGAATATGAGGCTGAGGACAAAAATGTAAGGTTATGTGAGTAACTGGGCGAGGAACCCGAAATACATTCTTCAGGCAGCCAAGAGCCCTTGGAGATTCACAAGCAGAGAGATGAGGGGCTTGCTCTATCTTCCACTTGAGATGATGGCCTCTCTCCTGGTGAAGGAGAGAGGAGCTTGCCACCAAGCTCTGAGGACAGCTCATCTCTGCCCTTAGATACAGTAACCAAATGACTTTAGGTCAATCACTTAGCCTCTCTAGAAAGGCACCATGAAAGAATCTTCTCTTTGTTATGAAATTCTTTTTATGTGTAATGGTTAACTGGGTCAAACACACACACATACACACATACAAAAGAGAGAGGGGGGAGGGAGAGAGGACATATAAGTGTTTGCTGTTATTATTGTTAATCAAATAAAAAGAAGAAAACCTTCTTTTAACTGGACTTTCTATTGGTCTCTGTGTCTTGGGAGAAACCTGGCTGTTCTTTCACACTACTGTCATTTGGATGACCTAATGAGTAGGATATCTTAGACCAAGTAGAGAAGATTAATAAAGAGAGACACAGGTTCCCCAGGACTACAAACAATACAATCTCTAAATCAGTTGTTACTTTACTATGGAACAACTGGAGATTTTTATCAGGGAATCCACAGAAAAAGTGCTGTTCAACTAGTTGTATTTCATATGTGGTTCTCTGGAAACATACATTGAATTCTGAGAAATTCAATATACACATTAATTCTTACTTTTTGTAGTAAATATTCCATACAGGTAAGATGTTCAAATTCTTTGTCTGTTCAAAGCCTTGAAGATTGCCAAGCACATGATGGACACTCATAAACAATGGCCAAATAAAAAAGTCTTCCCAAGTGTTGCGAGCAAGGGACGTAGCTAAAATGACTAGTGTTAGTTCAAAATCTAATGCCATTCTAATGTCAAGTCTAATATTTATTTATAAAATGGTTAAATAGTAATTTTAATTATGATACATACTTCTAGTATAAGTGGTTCTTTACTTTAATTATATTTTCATTTGCTGTATTGATTTTTTCCTATTACAAGAACTCTCCCAATTGCAGACAGATGAAAAGCTCACAATCATTTTCTATGAATGTTCGGGAGTTCTATTGCAATTAAAGATAATTGAATTAAAGTCATTAATAAAGCATGGTAAATAGAAATGATAAATGTAAGCAGTTTAGAAGAGATTCTTAATAGACACCATTTATCGTTTTTGTTTAGTAAGGAACTTCTTACTAAGGAGGGTGTGTGTTAACAGCTGTACATAAAGTCCACTCACCCAGGTTAAACATGACCAGTAGGCAGCACTTGTTTCACAGTTAATTTGGGTTATTCCAAAGTCTGAGTGAATTTCTAGCTAAAATCACACGTATCTGTATATCTGTAAAGTTTTATGAGCCTAAAATGCTATAAGTAAACAGACTAATAAAAACTCAGACACATGGCGCCGGCTTTTACTTTCTAGCCTTTTGCTTCTGATATTATTTAGTCAACAACTTTCTCAAAACATCTTTCACACAGTAGGAGTGAACCACTAATTTTAGGTTAAATTTTATTGTCTTTTATTGGTATAATGTCTAACTCAATTTAGTCACAAAGCTATTTCACCATGGGTAAAATTATTTATAAGGTTGGCTTATGCCTCTAAATATGCAGGTGACCAACTCATATGTAATTAAAACCTTCAATTGCTTAGGTGTGTGTTTTCTCTGTGGTTCATTTTTGGGCCCATTTGAGACTTTTCTTACAATGCTCATTTAAACTTAGTCTTATTTTACCCCAACAATTCGAATCGCTGTCACCTGAAATCAAGCTGAGAAGCAAACTTTCAGCTTGCTGTGTTGCTCCTGACAGGTGTGACGCCATGCGATAACTTAAATGTGACCTGCTGGCACCTGTTCTTTGAGCCGAGAACATCTAAGTTCTCCTAACCGAATGTTCCACAATAACCTTTCACAGTGGCATGTGGGTGTGGTTCTCACTGCCTTGGTGGAGCCACTCATGATCCTGAGCAGCCACAATCGGAAAAGTGAAGGGAGTTCAACCATTTGTCCTTCTCTCATCTCTTCCCGAAGGCTATGCCTGCAAATTTTGAAACCACAACTACAATCTGATGTTACCAAGAAGTACCGTGAGCATGAAGGACGGCAGACTTCTAGCATTTGCTTGTCTATAGAGAGACAGAACAAACAAGAACAGAATGTTTCTTACTTTCCTCTAGTTGTTTCAAAACTGGATTTTTGATAGTTGGTCCTCTGATTTCCTCTGCTGTCACTTCTGCTGAGCTGTGTTCCCCTTGGAGACCTGTTTCCCATGTCTCCAACCGACTTGGGGGAGATTGCCTGTTGATTGGCGTTTCTGGAAAAACTCTGAAGGAATTTCAGCGTGGCATTAGCAAGCATCACCGTTTCTGCTCCAGGGCTGAGCTTGACGGTGGGTTTGCTCTGGAGAGAAAGCGGCAGCGATCCCACTTCTGTCTTCTCTATGGCAGAGGGTGTTTGGCTTCCCCTCCCCTCGGCAGGGATGCTTGTATCAGAGGGCTGCAGTGTTGATTGTAGAAGAGTGTCTTCAGAAGATCTCTCCTCGGGAGCTGCAGCTGCCTTATTGGGAGGTTTCTCGGTGGCCAAGAGCAGTTGGAGGCTCAGTACTTCACTTAGAGGAGCTGAAGTGGAGTTCAGAGTCAGTGGGGAGTTTTCATCCTCAGGTTCAGTCCATGAACGCTGGGTGTTTGTAAGCCCAAAGACCCTGCCCCATAAAATAGAAAGCAGGAAGAGCAACTTCATGGCTGTAGATTTAGGCACAAAAATTCATGTGAAATTGGGCGACAAAGTCGTTGCAGTCAGTCTCCCTGACAGCCACTTCTGTACTGACCGTGCTAAAACTGGCTTTTGACCATCTGATATGTACAGAGGAAACAGGTTTCTGTGTTTGCAGTGTGCTCAGGAAGTTCGTTTTCCTGTTTCTGTGGTTGTTCTGCGATCTGTGACCCTCCTAGGATGGATGGATGGATGTGGTGAAGGACCTCTGAGAAGCAGGCAATTATCACCAGGAAAAGCCAGGAGAAACCATGAAGCAACTTTCCGTTTCCCAGGTATGCTCAAGTCTTTCTGCCTTTGAAAAGAAACTTTCCATTGGCAGTGGAGAGTGGAATTCCCTTAGGCTCCAGGAAAGAGTTTAGTGTTTTGTTCTACTGCATCAGGAAAGCAAGAACAGATTTTGTCACGATTTTCTTCAGTGTGCCAAACCCAGAGAGCTGTGTTCAATGCACACAGGCACACACAAACACACACACTGCTAGCACTACTATGCCCTGTCCTGTTCCACTGGAAGGCTATGTTTTATTAATATGCCTTAGTTGGATCATTACTTAAAGCTAATATCAATAGTTATGAGTAATAAGAGAACTCTAAAACTTGAAAATATAAAGGCATATGAATAATTCATTTAAAGTTGTGATCTTAAAATTTTTTCCAGTGACACCAATAACAGAATTAATAATCAGAAGTTAGCCTCTGTACTTTTTAGCTATGATCTGTGAATGATGGTATATAATTAGGAATTTGCCAATGAGAAATGGATTAAGAAACATTGAAGTCATTTAAAATGGGGTTATAGGTAGTGCTACACTATTGCGATAAACCAAAAGCAAAAGACTTTAGGTAATAGAAAATCAAGCTGAAAAATGTTTTCTCAGGTTGTTTTCTAGTAGAGATACTTTATAAAATATGAGATCATTTCTCCAGAAAGTCTCTAATTGGGCTTCAGCTAAGTTTTGTCCTCTGCGATGTTCCCTAACAGATACTAGACAGACTGACATGGTCATAGTTGGTGTCACTCACTCATTCATTCATTCATTCAGTCAGTCATTTATGAAGCTCCAAGTCCATGGTAAGGACTTCCTATTAGATACTAAAATGTTAGAGGAAGGTCAAATCAAAGATTCTCTAGTGTCACTTTATGTGAGGCCTGTTACACTGTTGATCATAGATTTATTATTATTATTATTATTTTTAATGGGAAGCTGGAAATCTGCTGCTTTCTTTTTATAAATCATTACAGGTATTCGTTATTGTTCCTAATTATGAGCATGGGACACTAGGGTTTGAAACAAACCTTAATTTTCCTCTGATTGACTAAAACATTTTTCAGCCTCCACTTTTGCCATTGCTATATATGAACACATTGTTGACCCTCTTGAGGGTGTAAAATAAAGTGTGATTTATACCAAGACATAGGAATCAGCAGCTCTGGCTCCAGCATGAACTTCAAGAGAGAATAATCCAGAAACTCTGTCTGTACGAGCAAAGTGTACACTGGGGACCCCAAAAGCAAAAGGGCCTCAACCTGCCAAAGTTTACCCTATGAACAGTATTCTCAGGCATAAGAAGCAGACTTGAGAGAAGCCTTGCTTAGAACATACAGGAGGAAGCAGGCTTAGTTTATAGTAGGGAAGTAACTCAGGAAACCTTCAGGAAAGCATTTCTAATTAAAGCACAGTTTAATGCCCATGATGCAAGAATCTGTAGAAACAAATGAACAGACACTTCCAAACATTTGAAAAACACATCAGCGGCATGCTGTTTGCTTTGTTTGCTTCTGTTATGTAAAAGACCACCTGATTCTAGGAACAGGTGAATGTTGGAAGTGAATGCTGGTAATTAAGAATTCATTTTCTGGATCTACACCTGATATCATCTAGCTAATAAACGGCAATGAGATTGAATGGTATGAGCAATGCATTTAGCCTATTGTGAGATATTAACCAATATAATATGTGTGCTTGTCCCACGCAACCTTGTGATCAATAGGCTAAAGGTTCAGTATGTCATTATTGATCTGCTAAGCCCTGCTGTTCTCTAATTCCCACGAGTATGTCTTGCTGCCGTATAGATCAGTCCTTACTCATAAAACACTTATGCAACAGAAATCCCCAGACCTCAAGTTCTGCTCTCTGAGACTTAATAATAAGCATTAAAAAGTTAGGAAAAATAAAACTCCTGGGCTGAAGAAAACACAGTATATTATTTCTTGGAGATGTGATAAAGGAAGGGATCTTGATGAGGCAGGGAGAGAGAGGAAGCTAAAGATAGAGATGCAGAAGAGGAGGGAGAGGGCGGAAGAAAGAAGGGAAGGAGAAGAAGGAGAGGAATGAGAAAAAAAGAGGAAGAGGGAGGAAGGGAGAGAGACAAACACACTAAGAGAGAGAAAGAGAACAAGAACACGAAAGCAGAAAGGGAAGCTATTTTCAAAAAGAAAGGTACCAACAGGAGTGTAGCAATGAGAATGGGAAAAACAGTGGGGTGAAGGACACAATGAAACTCATTATTTTGTTTGCAATCAAGAAATAAAATTTAAAAATGTTTTACACCCTAAATAATACTATTATTGGGATCCAAAAATTCTGCTTTACCCTATTTTCACTGGGACATTTATGTTCTTGTACCATGTTACCAACTTACCCGTTTTGGTATTTTATAAGAAGTAAAACATAAGACTACATTGGTTTGTGCTTTCTGACTACCTCTGGCATCTCATCATTAACATTAACATTAGCAGACTCTGCAAAACCTCCTGTCTCTACGGGATGAGATAATCAACCCGTTTTACTTTTTCTGTCCTTTACAATCTACACGTGTTAGTCTTCTAAGTAAAATGAAAAGAGTTAAAAACATTTACTGAATTAGAACAAAGTGCGAAGTAGTCTTCCATGGAGGACGCCACTCCAGATTGTGTCGTGTGTTGTCTGAAGCCATCTTATGTCTGCAGGAGTAACTCTCAACAGGTTTACAAGGCCCAGCAGATTTCCTGCTTTCCATGGGGTGCATTGTTGTGAAACAGCTTAAAACATTTTAAATAAAATTTTATTACACTCTTCCTTTATAAATTGTAACTGTGAAGAATCACGGCAGATACCAGGATTCTCAGCCTTCTGCAATTTTTCATTAGTTGAAAATACTAAAAACCTGTTAAATTTACATATGGGCAAAGGCATTAAGAGGAAGTTTACTATAGGAAATTAAATTATGTTAAACAACTTGTAAGTTGATACATTAGTAACTAATGAGGTGCGTATTTATATCTGCCCTCACCATTTAATGTAAATCTCCAAAAGAAATAATAAATATTACAAAATTAAACTTTATGTGATACTAATGCTGCCCCCTAGGGTGATCATGTACAGCTATATACCAGTATTTCTGTCTAATAAATAAAGTGTTTGTCATAAAAGTGGCCTGAAAAAAAAAAGAAATAATAAACATTTAAATTTAGGAGAAAATTGGAGAAAGTCATTTTCAAGTTGCCTTAATTCACTTTTCCAATTGTTTTTAATTCCTTTAGTGTGTAATCTCACAACTAAAATACCAACTGAGAAACTTGAAATAATCTAATGATTTCCATTCACGCTTATTAAATAGGATGATTTCATATTTTGTAAGCTTGCTGCTAGTCTAATCATGTTTTTGTTTCTTTGGTTTGGTGACTTTTTATATTCTACACAAAATTGTAAGACCTGACATTGCCACAGCCACTGTAAACATGACTTGATCCCTTTGTTTGTTAGGACAGAACCTCCAGGGATCCATAGGAAAATCATTTCAGACATCATCTTCTCAGGAACAGAAGATCACTCATGCTACCACCAGGCAGCTAAAGACAGGGGTGAAATCCTTACAGCTTCACAAATGAAAAGGGCCAGGGATCTAAGTGAGCAATATTCCTTGTCCCAGGAATACCGCTTTGATATCTTGTGACAGGTTCCAACCATATTTCTCCTGCAAGTCTTTACTAAATGAAACTGAGAAATCCCACAGTTTCTATTTCATATATTTTATTTTAATCTAATTTTAAAAACTACTTTTTCCTTCACAATTTCATAAGTATATATAATGTTGTTTCATTATTCCCCCCACACATCTTCTTCCTATCCCTTTCCTCAGCCACTGAATCCCCTCTTCTTCCTGACCTTTCCTACTTTCATGACTTTTTCCTATTAGTGTGTGTGTGTGTGTGTGTGTGTGTGTGTCTGTCTGTCTGTCTATCTGTGTGACCTGCTGCATTTTCTTAGGGCTACCTGCAGTTGTTTACTTGAACAAGGGCAATGTAACAATTGCTCTATCCCAGCAACCATTAACTGCCTACAAATCCTCAGGAAGGGGCGGGGCCTTATGAGCTCCTCCTCATCCATGATAGAATGTTGATGGGCCCAGTTTTGGGTGAGTCTTATGCAGGCAGTGACTGTTGCTGTGAGTTCAAGGGTGCAACTGCCATGTCTCAAGACAACATTTTATAGTACCTCTTCCCAGCCTCTGGCTGTTACTTTCTTTCTGACCCCTCTTCTTTGATGCTCCCTGAACCTTGGAGGGGTGCTACAGATGCTCCATTTAGGACTAAGTACTAATAGTCACTGTTCTCACATTTTGCTCAGTTATGAGTCTTTGTATAAGCCATCACCCACTGCAAACAGCTTTTCTGACCAAAGCTGAGGGCAGCACTAACTTACTGATACAATTATGACTATCCAGAATACACCTTGACACTGGGATGGCTAGTTTTATGTCAAGTGAATACAAGCAAGAGTCATCTGAGAGGAGGGAACCTCTATGAGACATTTCCTCCAGAAGACTGAGCTGCAGGCCAACTTATAGGGTACTCTCTTAATTAGTGATTGATGTGGGAGAGCTCAGCCCCTTGTGAGTGAGGCCACCTCTAGGCTGGAGATTCTGAGTGCTACAAGAAAGCAGACTGAGCAAGCCATGACAAGCAAGCCAGTAAGCGGCACTTCTCAATTGCCTCTGCATCAGCTCTTGCCTTCAGGTTCCTGCACAGTTTTTTCTTGCCTTAGTTTCTCTCAATGGACTATGACTCAGAATATGTAAGCTAAATAAGCCCTTTTCTGCCCAATTTTCTTTTGGTCATAGTGGATTTTCGGTTTGGGTGGGCTTTTTGTTGTTTTTGTTTAATATTTTCTCCTCACCACTTTTATTAAAAATAGGGTTTTTTTTTTCTTGCATAATATATCGTGCTTTTTCAGAGGATCAGGGTTCAATTCCAAACACCCACAGGGAGGCTCACAACCATCTGCAACTCCAGTCCTAAGGAAACATGATGCCCTCTTCTGATCTCTGTAGGCATGGCATGCTTGTGATACAGAGACTTTCATGCAGACAGAACACCCACACACATCAAATAAATAAGCACATAAGTAAATAACTAAATATATACATAAATAAATAAGAAAGTGTGTTGTTTTGAGTGTCTCTGGAGCCTTCCTGACCAATTCATGATGGGCTTTCTACAAACCTGGATTCATATATTTGTTTACTTGTTGAAGCCAGGAAGCTAGACAATGGTGACTACATCTCTGAACACAGCATCTACACAGATAGTTTCTAAAACTACTGCTTATTCTTTGTCATTTACAAACAAAGAAGAGCAGACTGAAAGAGTTAATTTCAAAGTCTAAGATTTATTGATTTTGATCATTTCAGAAATAAGTGGATTTTGTTCCTTAAGAGAAATTTACATCTGTGACAAAATAAAATCATTACTGATTGCTCTCAGAAATGTGAAATTTGCATGTTTCTCCTTCCAATTACATCTCAAAATCCCAGACATTATCTATAAAACAAACAAACAAACAAACAAGCAAAAACAGTAAGATTGAAGTGAGACAAGAAAACAGAGTGACAGCTTAGCCTGAGGCAGCACAGCATGGAGCCTACTGGTTTTTCTGCTTCAAAACTCCCTGGCTGGACACTGGAGAATTTGCAATCTAGAAACATAAGTATCTACAAACAATAAATCCACCAAGAATGGTCACTGTGGTGTGAGGACTAGAGTACATGTGTGTAATCCCAGTGCTCCATGGTGAGTAGAGAGAATTTTTGGAAACTCATATACCATGTAGCCTGGTGTGTGCAGTGGGAACAACAGAGTAAAGCCCCTTTCTCAAACAGGGTGGAAAGCAAGGACTCATGAGTCCTCTAATCTCCATGCACACCATGACAGACACACATAATCCCACTTACACAGATGGAAACCCTTCCTTTACAAGTCCCCCTAAGACCGCCATCTCACACATACATACACAGCGCATATACACACACCACACATATACACATAAGACAGTGTACACACTCCACAGATCATATACATAGAAACTCACACCTCCAACCCACTGTGTATACAGAAACACACATAGACACCATGTTCACATACACAAACCATAAATACTCACATACCACACATATTATCTGCATAGAAGTATACTACCTTGCATTAGATACACACATGTTTACATACAGATATTGCACAGACTCACATACCATACACATCACAGACACACACCCCACATCACATATATGCCCACACATGTACACACATACACCCCACAAACCCCTTACATACATTCACACACTACCACACATACATATAGAGGTATCACACACATATGTACATACACAGGCACATGGCACATGCATAATAACATATATAATCTATATATCCATCACACACAGGTACATAATTGCTGTAGGTAAAGAACTAGAATCAGAGGGAAAATAAAAAAAGAGCTTGGAAAAGCAAAAAATCTAAACAGAAACTCAAAAAACCCAGAAACCCAGACTACTCTACTCATACTGAACAATACAGGCTGAAAGACACATCAGTAAAGGCTGACAGAAAAGTGACAAGTCACCTTACAAGCCTTGCTCTCCTGAGTTGTAGAGTCAGAGAAGGCAAGAGATGTCATCACCTTCAAGAAGACTCTAGTAGCCAGGTGGAGCCATGCATGCAGAAAGCTTACCAGCTCAAGGACAGCCTAAGGTGAGGGGAGGAAAGGGAAAAGGTAGGGAAAGAAAGGAGAAAAGAAAGGGAAGAAAAAGGGAAGAGAAGGAAGAAATAAGGAGATATATAATGTTACCTGTTACAGCCCCCAACGTCTGATGAAGAGAATGGAACTGGTTACCTGTGAGGCGTGACAAACCTACAGGAACACTTTGGATGAGTGGTCTTCCAAAGGCTAGAGACAAGGTGTTCCAGTTTCATGTCATTCTAGTTGCTGACAAAGCAGCCGACAGGAAGGAACTGACATTCCAGGTCCTGTCAATCGTGCTGTGGAAAACATAGCAGTGGGAGCAGAGACAGTGAATGCATGCTTTGCTTTTGTGCTATGCTCAGGTTGATTTTCCTCTCTTATTCAAGTTCAGGACCCCCTGGGCATTCCTCCTATCCACCTTCTCGAGGCACCCCTCTAAAGACATGTTCGTAGGTCAATCCAACATAGATAGTCCCTCATTTAAACTCCTTTTCTGGGTATTTCTAGGTTGACAAATAATGAGAACCATCATACAATGCAAGAACATGTGTCAGGGTATAAATAACCAAATGTGAGACACTAAGATTAGAGAACTCAACAGACTAATTTCTTGCTGAGAAATAGAATTTCCTGCCTAAAGTTTTATTCATTTTAAAATTTTTCTGTTTTTATTTTTTGTGTATTAATGCCTTGCCTGAATGTATGTATCTGCACCCTATGAATACATGATACCTGCAGAGGGCACAGGAAGGCATCAGATCTCTTGGAACTGAAGACAAAGATGGTTGTGAGCCATGATATGTGCACTGGGAACTGAAACCAGGTACTCTGCGAGAGCGACAGTGTTCTTAAGCACTGAGACATCTTTGTGGCCCTCCTTCTGGGGTTTTAGTAACCTGTCTTCGGTCTGTTAGTAGGACAGGATGTTGGAGGATGTTTTTGTGCACTGTGTATTCAACTATTGATTTCTATACTCAGAAATCTGGTTACATTCCCAACTTTGGCATTGTCAGTATTATGAAACATCTCCTTTCTTGGAATATTGTAAACATTGTTCTTCATCGCCTTCTGATTGGTTAAATAAAGAGCTGAATAACCAATAGTAGGGCAGGAGAGAGAAACTCAGGTAGGGACTGGAAATGTAGCCATTGGGACACAGATGAAGAAAAAGTTGCCAGAGTGAGACTAAGATAGATAATGCGCCATGTGGCTAGGAAGCCAGACCAGCATGGTCCAGTTAGAATAGCTCAGTATCTGCTCAGCTATAGCGCCTGATGCCTTTAATAAAATTAATAGGTCTTTTTGTTATTATTGGGGGTTAGTGCAGGCATAGAATGCCCATACTTTTACTTGAGGAGTCCCATTCTCAGGCTCTGGGGATGGATAAGCACTTAACAGTCAACAGTGGATGCACGCAAGTCACAGCACTTCCGACTGGCACACAAGCAACTGGGAAGGACTGCACTGCCCACAGCACACTTTACAGGTTGCAGAGGCAGACTTTTTCACACCAAGAGTGGTGTCCCCAATTTTACAGGCAGGTAAAATCAGCTCAAGAGTAGTATACCCAGCCTCACAAGTGGACGAGTTCAGCTTTCTTCAATAATTTTGCATGCCTACAGCCTGCTGAAAGCCACTCCTTAGTGACAAATGGAAACTGTGCCTGGTCTTCCTGATAAAAGGACTGGGGGACCTTATCCCGAGGAGCAGAAGGAACAAAAGGATCTCGAGGTCAGGCTGTTTGAGGTCTTTCAGTTTCAGATGTCAAAGAAGCATGGGTTATTGTTAAATTTAGTACTATACCAGATCAGAGGGTTTTCTGGTTTTATTTGTTTGGTTTATTTATTTATTTGTTTATTTATTTATTTTGTTTGTTTGTATAATAAAGAATAAATAGCTCTTCAAACCCTTGCCTGTAGTTGAAAGGAAAATTAGAAATGTAACTTCAAAATATTTTAAATTCCTGGTGAGCTCAAAGTTACTGAAGCTACGGCCATTTCAGTTCAGATTAAATGCAAATTACAAGTTAAGATCATTCAGGCCCATGGAGAGCTGGGACAAGATAGGCTAAGCATGCCTTTGCAGTTAGTGCTATCAGTACACTGTCTGCTGTCCTTTCATTTGCGTTGGCCTCTTACCTCATACATGCCTTTCACATATTAAGAAATTATGAGACAAATGAAGAAAGGAGAAAATGTGATCTACACTCAATAAATAAACTAATAGAAAAAGACCAGATCTTAGAAGTATGGAGAAACTTAAAAGCTATATTAGGAGAAAGTGAGGAACACACATGTGCTAATGAGAAACTAACCACATTTAAGTGCACATGAAGACAAAAAAACCTGAGTCAGAAGATCCATGGGAGAAGTAGAATGAAGAAGTGACTCAGCAAGTAAAACAGGAGTTTTTGAAGATAGCTCAAATGCTGTTATTCAAATTCAAACAAAGAATGAGAAACACATAGCAAGAGTACAAAGTTTATGAACCTGTGGAACAACTCCACATTTTAGCATACATGCTCATCTATGATTTCAAGAAGAAAAAGGATGACTTTTAAAGAACCATGCAGGAATGTTTTTGAATTGAGGAGATGGAGAACTTCAGCTCTACCTCCAATTAATTAACTAAATGGAAAGAAACAATAACAAAATGTCATCCTTGAAGGGCTTAAAGGAAAAGACTAATTTATCAATTAAAAAAACCACGCCTCTTTAAAAATTATTTTTCCTTAGATAAAATGAAGATACTAACAAGCAAAACCTAAGGGGGGAAAATGCCTCCCATAAGACATACTAAAGAAATTCATCACACCAAAAGAGGAATTGCTCCAGAAGAGATAGGCTGGCAGAAAGGAAGGACAACCATCAGAAAAGTGACAAGTGTAAGTGCACAAAAACATGGATGTTATCTTAATTGCATAACCAATTATAATGTTTGAAATAGCTTCCACACATTTGAGGTTTGGAATTAACTTCACAGCTCCTGTGGTGCTTGCCATAGCACTTGTGAGTGATGTGCAGAGAGATGGCTGCACTCTGAGAAAGCATAACCACAGTTGTGCATTTGTGGAGTACTTCTATTATCTGTGAAAAATTAAAATGCATGTCTATATTGCTGGAAAATGCAAAAATGCCAACTAATAGTCCTAAAATGGAATGTTTAAAAAGTACTCAATTCACAAAAAAGGGAGAGCAAAGAGGAAGGAGAGAACTAACTGTTTAGAAAAATAGGATTAAAACTCAAGTGACAACATACGCTGAAGAGGATGTGGAGAAAGGGGAACCAGCATTCCCTCCATTGCTGGTGGGAATGTACACTTGTAAAACCATTTTGGAAATCAATCTGGCGCTTTCTCAAATTAAGGAATAATGCTACCTCAAGATCCAACTATATAACTCCTAGGCATATATCCAAATATGTTCAACTAATACAACAAGGACATTTGCTCAACCATGTTCGTAGCAGCTCTATTCATAATAGCTAGAAGCTGGAAACAACCCAGATATCCCTCAAAGGAGGAATGCATACAAAAATTGTGGTACATTTACACAATGGAATACTACTGAACTATTAAAAACAAGGAAATCATGAAATTTGCAGGAAAATGGTGGGAACTACAACAGATTATCTTGAGTGAGGTATCCCAGAAGCAGAAAGGCATATATGGTATATACTCACTCAGAGGTTATTAGATATACAATGTAGGATAAACATACTAAAATCTATAGTCCTAAAGAAGCTAAACAATAAGGGAGACACTAAGGAAGATGCTCAATCTTCATTCAGAGGGGCAAATGTGAAAAATACTGGAAGTAAGAGAAGACAGGGAACAGACAGGAGTCTATCACAGAGAGCCTCTGAAACACTCTATTGATCAAGGTATCTAACCAGAGGCTGAGACTCATAGCAAAACTTTGGACAGAGTGCAGGGAATTTTATGAGATAGAGAGACCTGGAGGGGTCAGGAGCTTCAAAAGGAGACCATCAGAGCCAAAAACACTGGGATCTGGGGCCCTGCATAGATTGATACCCCAACCAAGGACCATACATGGAAAGGACCTAAAACCCCTGCTCAGATGCAGCCCAGAGTATCAGTCTCTAAGAGGTTCCCTAATAAGGGGAGCAGGAATTGTCTCTGACATTACTTCAGTGGCAGACTCTCTGATCACCACCCCCTGGGGGGGTGCAGCCTTGCCAGGCCACAAAGGAAGACAATGCAGGCAGTCCTGATGGGACCTGATAGGCTAGGGTCAGATGGAAGGGGAGGAGGACCTCCCCTATCAGTGGACTAGGGGAGTGACATAGGGGGAGAAAAGGGAGGAAGGCTGGGTTTGGGAAGAGACAAGGGAGAGTACCACAGCCAGGATACAAGGTGAATAAATTGTAATAAATAATAAATAAAAATTTAAAAACAACCCTCCAGGAGACAAACCAATCATAAAAAAGAAATCTTCAGTACAAATTGAATGACCATTTAATAAGAGCAATCACTATATACAAATTGAACAACCATCCCAGTCAAAAGGCAGTGCTCATCTGTCCTTTTCTGTTTGGCTAGATTTTGGTGGGGGTCTGGAACTCAGCTTTCAGATGAAAATTGGGTTCTATTTCTTTCAGAAGAAGCTAGTGTTTTAGGGCAACAGCCATGTGCTGGATAGAGGTATGGAAAAGGGTTTCCAATGAGTGTATCAGTTTAACTCTTTTAGAATGAGATCACTGGTGGCAGTGGGACCTCAAGGATTCCAAAATGGCAATACCAAAGTGTTATAGCTCTTGGTTAAGCTCTTGGGATGAGCATGCAAAGATGGAAGCCAAAGCCCATGTCTGGGGTCTTGCAGCTGAGACACAAGCCTGGTGAGGCCTAGGCCCAGAGGGCCAGAAGGCAGGTCTGGTGAGAGGAGACCTGGTGGGGGGGGAGGGGAAATGTCAAATTTCATGTTCCATGATGGAAGGCTGATGGTATCACGCAGCATGTATTTGAAACCAGCATATTTATTTGAAACCAAGGAATTATAAACCTTAGGCAGTGGGAGTGATTTTGAGGGTGAATGTGCTTGATTCAAAGTGGTGAGCGGTGCCAGGGATGCTTGATTTACATGTAGCCATACAGTACCTCATTTTACATGCAGTAGCAGGGTCCTATCACAAGAAGAACATAATACTTAATTGCCCAATAGGAGGGAGAATCTCCAAGTACAATTGAAGGTCACTGCTTAAAACTAAGATCTCCTTAGCTGGGTGGGGTATTTCTAGGAATTTCTAGGATGCTTGCTGGAGTTTTCTTTTTTAATCAGGAAAGGGTCTGTCCTATAATCTGCCCTGAGGGCTAAGTGACACTCCTTACAAAATCTGGGCTCACCTAGATGAGGGTCAGGGTGAGTACCCTGCTGAGGAAGGGGAGTCTGTCCCAATAGATCAAGCAGAGTTGTCTGTCAGGATAGATCAGACTTCAGCCTTATCCAGCAGAGTTCCACCCTCATCAGGGATAGAAAACTACAACAGAAAAGGCAAGATGCTGCTGGTATTTCTTTCCTTAAAGAAGTGCATTTTATAAATGCTACAGAAACATATTTAAAGCAAGGGGGGACATAAACGAAGTTAAAAATTAGTTCAACATAAGGAATCAAGGGAGTCTCTTCAGTGACAAGTGGTCAGCTCTTCAAATACATAGCTCCCCCAAATATGGAACACTGAATTATATATGTCTGGCAGATCTTCAAAATAAATGAAGTAAAATTTGACAGAACTGAAGGTGAGAAGAGACCAGTCCATAATGACAGTCAGAGAGCTTAGCAGCCCCCCTTAGCAGCATACAGATACCCAGCATTAGTACAGAGTATTTGAATAAAATCATCAATCAACCACACTAATTGGAAGGATACATGCTTTCAGAATGCACATACAGAAACACTGAGCTACAGTGTGTGTTGTCTTAGAAATGACTTCTCAGCACATTTTAAAGAATAAAAATCACAAATGTAATGTTATGAACATTAAAATACTACACAAATAAGGTAAGCCATCAAAAGTGCTAAAGTATTTTAAAACTAAAGAACATACTTTTAAGTCTAGCGTAGAGGTGAAAACACAAGGAAAATATGTTAGGATTGTGCTGCAAAGTTACAGGGTGAGTTCACAAGTCACATTGTGCAACTGGTGCCACGTGGGAGGTTTATTAAGGGAGTGGGAAGGGAAACGGGGTCACAGAGACCATCTCTGGCGAGGGCAGAAGAGAACAATTGGAGGTGGTACGAGTTCTCTTATAAGGTGACCCAGAGCATGTGCAGGTGGTTCCAGGTGGTCTGTAGGTGGCTTCACAGATGCCTGATATCCAGTTTGTCAGGTCCCTTGGGGCTGTCCATAGAGATGCCTGCTTATGGATCCCAACATTCCTCCCTTTTTGTTATATTAAAAAGCGAGGAGCTAGGAAGAAGGTGATGGTAGGGAGGGCATAGGGGCGACCTTTGCTCTTCAAGCTACTTCCTGCTGATTAAGAGCATTGGCATTCTCAGTGTATAGTTGGTCCCCACCATCAGGGTTGATTGGAAGGTCATTGTCATCTGGTTCTGTGGGCAGAGGTTGATAATCCTGTAAGAGTAACTGGTTAATGGTTTGGCTAGAAAATTTTTACATTTGTTTTTGGAGGAATGTAGAGGGGAAGTTAATAAAGCAGGGTGCAAAAGGCAAAAACAGAAAAAGGTATGAGGAAGGTCAGAATTCACTTCCATATGGGGTTCTCGAAGGCCCAAGAGCTAGAGGCCTCTAGCTATATCCTTTGCTTTTGTAGATTTGTCTGGAGTTGTTGGATTTTGTCTTTTATTATACCCAACTGGTTGACATAAAAACAGCATTACTCCCGAAAGAAGATGCAAAGGCCACCTTCTTTAGCTGTGAGCAGATCCCATCCAGGTTGGTTTTGAAGTACTACTGCTGCCAGTGAGTCAACCTGCACTTGGAGAGTCAGTATTGTCGGAGGCACTTGCTGGAGGTCCTGGATGAAGCTGATAATACAAAATTAGTGAAGTGGTTAGTCCTGCTGTCCTGGTCCCAACAGCTGCCGTGATTCCTGCAACAGCCAAGAGAGGCAAGATATGAATTGCCTTCTTATCCTGCTGGGCAGCTCTTGAGTCCACAATGGGGATTGGTAGGGGCTCCTTTTCATTTATCACCCAAAGCTCAGGGAAGAGGATCACCAGCATGCAAACTCCTGACCAACCAGCAGGCAGATGATGGTAGACCTGAGTACCACAAAGAATTGAGGTATTGTTAGCAGTAGGGCATTGGGGTTGATATGAGGTATTTTTGATTATAGTTTTATTACACTCTAAGGAACTTAGCATTCCTACAGAGTGTGTCCTGGATGACTTGAAACAGCTTGCCATGCCAATGAGGTATGAAAAAGGCAGGGGATTGTGGCAACCTCAGAGTCAGCGCAGTTAGTGAATGGTGAAGTAAGATTACTTGACAGAGTCACAGGAGAAGCTGTCAGTGGCAGTTCTGAGTTTGCCCTGGGTGGGACACACAGCCAGCAAGCTTTAAAATGGGCCGGGTTTGGTCACATTAAGGAGATTATAGGCCGAGGTCAGAGTCTGAAGTAGAAACCGGAATGACAGGTTTCTCATATTTAGGAGGGGAGGAAGTCAGAAAGGCAATGACCTTAGATGCCAGAGCCCATCAGCAGAGTCGAACAGTTCCTGAGTGGGGAGTGAGGATTGAAATAATTAAAGCAACTCACATTAATACAAGAAAGAAGTTCGTGGAACTACCAAACTTGTTTTCTAAAACTACTTCTTTATAACAGATATGGTCCAAAGTCACACAAACAAGTTTTAAGGAACTTGGCAAAACTTCCTCTTTTCTCTATCTCAAGGTGAAGGCCAGGGTGAAAACATGTTTTTAGATAAATAACAAAGCAGCTTGACAAATAAGCAGCTCTCCACACTTAGAGGAGTATTTAATTACCTTCTCTACCTCTCTCATCCCCAAGGATTGGGTAATATAACAGGTAGGATCCTGTAGTTGAATGACCACAGGGGAATGGTGCCTAGCAACAGAGGGGTTTTGGACATCCCAGACTTGGGGGTCCACTTGAGAGGATGGTAAAGGAAGCAATATGTCACAGTTGGTAGGTTGGGTAGCTAGTAGGAGAGAGGACACTGGTGAGCTTGGAGTCAGGCAAATGGGTGGAGTAAAGGAGATAGAGGCTCCCACTTTGGCTAAAAAGTTCCTTCCCAGTAATTGAACTGGACTGGTTGGCATCACTAAAAAGGAATGAGTCAAGGGAACACCCCTGAAAATACATTTAAGTGGTGGAGTCTAGCAAGGCTGTCCCCCTACCTTGACAATAGGGGAACTAGAAGGAGAGGTTGGTCCCCAATACTCTGTCAGGACTGAGTAAGTGGCTCTGGTGTCCACAAGGAAGGAGGTGGGCCTCACCAATGCCATGATAATTACCCCTGGCTCCCAGCTAGTGATGACAGTGATCAGGTCAAGGGAACCTGTACAACTTCAGTCATCCATAGCCAGGCCTAGGATATTGGCCAGGGGGCAATCTGGGAGTGGTGCCCCCATATCATGGAAGAAATGGTGGCAGTCAACATCCCAATGTTGCTCTTGGCAGCAATTTTGGACATGGCCCCGCTGCCTTGTGGAGGTTAGGACAAAACTGGGCCTAATGACCTTCTTGACCACTTTTGAAATAGGGACCCGTGGTCTCATGCCTTAGGAGGCAAGGGTGCCTGTGTAGTGGGTGAGGCTGGCTGGCTGGCCTTGGCCAGCATTTGGTATTTTTGCTTGTGGGCTTTCTCATCTCTCCCATGGTATACCTTAAGACTTCTGCCTGTGGAGTCAGGGCTCCTCTCTCCAAGCATTTAAGCTTAGCCCTCATGTCGGGGTAATTCTGGGAGAAAAAACAGGTTATCAGAAGTTTCCTATCCTCTGTTCTGTACTTTTGGGGTCTAGATTAATTTGTTGTAAGAGGGCCGTTGTAAGTGCTCTAGGAATTGAGACGGGTTTTCATTCTTGTCCTGAATGACCTTCTGGAGCTTTTCATAATTAACTGGCTTAAGGGCAGCCTTGCAGAACCAGCCAGGAGGCAGGTCATGAACTGATCTCTGACTAAAATGCCTTCTGGGGTATTATAATCCCATTGTGGATCCTGGTCAGTCACTGCCTCAACCCAACCAAGTGTGCTGTGTTTGTTTGGTGAACCTCATCTGCACGCATTCTAGTTTCTTGCCAAACTCACCTGTGTTCCTCAGGTAATAGGTTATTGGTATTTATATATATATATATATATATATATATATATGATGGAAGGTAAGACTATAAGATTGATTGAGATATTGAAATTCTTTAATGAAAGTAGAAGAATTAGAGGTATAGGATCCTAGTCTCTTTTCTACTTGAGAAAGTTCGGTTAATGAGAAGGGAACATGCACCCTAACTAAGCTATCCACATTGGCCACCTCCCACAAGGGAAGAATTGAGGCTGGTTATGCTGAGTAGTAGAAGAGGGCTTTGCTATAGAGCAGGAGCAGGTAGCAGGGGGCCTAATAGCTGTTGGTGGGGTGAAAGTGAGTGCCAAAGTAGGATGACTAGGACAGCCTGTTGCTGGTGAGGGTAGGGTGCTGAAGAAGCCAAAGAGGAAGAGGAGGAAGCAGAGGAGGAGGAAGATACAAAACATTGATTAGAAGCCAGAGGTTGAGAATGTCAAGGCAGAGGTTCATCCACAGGGTCACAGGTAGAGAACTCTTGAGGTTAGACTTCATAGCTAGAAGTTGGGTAGGAGAACAGGAAGAACAGAGAGAAGGTTTAGAGTGGAAAAGAGAGAAGGCTTGAGGATAAGATACCTCCTTCCATTTGCCAGATTGCTGACAGTAATTAACAAGATCCCATAAAATATTGGGATTTAATGTGCCTCTTATTGGCCAATTTGAACCATTATCTAAAGAATATGTAGGCCAAGTTTTATTACAGAGGCATATGAGCTAAGAGGCCTTTAACTCAGGCTCCATGCATAGAGTTTTAAAAATCTCCAGGAGACATCCTAGTAGAGACGATGGAGGAAAGAATGAATCGTCAGTTCCCAAAGGGAGGGTAGGAGTCAGTGACCTGCCAGAGGCATCCCAGAGGCAAGGTTTAACTAAGTAGAATATAGTCCTACCTGATCCAACAACTCATCAGCATTGACCAGAGACCAAAGGCACAGCTGCCTGTAGGAGACACAGTTTACCTAGCACTAGTATTTTCATAGGTGAGTGCGAGTGGGGGAGACATCATACATGTAGAGGGGAAAAAAAAAATCTTACATAAGGGAAAGTGGAAGCCCTAAATGGAGGTCAGCAAAAAGGGTCAACTGTAGCCAGTGAAGATGGTGGTTGGGGGTTCTTCCATCTCAAAGGATAGTAGGAAATTGCCGAATGCTCAATGGTTAATTTTCCCATACCAAGAGAGGAGTTTATGGTGACCAATGAGGGGAACTCACCAATATAGTTGGTGTTGCATGCAGCAGATAGCGATCTGGTTGCTGGAAAGTGGGTCATGGGAAGATTTGGAATGAAATAGGTTTCTAGCAGCTCCAGTGGGGTGCCAGCACCAGAATGCAACCAGCAGGTGTGTGGCTGCTGGAGGCACCTATTCCTGGCCAATGCACCAATGTTAGGATTGTGAAGCAAAGTTACATAGTGGATTCACAAATCATGCAACTGGTTCCATGTGGGAGGTTTATTAAGGGAAGGGGGAAGGGGTCACAGAGACTGTCTCTGGGCAAGGCAGGAGAGAGAGAGAGATTGGAGGTGATAAGAATTCTCTTATGAGGTGACCCAGAGCATGAGCAGGTGGTTTAAAGTGGCCCAGAGGTGGCTTCACAGATACCTGACATCTGGTTTGTCAGGTCCCTTGGGGCTTGCCATAGAGATGCCTGCTTATGGATCCCAACAATATATAACATTTTAAATTAACTTCAAACGCATATGCCCATGAAGAAGAAAGAGACGAAATTGAAGAGATGTTTCTGTTGTAAAATTGAATGAACTAAGTCTTAGTTTGGAGATCAAATTAATTAATTATTCCAAATTAATAAAAGGAGAAAATACAAACCTTAACAAGTAAAAGAAGAGATTATTAATGTTAGATATTAATGTAAACAAATAATGAAGATATTATAGACTGAATATTAAGAAGATATTAGGAATAATTTTAAGGCATTTATGTTTGAGAGTTTAGATGAAATAGACACTTACTTTTGAGAACTTGTTAAAAGTGATAGAAAGGGACATTTAAGTAAAACCTAAAAAGCCTTATTCACAGTGAAAATGTGCCAAAATAAAAGTTCAGGGGCTGAAGAGATGGCTCTGTGGTTAAGAGAACTGGTTGCTCTTCCGGGGCTCTTGAGTTCAATCCCCAGCAACCACATGTTAGCTCAGAACCATTTGTAATGGGATGTGGTACCCTCTTCTGGTGTGCATGAAAACAGAACACTCATATACAGAATATATATATAATATATATATATTTAGTTTTTAAAAATCCAGGCACATATTTATTAGTATAAAATTTCCCAAATATTGAAATAACCATATAAGCATCACCAAACTCTTTTCAAACTTTCAAGAGAATATATCTGACTGAAATTTATGAGGCTCCAGATTCTGGAATATCTACAAAACAAAATATGGACTAAAACAACAACAACAACAACAACAACAAAAAATACTTTCTTAATCCCATCCTATGGTGGTTTGATGAAAGAATGTGTGGTTCATACACTTGAACACTTGGTCCCCAGCTGGTGGTGCTGTTTGGACAGTTAGAAAACTACAAGCTCACGGAGCCTTGTCGGAGGAAATACACCACTGAGTGAGCTTTGAGAATTTAAAACCTCTTCCCACTCCCTGTTTGTTCTCTCTTCTCCCTGT
The DNA here is from genome assembly GCF_030254825.1 of Meriones unguiculatus. Taxonomy (NCBI): domain Eukaryota; kingdom Metazoa; phylum Chordata; class Mammalia; order Rodentia; family Muridae; genus Meriones; species Meriones unguiculatus. The sequence goes on along the minus strand of NC_083368.1, from coordinate 5,756,679 downwards.
GTTCAGTTGAGATACAATCTAAATTTCTGCTTCTTTTTGTCTTTTTGCCTTTCCCACTATTATGGACATCTAGGCCTCTGGAGCCACACATAAGCTAAAATCATTCTCTCTTAAGTTGCTTCTGTCATGCTGTTTTACCTCAAAACAGGGAAGTAACTAGTATACCTCCTTCGTTAGCATAAAAGCAAAAGGAGTAAACTGAATGATAGTATATGCAAAAGGTTAATTCATCTGATTTCCTGCGGGCCAGCCCCTGAATGCAATCTTAGCTTACCTTAGAAAATAGAATTTACCACATAAAATATGAAGAAAAAGAAAGAAAAAAAAAACAGAGACATGTATGTGTATATCTCCAGTTAGATAAAGGCATTTGTCAAAATCAGAGACTAGTTTCCACTGAAGTCTGTGTTAGTTAGCAATAGAAAGGTATCTACAGCATATAGATGGTATCACTCATGGTGATAAAAGGCTGTGCTCCCTGATATAAAGGACAGTCCAGTTCCACATGGAAGTCTTAGCCAGGGCAATGAGGTACACAAAAGAATTAAGTGAAGGCACACTAGGGGGGAATCCAAGATGGAGGCAATCAGTGCGCACCGTTTATGAAAGGCAGAGGATTTGAAACTCCGAAATTGGTGAGTGGAGGGGCAACTGAAATCGGAAAATCAACACTGTGGCTCCCTGAAGGAGGGGGGACAGCACAGGAGCAGAGAACTTGCTGATTCAACTCAGATGTGGACTTTTCTGTGAACGGAGAGGGACACTTTCCTTCCTTGGGTTTCCCTTCCCCTCGGAGGAGCCAAACCACAGCATCTGTGACACAAATCTTGCTGCCCGAGAGCCGAGACAGCAGAGGCAGGGATACTAGCACCTCAGCCTCAGCAGCCAGCGTCACCCCGTCCCTAGCCCGAGATCTGTGGTATAATCCTGCTAGGTCCCATGCCTTCGAGCATCTGGCCTTACCAACTCCACAGAGCCTCACTGTGCAGCCACCAAAGTCCGGAGGACCTGCAAAACCGCCCAGGGGTACCAAGTGCCAAGCCAGGGTAGTGACTACACAAGACTACCCGGCAGGCACCTAGCACCCCAATTCTGCAGCCGCAACTGGATTCCTGGGAACAGGGGCTGCAACACCACTGAGCTGTCTGAGCACGTGTTTGGCTCAGCAGACCCAAACCTGCCAGTAGAGAATAGGAGGAACCCCTGTGCATTTTGATTTGACCTGATAAACAGTGAGTGTGCCCCAAATTGCCTGCAGAGCCCCAGATCCAGGGTACTTCTAAGCTAGCAGCCAGACATCAGAAATCTCCCACCCACACATCCACTGTGGGAAACAGAGGGTTTCTTGGGACAAGAAGAAATTTGTAACATCTCATACAAGCAACTTAATGGCCCAACTGAAAGTCCTAGGAAAAAAAAAAAAAAAAAAAAAAAAGAAACATATACAGCCTAGAGGAGCAGATGGCTGGAAATAATCAAACTCAGGGCTGGAATCAATCAATTAGAAACAAATAAAACTATTCAAAGAATCAATGAAACCAAGAGCTGGTTCTTTGAGAAAATCAACAAGATAGACAAACTAACTAAAAGGCAGAGAGAAACTAGCAAAATCAGAAATGAAAAAGGGGACATAACCACAGACACAGAGGAAATCCAAACAATTAGTAGGTCATACTACAAAAGCCTATTTGCCACAAAATTTGAAAATCTAAAAGAAATGGACAATTTTCTTGATAGATTCCATCTACCAAAATTAAATCCAGATCAGGTAGAAAGATTGAATAGCCCTATATCACCCAAGGAAATTGAAACAGTCATCAACAGGCTTCCTTCCAAAAAAAGCCCTGGACCAGATGGTTTCAGTGCAGAATTCTACCAGACCTTCAAAGAAGTGCTAATTCTAATTCTCTCTAAACTATTCCACAAAATAGAAACAGAAGGAACTTTACCAAACTCATTCTATGAAGTGACAGTCACCCTGATACCTAAACCACACAAAGATCCGACAAAAAAACAAAAAAAGAGAACTTCAGACATATCTCTCTTATGAACATTGATGCAAAAATACTCAATAAACTACTTGCAAACCGACTCCAAGAACACATAAAAAATATCATTCACCATGACAAAGTAGGCTTCAATCCAGGCATGCAAGGAGGTTCAATATACAGAAATCCATCAATGTAATCCACCATATAAACAAACTGAAGGAGAAAAACCACATGATCATCTCCTTAGATGCTGAAAAAGCATTTGACAAAGTTCAACAACCATTCATGTTTAAAGTCTTGGAGAGATCAGGAATACAAGGAACATACCTAAACATAGTAAAGACAATATATAGCCAACAACAAACTCAATGTAGAGAAACTTAAATCAATCCCATTTAAATCAGGAACAAGACAAGGCTCCCCACTCTCTCCATATCTCTTCAACATAGTACTTGAAGTCCTAGCTAGAGCAATAAGACAATTAAAAGAGATCAAAGGGATACAAATCAGAAAGGAAGAGGTCAAAGTTTCACTATTTGCAGATGATATAATAGTATACATGAATGACCTCAAAAATTCAACCAGAGAACTCCTTAAGCTGATAAACACCTCCAGTAAACTGGCTGGATTCAAAATTAACTAAAAAAAAAAAAAAAAAAAAAAAAAATCAGAAGGCCTCCTGTATACCAAAGACAAAAGGGCTGAGAAAGAAATCAGGGAAACAACAGCCTTTATAATAGCCAACACTAACATAAATTACCTTGGTGTGACTTTAACCAAGCAGGTGAAAGACCTGTTTGAAAAAAAACTTCAAGTTTCTGAAGAAAGAAATTGAGGAAGATATCAGAAGATGGAAAGATCTTCCATGCTCATGAATCAGTAAGATTAACATAGTAAAAAAAGCCATCCTGCCAAAAGCAATTTACAGATTCAATGCACTTCCCATCAAAATACCAATACAATTCTTCCAGACCTTGAAAGAAAAATTCTCAACTTCATACAGAGAAAGAAAAAACCCAGAATTTCTGAAACGATCCTGTACAACAACAGATCATCTGGAGGTATCTCCATCCCTGATTTTAAGTTGTACTACAGAGCAATAGTAATAAAAACTGCATGGTATTGGCATAGAAACAGAAAGGTGGATCAATGGAACTGAATAGAAGACCCAGAAATAAACCCACACACCTATGAATACTTGATTTTTGACAAAGACGCCAAAACCATACAATGGAAAAAAGATAGCATCTTCAACAAATGGTGCTGGTCCAACTGGATGTCTACATGCAGAAAAATGAAAATACATCCATATTTATCACATAAATATGATAAAACTAAAGTCTAAGTGGATCAAAGACCTCAACATTTATGTAACATTTATGTAACAGATACACTAAACCTGTTAGAAGAAAAAGTGGGGAAGAGCCTAGAATTAATTGGCATAGGAGACAAATTCCTGAACAGAACACCTGCAGCACAGGCTCTAAGAGCAAAAATCAATAAATGGGACCTGATGAAACTGAAAAGTTTCTGTAAAGCAAAAGACATAGTCATCAGAACAAAACGACAGCCTACAGACTGGAAAAGAATCTTCACCAACCCTATATCTGACAGAAGGCTGATATCCACAATATATAAAGAACTAAAGAAATTAAAAAATAATAAATCAAGCAATCCAATTAAAAAATGGGGTATTGAGGTAAACAGAGAATTCTCTGTAGAGGAATATAGAATGGCAGAGAAACACCAAAAGAAATGTTCAAAGTCCTTAGCCATCAGAGGCATGCAAATCAAAACGACCCTAAGATTTCACCTTATACCCATGAGAATATCAAAGGTTAAAAACTCAAGTGACAACACATGCTGGAGAGGTTGTGAAGAAAGAACCTTCCTCTATTGCTGGTAGGATTGTAAACTTGTACAACCACTTTGGAAATCAATCTGGCACTTTCTCAGACAATTAGGAGTAGTCCTTCATTAGCTATATAGACTAGCTATACCAGTCCTAGGCATATATCCAAAAGAAGCTCAGTACACAACAAGGACATTTGCTCAACCATATTTGTAGCAGTTTTATTCATAATAGCCAAAACCTGGAAAAAACCCAGCTGTCCATCAACAGAGGAATGGATACAGAAATTGTGGTATTTTACATAATGGAATACTACTCAGCAATTAAAAACAAGGAAATCATGAATTTTGCAGGCAAATGTTGGAATCTAGAAAAGATCATTCTGAGTGAGGTATCCCAGTAGCAGAAAGACACACAAGGTATATGCTCATATATATATATGATAGGATAAATATACTAAAATATGTACACCTAAAGAAGATAAACAAGAAAGAGGACCCAATGTAAGATGATCAATCCTCACTTAGAAAGACAAATGGGATGGACAGGGGAAGTTGGAGAAAACAAGTAACAGGACAGAAGCCTACCACAGAGGGCTTCTGAAAGACTCTACCTAGAAGTGTATCAAAGCAGATGCGGAGACTCATAACCAAACCTTGGGCAGAGTGCAGAGAATCATATGAAAGAAGGGGGAGTTAGTATGACCTAGAGAGGACAGGAGCTCTACAAAGACAAAATATATCAGGGCATGGGGGCCCTCTATGAGACTGCTTCTCCAACCAAGGACCATGTATGGAGATAACCTAGAACCCCTGCTCGGATGTAACCCATGGTAGCTCAGTAACCAAGTGGGTACCCTAGTAAGGAGAACAGGAACTATTTCTGACATGAACTGAAGGACTGGCTCCTTTACTCCTCTCCCCCACCCCGAGGGAGGAACAGTCTTGATAGGCCACAGAGAAGGACGTGGAAGCCAGTCCTGGAGATACCTGATAAGCTAGGGTCAGATGGAAGAGGAAGAGGACTTCCCCAGCAGTGGACTTGGAAAGGGGCAAGGAGGAGAAAAGGGAAGCCAGGTGGGATTGAGAGGGACTGAGCGAGGGTGCTGTGACTGGGTTACAAAGTAAACAATCTGTGATTAATATAAAAATAAAATAAAATAAAACAATTCAGGGAAACAGTTGGAAAAGAAACTAAAGTATGCTGACATGAAACATTCTTATGGATATTAACCTTCTCAAACGCTACTTGAAAATCTTGTTAATAAGAAATTTTGAGCAAATTAATGCATGAAAAATAATTCTATGTGAATTTATCATAGTTCGTTCTACACACTAACACCAAACTACAGAAATGTTAATGATTCTGTGTGTCCAAGAAGCATCAAAAGAATCACCAAAGCTAAGAGTAGAGCTAAAACAAATGTGTAAAGCTAAGCAACGAAGCAAGACTTAAGCAAAGACACAACGCAACCCAAGAACAGGTGGAAAACTGTATCGTGTGAAAAGCTGGCAAATAGCACTGGTGCCAAGTCTGCCTTCCGCAGTTTTTGTATTTTCAGTTTGATGCCAAACCACTACTTTGATCTACAAAAGAACTAGGAAACAGTTTCCACTAGATGCAACTAGGTAGTTCACATGCTCCAATTGTCCTTATATATAGTAACCAAAGCAATATTAGCATAAAATCAGAACAGCAGGGTTCTGAACTAAACCTGGGGCCCAGAACCAGGTTACACTGAGTTTAGATAAGAGCATCAAGTCTGCTCTACAGTGATCTAATAATGACAGTGTAGCTCTTCGACAAAGAAACATGTTTTTTTTATTGTTTATTATTATTAGTTACATTTTATTAACTCTGTATCCCAGCTGTGTCCTGCTCCCTTATTACCCCCAAATTCCACCCTCCCTCCCTCAGCTTCTCCCTGCCCCTTTCCAAGTCCATGGATTGGGGAGGACCTCCTCCCCTTTCGTCTGGCCCTGTTTTATCAGGTATCTTCAGGGCTGGCTGCAAAGTCCTCCTCTGTGGCCTAGCAGAACTGCTCCTCCCTTGGGGGTTGGGGAGTCAAAGAGCCTGCCATTGAGTTCCTGTCAGAGATAGTCCCTGTTCCCCTTACTATGGGAAACCAATGGTTATTGAGCTACCACGAGCTTTGTCCGAGTAAAGGTTCTAGGTTATATCCATACATGGTCCTTGGTTGGAGAAACAGTTTCAGGAAAAACCCCTGTGCCCAGATATATTTGGTCCTTGTGCAGCTCCTATCCTTTCCCCGTCATACTAGCTCCTTTTCTGCCAAAGGTTTGGTTATGAGTCTTAGTATCTGTTTTGAAATGCTGCTTGGTAGGGTCTTTCAGATGCCTTCTGTGGTAGACTCCTGTCATACCTCCTATGCACATCTCATTTTTCTTTCGAAGTGAGGATTGATCATCTTACCTCGTGTCTGCTTTCTTGTTTATCTCCTTTAGGTGTATAGACTTCATTATGTTTATCATTTCTTGTAGGTCTATATAAGTGAGTATATACCATGTTTATCTTTCTCTTTCTGGGATACTTCACTCAGAATGATCTTTTCTAGATCCCACCATTTGCCTACAAATTTCATGATTTCCTCGTTTTTGATTGCTGAGTAGTATTCCATTGTGTAAAAATACCACAGTTTCTGTATCCATTCCTCTATTGATGGACATCTGGGTTATTTCCAGGTTCTGGCTATTACAAATAAAGCTGCTACAAACATGGTTGAGCAAATGTCCTTGTTGTGTACTTGAGCAAGTTTTGGGTATATGCCTATCAGTGGTATAGCTGGGTCTTGAGGAAGTGTTATTCCTAATTGTCTGAGTAAGTGCCAGATTGACTAAGGAAACATGTCTGAAAAATGAGTTTGCATGTTGAATGTGTCCCATGTTTAGCATCTCCAAACTCCAAAATTAATTAGCACAGACTATAAAAATGAAAGCCATCGACTCCTAAGAGCGAGTGTGAGAGCAGATTCATTATCTCTGTGTGGACCAAGAGTTCCTTCGTGAGACATGTATTGTATGAAGTACTAGGAAAGTGGACACTAAACATTTGCAAAATTTAAAATATCAGTTCAGGGAAGGGACAGTGTAAAATGAGCAGTCTGGGGCTGGGTGTGTAGATGGATATGGGTCCCATCTGGGCATGCTAAGTCTGGCATTGCAAACAAATGCTTATCACTAACCAAAACTAGAGGAATTGCAGTGTGTGGAATAAACTACCCCACCAACAGCATACAACCACACTACCAATCCACTTAGTGGATAGTCAAAAGCCCTAATAAAACACATCACAAAATGGGGTAACAGCCCGTGTATGAAGAGATGCCTCACATATTTAGTTAGTAAAGCAAAGTGAAACCATAACAGTTAAAGTAGTATCAAATGTGTAGTGTTCCTGGCGTATGGCACTCAGGAAGCCAGGGCAGCAGGGCACCATGAAAATGGCACTGTCTCAATCAGATATGAAAGTTATTTAATCTTCACAGGCCTGGAGTCTGCATTGCAACTGAAGCTGCATCTTCGCTAACCCCCTCACTTGGCTTCTCTTTCGAGGTTCCAATCTTGCCACATGGTGCCAGGCTGCAGCTGCTCTCTGACTCCCCATGTTTACAAAACCAGTACCTTGTGGGAGACCCTACCAAGTTCTACATCCAACAGCCTTAGCCTCCTCTGAACCACAGCTTCTGAGTGCTGATGACACAGAAATACCTCACAGATTTTACTTTCAATGACACTTGCCTCCTAGCAGTCATAGCTGGTTTTTCAGCCCCATACGACGTGTTGATTGTCCCAGAAAAGCCACGGTTTCACTTCATTGGTACAGGTTTCTGGTTAATTAAAGGTGTTTCAGACCTAGCTCACCAGAAACCACATATTCTTAGTTGAAAACATCAAACAAATAGTCCCACTAATCTCCAAGGAAATCTCAGAATTCACTCTGAAATTTCACAAAAAAAGACTTCTGTTATCTGCATTTGTCTCAGGATTATCTACCTTTCCAGCTCCGATAAAGCAACTCACTGTAATAGGCTCCCAGGCCTTAGCGCAACTGATACTACTAAGAGAGTATCATTCAACTTGTAAAACTCAGCATATCACCTACCAAAACAAAAACAAAGACTTCGTCCATACTTCTGAGAAAGTCTCTAAAGGTACTAATCTGGTATTTTTTAGCTTTTGTAGCTGTTTCTAGCTAACTGTTCTTGATAGCTGAAGTATGTCAAACCAGGATTTTTTTTTTTTTTTTGTACTTAAACGGCTACCCTGAGAAAGCCTCAGGCCTATACTGGAATCCCCAGCATCCAGTGGGGTCACTGGCTGGGCTAGTAAAGACCTTGTATTGGCTTAAACTGTGTTTGAGTAGTCTTCTCTGGTGGATACCCCACAACGTCCACTGTGCTTTGAGCAGTCAAGGGATTTTTCTAGCCCAGAGTTCCAAATACTTCTCAAGTTAGCATGGCCATATCTGTCACAGCAGTAGCCCACTCTCTGGTACTTGTTTCTAGTCTAGTTTGCTGATCTCTATTGCGGTGAAAAACACCATGACAAAAAATTAAAAAATAAATAAATAAATAAACTTGGGGAGGTTTTTTTTTTTTTTTTTTTTTTTTTTTTTTACTTTGTGTTTTTGTGTCACAGTCAATCACTGAGGGAAGTCAGGGCAGGAACTTTAAGCAGAAACCTGGAGGCAGGAGCTGAAGTGAAGATCATGGAGGAATACTCAGCTTTCAATATTAAAGTCCCAAATAAACAATAAAAGGAAATTAAAAAAAATGACACTACTGCTCCTAGGTATTTTGGGGGAGAAAGTTTATTCTAGATATGTGGGAGAGCATAGCCAGAGGCAGACACATCTGGGGGAGTCTGGAGAGTTGGGAGGGAAAGGAAGAGGAGAGCGGGACCAGCTACAGCAGCCGATGCTAGGGCATTTAACTTTGTGTGTGTCAGGCCTAGACGATAACCCATTTCCCCCCAAAAGGGCAGACCCACTAACTTGGTCCAAAATTGTCTAGTGGGACTATAGAAGGATTTCCAGTGGCTAGATAGAAGCCAGCATTCCTCAGAAACTTTCCCATCTGCCAGAGGGGTCATTCCTCTTGCCTCTGGCAGGAGGGACTTTTGGTTATCCATTGCCATAGACCTGCAGCACCTATCAGAATATCAAACTCCATGCTAACCTTCAGACTCCTGCAGGCCCTATTCACACATACTTATACATTTCAAAGCTCCCGCACTCTTCCTGGCCCTTCTCACTTGCCCCACTACTACTGTACTTTTATAGCCCCAAGGCCGTTCCAGATCCTTCTCTGCTACCCCCACTTCCCACCCCACCATCTCCACTATTTCCTGTTATTCTCCCTTCTTTCACAGAAAGCCCTGGCCATATCTAGTTAGTGTCTGTTTCTCTATGCTCTGGACTCTTCCAGATGTGTGGACATTCTCTCTCTCTCTCCTCCCCTGGAATCATGGAGCAGCCATTTCAGTGATTTCTTTAGTGTGCCATTTTGCATACACTATGAGAAACATGGCGGAAACAGGCATTCATGTAGGAAAGATTCCTTGCATCTGAATTTCATCAGACATATTAACAAAATTGTGACAGGGATTCCGAAGTTTAACTCTTCATAGTTAATGATTTCTGGCAGGGGTTTGGGGCCAAGAAGACTAAGTTTTATTCAGGGGGCAGACCACTGGGGTTTTGAACATTCTTCAACACAAATTGGTTTTTTTTTTTTTTTTCTTTTCTGTTTTTTTTTTTCTTTTCTTTGGAGGAGGCTCCAAGGGATGGGTAGTGGATCTGGGAAGACAGGAAGTGAATTAGGGTGCATTATGTGAAACTCTCAAATAATCAATAAAAATATTATGATAGAAAAAAATCTGTATTTGAATGACAAAGAAACAAAAAAAATGTGTGCAATCTTTTTAGGGGAGAATTAGAACATTATTAATTTTATGAAGCATTTTACTTATTTTAATCTTTGTATTAGTTCTTTAAGAAGTTTACGGGATAGGTTTTGAGTATATTCATACCTAGTCCTAACTTCTCCCAGCTTCAGCTCTGCCTCACTATACACCCATCTTTGTATCCTCTTTTTTTTTTCCTTATCCATGAAGTCCAATTTGTAAAAAACGCATATTTTGGATATGTGGCCTTCAACTGTAGTGTGGCCAACCTATCAAGGACAACAGTCTTAGAGAACTCTGACCCTTCCCTTACCACCAGCTATCAATTTTAAGAATCTCATTTGCTCAGGATTGAACTTTGTCCCCACCTTTTTCCTCAATGGTAGAATTTTGTTTGCCTTTAGCTTGTGCAGTGCAGATCTTATGCACAAGATAAGATAAGCTCTGTCAGAGCTACATAAATTCATATTTAAAAGTGTCCTGTTGCATTGAGAGAACACTGTTTGACTGTACTCATACACTGCCTCTGGCTTTGACAATCTTTCCACCTTCTCTTCTGCAATGATCCTTGAACTCCAAGAGGAAAAAGTTTGGATGTAGATGTCACAAGTAGTGCTGGGCATCCTATAGTCTCTTGTGCTCTGAACCAGTTGGGGCCTCTGTATCAATTACCATCTACTGCAAACAAAAGCTATTTTTAAAAAGATATACATACATCATTAGTTATCTTGTTTTATAAAATGATTAGAACCACAGCATCCTCCCTATATTTCTCACATTAAAGAATTAAAAGTCTGCTAATTTGGGGTGTCTTTGAGACCAATAGGTCCTTTCTCAACTCTTGATGAGATTGGCTTAGGGGAATAGAGTTTTAGAAAACCTGATGGCCAACAAAGGCTCCTTAAGTCAGTAGCTTTTGGGTACTTTTATCACAAATTAAAACAATAAAATTCATGGACCAGAAAGAATGCTTCCTAGAGAGTTTATCATAGGTTCATAAATGATACTTTACTGGGGGACACTGAATAGCAGGGGCAAGAGCTGTTGTATGAAAACCACAGCTTTTATCTTAAAGGGAATTAGAGACAGTTTGTTCTGAAGCTATTTTGAGTGACCATGGACCAGGGATACAGACTTAGGTTACATACAAGGAGTTTGACAGAGTTTTTATAGTTTTATAAAACAAAGAAAGCCAAATAAAGGCAAATTTAAAACACATTGGTGGGTACACCAGAAAGGCTGGTCCAGTGAGGTGGGAGGAACAATATAGGCCTAAGATGCTCACTGATAAAGCTAGTGTCTTGCTATGTTAATAGAGTCTAAGAAAAATTTTATTTAATTACCACAAGTTGTTAGTTCAGATACAGGTTAGGGCAAGGAAATCTAACACTATCCCACAATAGCGTAGTTAGCCTCTAAATATATGAAATTCTAATCTCTTAATGGTTCTGAAATTCCAATCAGTCCATAATTGTCTGCAGACACAGAAACTCTTTCCAAGAGTTTCTTGTTCACAGCCAGATTCAGCTTCTTTTCAAGAATTTTCAGCCATAGTTTCCCTTGTTGGCCAATCATAACATTTTGAGGATTCGGAAGTTACATATTGATTATAAGGTCTCTCGTAGCTGCAAGCCTCAGATCTGCTGTTAACTTGTACTTGCCTTTCTGATGTAACCAACAGTATATTTCTAGGATCTGATGTAGATGAGGTTTAGTAGAGGGCAGAACAGCAATCTCCAGGAGAAAGAAACAGTAAAGGCCATCAAAAAAAGAAATCCCAGGATTGTATCAAATCTATTAGACATTATGGTCTGAATTTGAATTATTTTTACCCAGTCTGTATCTGATATAACATTTACATGTGACATACATTATGACAAAATAAATACTCAAGAACACAGCTTGGCCTAATGGAATGAAGACTATAGATAAAATAAGTGTCTAAAATAACCGAAATTTATGAGACTGACTGTATAGTTCACCTTGTATTTTTAATTATTGTATTTAATGAATTGTTTTACTTATTTTTAATAGTTAGAAATGAAACTTTCAACAGTTACTGTAGTGTTCTCTTTTTTATTACTAAAATATTAATTTTGAATCATAGTTAATTAAATTATAAAACACTTTATATATACTAATTAAATAAAAAATACTGCTTAAAGTATATGGTATCATAGTGTGGTTATTAGTCATTGATGTCTTTTGTATATTTTGGATAGGAGGAATTAACCAATTTATTTTTGGGTATCTCTAGTTAAAGTAAATGAATTAAAGTAAAGGAATTAAAGTTCAATTTCAAATGTAGACTTTTCATTTTATTCAAATTATATTGAATAATGAGAATATATGTAAATATTCATATAGAAAATTGGAAGAACTGAATCTGTCAAATATTAGTTTGAAAGCAGTCCTAATAAAAAGGTATGGGCAATGAAAGGACATTGTTGGTAACTTCAATAAAACCAAGACTAGTAATTTTTATTATCATTTCGAAATATACCAGGTGGAATTTATAAAACAAAACTAAAAACAAAACTAAAAAACATGAAAGAAATATGAAAGCTGAGGAAGGTTTAGTTACTGAAGTTACTCAGTTGTTAAAGGTGCTCAAGATGACTGCATAAATGTGCTCTCAGAGGATGTGAAAAAGCTTGTCTCCTAGGAGCGAATTGGGAGTACCTGGGTATTATCCTGCCCTTTCCATCAGAATAAAGTCTTTGATGTGATGTCTTTTCTTTCTTTCTTTCTTTCTTTCTTTCTTTCTTTCTTTCTTTCTTTCTTTCTTTCTTTTCTTTCTTTCTCTCTCTCTCCCTCTTTCTTTCTTTCTTTCTTTCTTTTTTCTTTCTTTCTCTATCCCTCTTTCTTTCTTTCTTCCTTCAGTTGATGAAATCATCTGGTTTTTATTCTTTGAGGAAGATGTAAGTAACTTAAACTTTAGTCTTGACAGCTAAAAATCTCTTACAATACTTGGTGTTATTTTTATCTAATAGACCAAATTTTATAAACAGAATTAAATATCTATGAATAAGGTTTACCTTATTAGTAGGAGTGTTTTAAGAAGGCATCATTCTCTAAGCAGATTTTTTTGTCCTTAAGTCAATGACTATTTCTCAAAAATGCTTTTGTCCAATGTGAAAACATACTTACTCAGCAGTCTAAAATGTCCATTAGTAAAAGGTATTAACAATACTGGAAAAAATAGTGTTGTAGAATTTCAAGCATTAATTTCATCTCAGAGTATTAAATAGACCTTTAAATTTTTATCTTAATTTTAATTTAGTTATAACCATATCTATTTTTAAGCAGCCGTTTGCACATACTTACTCTTAGCATTCTCACATGAATTTAGAAAACAATTTTTAATGAAGTGATTTTAAGCAAAAGCTCAGAATGCTGCATCTAACACTGAGAAATCATATATCTTAGATATCTAAAGTATATTAATAGTCTTTGTTTTCTTAGTCAAATCTAAGTTAATTATAAAAGATTAAAGCTTTTATAACAGGTACTTTGGAATGGTTTGTTAGACATAGTATTTACCTTTTATTAGTGTTTTGTAGCATTCAGGGATAAGATTCTGATCGAAATTGTTTGATTACTTATATCTTGTCCTTAAAGGCAGATTTAAATTTCTTTTAATTAAAAAACTCATGTTGTTTGTTCCAAAGAAAAAATTAGGACCATTAGCCACTTTTATTTAACCAATGCGATCATATTGATTAAATATATTTTTGTTATTTTATTTTATTCTTTATTATTTGGTTTTTCTAGACAGGGTTGATCTGTATAGCTTTTGCTGTCCTAAACTTGCTTTGTAGAGCAGGCTAGCCTCGAATTCACCAAGATCTGCCTGCTTCTGCCATTGTCTCCCCAAGCGCTGGGATTACAGACTCATGCTACGCATTGACTTTATTTTTGTCTTTTATAATTACTTTGCTTCTTAAAATTTTAGTTTTCTTTGAGCTCAAATGAAACCATCTCAAGTTAATGAGTTTAGTTTACATCAGCACTTAGATATAAGACAATTTGGCAATAAGTACATTGTGTAAAAATAAACTATTACCACAAGCAGACAAATAGTTTTTATATGTAATCATACATAATATGTATTTTAATAAACCAAGATTTTTAACATAATTATTTGTTAAGAAGTAAACAGCATAAAGGTCTTTAGTATATCTCTATATTTTCAGCCTTAATAAAAAAAAAAAAAACAAACCTTCCATTTATTTTAATCAAAAATATTTTGAAGAGGGACTGGAGAGATGGCTCAGAGGTTAAGAACACTGATTGTTCTTCTAAAGGTCCTGAGTTCAATTCCCAGCAACCATATGCTGGCTCATAACTGTGTATAATGAGATCTGATACCCTCTTCTGTTGTGTAAGCATACATGCAGGAAGAATGCTGTATATTTATATATATATAAAAAAAATCTCAAAAACAAAAAACAACAACAACAACAAAAAAAAAACAAACAAACAACCAGAAGTAGAAAGGGTTTTATTGCCACTGGTTACATTGAAATCCTTTTAGAAAAAATATTTTGAAGAACCATGAGTTTTATATTACCAATTATATATAAATAGTCATGAACTCAATGGTAGACTCTTTGACCTCCCCACTCCTCAAGGGAGGAACAGTCCTGGTAGGCCACAAAGGAGGACTTTGCAGCCAGTCCTGAAGATACCTGATAAAACAGGGTCAGATGAAAGGGGAGGAGGTCCTCCCCTATCAGTGGACTTGGAAAGGGGCAGGGAGGAGAGGAGAGAGGGAGGGTGGGATTGGGAGGGAAGAAGGAGTGGGATACAGCTGGGATACAAAGTTAATAAAATGTAACTAATAATAAAAATAAAGAAAGAAAGAAATGAAAAATTGTATATAAATGAGATAAAAATTCTACATAGGTAGATATTTAGAATCTGTTTCAGAAGGAAATCCTCTCAAAATATGTGTATCTACCAATGAAGGTTTATGAAACATTTAATATCACCAAAGATTAAATGGATATTTAATTAAAATGGACCAAAGATCTCAAGTTAAAACGTGAGACACTGAAACCTCTAGAAAACATACACACACACAGCACAAGGGTACCTCAAGTATCAAAAGACAGGACTACATGAAAATCAGAGCTTTCTGTGTTGCAAAGAAACAATCAGCAGAACCAATAGACAGGCTACAGAATGGGAGGAACTTGTACTGGTTACAGTTCAGACAAGTGGCTAATATCTGGAATGTACAAATGATTGCAGAAATTAAATATCGAGGAAATAAAACCATCAATCTACAAATGGGCAAATGAACTGAATAGATAACTTTAAAAGAAAAGTAAAAAGAAACACAAATGGTCAATAACTACTTGTTAATTTTTTTTTGTTTTGTTTTTTTGTTTTAGAGGAAACTTTATTACTCTTTCAATCTATTGGTTGTTAAGGTTCTACTTAAGATTTTTTTCCTTTTATAATTTAATTTAATTTTATTTTTAATTAAACTTTATTTACTTTGTATCCCCCCCTAGTTCCCTTCTTCTTTCCCTCCCAATCGGTCTCTTCCTCCCCCTTCTCCACGCATGCCCCTCCCCAAGTCCACTAGTATGGGAGGGTTTCTTTTTCTTCCTTCTGATCCTAGTCTATCAGGTCTCATCAGGAGTGGCCGCATTGTCTTCCTCTATGGCCTGGTAAGGCTGCTTCCCCCTCAGGGGGAGGTAATCAAAGAGCAGGCCAATCAGTTCATGTTTTATTCACTTTACATCCTTGCTGTAGCACCATCCCTCCTCTCCCAGTTTCATTCTTCTCACCTTCCTCTTTCCCGCTTGCCTTTTCCTCAGAAACCTGGAGCTCCTTTTCCCATATAACCCAGCTCATCAAGTTGCATCAGGACTGAGTGTGTCCTCTTTTTCTTTGGCCTGGCAAAGCAGTCCTACTAGAAAAAAGGGATAAAAAAGCTGGCAAGCAAGTCTCTGTCCAATGTAGTCCCTACTTCTCTTACTAGAGGACCTACACGAGGCCTAAGTTCCCCAACTGCTACATCTTTGTAGGGAGCCTAGGTCCAGTTTATGTATGGTCCTTGGTTGATGCTTCTGTCTCAGCAAGGCACCCTGGGCCCTAGTTACCAAAAACAATCTATAGATTCAATGCAATCCCCATCAATACAAAACATCAATACAGTTCTTTACAGACTCTGAAAGAACAATTCTAAACTTCACATGAAAAAAAAAAAACAAACTTAGAATAGCTAAAACAATCCTATACAATAAAAGAACTTCTGGAAGTATCTCTATCCTTGACTTACAGTTATACTACAAAGCATTAGTAAATAAAAACTGTATGGTACCGGCATAGAAATAGACTGGTTGATAAATGGAATAGAATCAAAGACCCAGAAATAAACTGACACACCTATGCATATCTGATTTCTGAAAAAGGAGCCAAAACCACACAATAAGAAAAAACAAAAAACAAAACAAAACAAAACAAAAAAAAACAAAACCACCACCACCACCACCAACAAAAAACCCAGAATCTTCAACAAAAGGTGTTTGTCTACTCGGATGTTGGCATTTAGAACAATTCAAATAGATCTGTATTTATCTCCCTGCACAAAACTCAAATCCAAGAGGTTCAAAAACCTCAATATAACAACAGACACACTGTACCTGTTAGAAGAGAAAATGGGTAAGAGGCTTGAACTCCTTGGAAAAGGAAACAACTTCCTGGACAAAACACCAGCAGTCAGGCTCTAAAACAATAACTACTTTTGAAAGGTTCCAATATCCCTAGCCGTCAGGGAAAATGCTACCTCACTCAAGTCAGAATGGCTATCAGCAGCAAATGTGGCAGCAAATGTGGAGAGAATGAGACAGAGAGAAATACCCATGCATATTGACTGGTATGCTCATGATTACAGCCATTATAGAAATCAGTTTTCAAGTTTCCAAAAAAATTAAAACAAAAACTGTCATACGACCCAGGTATTTCACTCCTCGCCACATGCCCAGACAATTCCATGTGCTACCAAAAAGATATTTGAACCACAATTTTTATTGCTGCTTTATTCACTACAGCAAGGAAATGGAACCAACTTAGTTGCCTATTAATAAATGAATAATGAAAATTTACATTTCTCTCATTATATATATATTGGAATACTTCTCAGCTCTAAAGAAAAATGAAATGAAACATTTTTTTTTCGAGAAGATGGATGTGGTGGCACACACCATTAATCCCAGCACTCAGGGAGGCAGAGGCAGGTGTATCACTGTGAATTCGAGGCCAGCTTGGTCTACAAAGTGAGTCCTGGATAGCCAAACCTACACAGAGAAACCCTGTCTCGAAAAAAAAATTTTTTCAGGAAAATGGATGACAGACTTAGAATTTAGAATATTAAGCAAGGTCATACAATCTCAGAAAGAAGGTAAACCAAACGCTCACTCTCATATGCAGAACCCAGCCAAATATATATGTATATTTGTAGATATTTGCATATACAATATATATGTAAACTATGTGCAGTGGGTACATTTACACACACGTGAACAAATGTGCAGCGGTACATTTACACACATATATGTGAATAAATGTGCTGTGGGCACAGTATAAGGTGAAGAAAAGAGAGCAAGGATGAGTATACAGGGTGAGAAAGGGCTGAACTCAGAGAATGGACAAGTTATGAGAGAGGTTATAAAGCTAATTGCTTTTCTATCATGTAAGAAATTTCATTTGGTTTTGGTGGTGGATAAGCGTATAATATGTATGTGATATTGAACATGTAGAATTTAATGTGAAGTTCCAAAGCTTCACTTGGAGTGTCGCTTGTAACTGTATAGAAGCTCAATGAGTTAATTTTACTATGTGATGTTTGGACTTAATTCAGTAACTTTTAATAACAAAGCTTATACAATGTATTTGTTCCGTTTAATATATTTTTATTTCATAATTTCTTTTCATGTGTAACTGAAACAGATCTCTTACCTCAATTTATAAATCCACTTTCTACCCCTCTGATGAATTTGTACATCAGTTGTGTGGTTATTTTGAGGGCACCACGAAGAGTGTAAAAGATGGACTGTAATGTACTGCAAATGTTCTATGACAGGAAACATCAGGACTATTTCTTAACTGTCTTTGTCTCTTTTCCTGAAACTGGAGAGGAAAACCCTATGTCATCCCTCTACATCGCTGACTGGGTGAAACTCCAGGGCTTTTGGATTTATGTTAGAATGACATGATGTTCTCAAAAACATAACAACACAAGTATTCTGAACCTCACAACAAGCATTTTAAGTGTCCCGGTGGACGAGCATCCTTCCCAGGGTCAGGCTGACTGGGCCTGAAGCATGCAGTAGTTGTAGGCCTCCTGTTGACAGGGTGGTCCAGCAAAAAGCTGCAGGGGTAGCAGGAGTGATGGCGTTAGTGTTAACAAAGGGCAGGGAGGCATAGCTGCAACAGCCACTGTTTACAGTCCCACTTTCCATTAGGACTAATTTAAAGCACAAACATCAGAGAAAAAATGTAGTTAACAATGGCTGAAATAAAATGAAAATAATCTCTCTTGTGTGAAAGTTCTCAGATAATCAAGTGCTGAATGGAGATGCTGTTCCAGAGAGCATCCAAGGCTCAAACCACATCTAACCCACAAACCTAGTATCTTTAACAAATGTCCCATGTTGTCCAGATTCAAAATGCCAATAATAACTTTCCCTAGTGCATCCATGTTTCAGGAGACGGAAGGGAGAACCAGGTGAAAAATAGGATGCAAAAAGTAGTCTTTTCAGGAAGGTTCTATAAGCTGCTGCTAACATTTTACTAACAGAAAATTTCCTATAACGTAAACTGGCAAAAGATCCTTGAAAAGGTGCTTTTCTCAGCTCTGTGTGGGCACTGCATCTTCAAACATCACTGAAACCTAAGCAACAAGCAGCAAAGGCAAGAAAAGATAGAAGCCTATGCCTGCATTGAGAGAGGAAGTGGGAATATGGAGAGTGTTCTACCTGTGATTCTCCTCTTCCTCTTTTCCTTTTTGTGTTTCTTCTCTCTTGCTCTTTTCCTACTACCCTTCCTCCCTCTCCTCTCATTTTTGGTGTGATAATGAAATACAAATGAATGATTGAGCTAAAACAAATAAAATTCATTGTTCTCTGCTGTTGCAGTAACTGTTGTGCTTGGTTTGCATGGCAGCTGGAGTAAAAAAAGTTACTTGTTTCCAAGTTGGCACAAGCATGGTGATGACTAATTTTACAGCTTTCTAGTGGATCTGTTATTTGCTTTAATTACAATTTCATTTTGTTTCACAATGATTAGTAACAATAAAATCCAAGCCCTAACAGTAGAGGTTTACATCTTATATTGAGGGAACTACCTGCAATTTTTATTTATAATTTACTAACAGAGTAAGTCCATCATTCCCACCAAATACAAACCATCTCAAGGAGGCTATGACAAACCACAGTGTCACTAAGGTTTTAAAGTGACCCACAGGTTAAGATAACATTGTTTCATGCTCCGCAGAATGCCAGAACGTGTGCATCTGGAAAACATTCAACTGGATACTCAGCTTTGAAAAGCAGGCATGTTTCAAACTTTTGTCAACAATTCAAACTATCGCGTTTTCAAAACAAAACTTTCAACTGCTGAGTTTTTATTAGAAGCAAATATATTATGGTTAAATGAGATATAAACATCAGGGGAAAGTGTATGAGGGTTAATTGAACATTATGTTTTAAAATTATGGGGTAAAGCATAAATTAAAAAAAAATTAATTTCAATGTATTCAGTCTTGTAGATTCGACCCATTTATCCAGTATTCTTGATGCTATCGTGAATAAAATAAAATCATACAAGGAGACAGAGACGGGAAGTAAAGTGAACATGACTTTCAAGTCAGCCACTCACTCTGTCAAATGTTCCCCAAACTTGTTCTCACATCGCAAAGTAGTCATGGTTCTGAAGAAGTGAGCAGGAGTGGGGATGCCAAAGCAACCCCGGTCAGTGCTCAGGTACTCTCCTAAATAGCGTTTTGCACGTTTAGAAGTCGAGGGAGCACAAAAAATTTCCTGGAACTTCGGTAAGTATCAACAGAAAATTGCAGTTCTTCTAAAACCCTTGCTCTTTCCACTTTCTTCACCACAATTAAAGCTGCTGCTGTTTTCCAAATGGCTAAGAGGAAAGCTTGGCTGAGAAAAGGGTTTTGTTGCTAAGACACAGATTGGTTGTCTCCAGGCTCCCTTCTGTCTCCTGTACCCATCAGCCCCACCTGCTTGCTGTCTGCGCTGTTGGGCATCTGCTGCCTGTTTCTCCCTCAGCCTTAAACACCGCAGTGCCTTCCGTGAAAGCCCAGCCTCCTCACTGAGCTTCCCAATTCACTCCCGGTTGGTTCCCAGCACGTATCTGCATTCTCATAAGCACCAAACTTTTAAGGCTCAACTCTGAGCCCCGCTATCTAATTCTACTTAGTTCAACAAGTTGAAAAAAATCTAGGCTAGGAGCCAAATACTTGTATTCGCAAAGATTTAAAACAAAAATTAAAAATGTAAAAGGAACTGTTTTCCTGCAAAGTAGCGGAGGAAAGCGATCAACCGTGTGTTCTTTCTTAATCGTCAAACTAAGTTGGTTTTAGGAGTAGACCTCTTAGAACTCTGCAATCTGTCCCCCACATCTCCTTCATGTGCCTAACATGCGGATCCCTGTTTTTTTCCAGTTATCCATTAAAGTTGAGTTAAACAGCATATATTGTAGTTTTTCCCTAAGCCAAACAAGAGCAGAGGTTGTTCCATTTCCTATTTATAGTTCACTCACATGATGCATAAACATCAATTAAATTTCAGTACTCAAAAACATTCATAAAGCAAAGTTATTACAAAAAACAAACAAACCCTGAACTTGAAGAAATCACAGATCATGCAATGCCCAATGACAGTAATTTCTGGAAATTATTGGCTGCAAAGAGAAGCTTCCTGACACATGCTGAGCACATTCTATTGTATTCTGTAACACTGTCTTATGTGCTTTCCAGCCTCAACCAGCTTGTAAACTCCTTAAAGGCAAAAGCATCCTGGGATTATAGTTGTAATGTTTCCCAATACCCTCTGTGCAGCCGTAGGATGATCTTGTTTTTAGAATGTGTTGAAAGCTGTTTGCACTCCCAGCTATAAGCACCTGCAGCATGTTAGGAGATAGCTCCCTTCTAGGTCTGTTGCTTTGCTGTGTGTCTTAGAAGCAGGTGCACACAAAAACACACTCTCAAGGTATTGGGGCTTTACTGGGAGATAATAGTCCACTCATCTTCTGGGGCTGTAATTGAACCATCATGTGTCCACAGCAACATAATGGTTCAATTATAGCCCCAGAAGATGGATTGTCTTAGCTGACAGTGTCTTGGCACAGGGCAAAAGTAAGCACGCATGTCTCTATTACAGAGGCCTGGTTGTGATTCTCAGGACTTCTTTACTGCGAAGAAGCTACTTCAGGTGAGGAGTGCTACCTCTCTGTGTGTTCAGTGGGAGATGCAAAATGGAAGCTGCAGCGACTGCCAGTACTCGTGCCACTGCTGCTGAGAAGCACAGGTCAGCTTTCCATCACTGTGACAGAACACAAAAATAGTTGAAAACTCAACTTTAGGGAGGAAGGATTACAGAGGCTTCAGTTCATGACCAACTGTTCTGCTGCCTTTGGACCAGAGATGAGACATGGTGAGAAATACAGACTAGATGGCGCTGCTCACTTCATGGTGTTCAGAAAGCAGACAGGATGGGGAGAATCCTACCATTCCACCGTTCCCTCCAGGGAACCCTGCAGAGGATGGAAATTGGCTCCTCCCAGTGGTGCCCTCTGATCAGGACATTTTACACCTGGGACTTGGGGTACCTTTTTAATCTTTCTAGCCTCTCTTTTATTTCTCAGACATTGAGAGTCTCACTGGAATCCTTGAATCTTGATGCTAATACATAAACCTGTAAGCCGGTTAAAAGTCAAACCTTCAAAGTTCTCGACTCAGCACTCTGGAAAGCAGTAAAATCTGGTATTGTGAAATCTCGGAAGTGTGTTTTATAGTAATGGCCTCAAGAAGAGCTGAATCTACAGGTTCAAAATACCAAGAGGTCCACAGTGCTGGAAAAAAAGCAACTTCATAACACCACCCTGAAGAAATCTGTTGATTAACACCGAGTGCCTGCATCCACTGTAAACTGCAACTGAACCCTAGGAAAGGGATCTCTAAAGATGCTTATTTTAATCAATGAGATCTGTGCATATGCCACCCCAGCCTGGACAAAGGCACTCTGCTGATGTGATTGAAGTAAGAGACCATGACATGGACCAATCATTGGAATCTACGTTATTCATCTAATGGCATGGCTCTGCCAGTGTGGAACCTCCCCAGCTATGAGTAGAAGGAAACAAGAAATGAAGCAGTTAGTTGTAGATTTAAAGACAGAGAGGGGATGCCCCAAGACAAGGATTGTGGGTGGTCTCTAGAATTAGAAAATATATAGACCCATGTCCCAGAGACTGCATAATTCTTTATGCCCAGAATAGTTTAAGTTGTGACAATAAGTTCTATATTATATTTCTAACTGGTGAACTGTGAAATAAATTACAACTTCATGACATTAATTTTGTGGTAAGTTTTCCATCAGCAATATTAAACTTATATAATATCCTCATGAAGGTGTCAGTGATTCAGTGATTCAGTGATTCCAGGCACAGTCCTGCACTGAGGAAAGTCAAGGCAAGCACTTTATCAAAAACCATGGAACAATGCTGGATGCTGGCTTGCACATAGGGTGATAATTAGCTAGCTTTCTTATAGATCTCAGGCTCTATAAATATAACCCAAAGGACAGAACAGTCTTCTGTGAAATTGTGTCTCCTGGAAATGATGGGGAAGTTTCACCTCAATGACACCTCAACTGCATGGCTGTCTAAATAAAACATGAACAAGTTCAGCATCAGTTCTAATTCCACTGTGGATGGAGGTGATCTCATGAGACCCCTCCCCTAAATGAAGATCCTCATGTAATTAATAACTGCAGAGAGATGGAGAATTAGCCTTCCTCAGGATGAATACCCTGATTGATTATCCAGTATGGCTTATCAGCCCTAGAGGCATATGAATGCAGGCAACCTTGATTGGACTCAGTAAGTTGTATTTTTATGTTCATTTATTCATTTATCTATATATGCAACAATTGTTAAAGAAGAGAAGGTTGTGAATTTG
Organism: Meriones unguiculatus; assembly: GCF_030254825.1. NCBI lineage: Eukaryota > Metazoa > Chordata > Mammalia > Rodentia > Muridae > Meriones > Meriones unguiculatus. The sequence continues at coordinate 5,733,696 of NC_083368.1, read as the reverse complement.
GGAGGGTATTCAGACATGGAAGAGAAGAGAAAAGGAAGAAATGACATAACTATACTTTAATTAAAATCATTAAGAATAGTTTATCTTCAGTTGTTTTCAGGAACACAAAGTTTTTACATCCCTAGATGTCTGTTGCAGAGCTGAGGGACAAGCTTGCCCTAGGATAGCTGTATTGAGCACCAGCCACTGGGGTCTTTCAGAGAGCCTGGTGTTGTAGCTCTCAGGCCATCTCAGCATCACCAAGGGAAGACACTGCAAGTGCAGATTCTCAGGACCCCTTCATCTCCAGCTACAGTCAAGTCAATCAGTAAGCCAAGAAAATACAAACAACATTTGATGTTATTTAGATGAAAAGTGTCATCTATTGATGTATACTTTTCACACCTTTCAGTGTTTCTTTTTCTAGAAACCAGATCTATACTGTTAAAAATAAATTTTTAAACTGTGCTCTACATCTAAAACAATGCTCAGGATGAAGCCATTTTCTTCCTGTATGTCCTCCTGGGAGCTCTGGCACCTTCCCTGCTCTTTTAAGACTCTTTCCTTGGAGACATTAGCCTGCTCTGGTTCTCTTTTTCTATCTAAATATAACTATAACACAGTCCTCTTCTTAAAGTCTATGCTGTCTGGAGTGGACATCATGACCTTGGGATCCCCAAATCTCCATTATGTTATCCTAATGATAAAGTCTCCATGGTAATGGAATGGAACATCCTTTTTCCTAGTGTCCATGGTTTGGATTCAGTTTAACTCCCCAAAATTCATGTTCAAAGCTTGCTTCCCTGTGTGGTGAGGTTTGAAAATGGTGTAGCCCTTAAAAGGGGAGCGTGGTATTTGGGTTATCCTCAGATAAGATCATTCCTGGTCTCTGGCTTCCTGTCTCTCCATGCCTGCTCTCCCTCTAATTTTACAAGATGGTAGCAGTCATTATGTTGTGACTTAGGTATGGCAGGCTTCACTAACGATGCAGAGGTCTTTATATGTTCTTCAGTTTCAAGCTGTGAGAAAGTCTCCTCTCCTTTTCTCTCTTTCTTTTTTCTTTTTTGACAAAGGACATACTTTATTTTTAATTTCTAGTTCTCCCTCTCCTGTGCAGTTTTGGTTCCACGTAGTAGCCCAGTCCGGCTGGCAGCAATGAGACCCACTTAGCGCCCATCAGGAACATCTCTTTGGATAGTGGAGGGTTTGCCAATGTACTACCACCTCCAAAGGGATGTTCCATAGGATTCATGGCCAAATCCCTTGCACGCAGCCAGCAGTTCCTCTTTGCCTTGAACTTGTGGTAGGCACGGCCAGCCTTCAAGATAGGTTTGTGAATTCTGCCTCTACAGGCTACGAAGCCAACAACAGCTCCTTTGGCCAAGGAAATGCCCTTCTTGGGTGGTGAAGGCAGCTTCAATTGGGTCTTTCTTGGATTCTGGGTTGTGGGAGATGACTGTGACATAGTTACCAGAGGCTTGTGACAGCTTGCCTCTGTCCCTAGGCTTCTCTTCCAGACAATACATGGTAGTACCCTCAGACATGGTGCCGATAGGCAAAACATTGCCAATATTCAACTGGGCCTTCTTGCCACAGTACACGAACTGTCCAGTGTAGATTCCCTCCGCAGCAATCAACAGCTCTGTCCACTTCTTAAACCAGTAGGAATCATGGAAGACCACTTTCGCAAGGGGAGCGTTGTGGCCAGGGTAATGAATGAGGTCCTTTGTGGTGCCCTCAATAAAACCTTGCCACTCAGGGAAGTCCACAACCGGCGCCCTTTCTCTGCGCTCGGATCACATGGATCATGGCAGCAAGACTGCTGGCAAGCAAGGCTGAATGAGAAAGGCTTCTTTCTTGTATAAAATATGCAGTTCCACGTATTTAATCATATCCACAGGAAATACTGATGCTACTACAGCAATCGCAAGTGTCTATGATGCCCTTCTTTTATGTATAATAGTATTTCTTATTTTTAGACCTTCACTCAGTTTCTTTAACAGAATTTCTAAGTATCATTTCAGAAGGCCTTTTTCAACACTATCATGGGAATTAGCTATTCTCTTCCCTCTAGGCACTCTTCCTATATGTACTCCTCTGCTATCTTTTATTTTACATAGATAAAATAGATACAAATGGCAGTTACACAGATGATAAATACATGGAGATACTGGTATATAATAGATAATGAGAGAATAGATGATAGACAGATAAATAGAAGATAGATAGGTAGATATATAGATAAATATTTGGTTGCCTTTTTTAGCATATGAAGGAATTACTATGCAAATTTATAAACTATGCATAATCATACTATAAAATATATGATCTTTACAAAATATCATGGAGATTGTGAGAATTATATTAAGACTAACCTAAGAAACCATAAAAACACTTAAAAACATAATAAAAGGTAAGTTTATTTTAAGACTACTGACAGATTTTCAAAATATAAAACTGTTAATGTTTTTCACACACATTATAAATAAAATGCCTAATTCAAATGAGCTCATATCTCATTTCTAATAGCAGAATAGATCTGTCTCACTTATTTTTTACTTTTAATAAAATGTTCATTTCAAGCATTACTAACCTACCTTTTAGGGGAACCTTTTTGGAGACACTCATAGAGGCAGTTCCCACAAGGGTTATTTTATTATAGGTGACAAACACACAAGGCTCTGCTGTATTTATGCCTAGGATAAACTTGAGGCTTAGTATATTAACTGCAATCCAGTAAGAGGTGGCTTTACATTGCCTTTAACAAGTGTAGACATTTAGCAAATAACAGCACATGAGTACTAGCTAGTGGGTGCTACTTAGTACCTTACTAAGCTCGGGAGATGATTTGGTCTCATCTTTGAACACCTCACATACTTCAAAGAGAGCAGTCAGCAAGCTGTTTAGACTTCCTTTCTCTGTTCTCATTTGCAACACATTACCTAAACACACTGTTGGCATCAATCACAGTTCTCAAATCCATTTTTCCTTTATGTTTTCTTTATCTGTGTCTTCTCTTTAGTGTTCATCATTTCTTTTGAAATGTTTAAACATCCCAGTTACCTTTTCTAATTTTAACCCCTCCAAATTTTTAAAAGGTAAATTATACTGTTCTGTGAGAAAAAGAAAAGGATAAAAAGTTTCTTTTCTTTAATCCCCATTTATACCGTTAGAATAAATACATTTCTCAGCTTTCAAATGGAGAGTCCAGTTGTTTATTTTCTGATATATTTAATTATTAGTAGTGTTCCTTTTCATTCTTACAAATGTCCTGTCAGAATAATTAGTGAATAGGCTTACAATATTATTTTCTTTATTATTTAGTTTGAATAAAACAGTTTTGTCTATAAATGTTTTCACTCTTGATACTAGATGAAGGTATGTTTGATATCACATAAATTTTATTCTTTTACAACTGAATGCATTGAAATTATATATTATGGATTAACATGACCAATTTTAAACATGAAGACTGGCTTTGAATAGACTTTTAATGAATACTAAAGTTTGAATAGTTGCATTTTAAAAGTGAAAGTTTTTATTAACAATCATTTTCTTTTAATGATTTTAATTAATTAATTAATTCAATTTACACTTCAATCATAGGCCCCTCCCTCCTCTGTTCCCAGTCCCACCCTCCCTTCTGTATCCCACCTCCCTTATTCTCCAGAATAGGGGAGTCCCCTACCCAGACACCCCAACTTATCTATTCACATGAGGACTGAGGTTGTCTTCCTTTCCTGAGGCCTGGTAGGGTAGTCTCATCAGGGGGAAGTGATGAAAAAGCATGTAATATAGTCCATGTCAGAGATATCCTCAATGCCATAACTAGTAGGCCCACATGGAGCCTAACATGCCCATTGGCTACTTACAAGTAAGTCCAGACCATACATTGTCCTTGGTTGGTGATTCAGACTCTATAGGCCCCTCTGGGCCCAGATTTATTGCCTCTGATGGTCTTCTTGTGGAGCTCTTGTCATCTCTAGTTCCATTTATCCTTTACCTCTCTTTTCCAGTAGACCCCACTATGCTTAGCCCAGTGTTTGGCTGTGTGTCTCTATATCTGTTTCAAACTGTTGCTGGATAGCGCCTCTAAGATGACAACTCTGGTAGGCTCTTGTCTGTAATCATATCAGAGTATCTTAATAGTGATAGGAGTTGGCTTTCTTCCATGTGGTGGGTCTTAGGGTTGGGCCTGGCACTGGTTGGACATTCCCTCAATCTCTGCTCTATCTGCTTTATTTTTGTCCCTCCAAGTCTTATAAGTAGAGTAAGTTTTGGATTGAGGTTTTGCAGGTAGGTTAGTGACCTCCTCTGTCCACTAGGAGTCTTGTCTAGAAAAAGGGTGGCCTCTTCAGTCTCCATGGCCCCTGCTACTATGAATCTTAGCTAGAGTCCTCCTCGTATCCTCCCAGAAGCCTGTTGTCACTTAGGTCTACAGCTTGTCACAGAGATGCCCCCACCCAGCATTTCTCTTTTCTCTGCAGGCCATCTACCTTGCTGGCCTTACTCCCCCCAGGTCTGATCTCCACCCTTATTTCTCTCTGTGCTCCCACTTCCATCTTGTTCCCATTCTTCAATCACTACCTCTGTCTATTCTATTTCCCCTTCTGAATGATATTTACATGTCCTCCCTTGGGTTCTCTTTGTTACTTATCTTCTTTGGGTCTATGCATTTTAGTATGTCTATCCTATACTATATGACTAAAACCTGCATTTATAGACCATGTGTGTCTTTCTGGGTCTTTTTGCCTGCAAATATGATCTGATTTCCTTGTTTTTAATGGCTGAGTAGTATTACATTGAGTAAACATACCACAGTTCCTTTATTCATTCTTTGGTTGAGGAACATCTAGGTTGTTTCCAGTTTCTGGCTATTACAAATAAAGCTGGTATGAAGATGTTTGATCTGTCTGTTGGTGAGAGTAGGGTGTTGAAAACTGCCACTATTAATGTGTTGGGTTTAATAATTTTTCTTTTAGTTATGCAGGTGCCCTTGTTTTATTGGAGAGTTGAGTCCATTGATGTTGATAGATATTAGTGACCAATGATTGTTAGTTCTTTTTAATGTGGAGTTGGTGGTGTTAGTATATTTGTGTGCTTGTCTTCTTTTGATTTTGTTGTTGTGAAGTTATCTATATCCTGTGTTTTCTTGAGTGTATTTGAGCTCTTTGGGTTGGAATTTTTCTTCAAGTATCTTTTTTAGGGCTGGATTGCTGCATAGATGTTGTGTATATTTGGTTTTGTCATGGTTTTCTCTATCCATGTTGATTGAAAGCTTTTCTGGGTATAGCAGTCTGGGTTGGTATCTGTGGTATTTTAGTGTCCACATGACATCTGCCAAGGCCTTTCTGGCTTTCATGTTGAGAATTCAAGTGTGATTCTGATTCAGGTGTGATTCTACCTTTATATGTTATTTGGCCTTTTTCCCTTGCTGCTTTTAACATTTTTCTTTATTCTGTCAATTTAGTGTTTTGATTATTATGTGGTGGGAGAGATTTCTGTTCTGGTCTATTTGTTGTTCTGTAAGCCTCTTGTATATTTTAAGGGCATCTTTCTTCATTTTGGGGAAACTTTCTTCTATGCTTTTCTTGAAAATATTTTCTGGTCCTTGGAGACAAGAATATTCTTTTTTATCTGTTCTTATTATTCTTAGGTTTCATCTTTTCATGGTGTCCTTTACTTCTTGGATGTTTTGTGCAGAAAGTTTTCCATTTTAATATTTTTGAGAGATATATCCATTTCATCAATTGTATCTTCAACACCTGAGAGTCTTTCCTCTATTTCCTGTATTCTGTTTGTGATGTTTACCTTCGTGATTCCTGATCTCTTTTCTAAGTTTTCCATCTTTGGGGTTTTCTCATTTTGTGTTTTCTTTATTGATTCTAATTTTATTTTCAGGTCTTGAATGGTTTTATTAATTTCCTTTACCTGTTTGACTGTGGTTTCTTGTTTGTCTTTGATGGCCTTTATTTTATGTGGTTGAATTATTTTTCTGAATTTCTTTGAGGTATTTATTCATTTCCTCCTTATATGCCTCAAATAATTGCATAAGCATAGATTTAAGGTCACTTTTCCTGTGTTTTAGCTGCATTAGAATATCCATTGTTTTGGGGGATTGCTGGTGGGGCCATGATGTCCTGGGTTGCATTGTGTTCTTACACTGGCCTTTAGCCATCTGGTTGTCCGTAGTCTTGGTTGTTTATTCCTGGAGCCTGCTGGGTTTCTTGGGTCTTTATGCTTAGGTAAGGACTTGCTGGTCTCTCCAACTAGAAAAGCTTCACTGAAGACTGGATCCAACAGTCTCTGGAATCTTCAGGATGGCAAGATAGGTCCAGGGAAACATGAATGGGTACTGGCTTTTCCATTGCAACCATGCTAGTGTTAGTTTCTCAGAGGGCAGGGACATGGGTTCATGTGCCTTGAAGGACAGGGGTGTGGGCAAGAGTGTGAGTAGTCGCAGGTATTTCAGAAGGCCCTTATGAGATCACTGGTGTCCCAGGAGGCAGCTGGCAAACACTGGTGTCTCAGGTGGTACCTTTGGGGTTGGGGGCATCTCAGGTGGCACCATTGGGGGCTTGGACTCCTCAGGTAGCATGGATGGCTGGTATGGGCTCCTCAAGTGGCATCTTCAGGGGAAGCAGGCACATCAGGTGACAGCCATGGGTGACAGCTGAGCTGTGGCTTACAGGTCTAGCAGACACTGAGCTCCTGGAGCTCAGATTCATCTGTGCTCCACCATCTTGGATTTGGGGTTGAGTATGATTTTATTGTCCAACTGGTCTCCATAGGGGGTAAGTGGAAGAGTGGGTTTGCAGGGTGGGATGCTGTCCCTGGAATCCAAAAGCTGCCCTTGAGGGTCCCTGGAACTGGGAGACTGCACTCACTCCAGTATGTGGAAAGTGCAATGGGGCTCACAGTTTGTGACTTCTAGAACCAGTGGATAGCTATGGGGAGGGCCTGGGTCTGGTCATCCCCAACTCCTAGGATGTCTCCTCCAGTCTGAGAAGCACCAAAGTCAGTGTTTTGGATCCAGCCACCTGTTTACTCATTGGTTTCACAGTCTTTGATCTTCTTCCACTTAACTATGGTACACACTGATCACTGCCATCTTGAAACTCTATTGATCATTTTCTATGTGAGTCATTCTTAGGTTATCAAGTACACCCAAATTATTCTGACTTTCTTTTCAACATTTTTACTTGTTCATTAATGAAACATGACCATTACCTGAAGAAATGTCATAGGGAAGCTTGGAGGCAGAGACACTAATAAAACAATGATAAAACAATATAAGGCCAAAAGTGGGAAGAGAAGATGTTGAAACTAGACTGAAGACATTACAAAAGTGCAAAGAAGAAGCAGAAAAATATGAGTAAAAAGGAGAGATAAACTTCAGTAAAGAAATGAGTTGGGTTGGGCCCTGGAAGTTGAGAATTGTTTCATAATGAATTCAAGATTTTTCTAGACATAACCATGATAAAAATATATCTAGGCAGGTGTGGTAGATTTAAATAATCATGGTAACTGAGGTTCCATACATAGCCAATCAGGTATATAGAGGTCAGAGTTCAGAAAGGATTATTTGTCAACCATGATGATAAAAACCATATGAACGAGGCAAAGAACAGAAATCCAGAAAGGTTGGCCTGCTAGCAATTCTGGAGATATGGGATCTTACCAGTGGCACCTATGTTAAAGACTTGGTCTTCAGGGTGATGCTGTTGGAAGTCCATAGAACTTTTCACTCATGGAAGAAAGTTACATGGCTGTGTGTCAAACAGCAACAGTACTGGGATCCTGGCCCTTTCTTTCTCTTTGCTTCTTGGCTGTCATGAGGTGATTATCTTCGGTGCTGGGTGCTTTTGACCAAAAGACAAATGTATCTAGGAAACCACAGACTGAAGCCTAAAAGTTTTACTTTTAATTTTTAAGGAGTTACAAATAAAAAGAAAAGGGTTTTCCATCAATGGGATGAAAAAGTTAATTTCTGAAAGGTAACCAACCTTAACATTGTTTAGCTCTTCTGGGGAGCATTATTATCCAAACTGGCCCAAATTCATTATCAAATTATATATATAATCAAATATCTATCTATCTATCTATTATTTTATCTATTTTGTTTTCCTGGTTTTCATTATTGTTACTTCAGGTTACACATTTACAGAAAAAAATGTCTGTATATATATATATATATATATACATATATATATGTACGTATATATATACATATATACATATATATATGTGTGTGTGTGTCACTTACACAGTGTAACTGAGGTGCCATGAATGAGCCCATCAGATATATAGAAGTCAGAGTTCATAAAGGATTATCAGTCAACAATGGAGACCATTAGTCAACATTATATGATATAATATATAAATGTAATTTTAGATAAATATAAAACAATAGGATTTCTTAAGTCTTTAATGTTATTTATTCCTACTTACTCCTTCTCCATTTGTGTTGATTTTCCTCTTGTCTCCCTAGTGAAAGCACCCTAATAGTGTTTTTCTCATTGCTCCACATTACCTACATCCTGCTATTTCCTCTCTAGCACTCCTTCAAAGCTGTCATAATTTTTTTATGTTCTTAGTTTCTGCTATTACTCCAAGTTATATAGTCCCATCTGAAGATTTGGAGGTAGGATTCACAAAAAGGGGGAGACTATGTAGTGTTTATCTTCCGGGATTATCTAACTCAAATAAAATTATCTAGTTCCATCCATTTACCTGAAAATGTCATTTTTTATACACTGGTTATACATACCACATTTTTATTATCTATTTATTTGTTGAAAGACACTTATGTTTCTACTCTCTAGCTGTTGAGAACAGAGCAATCCATAAAGTTGAGAATGTGTCTGTATAGTAAGATGTCAAGACCTCTGGACATATGCCAAAAAGTGGCTTAGCTGCGTCACATGGTACAATGATTTTAGCTTTTGGAGAAATCTCTGCACTGCTTGTATTCGCCAGAGTTCTCTAGAGTCATAATTTATGGAATGAGTCTCTCTTTCTCATTATTCCCTACCACCAATAAATTTAGAAATTCTTGAATTACTACCAGGCTATAGTTCAACTAATCCAAATACAGCTATCCATGAGTCTAGTAGCTACTCATTCATTGATGTTCCACAACTTTTGAGTTTTAAGCTAGTTTCTTTAAGTTTCAGATCTTAGGCCAAGCGTCATGAATCCCACATGGACATGATACTGTCTGACTCAATGACCTTACAGTTCAGAAATTTAGTCAGCCATGAATCTTGGTGACCATTTGAGTGATAGCCTTAACTGGGGCTGACTACAAATAAAAATATGTCAAATCACCTTATCTCTGTTAAATTCACACTCTCACATTCATAAATAGAATCTGGGTCAAAATTATTATTCTGTGACAGATTTTAGTGGTTAAATTTAGTACAGGTGATTTTCAGTAGATGTCCCCCTTCCATTTAATAGAACAGACCTGCATAATGTCACTGCAGACACTGCAGAGATCAAGTCAGTGGTGGCCTGCAATCGTGAGAGCCTCCATACTCTCAGCTGCATTTCTTCCTTGTGCTTCCGTGGGTTGCTAGGATCTTTGCCATTTTACGCCTCTCCGTGTACAGTTTGTTGATTTTTATCAGAGACCCTCCTCTTGTCTTTCATTTTGTATTGGAAAGAATAGGAGAGGGGTAAATAAAAAAATATAGTATGATATACATGTGCAAAAACGGCCTAATGAAATCTATTGCTTTAATGTGCTAACTAAAAATCTAATTTAACAAGTGGAGAGAGTCACTCATTCCATTGACTCCTTGGAGAGCCTTACAGCTCCCTCATAAACTCTGGTGCTCTCAGTACGTGTCCCACATGTGCAGAGGAATTTTAATTCAGAACATGGCTGTAAAAGGATTATTAGTTACATGTGAATAAATGCAAAAGATTAGTATGGTGGCAGTTTATCTTTATCCAGCTAGTTACTCAAATAACAGGGGACTACAGTTTATTTAATTACCCTTAAGCACAATACTGAGGAATTATTATTCCATCCTAAACTTCCAAACTAACTAGTTTCCTACCAGACAAAATTCACGTAATACTTGCATTTTTTATTATTATTGTCTGGCTCCAGTTTTCTTCTGATGCTTCCTGAACTTCTCCTTGTGGCTCAATCTTTCACTGCTTCTCTCTTATTCCTCTCCTCACTGCAATTGAATGTCACACCCTATTCTCACTATTACTCATACAAACTTGAGACAGGAGATTCTTAGAATAGACATAACAAAGCCATGTCCAGATTGAAGTCAGATAGTGGGATAGAAAGATCAACATTTCAATGAGACAAGGGTAAACTATACACACTGCACAATAATATTATGCCAACACATGGCTGCTCTGGCAAGAGATCACATCCAAAGACCTTCTAGGTTTGTGTCATCCAGCCAGAATACCATCACTCCTTTAATCCTGGGAGATAGAGGCAAGCAGATTTCTGAGTTCAAGGCCAGCCTGGTATAGAGCAAGTTTCAAGTAAAGAAAAGCTTAGGTCCAGGTGAATCCCAGCACTCAGGAGACAGGCGTGCAGATCTCTGAGTTCTTCTAGTCAGTGCTGTTCAGGCCATTCAGTGGAGTCAGTGAACTGAGAGGCAGTGCAGTGGAGCTGGGTTTGTGGCAATTCAGTTCATGGAATTCAGAGGCAGTTTTTACTGGGAGAATTTTGCAGAGAGAGGTTGAAGAGAGAACAAGCTGGACACGTGTAAGAACAGAACAAGACATAATGAGAAGGAGCCAGAAGATTAGAACAGGTTGCTAGAGTTAGTTTGAGGACAAGAAGAGCAATACAATGAGAAACTGAGAGAATCCAGATTGAATCAGTCAGCATGGAGAGGAATTTGAGTTGAACCAGTGAAGCCAAGTTCAGAAAGAGCTAGAAAGGGTAAGCTTATTCAGTAAGTCTCAGAGGCTGAACTGGCCTTAAGCACAATACTGAGTAATTATTACTCCACCTTAAAACTTCTAAGCTAACTAGCTTCCTACCAGGCTGAATCTAATCTAGGTCTAGATTTGGTGGAGGATTAGGCCTAGGTTAGCAGACAGAGGCAGTAAGCCTCTGAGATGACAGTTACTTCAAGTGATTAAAAGTTACTTTAACATACATGCTCAGTGTTGAAGGAGACTGCAGTAGGTGTCCTAGAGTCCAGGACAGCACAGCCTTGCCCACATCATCAACCACAGGACAAGAGGGCTTTGTCCACATCCTTTCCCATGATTCTTGAATCAGAAAAAAAATCTCATGACTTTCACTCAATTTAATGAGTCTAGGGACCCTGTAGAGTTTGAGGTTCAGTGACATCTGCCCAGGCAGTAAGTCACGGCCTATTCTTTGCACTCTATTTCTGTTTTTCTAGGAGCAAATCCTAGCTTAATTATTTCAAAAGAGTTAGGGCTTAGTGCAAATGGGTTTAATGTCCATATTTTAAAATAAAATCTAGGGCAAGTTCCACAGTACTAATTATTGGTGAATCTCTTTATAATGAGTGATTTCATCTCTTGTCCTTTAGTTTTAGATCTTTGAAAAATTCTAGGAATTAGGGATCTTTGCACTGCATAGCCTGTTAAATAATTATAAACTACTATGCTCCCTATAACTTTTTATAGACCCTCAGCACAAATGACTAATTCCAGTTGCTCTGAAATTAATCTAAGATGTTTTAGAAACTGGCATCAGCTGTTACTAGAATAGAGGTTTATAAAAGTAATTGTAAGATTTAATGTATGATTCTTGTCTCTCGATACAGAATACTGAAGCTGTGATTGGTAATACTGAACTTAGTTATGACAAGTTAGGTAGTATAAATATATGTATAAATTAAGAAAAGTCTGGTATTTTTATTTTTGTTTAGTTGATAAACTTTTCTACATTGGTCTAAATCTCAAAGAGACAATATGTTAGAAGGTCAAGTACCAAATGGAAATGGCCTTGGGGAGAAATATGATACCAGGAATGAAACATGAATGCTCCCCCCATGTGATGAAGTCATAGATGGGAGTAATACTTGCGCAGGGAATACCCTGCTTTAGCTCCTGGAGGCATGCTTTGTCAGAGCTGTGAACATTCTGCATTTACTGAGAAAGGTACTGAAATGGTTTAATGCTTACTCAGAAGCTACTGTTCAATTTTGATTATAAACTCCAAAACTTTACTGCAAGTTCTTCTAAATTCAACATGTTCTCTGCACAGGCGCTGCCTGACACCATTTGTGGGGATTCCTCACATTTCAAGTAAACAGGTTACTAATGTTTATTAATCTACCTTTTGCAGTTTTGAGATTTTTTATTTTTATTAATTACAGTTTATTCACTTTGTAACCCCCCTGTAGCTCCCTCCCTTCTCCCCTCCCAATCCCACTATCCCTCCCCCTTCTCCACCCATGTCCCTCCCCAAGTCCACTGATGGGGGAGATCTTCCTCCCCTTCCTTCTGATCGTAGTCTATTAGGTCTCATCAGGAGTGGCTGCATTGTCTTCTTCTGTGGCCTGATAAGGCTGCTCCTCCTCTAGGGGAGGTGAACAAAGAGCAGGCCAATCAGTTCATGTCAGACACAGTCCCTGCTCCTATTACTATGCAACCCACTTGGACGCTGAACTGCCATGGGCTACATCTGTGCAGAGGTTGTAGGTTATCTCCCTGAATGGTCCTTGGTTAGAGTATAAGTCTCAGAAAAGATCCCTGTGCCCAGAATTTTTGGTTCTGTTGCTCTCCTTGTGGAGCTCTTGTCCTCTCCAAGTCTTACCATGTCCCCCTTCTTTCATAAGTTTCCCTGAACTCCCCCCAAAGTTTGGCTATAAGTCTCAGCATCTGCTCTGATACCTTGCAGGGTAGAGCCTTTCAGAGGCCCTCTGTGGTAAGCTCCTGTCCTGTTCCCTGTTTTCTCCCCCCGCAGATGTCCATCCTCTTTGACTTTCTGAATGGAGGTTTAGCATCTTCTTGATTAGTTTCTTTAGGTGTACAGATTTTAGTATGTTTATTCTATATTATATGTCTAATATTGAATTATGAGTCAGGATATACTCTGTCTTTCTGCTTCTGGGATACCTCACTCAGGATGATCTTTTCTAGTTCCCACCATTTGCCTGCAAAATTCATGATTTCCTTGTTTTTTTATTGCTGAGTAATGTTCCATTTTGTAGATGTACCACAATTTCTGTATCCATTCCTCAACCGAGGGGCATCTGGGTTGTTTCCAGCTTCTCTGGCTATTATAAATAACCTGCTAGGATCTTCACCAACCCTTTATCTGACAGAGGGCTAATATCATAAATATGTAAAGAACTCAAGAAGTTAAAAAACAACAAATCAGTTAATCCAATTAAAAAAATGGGGTACAGAACTAAACAGAGAATTCTCTGCAGAGGAATATCAAATGGCAGAGAAACACTTAAAGAAATGCTCAACATCCTTAGTCATCAGGGAAATGCAAATCAAAGCGACCCTGAGATTTCCACCTTACACCCATCAGAATGGCTAAGATCAAAAACTCAAGAGACAATGCATGCTGGAGAGGTGGAGAAAGAGGAACCCTCCTCCATTGCTGGTGGGAATGTAAACTTGTACAACCACTTTGGAAGTCAATCTGGCGCTTTCTCAGACAAGTACTTCCTCAAGATCCAGCTATACCACTCCTAGACATATATCCAAGAGATGCTCAAGTGTACAACAAACTTTGAGATTTTTAAGTACCTCTCAGACACTGAAAGAGAAATTTTGTAAAAATCATTGCAATATTTCAATTTTTTTAAAATTATGTTTTCATCATTATTATTATTATTATTATTATTATTACAATTTATTCACTTTGTATCCAGGCTATATTCCCATCCCTCATGTCCTCCAGTCCCACTCTCTCTCCTCCTTCCCCCCATACCCCTTCCCTATTCCCCTAATAGGGGAGGTCCTCCTCCCCTACTATCTGACCCTAGCTTATCAGATATCATAATATTTCAAAAATTTAAATTGCAAAGACTTTGTCTTTTTTAAGTTTCAAGATTTTAAACTTGAAGTGTGTTGTCAAAAAATTCTAAAGGACTATTTGATATTTTAATGTCTAGGAAGATGACTCATTTGGGAAGGTGCCTCCTTCACCATAATGAGGAACTTGGTCTGGTCCCTGCCACCCATGTAAAGAGCTTGGTACAAAACTCTGTGAATCTGTAACTCTTGTGCAGGGGATGACTCTGCAGACAGAAAATTTCTTGAGCTCATTAACCAACCAGTCCAGCTGAAGCAATGAATTTCTGCTTCAGTGAGGAATACTGTCACAAAAACTAACGTGGAAGACACCCATTGTCTATTTCTACATGTGTGCATCTACCTCATGTGTTTCATGTACACATGTGCCAACATGTGTACATGCACACATCCACACAAAGGTTCACCTGCACCACACATATGCATACATGAAAAAAACGTTATTTTTTTACATTTTATTTACTAAGTGTGTATATGTATGTATATGTGTGCGTGAGTGTGTGTGTACATGCATACATGTTTGACTAGTCTGTCATCTGTTTTATAAGTCTCTGGGAATGAGCTGAGGTCATCAGGGTTGGTGGCAATGACATTTACTCCCTGAGCCAACTGGACAGCTCTAACAATTTGTTATTCTAACCAGAAGGAACAGTAACAAACATGTGACAAAGCTAAAGCCACATTAAATTCCTAAAACAAATGTTTACAGAAACATACTAATTTGCCGACATTCTGAAAAGGATATTAGACAAAGCATTTTTCAATGATTGTCATTAAATAAAATGTTTGTTGAGATGCAAATGAGAATCTAATTGCATTCTTAATTAAAATAATAAATCATATAATATGCCAATGCAAAATAAATAAGGTTAGTGTGAGATTGGCTCCATGTAGGTACCAGCCCAACTCCTCCATGTTCGATGAGTTTTATAAGAGTTGTCCTCAGTAATGGACCCTGCTGTCAAATTGTGGACAACATCCCTCTGTCTTACCATCAACTTGAGTCATTTGGGGATTTTCATGGGAACCTCTTGGCTAACAAATCAACTGAATTCAACCCAGTCCTGCCACTGAAAGCCTTTTCTGGTGACAAGAGATGGTCAGATGAGAGTCTATTCCCTATTAGTAGGAGTCTTCCTTAGGATCACTTTCATATAGTCTAGGAAGTTTTCACTACTCTAGGTTTCTATAACAACCCCCAAATATTCCTCAATTCCCACTATCTCTCCTTTCACTCTCTTGTTCCACCCCATCTCCTACCTCCATACAATACTTCTGATCTTGTCCCCAGCTGCCCTCAGGACACCCATAAAATCTATTTTATTTCCCCTTCCCAGGAAGATCCATGTGCCCTCCCCCCCAGACTCTTGCTCTTTACCTAACCTCTCTGGGTCTATGATCATAGCTTCATTGTCATTTATTTAACTGGTAATATTCACTTATAAGCAAATACATCCCATATCTATCTTTCTGGGTCTGTGTAGATTAGATTTTTCAAACATCTACTTTATTTAATGTTCTTAAACATCTCTATGTCCCTTCCCACACCCTGATCATAGATAGGAGATTAGTAGGGGAAGGGGCTGTAGACCTCTTTAAGCTACTTCCTGCTGATTAGGGTCATTGGGTTCTTTGGAAATATACCAATCCCAGTTGTCAGGATACCAGCAGTCCAGTTAGACAGCAAAGCAAGAAACCATAGGAGCAGCAACAGACAGCAAGCAACAGCAAAGGATGTGGTATCACACAGCAAAAATGGCAAGACTCTTCCCAAAGAGCACCAAAGTAGCAAAACTCTCAAAGCAGCTTGAAAAATTCTCTAAAGCATTTCTCTCTGCAAAAACCAGCAAAGGGATATGAATCATTTCAAAGCATAGTGATGCAAAAGAATGTTGCCTCACAATGGGATTCTATTTATCCACACAAGAATGTTTTTCAGCTAGCAGAAACCATGCCCCTTGCACGAGGTAGTTTTCAACTGACAAATATCACTTGCCATTTCACAGAGGTAGTTTTCTGTGGCAGGGGCAGTAATATTGAGGACATTTCCACATCTCACACTTGGAGCCAAAATAAAAAACATATTCACATAACACAAGTTAGCCTCTGAGAGAATTGTTCAAGAAAGGCCCCAGACTCAGGTAGTATGCAAAAGCAAAGAGCATTTATTCTACAGAGGTTTCTACCATGCTGGGATCACTATTAAAGCAAAATGGAGAACCTGAAGTGAATACGTAGGATGTTTTTTTTATAGACAGTTAAGGGCTTTGTATGGTAACTCTTAAACTAATTGATCAGGAATGGCATAGGGGTACAAAAAGATTCAGAATTGGCTAATTAGGGATTTTTCCTAGTTACTGGGGACTTTGTTGGTTCATTGAGGTTTGGCTTTTACTCACACAGTTAATGTTTAATTTGATTGGCTAGGGTCACTGTGCTTTACTTTGGAAACAGCAAGGCCATAAACTGTTCATAACATAAACTAAAGGTAAGCTTAGATTTTGGTTAACTTGATCTGTTAGCTGATTTTTGTCCTCAGGTTGTGCTTTCTAGGAATTCTTTTTTTGAACTCTGAAGAACAGACATTAAGGCCTAGTCAGACAAAGTGGAAAAAAAGAAGCCTATCATGGGTCAGATTAGCCAAGCATATAGACACTAAATCTGCCCCAGCTTATTCAAATATGAAGCAGGCCCAATCAGAACGGATCAGGGCCATCTGGGATCCATCTGGCCGTCCAGACCCTTCAGCTACGTGACCTCCATTGGAATTGACTAGTGCTATGGAGGCTGCATGACTGATTAGAATTGGCTGGCTCCTTGGAATTAAGTCCTCTAAATAACTGAGTTTCCTAAAAATCCAGATACTTCTACTTCAGGTCTGGGTTACATCACTACAGATGATATATATCTAGTTTTATCCATTTGCCTTCACGATGTCATTTTTTTTAAACAGCTGAGTATTACATAAATGTATCACATTTTCTTTATCCATTCTTTGGTTGAGGGACATCTAGGTTATTTCCAGCTTCTGGCTACCATGAATAAATACACAATGAACATGGTTGAGCAAGGGTCTTTTGACAGGATAGACATTCTTGGGATATGTACCCAAAAGTGGCATAGCTGGATCTTGAGGTAGATTTTGATTCCCATCTTTCTGGAAAACCACTATATTTATTTCCATAGTAGCTGTACAAGTTTTCACTACCAAAATCAATAGAGGAATCTTCCCCTTGCTCCACATTCTCACTAGTATGAGCTGTCATTTTTGTTTTTGATCTTAGCCATTTTGACAAGTATAAGATGAAATCTCAGAGTAGTTTTGATTTGTATTTTCCAATGGCTAAAAATGTTGAACATTTCCTTAAATATTTCTGAGCCATTTTAAATATCTTCTATTGAAAATTCTGTTTAGATCTGTACCCCATTTTTAAATTGGATTATTTTGTTTTTTGATACCTAGTTTGTTGAGTTCTTTATATATTTTGGATATTAGCCCTCTACCAGATGTGGTGTTGGTAAAAATATCTTCCCATTCTGTGGGCTTCCACTTTGTCTGACTGATGATGTCCTTTGCCTTATAGAAGCTTTTCAAGTTTACGAGGTCCCACTTATTAACTGTTGAACTTAGTTTCTGCCCTATTGGTGTTCTGTTCAGGAAGTTGTCTCAGGTGCCAATGTCTCCATGGCTATTTCCCACTTTCTCTTCTACCAGATTCACTGCATTTGGATTTATGCTGAGGTCTTTGGTCCACTTTGACTTGAGTTATGTGCAGGGTGATAAGTGTAAGTATATTCTTCTACCTGTAGACATACAGTTAGACCACCACCATTTGTTGAAGATGTTGTCTTTTTCTGAATGCGTATTTATGACTTCTTTATTAAAGATCAGGTGCCATATGTGGGTGAATTTTTATCTGGGTCTTCATTCAATTCCCTGATCAATGTTTTTGTTTTTTTATCGTCTATTTTTATGTTTGTTTGTTTTTTCCGTTGCAAAACACATGAGGGTCTCTTTATTGTAAATTACAAGCTGCAGCTTGGGCCTACACAGCCCCACTGCCGAAGCGGTGGGAGCTGAGTGTGCCGTCCCCCGGTTAGTTGGGTGATTTAAAGATTCTGGTCCATCCCAGCATGCCCAAGGCAGGGGCAATTCCTGCCTGGCAAGCATCTATTGGTCAAGATGCTACATTTTGAATCGATTGCTATAGGAAGGTTCCCAGACCATTGACCATGACTAGGTGTCCCTTCCTAGGGGTAGGGTCCAGTTTCCTAGCAACTGTATCTCTAGTGGGTGGGGAAAGAATGCAGTGAGGTAGCTCTCCCCTCAGGGCATTTACTAACTTCTATACCGCACCTACTCTAGGTCTTAACAATCGCTGCTACTTTGTCTTTTGGTCTCTCATTTCTCCCTTTCCCATGATCATTTGAAGACCCAATCTTGGGTCTTCCAGACATGACCCCTTGTATCTTATAGATTTATCTTTTTATAATGGGATCTGGGGTCCCTTCAGGGTGGATATAGGGGTAGTAAGCCAAGGAGAACTATTATCCTCCTTTTTAAGGGTCTCTCTAGACTTTTAGCCCAGTTGCTGCAATATTAGTTTTCATTTCAGCTAAGCAGATGCCCAAGATAATAGCTAATGCCAGAGAGCCCCTTTTGACTTAGCATTTCAGCCTGCTAGGGGGGATTTGAGCGAAGATCTGTCTTCTGGAGCTTCTTCGATGCTGACCGTTGGACCGTAGGCATCAGGGGCTAGGGAGGCTGAAATGCCAGTCAAAGGCTGGGTAGTTAATACAATGGGGTTTTTATTACTAAAGCTCTGTAGAACAGCTTGAAATTGGGAATGGTGAGACTTCTAGCAGTTTATTGTTTAGGATTGTTTTAGCTATCTTGGCTTGTTTTTTTATGTGAAGTTGAGAATTATCCTTTCAAGGTCTGAAAAAAAATGTTTTTTGATAGGGGTTGCACTGAATTTGCAGATTGCTTTTGGTAGGATTGCCATTTTACTATGTTAATCGTACCTTTGTGACTAGGTGATATTTCCATCTTCTGATCTCTTCTTCAATTTATTTCTTTACTTGCTTTGTTAGTGTTACCTTCTGTTTCTATTTTGTGGTATAATTTGTGAAATATTGGCATTAGTTCTTTTTTGAAAGTCTGGTAGAATTCTGTCCTAAAACCATCTGACTCTTGGATTCTTTTGGTAGGAAGACATTTTAATAACTGCTTCTATGCCACCAGGGGTCATAGTTCTACTTAGATTGTTTATCTGATCTTGGTTTAACCTTGGTAAGTGGCACCTATTGAGAAAATTATTCATTTAGTTCAGGTTTTTAATGTATATCCTTATGATTCTTTGGATTTCCTTTGTATCTGTTAATATGTCCCCCCTTTCCTTTCTTACTTTGTAAATTTGAATATTCTTTTTCAGTCTTTTGATTAGTTTTAATAAGGGTTTGTCTGTCTTGTTGATTTTCTCAAAGAACCAACTCTTTGTTCCATTGATTATTTGTATTGCTCTCTCTCTTTAATTGATTTCAGCACTGAGTTTGATTATTTCTTTCCATTTCCTCTTCTTAAGTGAATATTTGTTTTTGTTCTAGAGGTGTGCTGTTTCAGCTGTGCTGTTAAGTTGTGGGTACAAGATCTCTCCAGCTTTGTTTTTCTGTGTGTTTGTTGTTTTTTATTTAGACACTTAGTGGTAAAACTTTCATCAGCACTGCTTTCATTGTGTCCTATACATTTGGGTGCATTATGTATGTGTTTCTTTATTTCTATCAAACCCATTTTTTCATTCAGTAGAAAGATATTCAATTTCCATGAGTTTGTAAGTGTTCAATTGTTTCTTTCGTAGTTGATCTGAAGCTTTAATTTATGGTGGTCTGATAGGATACAGGGTTTATTGCAATTTTTGTGTTTCTGGTAAGACTTGCTTTATACCTAAGTATGTGGTCAATTTTGGAGAAAGTTTCATGATGTGCTGAGAAGAAGGTATATCCTCTTATGTTTGAGTGAAATGTTCTGTAGATATCTGTTAGGTCTATTTGGTTTGTAACATATCCAGAATTTCTCTGTTTAGGTTTTGTCTGGATGACTTGTTTGTTGCTGAGATTAGGATATTGAAGTCTCCTTCCATCAGTATGTGAGGGTCAGCCTGTTATTTAAAATGTAGTAATGTTTCTTTGACAAATTTATTTGCCCTTGTGTTTAAGGGCATAGATGTTAAGAATTGAAATGCTATTTGGGTGGATTTTTTTCTTTGATGAGTATGTAGTGTCCTTTCCTAGCTCTTCTGACTAGTTTTGGTTTGAAGTCTATTTAAAATAGTTTCTTCAGCTTGTATAATAGACCTATTTTCTTGGAATATCTTTTTCCAACTTTTAACCCTCGGGTAATGTTTATCCTTCATGTTGAGATATGTTTCTTGGATGCAGCAGAAGGATGAATCCTGTATTTACACCTATTCTGTTAGTCTGTGTCTTTTTTTATTGAGACCATTGATATTGAGAGGTATCAATGAACAGGTTATTGTTGATTCCTAGTATTTTGTTGTTGTTGATGTTGAGAGAGAGACAGAGTCAGAGACAGAGAGAGAGAGAGAGAGAGAGAGAGAGAGAGAGAGAGAATCTGTTTCACTTCTTTTAATTTAGCTAACTTGAGATTTTTTGTATTTTGACTATTAAGTGGTGAGGGATTTTCTGGTCCGATCTATTTGGTGTTCTGAATACTTTTTGTATTTTTATTGCCATTTCCTTTTTAGTTTAGGACATTTTTTTCTTCTATAATTATTTTATGGGTCTTTAAGATGAGTTTCTTCTCCTTTTGCTATTTCTATTATTCTTAGGTTTGGTCTTTTCATAGCATTCCAGATTTTCTAAATGCTTCCATTTAGAAATATTTTAGATTTGATGTTTTTGTTTTTCACTGATGTATCAGTTTCTTCTATTGCATCTACAATGCCTTAGATTACTGCTTTCAATGGTTGTATTCTGTCACTGAAGTTTGTAGTTACTGTTCAAATTCCTACATTTTCTATTTCTGGCCTCAGTTTATGCTGCTTTAATTGATTCTATTTTCATATTCTGGTCTGGAACATACTTGTTTCCTGTAACTGGTTGTGTTTTTTAATTTCTTTAAGTGATTTAATTCATTTTTTTCATTAGGGACCTCATGATTTTCATACACTATTATAGCTGGTTTTATGATATTTTTCTTGTGTCATAGCTATGTCGGAATATTTAGGTCCTGTTGTGGCTGAGTTCTAATGGAAAAACAGTACCGTGGCTGTCACACTGTTTTTACACTGGCATTTAGGCGTCTGGGTTTGGGATGATCATAGGTCCAGGTGCTGATCTTACCATTTGTCTTTGTTAGGTGAAGTGTTTTATTCTTCTGTTTATGTTTCCTTTCTGGAGTTTTTTTGAGTGTGATGGCTGTGTGCTGCCTTTTTTCCCGGCCTGCTCTTCTTGGAATGCCTGCTGGTGTTAGAGGCTGAGATACTGGGATAATTTAGGGGTAGGGAGGTTGGAGGAGAAGGACTTTGTTGTCTTTGGGGTTGGGGTCAGAGAAGAAAGGGAGATTGAAACAATTTTCCTGCAAGAGAGGTGGAAGATTGAATTTCAGAGGTAGTAGAAGAGGTGTGGGTCTCCTTCAGAGTATTTGTTTCCCAGGGAGACATGGTCCTTGGGATAGCAGGGGGTACCTGCTGGACTGGGATGTGGGATAAATTAAAGAGTTGTGGGGGGATGATTAGGAGTGAAAGATCTGCGGCATTCACAGGAGACATGGCCATGGGGAAGGAAGGCTGAAGCTGGTGGTCTGTTGCAGTGCTAAGGATGAGATTGGAGCCTTGGATTTGGAGGGGAGGGTCTTCAGACAGCTTATCTGTTTCCCTGTTTCTCTTAGGCGGTGTGTTCTCAGTAAATTGCTGCTGTTGGAGGCTGGGATAATAGGATTAATCGGAGAAAGAAAAGTTGAGGGAGAAGGTTTTTGTGATAGTTTGTCATCAGTTAGTTTAAGGTCAGAGAAGAGAGTCCACAACAGGTTTCCTGCTACAGAACTGCAAATAAGACTGGAAGAATTTGATCTCAGGAACATCAGGAGAGGCATGGGTCTTCCTTCAGCCTACTTGTTACCCTAGGAGAAGTAGACCTTGGGTTAGCAAGGGGTTTCTGCTGGGGTTGAGGGCCTCCAACCAAGTAATGAGTGGGAAAAGGAAGGGTGAAAGGAGAAGATCTGTGGGGTCCACAGGAGATGTGGGGGTGGGAGGCTGCCATGGAATCTTCCTCTGCAGAACTGGGGATAAGACTGGAGAATTTGATCTGGGGGAAGATATGTAGGCAGTATACCTGGTTTCCTGGCAGGCATCTACTGGTCTTGTTTAAACAACCATATTGTGTAGATTTTATAGGGAGCTGTTTTTACATCATATTTAGCAGATACTGTTTATAGCACATTTCCTGGTCTGTTGGCTTTCCTTTGCAAGTTTTTGCATTTTAAACAGTTGTGTATTTCTTTAATGGGCTCCATCTGTTTCCAAAATAAATTTATTTGATCCTCTCTGAGTACTAGCTTTTATCAAGCCCAAGGTTGCAAGCTGCCTAGCAAGAAAAGCAATTTAAAGCCCTAGTGAGTTGAAAGACTTATGAACCACAGCAACGACTAGCTGATAAAGATATCCACAAGAGGTCAATAATAGCACTTATAGCATGGGGTTAAACAAAAACTAACTAATTTGGCTTAAGGCCCAATCACTATGAGGGAATTCATGCCTGGTACTGTAAACCTAACTCTCTGTTGTTGGTGATATAATGGACTCTAGAGGAGAGCTTAGCAATGCCACTTTCCTAGATGATTATAATTTCTGACTGTATTCTAAAAATGTATTCTTGTACACACAGATAAGTCTAGCTCTTATCTCTTGGCAGTTACTTTTCTTACATAGCCCAGATCTATTTGCTTAGGTATGGCACCACCTACAGTGGGATGCATCCTTTTACACATTAAGAAAGTGCTCCACAAACACAGACACATGTAAATGTGATTTAAAAAGAAAAACAATTATTCGGTTAACACTTCCTCTGCCCCAGTCTACTGTAGGTTTGTGTCAAGTTGACACCCAAAACTATGACATTCTGCCCATTAAAGAAAAGTAAGCCGTTAAAGAAAAGTATCATTTTGAACCATAACTTTGCATTTCCTGTTTGTCCCCCACCCCGATCTCATGTTAATATCACAGTTACAATCAGACCAAAGCCAAACCAAACTGACAGTATAAAAACTTCAGTATCCAACATCTGACACTCCATCATAATCTAGGATGCAAAAGGCTTGGGCAATGGCATTTTACCAGCTCTGTCACTTACACACAGCTTTTCTGTTATGCTCAGGCTAGCTACTCCTTGCCCTGCTGCTGCTGTGCTTGGTAGTTCTCCCATGGTCCTGGCATCTTTAATATGCTGGGATCTCCATGTCAGCTGAGCTGCATCTTCCTAGAAGAAGCTGCATCTTCATCAACGCACACTTGGTCACTCTTCAGGCATTCCAATCCTGCCAAGTGGTGCTGAGCTTGAGATTCTCTCCATATCCGTTTCAATATTGGAATTTCTACTGTGCCTTCACCAGTGGCATCTCCTGACCACTCTTCAGGGATATTCTGACCCTACTGCACAGTGCTAAGCCTCTACTGCTCTCCACGATCCCTTCATTCCTTCAAAGCCTGTGCTGTAATGGAGACCCTATTAACAGTTTGGCTCCCTGCTCCAGCTGCAGCCATGTGCCCACCTCTCACTCTCAACCACTTCTATGTGTTGACTGGGAGGAAACACTACTTCGAAGTTTTCACATCAATAATGCTAGTATCTTATTAATCATAACTGATTTGTAAAGCCAGCTAACTAGTGTCCACTGTCTCAGCAAAGCACAGATGATTTCACTCCCACAGATCCTTAATTCAAAGTATAACATAAACATCCTTCCTAGAGAATTCACTTCCCTCTGAAACTTCATGGAACAGGCCTTTGGTGTCTGTATTTCTCTTAAAAGTCTTTTCCAAGCTTCCACAGAACAGCCCATTAAACTGAGTACTCAACAGCTTTTCCTGTCAAAAGCCTCAAAAGTCTGTCCATAATCCTCCCCAAATAATAACCATTACAGCAATATGCCATGTTTCTGGTACTGATTTATTCATTATTTTTCTTCTCTGTTGCTGTAATAAATCATTGTCTAAAATCACCTTTGAAGAGGAAAGAGTTTATTGGGTTTATAGGGTATTATTATCCACAGAAGCCACGACAGGAGCTCAAGGCGGAACCCTGGAGGAAGGAATTGAAGCAGAGACTATGGAGTGCTGCTTACTGCCTTGTTTCCTTCTGGCTCACACAGTAACCTTTCTTATCAGTCCAGATCCACTTTCCTTGGAATAGTACCTCCCACACTTGGTTGCCCTCTCGTATTGAACTCCCAGAGACTGCAACAGCGTACAAAATTTCAAGCCAGACAAAGTCCCAACAGGAGAAGGGGAAGTGAAAATAAATTGCCACCCCTAACCAAGCAACGGTATCTCCCCTTGATACCTGCTGGCAGAGGTAAAACGTCATTTTCTTGATGGAGCCGGAGCAACAGTAGGTATTTTCAACTATTCTCAAGGTCCGACCTCATGCTCAGGAGCAGTTGACTAATCCAAAAGTCCATTTTCTTGTGTTTTTTGTTTGTTTATTTTATTTTGTATTTCTTTTGTCTTTTGTTTATTTTGATTTTTTTTTTGAGAGAGAGGACATGAAATTGTGTGAGTAGGAAGGTGGGAAGAGCTGTGAAGGAGTTGGAAGAGAGAAAAGAATATGATCAAAATATATTGTATTAAAATTTTAAATGTAAAAGAAAATACCTCAGAGACACAGTTTCAGGTAAATTTGGACAAGGCAATTTTTCAGTTGTGGTTCCTTTTTCTAGGTTTGTATGTTATTGGTTCCTGAAGGTAACCATGGCAATGATTTAAGCAGCACTTAACTTGTGAACTTTTAATAGGTCTAAAAAGTCCTACTCCACAATTTCAAGTCAGATTTTCAGGGAGATACTAACACTAAAAAGAGTGAAAATGTATCACAGGAATATTATTATTTAGTTTATTATTATGAGTATTTCTTTTTGAAAACTTTGGAAGCCTAACTTATAATCTAAAAGTGTTAATCTATTTCTATATCCCTAAAACACACTTTTTATAAACTAGTCTGTAATCTTAATTCAGAGCAAACATTCCTATCTTTTCTCTTATTCACAAAGCTTAACAGTAAGGTGTTAGCAAATCAGAAAATTGCTAAGTTTTTCTCCATAGGAATTGGTTCAGTGTTTGGAAAGAACGACCAGAGATCAGAAACGCCAGCCATAAGATTGCTGAGTTAGGATGCAAGCATTCCCTAAGTCTGCAGCAAGGCCAGAAGCTGGGGTCCTCAGAAACAAAAGCTTAAAATAATGCTGTATGTTAGCACTGCTTGGTCTGCACCTTTCCAACATGGGCTCAGAGTCCTTTGCAGCCTGCAGCAGGGCTGTGTGGCATCTGAAGGAGGCCTGTGCCCAGCAGGTCCACTGTCTGTATTAGCTCAAGAGCATGAGGGAAGGGAGCAAACGCTTGAGACAGCTAGCAGACAGCTAGTGAGATTGTTGCCTCTTTGTCCTCTACTCCTGAGCATCAGGGGAAAAAAAACAAAAAAAAAAAAAAAAAAAAAAAAAACCAACAAAAAAAAAACAACCTGCTTCTGAAAATTTAAGAAGTTAGAAGCCAGACACAGTTGCTGCTGTGGGCACAGGGGAAGATGGCTGGGTGAGTAACTCAGACAGTAATAGTCAAGAGGGATTACGTCTCTTTTTTTCCTACCAGCCACTACCCCAGCAAGGACCTTGCCTGGAAGACATTTTAGAAACACTTTGTTGAAGATACACAAGTCTGGGGATGTAGCTGAAAAACAGAAGAGCAAGCCTGAACAGTGACAGGGCATAAATTAGAGGACACTTTCTCATTGCCAGGCCGGTGTCTTTTGTTTTGTTTTTATTTTTGTTTTTGCAAGTTCGATCCTTCAGATACCCATACATATCACCCCTATTGACCTTTTGAGAACCCATGAAGAAAGAATGAAATACTTGGTGTTTATGAAAACTTATTTAATACCTACTGTAACTTTCAATTCAATGCTAAATATATTGGGTGTTTTCCAAATCAGTCACTAGTTACTGGATTCAGCCGTGAAAATGTGGCTGAGATATGTTGTGTGCATAAATATTTTCACTTTGGCTGCAGCATGAATCATCTGAAGGAATGGGCGGGCATGGGAGCGTTAGCAGGCCTTCTGGTGTTGGTCTCCTTGGTTTGCCTGTGGTATATATGCAAGATTAGAGTCTCACAACAGTGTGATGCAGCCATGATCATTCAGGCCTTTACAGCCATTGAAGCAGGACATTCTCCCCAAGCATGGTTGGATACCATAAAAAGCTAAAATGTTATGCTCAGGATGCGAGGCTAAGCACTGCACTCAGGGTCAGCCGCTTTGGACCCAGAGAAGAGCATGTCTGGTTGCATGCGGGTTGATGCCCCAGGTCCCGCCTGGGTATCAGACGGGTCTGATGCTCTTTGGGTGGATGACACCTAAATGAACATCGGTACAAAGTCCCAATTTATTTCTAATATCAGAGGTCAGACCTCTACTCTTGCCTGATGCGTCTAAAACAAAAAGGGGGAACTGTAGAGAGCTGCGGAATGCTATGCCTTAAAGATGGAGCTGGTTTCCGCCTTCCACCTTCCCGATGGTGAGTGCTCTCTGTCAGGAACAACTCCACATTTGGCTAAGGCCAAGGATCTGGCTTGCTTCCATGTATGTGGACCTATCTGCATTGCCCACGTGGCACGCCTGGGTTGGCTACCCAGAGCCATTTAAGCTGTGGGCTGGCTTTCCCCAGGGTCCGAGGATTGTTCAAGGTTCCTGAATAAACTGCATTGAAAAAAAAATAAAATAAAATAAAATAAAAAATAAATAAAACATACTCCCAAAACTTAAAAAAAAAAATATTTTCACTTTGAAAGAAAGTATTTTTCATGTTGCCAACCCCTTCCTGTTCCTGTAATCATTGTTTTCTATTCTTCTTTCTTCCCCAACCCTTTCTGCTTTGACCCAGACTTGCTCTGTGTCCACAAAACTGGCC
Source organism: Meriones unguiculatus (assembly GCF_030254825.1). Lineage (NCBI taxonomy): Eukaryota > Metazoa > Chordata > Mammalia > Rodentia > Muridae > Meriones > Meriones unguiculatus. Next base: position 5,706,506 of record NC_083368.1, on the reverse strand, counting down.
TGAAAGCTACACTAATTCTCTGACCAAACCTCTGAGTGCTTGCGTTGCAGGCATGAGATGCTGGGCCTGGCTCTAACAATGGGCATTAGATCCTATAAACCCTGGCTATTTTAATTTTCTACTTTAGTCACAATTTTGTTGCTGGAACATACAGAGTAGAACACAAATCACTGGTGTTGTGTGAAGACCAGTAAATCGAAGAGAACTCTATCAGCTACATGATAGCTGAAGAGAGTAACTTTCCCAAAGGGCCAATGGCACTGCAACCTCCTGAAAAGCAGATCTTAATGCTGCACATTATCTGTTAGTCTGTCAGTGCAGTGTGATCCACTGTGCACCATCACTGTTTCAGAACTGAGTGACAAGAAAAGCAGCTAATTGAACAAGTTGGTACCAACCATTTCCTATCACTGTGGACATCCTGACTGACTGACAGGTTTGTGGGGAAAAATCTAGTCAGGTTTGGAATTGCAGCATATTTATATATATATATGCCTGGAATGTGGTAAAAGGCTTAATGAACCATTCCTTGGAAGCAAGAAACGCCACAGCATTCATGGAAATGTAAAGAAGGCTTGGCTTATGAGGTTTCAGAAGAAAGTTTCTATTAAAGAGCAGGATAGAAGTCTTTTTTGTTGTTGTTATATCCTGGAAAGGAATGTGGCAGTATTCTTTCAGTGTCCTAAAATCTTGAATGAGAATAAATTAAAAGTGATGAAAAAAAAAAAGAAAAGAAAAGAAACAGTACATCATCTGGGTAAAAAAACAAAACAAAACAAAACTGTGTAGGAATATGAGAGAATTCTCCAAAGTTGTCTTTTCTTAAACACACACACACACACACACACACACACACACAAGTAATTCTAATGTCTAGATCAATTTGGTTCACTATTGAGAGACTAAGAATAACAAGATTGCTAAAGGGAGTCTATAGGTACAAAAGAGAAAGAAAAATGCTTAAACTAAATTTGTTCACAGAAAATTATCAGTTGGCAAGGATAAAACGATATGATGACATTTGAAAATCAAAACTGGGCTTTTCACATGCAAAGGAATCTTCACTTAAGAAGTTTGTAGGATGAATCTCTAAACTGTAGACACATACTCTTCACAACAAGGTGGCTGTGAGGCCAGTCTGCACAGGGGCCACTGGGCAAGTTTTCTCTAATTTAAACAAAACCCCAAACCAAACCAAACCAACGAAACAAAGAGCAACCAGCCAATTAAACAAACAAACAAAAATCCTAGAACAATGAGAGCCCGAGTGCTGTAAACGGAAGGTCAGTAGTCAAGGTGTTTTGGGAACCTCCAGCAAATGAGCTGAGATCACAAGGCATACCTTGGATAGGGAAAGAAGCAGGTGACCCTCAGCTGTTCACTGAACAGACGTTGATACAAATTATACAGGGACATACCAGACAACATTTAGACTTCAAGCTCAAAAACGTTTATTTAGAAGCCCATCTCCGATAATATGTCAAAATTCTCTGTTTCTGCTCTAGTTAGCAGTCAGCATGTCATATTCTACTGCATGGTGCAGGGAATACGTGTTCCAGAATGCTTTTGCTCTTGTATTTAGTTCTAAAATCAGTGGTAAAGTCAGGCATACTGTTTAAAACTTGACCATACTCTCATTCATTACATTCTCAGGTAAAAACACTAAATGATTTGGGAGATTAATCTCTTCAATAATTGCTTTTAAAAGGGGAGAGCTGGAAATAATATCAGCCATGAGTTGCTGAGAGCAGAGGCTTCAGAACCTCTTATTTAATCTTCAAATCCTGTGCTTGGATGTGCAATATTTTAAAAATATTGCCATAGCGTCAGCCTGTGCATATTATCCAAAATAGCTTTTAATATGTGGTTGTTTGACTGTATGTATGTCTTTGCACCATTTGTGTGCCCGGTGCCTGTGGAGAATCCAGGGTGTTGTTGGATTTCTTGAGCCTGTAGTTAGAGACCGTTGGGAGCTGCCATGTGAGTACTGGTACTTGAATTCCAGTCCTCTGCAGGAACAGCCTGTGCTCTTAACTGCTGAGCCATCTCTCTAGCCCCACTATCCAAGATTCTATTCTTCATCTCCTGAAGGCTGCAGAGTACAAAACAAGAATTTATAAAGTAGATGACTGATTCCACATATTTCATTCCCTAGCTTATGCATTATGAAAGTGAACAATGGCACCTGTAGACAGGAAGATAAAAGTTATAAATACGCTTCTATCATGAGCCAGATATATGGCTTTTTAAGGTTTAGCCTCCTTTGTGATAATATCAGGTAGCTATGTAATGTTAATTTGTAAATATATATATTACTCTTAGTCTACTAAGGCAGCCCTGAGAAAGACACACTGTGTCTTAAACAAGAGAAATTTGTTTTCTCTCAGTTCTGAAGGTTCGAAGTCTAATATCAGATATCTGCTGGGTTCATTTATTCTAACATTGCTGTCCTTGGCTCAGAGGCCACTGTCTTCACAGTGCAGCCTCTCTGTCTAACTCTAATGTGTTCTTAGTCTACTCTTCTTGTAAATACATCATGGTAGATTTGGGAACACTCAACGACACACTTTAACCTTTATATCCTCTTTAATGACACTATATCCAAATTGAGTAATACTCTGATGTGCTGAGGATTAGGAGTTCAACACACATTTCTGAAAAATATTTTAATTAATTTACTTATAAAATATTTAAAAATATTATTCTTTGACAAATTGCTAGCTGCAGATTCTGATTACTCTCACATTCCACTCTTTTATTTACCTCTTACCTTTATCAAACCTTACTGTCATCCCTGAAAGTCTCTTTCCCACATTTATATCCTTTTGTTTTGTGGCTCACTGAGTTTAACTACGTCCATTTGTGTGACTATGGGTATTTGACCATACCTGGTATGTGAAGTCTGGTGAGCTCACCAATGCATACACAGTGAATGACACTACTTTACCTCCTTCAGCCTCTATCAGTAGCCAATAGTTCCTCATGGAGAGGTAGGGCCGCAGGTACCCCTCCCCCACACGTGGTCGACTGATCAGAGGCACAGCCATTACAGATCCATTGCCAATAACTGTAGCCTCTCTGAGCTCATGATTAAAATGGCTGTGTTATGGCCTGAAGATGATGTTTCATACTCCTTCTCCCCAACATTCAGATCATTATTTTCTTTCCCTCTTTGGTTTACATTCCACAAACCTTAGATGTAGTGGTACAAATGTCCTGTTTAGGGAGGAATATTCAACAATAACTTATTTGCAGAGTCGGAGGCAGCCAGGAGTCCTTCTATTCAGTGCCGTTCATTACAGAGAGAGGCCCTCTGGTCATGACTGAAACTACTGTTTGTCTTCATGTGCATGAGTGTAGAACAATCTGCCGGAATATGGGGAACAAAGAAAGCTGATTTCTTTTTTCTTTTTTTTTTTTTTCCAGCTTTCAGGAACTTTATTTTTCTTCCACCTTTTTCCCCTTTGCTCAGGTGTCTGCAGAGCTCAGGACCACTCTATGGTGGCCCCAACCCACTCGGTGGCCTGCGCCGTGGGAGCTGCTGACCAGTCCTCAGTGGCTGGCTGGGCACTGCAGTCTTCAGTAGGGACCTGCTGTATGGGCACAGAGGGCACCTGCACACCCTCAGACCAGTCTGCCACATCGGGCTGAGTGGCAGTGAACTCACGAGCTGGCGCAGTCCATTCGCCCTGGAATTCCTCCTAGGTCAAGGCCTTCTCAGCAGCAGCCTCCTCCTCCTTCTCAATCTCCTCCGGGTCTCTGTAGAAGTAAAGGTCAGGCGTAACTTCCCACGGGTGCTCACGGGAGATAGTGCCACGCATGCGGAGCACTTCCCGGGCCAGCATCCACCACATCAAACCCACTGAGTGAGCGAGCTTGTTGTTGCATGGATGCCACATAGCGCAGAGGGGAATCTGTTGTGCACGGAGCGATGGTGGGCAGGTTGACGTAAGAGGCCTCCGTGAGGGGCTGGTGGTCAGCCCTGGGATCAGGCACCACCAGAAGCCGTGGTTCCCTGAAGGCCGCTTGGATCTGGTTAGTGAAGGTCCCGGGTGTGAAGCGGCCAGCAATTTTCGTGGCTCCAGAAAACTGATTTCTTGATTCCCATCAATTTTCCAACAGCTTCTCAGCTCAGGGTGGAACTTCATCAGGCTCTCTCCCGTCTGTGCTTAAATTCTTATTTTCTTGTTACTGTATAGGACTTGTATCATGTCCAGCAAACACTGTTTCATTGAAGGTATCTACTACCTCAGGCTCTTTCAAAATTTCGGTTTCACTCTTAAGCCATGATTCTTGAGCCGTGGGAGCTAGGGGGTACGGTGATATAAGTGTCATGTTTAGGGCTGAATACTCTATAGTATCTTATTCTCTGCACATTGAAAGCTGTGTGCTTCATATACCGCAAATAGAAACATACCTGATGAGGGTTGAGAGATACACTAATATATGAGTATGAAAGTAAACATGTGTGAGGCACTTTATTACTATGTCTACTTAAGATAATAATTGTATTAAGTTCTCCTCCAGGGACTATGATTTAACTATACATAAGGTTTGGGCACAGCTAATGGTAACAGGAATCAGTTCTTCCTGGACTTTAAATCCAGTCAAAAGTGACTGGTTACACCCACAGCATTCATATCACTGTTATACCAGTGGCACATCTTTCTAGGCAAATAGTTACTGTAGCTTTCAGGGTTCACATGTGGGTACCACTGTTGATTACTTTTCTTTCCCAGTATCACACATAGACCTTCTAGCACAATGAAAACTGTCTTGTAGGTTTGAAGCTTCCAATTTAGAACCACGTTAATTTTCTCTGTTTTACCTCTCAAGGGTGTGGTATGTTCAGTGATGAGGTATTACTGTCAAGTTACGAAGAGCAATCAAGAGTACTGCCAACAGCTTCTAGTGTTTGAACATGGACTGTGTTTCTATGGAACCCCACTAAAGACTTAAAAAGAAGCAATCCATCCCCAAACTGAGCTTTATGTTAGACTATGGTATCTGAAGAGAACTCATTTATCTGTTATAGAGTAACATTATTTAAATATTTTCATCTGTGTGTATGTGTATATGTTAGGAAGCGTCTGCAACAGTAGGTTTTCATATGGCTTTTTCAAAGGTGTTTCTGTGTTAATTATCTCCTACACACTCCATTGTCTACCTTGTTTTTCCATAACCTACTCCATTCAACCCTTCCTGATCCATTGTTTTGTTTTTGTTTTTGTTTTTCTGCTTCCTTTGAATCTGCCATTTATCCACTCAATATTCTTTACAAATGTTCTGAATTCTGTGGGCACTCCAAACAGAAATACCTAAAAAGTCAAAGCCAGCAAACACACATGGGAGAGAATACATGCTTTTTGCTTTTCTGGTTCTGGGTTATCTTATGATGATTACTTCCAGATTCATCTATTTGATAATTTTATTTTTCCTTATAGCTGAAAAAAACTTTTATAGTGTTTTTGGTGCCATATTTTCATTATTCATCAGCTGACAGACATTTAGAATGTTTCCATTTCATGGTTACTGCGTATAGAGAATCAATGAACATGGATGAGCAAGTGTCTCTGATGTAGGACATAGAGGCCTTTGGGAATATGCCCAGGAAGTGTGTAGCTTGGTGACATAGCAGATCTGTTTCTACTCTGCTGTAGAAATTCTACAGTGATTTGCATAGTAAATGTTCCATTTTGGTCTCTCATAATCATTAAATATGTGTTGGCCTTTCCTATGTCTGCATTAGAATGTCCTGAATGGGGTAAGATGAAATTGTAAGGTAATTTTAATTTGCCTTTCCCAAATGACCACAGATGTGGAATATTTTAAAAAATGTTTATCAGCAATCCATCTTTTATTATTTGAGAACTCTCTATATAGCTCCAATGGTTCATTTTTAATTAGGATGTTTTCACAATGTTTAAATTTTTTATTTTTTTAGTTCTTTGTATATTCTAAAAGTTAGTCTTTTCTTAGACATGTAGCTAAAAATAAATTCAAAAATTTCCCCATTTTTTAGGCTGTATCTTTACACAAATGATGACATCCTTTGCTCTACAGAAGCTTTTGAGTTTTATGGCTCCATTTTTCAGTTAGAGCTGAAAAATGAACTCTAGGCTTCTTCAGCATGTCCTTTCTTGGACCTATAAGTTGAAGTAGGTATGTTCCATTTTTCCTCTGAAAGAATCAGGTTATCAGATTTGTGTTGATGTCTTTTATCGACTTAGAGTTTGATTTTGTATAAGGTGATGGGTAAGAATCTAGTTTCATCTTTCTATATGTTGCTATCCAGTTTGGCAAGTACAATTTGTTGAAGATATAGTTTATTCTTCAGTGTATGTTGTGAACTATTTGTCAAACATCAGGTGGTTTAAGGATGTGGACTTATGTTTCTACCCTAAGTTCTATCCTATTGACCTGTATGTCTGTTTCTACTCAGCACTTGGCAGATTTTATCAGAATGGCTGTGTAATATAACTTGAAAACTGGTATGCTGATACTGCCAACATTTTTTTTTAATTCAGAATTGTTTTGGCTACCTAGATATTTTATTTTTATATGAACATTAAATTACTTTTTCAAAATTTTTGAAGAATTGGCTTGAAGATTTGATAGGAATTTCATTGCATCTGTAGATTGCATTTGATTGGAGGATCATTTTGACAGTACAAATCCTAGCCAATCCATGAACATTGGCAGTCTTTGCAGCTCATGGCATCTCCTTCAGTTTTTTCTTTGGTCTATTAACATTTTCGTTGTAGAAACATTTTGCTTCCCTTGTTAGATTTATTCCAAGATATTTTAGTTTTTGAGGCTATTGTATTTGAGGCTAATTTGATGAGATTCAACTAAGCCCTTAACACTGTAGTATTAGTGATGACAGTTATAGGTGTCTGGGTTAAAAAAAATTCAATAATATCTTAGTAAAAAGTTTATTTTTCTCCCCCTGAAATAAAGAACAGATCATCATGAACTGTAAGTTTAAAAGACAAAGTGAAAGACTAAGATGAAAGGGATGGAGGGAGACTGAGCTATATCATCTCTAAGTTGGTTCAACACACAGTACTTTCTTGCATGAATATTGTAACTGACTCCATATTCAGAGTGAGTTATATATCACAAATTATCTTTATTAAATCCATTAAAAATAAATCTGAACACTTGGAAAGTTTTATTGTGGTCAGTATCATCCACTGATGGCAAAAGAGTTTGAAAACATTTTATGGGAAAGTTGTCACCAGTTTTAATTAACACTTTAAAAGGTGTAACATTTTCTACGCTATTAGGTTTTATTAAAAAAGATGTTAAGTTCATTTTGTCTATTTGGGAAAGAGAAGAGTAGAAAATATCTCGAGAGGTCGGGATATTGTGATCATGAGGCTGGAGTAGACAAGTGGGCTATACCTACCATCGTGATAGGGAAATTATAATGTATTCTACAAATGGCACTATTTATTAGAGCAAGAAGGAGCAGAAGAAATGTTTGTACGCTGTCTCGATAGAAATGAAGGAGCATGTTTTTTCTTGGATGGGAACAAGCGGTTTCATCCAGAAGCCTTTTCCTGGAGATTGGACTTTGGGATGCTGAACCTTTCCTAGTGGAGGGGGGCATGTGCTCTGCCCTGCTATAAAGTTTTCAGTCTTGCTCATCTTTGGCTAAGCCTCAGTGTTTGTGGATACCAGATGCATTCTGCAGGTGTGATGTGGAAACAGAAAACCTGATTGCTTGCCATATTCTTAAACACATTTCTTGTCTCCCTGAAGCAAAAGTAGAATGTACAAACACTCCTGCTATGAACTGTCCTAGTTAAGTGCACATATAGGATTATTAATTAAAGATGACATTTATGAAAAAAGGCTAAGAGCTCTTTGACTAAAAGCTCTTTTTCAGTTATGCACATGATTATACTGCTGCATTTGTGCCTGATGCCATTTGTGTTAGTTTTCTGTTGCTGTGATAATATAGCATAACTGAAGCAATATATAGAAGGAAGAATTTATTTGGCTTACAGTTCTATAGGGACAAGAGATATGATCTGTCTATCATAGCAAAGAAGCATAGAAAGAAGCAGCAGGCATTGTTGCAGAAACAAGAAGATGAGGGAGGCTCATATCTTTAATAGCAACATGGACAGAGAGCAAACTGGAAGTAAAAAGAGGCTATATAATCTCAAAGTCCAAACCCATGACAATACTTCCTCCAGCAAAGTTGAACCACCTATGCCTCCCCAAACAGTAGCACAAACTTTGAAACAAGTGTTCAAATGGCCAATGCTATTCAAATTACCACATTCTCATTCAAAAATACCACATTCCACTCTCCGGCCCCTATAAGCCCATGTCTGCATTATAAAACAAAACATAGTACAACTTCAAATGGCCTTTTACAGTCACAATACATGCTTAACGGTCTAAAGTCTCTTCTCAGACTCAAGGCAGTTATTAAGTATAACCCCCTATAAGAAACAAAATGAGAAACTTTGAACAATAATGGCACAAAATATACATTACTATGCCCAAAAGAAGAATGGGGGCGCAGCAGGAAAATAACAGACCAAAGCAAGACTGGAAGCCAGAAGGAGTCTTGAAAGAGTATTACATAACTACAAGGATCCCCATTTGCAGCTCGTAACATGTGTCTTTCTCTTGGACTGGTTCAACTGCAGAGCTCTTTGTCAGATAATGCATATTATTGCAATGGAGGCTTCATTTTCATAACTTTACAAACATGACCTTTCAGGGCCTCCTGCCCTTCAGGGTATCACTCAGCATGCCCCTGCCACACATTGCCTGGTCTCAGGACCTCTCTGAAACAATGGGAGAAGAATCCATGAGTCTTTAACTCTTAAAAAAAGGTCCTTTCATGCTTTAGTAATTATGAGATTCATGAACATTATTTTCCCTCTGAGAACGGATCTTCCATGAGAAAGTGTACAAAAAGACAAACAAGAGAATACAAGACTATGAAACAAAACCAGAGGAGAAAAGTGGGCAAAGGTTTGTAAACAATTCTGGGTTCAAGCATTTCTGCCCTGGGAAGGAGCGGAGTAACCAGATCATAAGGACATGCAGGATTTCAGATGCTTAAGGGAAATTTAAGTATACCAAAGTCATTTTTTATCAGCACCAACATGCCTCCAAGGAGTCAGATCAGGTCAAGAGCCAAGTCCTAACGAAATCTACCTCCAAGTTAATTTTGAACAGACTATAGCCGAAGAACTTATTTTCTTCCGAGTCATTTTCCTCTGAATGGTGAAGTTAATGCAAACTCACTTTAAAGATTACTAACAAAATTCAAACTTCATTTCCTTTACCAGTCACCTTTTCTTCTACAAATATTTATAGATTGTTGTTAGGGGTCATGCTAGTATAGTAAATTTGTGTTTGTAGTTTCTCCTCCAATAGCCATGATTGCACTGGCACTGAGCTAGCTTTGCACTTAACAGGCATGGTTGCCCGTGTTGCGTGCGTCCCACGTGCATTGGTGGGCTGTTGGCGGACAGTGAGGTATGTGTGCCACCACTGCACCCTCAGGTTACCATGGACCCTGGCACTTTCTAGGAGCAGAAAATACCTTGGCTCTCTTTAAGAAGCTGGGAGCCTCAATGGGTAGAGCCTTGCCTTAGGACACCCTTCCCTTTATTTCAATGCAATGTAGGCCTGTTCTTAATGACACAAAACTTTCTAATAATTACAGACCTCCTTCTAGCACTTGCCTTAGCTTTAACATAATCATGCCAGTGGCCTCTTTCCCTCCAACTGTATCTTTTATATTTCTTTCGACCCCAGTTGTTCTTCTTCATTGTAGAACTGCGTAAGTGTTATCAGTGAAATACCATTCCACAAGTTCAACATTACATTGTTTTAGAATTTTCCCCACCAATGAAATTAGCCCATTACTTTTCAATTGATCCTCAGATAAATATTCAGGACATGAGCAGAAGTTGGCAAAATACCATGCCAAAATATCACAAGAATGGCCTCTAGCCACTTGCTATTAAAATTCTCGGTTCTCCTGAGATTCCTTTGTTCAGGCTTCTACAGTCTTCATAACTGTCAGCACTATTGTTTTCCAAGTTTCTATTAGAAAGAGCCTTTTATCTCTGCTCGTAGCATTAATCTGCTTTTCTCATTCAAAGTTCCAAAGTCTTCTACATTTCTCCAATCTCCAAAATGATTGGGTTCTTCACAGCAATAGCCCACTCTCCAGTAGCAACTTCTATCCTCGTTTGCTTTCTGCTGTTGTGGTAAATAACATGACAAGAAGCAGCTTTGGAGGCTTTATTTCAGCTTGCAGGTTACAGATTTATTATTCTCTTTAAATATTTTTACATAGTTATTTATACACACATTATTTATATATAAAACATGTATTGTATATATCATGCACATGTATTTATCTGTATATTCTATCTTATCTCTGTTTCAATATCATTAAAGACTATAAACTATTTCTTTGCTTGAAAAGGTAATGTGCACATTTGAGTAAAATAAGTGAGTTTTTTCTTTGGATAATTACATTATGTAAAGATGGTTAAATAAGTTTTATTTGCCATACATATATTAAAGATTGTCTGTAAAACATCTATACTTCTATTGTAAATTAGGAAGTTACATATCTAAAAAACTCTAGTTCTGTAGTGTAGGTTTTGACAGGTACAATAAGAATCCATAGCTCTATTCTTTTAGTTTTTCTCAAATGTTGTATGGTCACTACACACAGCCTCTTTGCAACTTCCTCGAAATTTCTTATTGTTATATAAGCATATTCATAATAACTAGTATTTTAATGAGAAAACTGAAGTGGAACTTAAACATAAATGGACTTTAGAATGCTATATTTGGAAACTATAGAATTTACGTACTAATAAATAATTACTTTGTCCATAATTTTATTTTCTAAATTGTTTAATAACTTGCTCCATATTTGATATGGAATAACAAGCAATGACAGTACTAATTATGTATTTTGTAGGAAATAGATTATAGGAACTCTATTAAATGCCACTTTATATTCTCAAATAATCTAAAGAGGTAAAAAGAATTATATCCTCTGAGTTTCTTGTGTTATAAGAAACATGCTCCTTTCATTGACTTTTTTCTTTCTCTCCTTGAAAGGCATAATAAGCAATTCAATACAGTCAGCAAAACATAAATTCCCTTGATATGATTTTATATTTATTTTTGTTCTTGTAAACATAAATATTACTGAAAAGAATATCTGTCTCATTAATCTGCTCACTTTTGCTCACCTGAGATATTAGACGTTGTGTTCTATTAACTTTCATCCCTGGTTAGAAATGTTTTATGTACTATATTAAGACAAAACTATTGATGGCAGTAACAGACATCTCAGGTATGTTATGAATGAAATAAGAGATGGCACATGGCTTCAAATGAATTTCAGAACTATCACAATGAATAGAAGTGTTTTCTAGCTCACACCAAAAAGTTGTGTACTCAAGATACTAGAGAGATGATTTAGTGATTAAGAGATCAAACTGCTCTTGAAAAGACGTGAGTTCAGTTTCCAGAACCTTTATCGGAAGGCTCAAACAGCCTGTATTTCCAGGAGATCTCATACCTTTAAACTCCTTGGGCACTGCAGTTGTGTGTGCCTATAGATACAGAGACATATACCCTAAATCAAACATTCAAAAATGTGCACTTATTTTAAGATTGCACCCAGTTGAATCATTTGCAAGAACCTGTTCTCAATTGCTGACATCACACATAACAGATGAAATACTTGCCCTGTTTTACAGATGAGATTAGAGAGGTGAGGTGCTAGCTCTAACTGATTGCTGGCACACGGGTCAGTCTATCATCTGAGCAGAACTTGGGCACCTACTCTCAGAATTCCGTTCTGCTTACCAGAGCTGAGTGCATTTTTGGGGGTTCACCAATATGCTCTTTTTCTATTTCTGAAGTAGATGAATTTCTTATATTCTAAAATATTAAATGTATTTTCTGTTTGGTTTTACAGTCTTTAATCTTGAAGTTGTATACAGCTTCATGTTCAGTGGACTACAAAAATGATTGTGATGTGTAGGAAGATAACCGACTGAATTATTCATATGTATGCCCTGCTGTGGTCACAATTTACATTTGTTCTTCATTGGTGTTCATTACCTTCTGCTGCCTGTGAAATAACAAAAATAATATGAATTGCACTGAGGTCAAATTAAAGATTTTCTTCAGATACTACATTCCCTCTTCACTGATTAATATTTAGTTTTTAATCTGGAGCAACATTTTTGTTCTGTCTCAAGCTTATGACTCTTTGTAAATGAAACATGATATCATTCTAAAGCATGTTCTGGGCTTTTTTCCTGCACCTCCTTCATAAGATTGTAAGATACATATATATTTTACATATATCTAACAGATCTCAACAGCACATGTCTCAAGCAATTATAGAAGATGGGGAAGGGACAGACAGATACTAAGAAGCAGGAAGCCCAACAATAAGTGTGTTATTTCTGTATTCACTTAAGCACAGTAAATCAATCATTTCCATCCTTTCAATCACTTCATCACAATCAGCTTCCTTCTTGACATGGCATTTTACTCTGCTTTCTTTGTAATAGTGCATGCTGACCGCAGGGCAAAGCTCAAAAATTAATTCGTTTCACAGGGAAATCAAGGAGAGTCTAGGTTAAGTATATATTAGCATAGAATGTTAATCTCCAGCATAATTATCTGATGAAGCCCAGTTAAGTCAATGCAATTAGTATGGTTAAATATTGGATTTCATTCATGGAAAAGCAGCTAACACACCTGAGCAGCTTGAAACACATGGGAACAAATCTCACCCACATTTCCCACTATGCCACTTTTCCTTATACTACAGCCGAGCTATTGACTTTAAGTTTTAAAGTTATTTTCAGAGAAAGGCTTTGCTATCCTTAAGGGTGCAGAACAGAAAGAAGAAGACAGTAGGAATGTCTGGTTCCTTTACTTCTTACAGAGGGATTCAGCTACATTATAAATGCAGAGACAAGAATGCACAGGTGGCTTTTAACCAACATCTGCACAGTTAAACAACTGCTTACTAAGTTTACACTGCTTTCTGGACAGAATCAAACAGAATGAAACAAAATAATTAATTATTATAATTATTATAATTCAAAACAGTGAAAATGATTTTGCAATTTTTCTTTAGTCTTCTCTGTCTTTTGCGCGTGTGTGCCTGTGTGTGTGTGTGAATGGAGAGAAATGGTCTCCCAAAATTAAAGAACACTGAAACAGATACTCCAAAGATACAGATACTTAAGTTCCTGATTGTCCATGGTCATACTGACATTTGAAGGCAATTTGCTGAATCTTACTTTTTTCCTTTCCATCCTTGCTCTGGGAGACTTCGCAGAGAGGTTTATAATGACAGAGGATTGCAGCTCCTGGAAAAGCCTGCCGGGTTCTCTCACTTCCAACTCTTAAGTGTGACGTGATCTGAGTCCAATGCACTCTTGGAACTACAGTTTCCCTGTGTGGAAAAGTGACACAAAGCTGAATTTATCCCCTTGTGATGACTAAATGGCACAGCGCCTCGGTCCTTTGCCTGACATAAAGCACTGTGCACGGAGGTGGAGTTATGCTGCATTGTCCTGCCATCTCACTGATTCCCTTGCTGCTTGCTCTTGAGCCCTAAAGTAGTTGTCATTTCATTTCTCCTTTAACTGAAAGTCCAGGGCTTAAGAGATCCCTGTGAACTTATCAATATGTCATATCAGGAAATATATTAAGTAGTTGTCACTGTAGTCGATTCAGCCAACTGAATTATATGGGCCACTGTGAAAATGCATTATTGGCAGTAATAAAAAATAGAAAAGAAATAATAGGCTACTGATTCATGCAGCGACATGGTTGAACTAACGTGTCATGCTGACTGACATAAACAAAGGCCATATACTTCATGAATATGCATAGACTAAAATAGAGCTATAAGCAACCTTCAAGATGCTAAAAAATTTTCCTTTTAGTGTTTTGAGATTTCACATAGGTCAGACAACTGGTCAGACCATGTGACTGGACATAAGGGAGCCCAGAGAGTGCTCATGGCAGAAACTACACCTCAACACTGCTTAGCTACACATACATCCTTACAATGGGTACAAGGGAACTTCTGGGAGAGGAAATGGTCTCTCTTCAAAATGGTGTGAGTTATGCTATTTTGTGGATTTTTTTTCAAAGCTTGGAGATACTTAAAATTTGAGCAGTTTACTCTATAACATTTATTTCAATGTAGAATATCATCTACATTGTTGATATTTTACCTACTCTCATATCATGTCTTTGAATATGTGCTGGAATGTTTGCAGATGGAAAAATGAGTAAAGCTTAAATCTCAGTAAGGAGAGGAACTGACCGTGACAGAGTAGTCACACTGATGACACAAAGTCATGCTTTGAAAAATTGTGGAAGCTGGTGATACTCATGTGGCTGCCTTCTCACAACTGTATGTATGTTTGAATATTTTACATAATAAAATTTCAGAGGAGAGGCAACATCACAATTCACTTTTCCTTTTATAAATAAAGGTATTGGTCAAGTACTGAGAGCCAGAGAACCAGCTTCCAGATTCAACTAAACCAAACCTGGCAAGAAATATCCTAAAGAGATATTTGTGTCCTTTCATTTGGCTTCAAACTATTGAAAAATAGAACCCAAGAAATAGAAAGTCCCCCAGGAATTTTCTGGAGGAAGGAAAAGGCTGAAGCCACATGGCAATTACAGGGAAAGCATGTCTCCTAGGGAGAAATTTTAGAGTTCAGACAGTTTGTCAAACCACGTTGCAGAAGGGACTGGAGCACGGACAGTGATGTCGGTTGGAACCGCACTTGACCAGGACCCTTCGTTCTGCATACCTTCTCTAAGAAGGTCCCCGAGGATGAACCTGGGGAGCACTGGACCTATTGTTTCTCTTCTCAGTGTGGCCACATTGAATAACTCTCCTTTCCTGTATTGCATTATTTGTCTTATCTCGTTGGGGATGCTAGGGCTCAGGATCTGACCCTATTTCCTGCAGGAACACCACCCTCTTCCTCTAATTTCAAGCAAATATGGAATGTGCGACTACTGTGTAGCCCAGGCTGGCCTTGAACTCGTGATCCCCCTGCCTCTGCCTCCTTCAGCAAATCTTACCGGTGTGTGTCACCACAACTGGCTACTGCTGTGGTAAGGTTAATTTTTAGAAGGACCCCAAGAATGCAAGGTGGTGCTTAAGCAATGAATTACTCTTACCTAGCATTTGTAGTTCTGCCTACTTCTTTCTAAATAACATGGAAAACCCGTTGCTTGCTCAACGTTTCCACATACTTTTTTAGACTTTAACTTTATTATTTATTATTCAGAATTCAGAAGCCAAATGGGTGTGATGATCGGAGAAAGCATTCTTCCTTCCACAACTTTTTTTTTTAATACAGTAAAAGAGTGATTTTGCTTGATTCTGCCCAACACAAGTTCAGAATAGAAAAGAAAGGCATTTCGCTGGGGGAGGAGCTTAGCTCTCACATCTGTCAGCTATAGGACAGAGGTATTCTGCCCACTCCAAACAAGTGGAGATGTGTTAAGCAGCATAGAAATTGTCTTGAAGCCTGTGCATAGCGTGTGAGCTGGGGCTAGAAGGGTCTGTCCAGCCGGAGTTTCACAGACAGGAGTCGGAAAGGTGAGAGGTGTTTAAGTCTACCTGTCAGTGGGGGTGGAGGGAGAAACTGCCTGTGACGGTCCCCGGGGGTGAATCCCACAGGCGTTCCCTCCAAATCCTGTAACGTGCTTCTCTAGGGAAGCCAATTTCAAGAGCATAAAAGCCCCTAGGCAGCTGCTTTTCGACGGTTGGGGGATATTTATTCCTTGCTTCACAGATGGGAAAAAAAAATCAGCGTCTGGCAGCCGCTGATTGGTGGAAAAGAAAATGGTGATAGTGGAGTGGGAAAGAGGATTTGCTGAGCCGCCTTCTGCCTCCTCGACCTGTAACTCTTCCCTAGTCGGCTTCTCTTCACACCCAGAACCCTTTTAGACTCCTTCGGGGTTAATGCAAATGGAAATTTTAAGCCCTGTGAACAAAAAGCAGCCCAAAGGGTGTGTGCTCCGTCCCCAGGGTCTGGCTCCGCACAGTCTCGGTGTCGGCGTCCCGGCCTGTCCAGGAGGAGGGGGTGCAGAGAGGAACAGGGAACTGGAGGAGGCAGGGAAGGAGGGGGATGGGGCTGGGGGGATGGCAGCTCAAGTTCAGCCGCGATAAAGTCGGGGGCCCTGAACTCGAGGTGAAGCTCAGGCCACCCTCTCTTCTCTCCTCCCGGAGACAGTGCTTCTGCTACCAGCAGCCTTCACGTTTCTCTATCCTGTTGCCTCCCAGGAAAGGGGCGAAGGCACGAGGCAGGCGAGGGGCGGGGAGAGGCGCTGACAAATCAGCTGCGGGGGCGAGGTGGGGGGAGCCAGGGAGCCAGAGCGCCCAGCAGCAGACAGCGGGAGACCAGCAGGTGCTCCTCCGCCGAAGCCTTCCTTCCCTCTCCCGTCGAAATTAGACCTGGGGGGGAAAAGGAGGAATCGGAGTTCTGCCTAAGCCGAGGGCGCCGGTAAGTACCTGTAGATCGCAGCGTCTCTGGGGCTCCGGGAGAGGCTTGGCTAAGAGGAGTCCCGACGCGCCTGGAGATCAGCTGTGGCTACCTGAGTGGTGGGGACCCAGCCAGCGTGTGGAAAGTACATCACTTGGCTTTCCTTCCGCTGGAGATGTGCCCTTCTACCCTCCCCAAATCCGAAGGAAAGCCCAGGCTGCCTGTGGTATCTGCTTTTTTGAGCGGAAACGCTAGGGTGTTTCGTCTTCGGTGCTGGAAGCTGGGTGGTGGGCGTTGGGTGGAACGTGATCATCCAACTTTCATCCCCCAACCGGGGTGCATTCTAGCTTCTCTCTGTAGAGGAAGGAGGGGGCATTTGGCCAATGACAATTAAAAGTGCATCGGACGCAAGGCAACAGGTGATGAGGGGTTAATGAGCACTGGGTGCAGGGTCCTCTAGAGGATTCCAGCTGAGGACAGTACTCCTAGGTTGGGTGGTGCGGAAGTGAAGACAGCTCAGGTATCGACAGCGCCTGGTCCAGGCAGATAGCAGGCAGAGAGCCGTGGTGTGTGGAAGGTCTTGCTAGATTAGAAAGGCTGGGCTGTGGCAGTTGGCCTGAGGTTCCCTTCCTTTGGAGTGAGCAGTCCCCCTCCCTCCCCTCTCCAAAGACTGACTCCCCTCTGGGTCCTTTTACCTCTCTCCCAGACTCCAGCTCTGTTCTCCCCACCCCCTACATTCCTTGTTTTCCTGATAGGTTTTTTACTTTGAATATGTCCTCTTTGGGGCCTTAGGTACTTGATGGGGTAGAGGGCGTCCCTCTACCTACCCTTGTAACTCCACTTCTTAAATGCTGTAAGAACAGTCATGTGATCCATCGAGATCCATCCCATCCTTAAGCGGCATGACTTTTTACTAGTTTTGAGTGAAATAGCTCACAAACAAGCACATGGCCAGTCCAAAAACCAAGCAAACAAAAACCAAAGGAAGCAAACAACAACAACAACAAAAAACGAGGGCACGCTTACACAAGGAAGGATTGGGGAAGAGGGACCTCCTGATTTTTCAGTGATTTCTTTTTCAATTTTTTTCTCTTCCCACTCTAGCTGTTTTAGTCTTGTTTTCTTTTTTTCTAAATTTTCTAATTCGAAATGTATTCTGTGTCCTCCAGCGTGGAACAAAATACATCATAAGCCATGGATGTGTTCATGAAAGGACTTTCAAAGGCCAAGGAGGGAGTTGTGGCTGCTGCTGAGAAAACCAAGCAGGGTGTGGCAGAAGCAGCGGGGAAGACAAAAGAGGGAGTCCTCTATGTAGGTAGGTAGTGACACTGTGACTGATGAGTTGGCATGGCTGGTGTGTGGCTTCTGATGAATGCACACCACTGCTTCCCAGGAGAGTGACGGGCATGTGGGGGTGAGAGGATGTGAACCTGGGAGAATGCTTTCTTTCCTTAGAATTTTAACTTTGTTATTTACTTAGGGTTTTATCTCAGTTTTCAATGTTACTGTGTGTGGTTACATTGAATTTTTAAAAATTGGCAATCTAGGGAAAATAGCCAAGAATATTCCTCTGAATCAAACCCATTTATGGCAGCAAGCATGGTGGCACATGCCTGTAATCCCAGCTTTGGGGAAGTGAGTGACCAGAGATCAGGAGTTGGATGTCATCTCCAGCTACACAGTGCCTTTGAGGTGTGTCTGGGCTACATGAGACTCCACAACAAGACAAAAGAAAATAAAATGAGCCTCAAGTACTCATGGGACCTTGACTAGTTTCATCATCACTATAGATAATAATTGCTAATTTTTAAAACAAGACTTTTGCATGATTTCGGTTAATATCTGGGAAAACACGCCTACTTTGGCCTCCAAATAGAAAAAAAAAAGCAAGTTTTCTTTAGTGGTTCTCCCTTTGAGGATCACTGGGTTAGTGTGTTCACAGGGGCTCAAGGAACTTTAGAAGTGTTTGTGCAGACAGATACTTAGTTCCTTTTTGCCTAAGTGTATTCCTTGAGCTAGAGGTCAACACCCCCTTTCCTGTGTCTTTCCCTGTGTTAAACTGGATGTAATGTTACAAATCCTTCCAATACTTTGATAGAAGGAGTAGACACATATGTGCATACACCCATCCCCAGCAGAGACACAGGTGTGCATGGGAACAGAGATTGGTAGCTCACCTGCCTCTCTTGGCTTCTGTGAGCATTTCCACCTTCTTAGGAGGGCATCTCCCTTGGTAGAAGGCCCAGGATAAATGCTCAGACGGAAAAGGAGCAGAGCAGGTGGCAGAGGTGACAGAGTTGCTACACAGAGAAATATCAAGAGAGGGATCAGTGGAAAAAAAATCTACACATGCTGATCAGTGGAAAAATTTACACCTGCAAACATTTTCGTGACTGCTTCTTCTCACCTAGGTTTCTAGATCATCTTTGCTCATTCTTCCTAGATTATTTTTACATTTACTTAATTATCTCTTTTTCTACCTCAAAACAATTTTTCAGGAAGTCTTGAATATTGTAAGAGAAAGATGTCAGTGAACTGTGAAGTATAATGTGTTAGACAGAATTCAGAATATAAATGAGTTATTGGTAGATTTTGGGGCACCTCAATTCTTCCACATTCTGCAATTACAGACTTGAAACTAATTTTTTTTTTACTTCAGTTGCTTAATAAATATATCTTTCTTATTTTTAGATCACTAATTTTAAGTAACTCTACAAGTTATTCATTATTAATTTAGTACATTAATCTTTCTGGATAATAAACAGATTTTATCAAGTAGAATACTTGGTTGTTTTTATTGTCAAATGTGAGTTTTCATAAATAAAATATTTTTGAACTATTAGTTTTGTTCTTTGCTGTGAGGCAATTATACAAAAAGTGTACTTTTAAATATGTCTAATGTTATTAAAATTATCAATGTCTGTTGTATTTAACACATGTGTAATTAATCAATTGCCGATTATGTTCTGGAGTGTAATTTAAAAGCTGAACACATGCATAGAATTTAGGATAAAAAGTAATATGTGAAGATAAGAATATAGTTAAGATTTTTGTCAGCTTCTGCTAATGTTCAAACATACTTTAATCAACTCTGTTGTTGAAGTGTGAAAGAAACCATAGGCAGTAGTAACCAGTATGACTCTGCTTCAGTCTTTATTTATCAACACAACAGGCTGGAACTGACTCAGAGGCTATAGAAAAGTGAAAGGAATGTGGGCTATCAACTTAATGTCATACAAACATAAATTTAATCCAAACCACGTCACTTCTACCTTTAGGATCTCCAGGAGGTTATTTAATGTCTCTGAGCCTCCTTCTCTTCTTAACATAGTTCATAAAAATGCAATTACTTTCCAAAGGTTTTGTGAAAATTCAGTAACTGAGTGCACTTTCCTATTTAGGAACCTTGACTATTGTCTGATAAGCTGTTCATCTCATCAGGTATTTTGCCAACATGATTTCTTATTTTTTATTCACTGTATGACACTGTTATTGGTAATTAACCTGAAGGACTGGGAGTAATCTGGCGCTGTAGCTGGCACTATAGCTCATGACACAGTGCTTGTCTGCATGCCTGCAGCACTGGGTTCAATCTCTGTACCATAGAAACAAAAGATGAAAAATAAAAGGTTAGAAACAGTCCAATAAAACTTCTACATTTCACTTATTGCTGAAGAGGCTTGTCAGAAGCCTCATCTCCTTCCTTTATGACAAATACTTTGGATAACTGCCTTTTAAGTAATTGAAGAACTTCCAGAGGAATCAGTGTTTCAATTCACATATTTCAGTTTCATAAAGAACTCAATGGCACTATATGTAATCTCCCAATGGCGTTATAGAAAATCATAAACTTTGTTAAAGTAAAAAAATGCTTTATATAATGTTAGTTTTTAAGTTGAAGAAAATCACCTTCGAATTCATTTTCATTGCGTGTGAGCAGCAGAGGCCATACATCTAACTCTTATGTCTCACATCTGAGACTTACTACATGCGGTTAGATAGTCAACATATAAAACAATGATACACCTGGGCTTCCCACAGCTCCCTCTATTCTGAATCCTTGCAATATCCCAAAAGACAAGACATGGTGAGGGCAGGCACCTCAGCTCACAGAAGCTTCCATATCTTGCTTCTTATGTGACACCCAGCGCCTGCTTTTTAGCTGTATATTATCACTTAGAGATCACCTGTAACCTGAAGGTAAATTATCACTTCTAACTTAACTGATGATTATAATGACAAAGATCAGGAATTGGTTTGAGATACAGCACCTTCATCATTTGTTTTCCATTAAACAGCCATTCCATGAGTTTGCTAAATATCAAAATCTCAGGTACTGCTGAGGGAGAGAAGACAGACCAGGCACCAGCCAGTGAGCATTTCTTTCCATTACTCATGATCTTAAAGGTTGTAGGAAGGTGAAGAAGGTACAGAAGAGAAGCATTCTCTTAGGCAGGCTGCTCTACTGCTTGTGAGGTATATTCAAATTCCAGCTTAGACCTTAACAGTACCTGTCCCAAACAACATAATTTAAACATCTGTTACTGCAGTGCATAAATTAAGACTGATTATACAGTTATAAACTTTACTGCTATGTCTTCACCCTCAAAATCATCACACAAATAACCAACCCCATTATAACTGGTGACTAAATTAAATCACTTCTTTCAGAAATTTGTCAGTGAGTTGCCACTTTCCATCTGTCACACAATTCTCACAAATAGCAACACCTGTGGGTGTGTTGTATCTTGTCTCCTGGTGATGAACCCACATGATAGTTTATAGAAATGCATCCCAACAAGAAAAACAAAAACAAACAAACAAACAAACAAAACAAACAACTGACCAGCTGAGGTGAAGGCACTTCAAGGCAGTAAAATGACAAATTCTGGGAGTAATTGCCTTATAGAAGAAACGGTTGCCTATTCAGATTGTAGAACTGTACAACTGAATTTTGAATAATTTTGGAATTAACAATTACCTCATATGCTGGTTAATGTCTGTCAACTTGACACAAGATAGAGATAGCAGATGTGGTCTCTCTCTACTGTAGTCCTAGAAAGTATACATTCAGCTAACGGTCTGGAGGTGCATATGTAAGCATATACTGAGGATGTGAAGTCATTGTCTGAGAGGAAGTCAGATCACCTCAACACCGTGTTAAAGGAACTATCAGGGACAAATCATGACGTTCAGAATTATGATTTGAGTGAGAACACCACTTAGCAGCTCAGCAGCTTGCTGTCAGTGGGTGGACCTGTTTAGGAAAAATTATGAGGTGTGGTCTTGTTGGAGGAAGTGTGTCACAGGGGCAGGCAGTGAAGCTCAAAAGCCACCTAACAGTCCAGTGTGCTCTTGGTCTCCTGCTTTTGGATCACAATGCAAGCTTTCAGTCGTTCCTGATGTCCTCCTCTCCCTCTACCACTGAGGAGTCTAACTGACACAATTTTGTAGGACATGGAAAAGATCTGCATCCCTTAAGGCATATGCAATGAGAAAATGCCAAGCCTACATTCTCAATACATTGACTTCTCAATACATTGCTTTTGCAAAAAAAATAAGAATATATGCAAAATGTAAGATAATTATTAGTTTTATTATTTCCCAACATACGTATAAATGACTAAGAATGTTTAATAATTTGAGTAATAGCCCTGAGCCTGGTTATACAGGTTATACAGTTTCTCCATTCATTATTAGATGATATACACTGCACAGCTCAGCTTCTTCTCACAGCTCTAGAGTACATTGCAAAATAAGCAGTGCCAGAGAAATACACGCAGACAGCACACATGAAAAGGACTAGAGCATGTCCGTTTATGTTAACAAGTATGCCTTTCACTCTGCGGTGCTTCTTGTTTGTTCATCTTTCTTATGCAGCTTCAGCTTTTCCTTAATAATCAGTGTGTATGTCTGTGTATGTAGTGTGTATGTCTGTGTGTGTGTCTATCCACGTGTGTGCATATGTATGTGTGTATGTGTAAGGACTAGAGCATCACCAATCTGTATCACACATTAAACAGCTATGAGGGCTTTACTTGATCAGTTTCCTTTGATCCTTTTGCTAAGATAATGATGTAGATTTGGTTATTCTTTAGTGAAGTGAAGATTTAAACCTGGACTCAGCGTGGGAGGAGTCCTTATTTTCAAAATGAATGTTTCTACATATGCTTTTTTTTAAAGTAGAGAATATTTTCCTTTCTAAAGGATAATTTTATATATGACATATACAGATTTCACTTATATGCTTATATATGTTCAAAATATTTGCAAATGCTTTGACATACTTCTGTACATCTACTTAGGTCATCTTACTGATCACATGGTTTAGACTGTAGAAATGCACATCTCAATTTTAAACAATTTTGGAATTAGAAATTACCTCATATACTTGTTAGGGTTTCTTAACTTGACAGGAAGTACAGCTACCTGGGAAGAGGAGATATTACTTGAATAATTGCCTCCATCAGATTGACCTATAGGGATGTCAGTGATGGTTTTTTTCTTGGTTGCTAATTGATGGACTCAGCCCATTGTGGCTGGCACCACCCCTGGGCAGGTGGTTTGGGTGCTATAAGAAAGCAGGCTGAGCGAGCCATGGAGAGCAAGCCAGTGGGGAGTGTTCCCTTGTGGCTTCTGCATCAGCTCTCCTCGCCTCCAGGCTCCGGCCATGCATAAGTGTCTGCTTTGGCTTCCCTAGATGATGCCCTGCCATACTTCAAGCTGAAAAAGAAAACACACATATTGCATTTGGTCATGCTGTTTCTCACAAAATGGAAGAAATTGATTCATGAATAAATTATGTACAGGGAATTATTGCATATGTTGATATCTGTGCTTTATATTTATTGAGCACTTGGCCCCTACTAAACTATGTATATGATATGATATGACTTTTGTTCTATTTTTTTCTACTTACTCTGTACATTTAGCAAGA
Source organism: Meriones unguiculatus (assembly GCF_030254825.1). Classification (NCBI taxonomy): domain Eukaryota; kingdom Metazoa; phylum Chordata; class Mammalia; order Rodentia; family Muridae; genus Meriones; species Meriones unguiculatus. The sequence goes on along the minus strand of NC_083368.1, from coordinate 5,683,013 downwards.
GGTTTTTGTTTGTTTTAATAGTGCATTTAAAAAGTAAAGATTGTTAACTTTCTTTCCATACACAGATCTACATCTTTTTAAGTTTTTATGTCCTCATTTTTCCTTTACCCTTTACAATCTCCTGTGTCTAGATAGGACTATTTTAGTTAACGCTCCTCTCTCACTCTCTTCATTCCTTTCTTCTTTGTTTTCTTGGTAATAATGGGATCAAATCCAGGTCTTTGCACATCTGAAACATTGCTGTACTTTATGTTTATGTCTTTAGCCCTATAGAAAATAGCTTTCACTTAAAATTTGTATTATTTATATGTATATATACATATATATGTATGTATATATATCATATATGTGTGTGTGTAAATTGTAGATATTAATCGTACAAAGTGAGAGAATCATTATGATCCTTCCACATATGAATTTAATATACAAGGGTTATATCCACCCTTTTATTACTCAGTGTTGTATTGTTTGCAGAGATGATCATTTTCATATTTCTTTGTTATTAGTGCTTTTTATCTTTATTGTGTATACTCACTGTTCATGGTACTATATTTTAGGAACATCTTTACGTAAGTATGTACAACATGATCTTTCAAAGTGTATGTATGGGTTTTGATCATAATCTCAGCTTTATTATTCTATTTTCCCCTGCCAACCTCTCGACATCTTCAGCAGTGCCCTGTTACTTTTGTGCCCCTTTTTTATCACTCTGTATTGCATATATGGGTGAGAAAAATGATGCTCTGTTTATCTTTGTGAGCTGACTCATTTCACTTAACATGATGATTCATCCATTTTCCTACACAAATCATTATTTCATTCTTATTGTGAAATTCAGTGCATGAAGAATTCTCAAAAACTTATAAAAGGAATTTGCAGCGATGTCACTTCTGTATAAACACCAGAGTCAGCATACAAAACTGATATACTGCATACACGTGTATATTTGACTACTCAACCATAGCCCATTTGGAACAGGACCAGGTTCCCACTAACAGAGGAATGGAAGAGGAGTCTCTGGTATATACAAAAACCACAGTTTTTCAGATGAACCTCAGCTCTCAATAAAACATTTAATTTGAAAGTTGTAAAGTGTAATTAATAAAAAATTATAAAAATAAATAAATAAATAAAAAGAAAAAAAGAAAGTTGTGAATTCTGCTGAAAAATTCAGAATTACAGAGATTATGATTAAAATGATTTACAAACTTACTTTTAATAATATGGGCAAAAATTATTTATTTGTTTACTATTGGCCAAGGCATAGGTAAAATTAGTATCTTACGTACAAACCTAGTTTGAAAGGGTTATATTTAAGTATCAAGCAAGGATGAAAAGTCATTATGTTTTGTAAAAATCTTTTTCTTTATTTCTTTTCTTAAGTTAATTTTACATTTTTCTGATACAGGAAGGCCGCAAACTTTTACCTATCAGTGAGCCTCCTTGTGATGTTTCCATACATGTTTACATTGTGTAGTCAGATTCCGAATAAGTTCCTTGTAGCTTTTTGAGCTACACAGTGTCCAGTTGCTGCCTATGCTCATCCCCTGGAACAGCATGGTCACTGCATACTGATGACTAACGCAACTTGCTGCCTGCTAATTACTCACCTGATTCCACCTGGAGAGGCCTCTGTCAGCTTTCCTTAGCCCCCCACTTGCATGATTTCTGTGTGCCTTTGCTGTTGTTTTTCTGCTGAGGTTACCTTTGTTCATAAACTTCTGGATATTGAGAATTTTTAATTGGCTGTTGGAAATTCAAGGACAGCTTGAGACTTACATATTCAATTTCTTTGGTTTATTTTTAGGTTCTAAAACGAAGGAGGGAGTGGTTCATGGAGTGACAACAGGTAAGCTCTGTTGGCTTTTATCTAGGGCAATATTCAAAAGGCCTTCTAGGCCAGCTGCACTTGATGCTTATGGTTCAAAGTGCAGCTGTGAAAACCACTGTCTATAGAGGAACACTGGTCAGTTTATTTTTATGTATCTATTTTTAAATTTTACTTTGGTTTGTTGAGACAGTCTTTCTGCACAGGCTGGAATGGCATCTGCTTCCGCCTTCTAAATGCTGGGATTACAGACATGTGCCAATGTACCTTGCATACTGGCTTTATTTAAATCTTATTGTTTATGAAGTATTTTAAGATAGTCAAGTATGGATTAAAGATTTATAGCCCAAATCGTCTAATGGCCAAGAATGATGGCTTAAAATTTGCCAACCATATTTAATCCTAATAGTTTGGTATGTGGGTATCTACATAAAAACAAACAAACAAACAAACACCTAAATAAATGTAATGCAATGATTGTATTCTTTCTTCAAATATTTGATGTAAAAATGTTTGTAGTATTTAGTATATGGTTTTTAGTATTTAGTATATGTAGTATTTAGTATATATAAATTATATGGTCTTGAACATTTTCTCTGTGATTAAGGGTCCTTTAAAAATATCTTTAGGAATATGTTATTATTTTTATAAAAAAAATATACATATATATATTGTATTTATGTCACTTGGTATAATTTTAAGAATTTCAATAAGCCAAAAATAAAATATAGTAAAGAGCCAAAATGACAAAAATGATGTAGTGATGGTAGGAAGGAAAATGAATAATAGAGTGATAAAACTAAGAAAATAAAAAAAAAATATAATCAATTTGCCATAGCTTGGCTGTAGCCAAACTTCCTACTGTGCTTTCACTTTGCATTGGGCTTCCTGCAGTGAAAAGAGACCTATCAGGAATGTAACTGACAAGATCAGGAAGCCTTTGCATTTTAACACTATAGCAAGTGCCCATTAACAGTATGTAAAATAGAAACAGGGAAAATGTTGCTCTTAATTCAGTATGGGAAATATGCAAATGTGCCTTGATTCAGACTTTTGTTTATTTTTTAATGCTGTGTAATTTTCTGCTAGAGTCCTATTCTAGAAGTATACACAACGAGAGAGTAAACCGATTGTTTGGTTTCCAGAGGCTAAAACTTAAACATGACTGTAATAAGATACAGAGATTAGACAGGTGAAGAGTGTTATGAAGAGTCCCGCCCTAGAGTAATGGTGTTCCAGTTTTGATGGTTGAGAGAGAAGCCATGTTATTTGCAACACAGGTAGCAAGTGGTGAGTTCACAGTCTGCTGTGCTGACTGGCTGCAGGGCTCTCTATTGACAAGTTTGGAAATGTTTAGTGTCCTCCAGAACAACAGTATGTGAAACACAAATTTTAATGTTGTGTGTAAAAGAGAGTGGGGCTGGAAGAGCAAGAGAAAGGGAGGAAAGGAACAAGGGAGGAAGGCTGGGAGAAAGGAAGAAGCAAAGCAAGGGAGGGACAGAGAGAGAGAGAGAGAGAGAGAGAGAGAGAGAAAGTAGTTTATGCAACAGAGAGCATTTTAAAATATTTTCTAAAGAATAATAGTCAGCAAGCTTATATTTCCATAGTTTTATAATGTGGAAAACATACTGTGTTTTCTTTTTGGTCTATTTAAAAAAATTGAAATGTCCCACAGTAAAGAAACACACAAAATATACTATAGCCCAGAGCTCTCGAAACTTTCACTACTGAAATTTCCTTCCAATACTTACTATATCAAATGAATGTGGTGTTTCACAAAACACTGAGAGTGACCCTGTTAGGCAGTAAAGACAGTGGCGTGGGCGTGGGCAGCATGTACTGCCTTTCCACCAGTGAAGAACGCTGGCAGTAGAATAAAAGCAAATACACTGCCACAGTTAGTAAAAAAGAGGCCACACTAAGTACCATTTCTCCCCATTGAATATAAATACATCTGTTAATTTATGGAGTGGTATTATTTAATATAACACCTAATTTCAATTATAGGCATAAATGCTTTGGTAACCACCTCAGTATGAAAAAAGAGGGAGAGTTGGTGGTTTATTGTGTGGGGTATAAGATGCGTAGTAGAGGAGCATCATACCTGCCCAGTAGATTTTTCCGTTCCTGTTAGCAATGTTTACACAAGGAAGCAAGAGACTCCTACAGCTTATGTCATTATTCACAACTGTTGAAATTCCTCCAAAGTTCACCCCACTAGCTTCTTCAGCAGGGATAAAAACCAAGAAACCTTGATGATAACTTTTGTACTTACCAAATCTAAGGAAAAGAAAATCTCTTATTTATACTGACAATTCTTCCGTATAAATGTAGAAAGATCTTAAAATTTTGGCATTTTGACCTCATGACACCCTTTCAGTTGCCAATATATGTGTCATGTTGGAGGGATATAAGAATATAGATTTACTGCACGACGTCTCTGAAGTTGCTTCAGAGACAAGATAAGCTGAGGTTCTGCCGAGTATGCTTAGCATGTAAGAGCGCTGGATGTGATTGCAGGAACCTGTGTTCACGTCCCACTTGTCAGCTCACGGCCATCTGTAACTCTAGTTCCAGGGGATCCAACACCCTCTCCGGCCTCCAGGGACAGTGCATGCATATAGAGCATATGTAGAGGCAGACAAATACTCAGACGCATAAAAATACAAATAAATTGAAAAAAATGAAAAATAAATGGTGAGAAAGCTTAGATAAATATTTGATATAACTATGGCGTCAGATTTTATGAATATTTTTGTTTAACTTTTTACTTTATTACTTTATGATGATAACTTTATTATTGAATTTTAATTTTAGCAACTAAAATAATATATGAATATAAGTCTTGAAATTAATTTGGACATTAAGTTAGGCATTAAGTTATTTTTACTAAATTAAAAAACTGTTTTGCAAATGTTTGCTATTGCATTTTATGAGAAACAAGACAACTGTGCCCATGATTTTAAAGAACTTAAACATGGAGTTAGAGATCGGAAGACATGTTAAATCATGGTAACATTCTCAGTGCTAGCTACTGAGATATAGCCAGCAAAACATCGCCAAAAATGCATGGGGCTATGGAGGGAGGAGTTCTTTGGAAGTTTTAATAGGCTATGGCAGTTACTTCAGAGGGATGGAGTCAGTGCGGAAACAGGTGGAAAAGGGCTCTAATCAGACAGGAGTCCATATAAAAAATAGGCAACACTGACACATTGGGATAAGCAAATCAATTTGAGTTCTACTACATCTATTGGCTGGGAGACAAATACTCATAGCCATAAAAATAAATGCCATTTATGGAATGAAGATTGTCAACTTTTATCTTCTAAGGCAATGCCAATGATTAGAAAAACAAGGTTAAGACCTTAAAGGCAAAAACAAACAAACAAATAAAAAAAAACGTCCTACAGATGTTTATATTTATCTTTTTAAGTATATCTGTTATCATTATTGTACACTGACTTTTTTTCAATTTTAATTTTATTTTATGTGCATTGGTGTAAGTGTGTCAGATCCTCTCCAGAGCTGCCATGTGGGTACTGGGAAGTGAACTCAGGTCCTCTGTAAGAGCAGCAAGTGAGAGAGAGCCATTTTTCCAACCCCTGCACTGATATTTTATGATGTTCTTTTTTATTGTTATACTAAAATTGTGAAAAGGGAATCACATATGCATTACACTTACTGCACAATTTTTGTGTTTTTAAAAACAACAGATTAAGGTTTATATTTATATAAAGAAGTGTGCACATAAAGTTTATGTCTGGCAGAAAATATGAATATGTAAAAAGGCAAAACTATTTTTTCCTCACGTTGAGATGTTTTAGCAAGAAACTCTCAAGCAAAACTTTTTAACATATTCTTGGAAGATAACATAATAACCTGAAACACAGAATTCAGCACGATTCCAGTGATGTTTAAAACAATATTTCTAGTATAGGTCTGCCCTGAACTTTACATGAGTACCCAGTGATCTTCAGGAAGCATACAGAATGTCAGGGTGTTCATAAGCAGACTCATAGAGGTCCAACCTGAAAGGCAGCTACAGAGTCACTTACATAAATGCTTGCTGCAATCTGAATGACCTTCAAGCTTCCCCTAAGACCTGGTTTAACGGGTAAACCCCATGTCTTTACAAGTCAAGTTAACTTCAGTTACAGAAATTGTCCCTTCCAAAATTATTTTCTTTGCCCACATCATTGAGTTATTTGCATTTGTGGCTGATGACATGATATCTGCACACTACAAAAGCCATCTGAATAGCTGAGATGGTGTGATTCCTCTCCTCAGGGTCCTCACACAGTCTTCTCAGGAGTGCATGAAGAAAAACAAGTGTAAAAATACAGTGAGAATTTGAACTCAAACAACCTAACACTCTGAAATTTTAGGCAAAAGCAAAAAAAAAAAAAAAAGATTGTAGAGTAAATGAAAGGCAAACTTAAAATTCATGTGGATAAGGGCTGGGAGACATCAGACTTTCTGGATATAAGATGTAGAGCTTCAAATACAGACAGGTATTTGTTTATTTATTTTTTAACTTAGAATTATTTTAAAATGTGGAATCTCGTGTCTTCTATGTCTTCTACAGTACTATGTCATTAATGGGAAAAAATTCCTTTTATTTTGAATTTCTCTTATATACATACATGGGAGAAGCAAAGAAAGACTGGCTTAGCAATTAGGTATACTTCTAGTATGTTATGGGAAATTTTTTATATGTAAGTAAATTCATGTTTATGAATCTCATCTGAGCCATTTGTAGTGTCTTCTCTGAATTTTAGCTAGTTTTAAAAAACATACTAAATAACCGTATTATTTTTATGGAAATAAAATATAGGTATAATCAGTAAATTTCTCTACTTTCACACTTACTAAAATTCTAGATTCTCTGTTCCCATTAAAGTGTCTGAAATTTTGTCTTAACACTGTTGTTTGGCTGGAGAGATGCTCAGTGGTAAAGAGCACTTGCTGCTCTTCTAGAGGATCAGAATTAGGTTTTCAAGACCCAATTGGTGCTAAAAAATTGTTGAGAGGCTTTCATCTTCCTGTAACTATAGCCTCAGCGGATCTGACACCACCTTCTGCCATCCTGTGTCTTTGCACACATGTGCACTTTCCTGACCCCTCCAGACACAATATATACAATTAAAAATGAATAAATAATATTAAAAGACCCATCCTCTTTCTCTACCATGCTCTCTTCTATTGCTTGTCTCCAAAATGTATGAAGAGCATGTATGTACACATTGAGCTTCCCTGTTGGAGCTGCTTAAGGAAGGACTTGTTTTCGCATTCCGCTCTTAGGTGTGGGAATGCGTGCATGAGACATCTTGGCCGTGGAACCAAATTCTAAACATAAAATTTATATTTCAAGTACTGTATAAATATTGTCAGAAAGCAATTTCACACTATATTTAGAATAATTCTGAGCATGTAACGTAGTTCATAGTGTGAAATTTTCTGCTAATATCACATTGGTGCTGCTCAAAAGTTAAGAATTTAGCAAAATTTTGAATTTTGACCTATCAAAGTAGTAATACTAAAGGTGTGATACTAGAAGGGATAATGGAAGTGAACCTGGGAAGTGATATCACAGAGTTGACATTGAAACTGCAATATTGCTGAGGTACTTATACTGACAACTTGGCCCTGTCCCTGGCTGTGATGTTTTCTGTCCATTTGCTTCAATGCAAACCAAATCCAATTCACTTGTTGCTCTGTGTTACAACTCAGATTGAGTGCTTGGCTGAAGTATGTCACTTCTACCTTGTCTTGATTCTTCACACTCCTCTTGCCCTTTGTCTGCTTATCTATAGAAGCTGACAGCTACTGACAGCAGAATTATTGGAAGTCTCTCTCATACCACATGTTTTAATCTGTTGTTGCTCTTAATATTCCTAAGTGGCTGAGAAGACCAAAGAGCAAGTGACAAATGTTGGCGGGGCCGTGGTGACTGGTGTGACAGCAGTCGCTCAGAAGACCGTGGAGGGAGCTGGGAATATTGCTGCTGCCACTGGTTTTGTCAAGAAGGACCAGATGGGCAAGGTATGACTGCCTTTTTTTCTGCAGTGCACAGCATGATCGCTTGCATACACCAGAAAGCATGTACACGATATGAACTGCGGGAAATGCCTGCACTTTTACAGAGCTCTTATTTTGATGCACTGTTTTCCCTGGGAAATGTCATGTACACTATACAATATCCTCGATTGTTTTAACTTCTGGAAGAAAGCTATGGAAGTAAACAATGTAATAAAAGCTAAGGGATCAGTGACATTTCAGAAAGAATGGCTGCTTTCATGTGAATGGTGGGGTTGGAATTCCTTCTGTTAGCAATAGCAAACATTTTCATGCCTGATTCCTAAATTTCCCGAATGGAGATCTTTCATTTGATTTCTTTGTAATGATGTCATTTCTTATTAAATGGCATATTTGCATATCAGATAACAACTCATTACCAAATATATTATTTTGCAAACTGAGAGTCTTAAAGTGCATACCAAACACAGATCATGGTTTCATATGGTGATTCTTATGTTTTTAGAATTTTAAATTTGCTTCTGGATACATATGAAGCTTTAGTGACATAGTCTAGGTACAACTTTCCTATTAAATGTCAAAGAAATAGATTACAAAGCTTCCTGAAAGATGAAGTTTCACAAACCTCATGATCATAGGTCAGGATGAGTTTCGCAATTTTTTGTGTTCTTTTTTGCCAAATGTTTTATATATTAATACACATATATTTATTTATTTTTGAGATACTCTGCTTTGCCCTGGCTCTGCCTGGAGAGCTCCTCTGTAAGAGCTTGCACTTGGCTCTCAGTTCCTCCTCTCCTGGGTCTTTGTTGAATGACACCTTTCTGGTAATGTCTGCCTTCACTTACTTAAAGTTGGAACCATTCTCACTTATGAAGGCCCTAACCTGACTACTCTAATTTCTTCCTGTTTGCCTAAGCATCCTTGCTCTTCAAATAAATTAAATAATTTACTTATTTTAAATATGTTCTTTATTTCTCCTTTTCTAGGTAGTTGCTATCAGAATGGGAAATATTTATGATTTTTCATTGCTACTTCATGTGTATAGGCAAGTTCCTAACCACAAAGTCAGCAAAATAATGGGCCCTTACTAAAGATAGGAAGAATGTAGAAACAGCAGTTTTGAATATTAATAACCATATACATGGTATAAAACCTGTGATTGATCCAAAAGTTGTAATAAAAAGGGTTCTGATGTTCAATGTACTTTGTCATTTGGGAAATGCAAATCAAAATGACCCTGAGATTTTACCTTACACCATCAGAATGACTAAGATCAAAAACTCAAGTGACAATACATGCTGGAGAGGTTGTAGAGAAAGGTGAACCCTCCTCCATTGCTGGTGGGAATGTAAACTTGCACAACCACTTTGTAAATTCTTCTGGCACTTTCTCAGAAAATTAGGAATAGTACTACCTCAAGATCCAGCTTTGCCACTCCTGGAAATATATCCAAAAGATTCTCAACTATACAACAAGGACATTCGCTCAACCATGTTCATAGCAGCTTTATTCATAGTAACCAGAATCTGGAAACAACCTAGATGTCCCTCAACAGAGGAATGAATATAGAAATTGTGGCACATTAACACAATGGAATATGACTCAGCAATCAAAACCAAGGAAATCATGAAATTTGCAGGCAAATGGATGGAACTAGAAGATATCATCTTGAGTGAGATAACCCAGAAGCAGAAAGACACACATGGTATATACTCACTTATAAGTGGATATTAGCCATATAATATAAGATAAACACATTAAATCTATAGTCCTAAAGAAGCTAAACAACAAGGAGCACCCTAGGGAAGATGCTTAATCCTCATTCGGAAGGCAAACAGGATAGACAATGGTTGTAGGAGAAGACAGAAAACAGACAGGAGCCTTCCACAGAGGGCCTCTAAAAGACTACCCAGAAAGGTATGAAAGCAGATGCTGAGACTCATATCCAAACTTAGGGCAGAGTGCCAGAATCCTTATGGAAGAAGAGGGAGATAGAAAGACCTGGAGGGGACAGGAACTCCACAAGGAAACCAACAGAGCCAAAAAATCTGGTCCCAGGGGGTCCTACAGAGGCTGATGAATCAACCATGCTTGGAAAGCACTAGACTCCTTGCTCAGATGTAGCACATGGGCAGCTCAGTCTCCATGGGGGTTCCCTAATAAGGGGAACAGGAACAGTCACTGGCATGAACTTGGTTCTCCAGGGTGAAGTGGCCTTACTAGGCTACAGAGAAAGAGGATCCAGGCAGTCCTGATGGGACCTGATATGCTAGCATCAGATAGTAGGGGAGGAGAACATCCCCTATCAGTGGACTAGGGGAGGGACATAGTGGGGGAAAGGGAGAGAGGAAGGGTGGGACCAGGAGTATATGAGGAAGGGTCTACATTTGGGGATATAAAGCGAATAAATTGTAATAAATGATAATAATAATAATGAAAAAAAATTAAAATGGTTCTGAAATAGACATCCTGAAACCCAAAAGAAAAACACTTTCATCTGTGGACAGACTAGTCTGGGTTTTCTCTATCTCAGTCATCCTAGGTAGCAAAACAAACTTCATAGCTAAAGCACTGAGGATTGGAAACCTCATGGCATACTTAGACTTCCCTTAGCCAGCTCCATTTTTAGAGCAATTAAACGTAACCAAGGCAATCTAGGGAGCAGCCGCTGATGTGAACAAAGGACCAATCAAGCAAGCTCTCCTCTGTGAGGAATATCCTTCTGTAGTAGCCTTTTTATGGCAATAATTATATCAATGCCTATTTTCCATTTGGAATTGTAATTATATGTGTATCTTTACCACATACTTGGGAATTTAGGAGACACCAGATCAGTGTGGAGGCATCTAGCATCGCAGGTTACAGACAATCCAAAGAAAAGGGGAACCTTTGTCAGAAAAATGTATGATCACACACATGCATAGAAGGACTGAAGGAAGGCCACCAACAGACCCGCAATTTAAAACTAATTCCTGATTGTACAATGAGGAATGTGAACTTGTAGAGGAGAGGTGAGTATCAAGTTCTTACAGCCTAACCTGTTGGAGTTATCTGATGCCCCTAGCACACATCTATCTGAAGTATCACTTTTTTTAGCCACACCATCAATACATAGCTTTCTTTGTCAACTAAACAAGACTAGAGTTAGTGCAAGAACTCATTGCTTCAGAATGTAGAAAGGCCAGAAAGCATGTTCTTCTTTGTCTGCATAAAAAAAAAAAAATTCAATAGAAATCACAGATGGTTCATTAAAACACTTCACATTGTATCAACTTGGGCTTGTTTTCTACCTTTAAAAATACCTATCCCTGTTTTTAATGTTCTAAAGCAGAAATCTACTGATGTTACAAAATGAAACACTTGCAGATATTTCTCCTATGAGTATTATAGGTTCTCAAAATTTTCTACTATAAAAATGAAGCTGAAAACATTGAAATTGTAGCATGAAATTGGAATAAAACCCAGTGGGTTTGGGGTTAATGTGGTTGATCTTCATATTACACTGGTCATTTGCTAGTTGTGAAAGCTCATGCTAAGTGCTTAAGACCTGTTCTTATATAATGAGTGAGTTCTGCTACTTTGCCAGAAAGCTGATAAAGCAATGAAGTTTTGAATATATATATAATAACTCAAGGACTACTCAAATAAATGCCAGTAGTTGTAGCCATATTTTCTGATGCTAAACATATTCACAGCTTAAATAAAATCATTGAATTTATTCCTAATGAAATTTAAAGTATTTTATTTGATCTTTCAGATTCTATTCAAAATTATCTTGGTAAAGTCAAACAAGCATTTATTTATTTACTTATTTTTTAACTGATTGTCAGTGCCCTCATTTGGTCCTTTGTAAGAAATAATGAAGAAGCATTTGACCAGTAGGGCTTGTAGAGAGCTGGGTATTAGAGGTGGATGAACCACACTGTCCATCTCTTGGTAGCCAAGGTATCTAGGACCAGGAACACTGGGGAAAGAGAGTGACCATGGATTTACCCAGCATGCTCTCTGAGGGTATTTGTTTCATTGCTTCCTGGGTGATAAAGGAACACTTTCTTCCTCCTGTTTTTATTTATTGTTTGTGTTTTCCAGTCTAGAATTAAGCTATAGTAGTTCATTTCTTTACCCTTTTACTCCCGAAACTTATCTCTTTGGGACATTCTTGCTCTTGTGCACTCTATCTATTTTTAATATCAGTGGACAGTGTGGTTTCAGATACCTAAGATGAGATTCGCCCCCAGCTTTAATAAGGTGAAACTAACTAAAGAAAATTGTATTTATGGAATACAGCACAATGTTTTAGTAAGTATACACACAACCCAAAATGATTGCAGCAATCAAGATAATTAGTAGAGTCAGCAACTTAAATGACGGGTTCTATTATCGTGGTGGCAGTTCAGCTATACAGTACAGCACTAACTGTAACACCTGTGTCACATAGGAGGTTTCTAGGGCATTCCCTTCCTGAAATTCTCCCAGTTCCTCCTCTCTTCCCCTCGCATTCACATCCGCATCCTTTCTCTCACTTCTTAGAAAACAACCGGGTATCTAAGGAATAATGATAACATTAAATAAAACAGAAGAAAAAGAATCAAAGAAAAAGCATAAGAAACACATATAGATGTCGAGTCAAGTTTGCACATACAGGAGTCCCATTAAAAACTCAAAACTGGAAGCTATAATGTATATGCAAAGACCTGTAAGGTTAAAAACAAAATGACCCTGCACAATATTAGGAGACAAAGACCCCTCCCCAAAGATGCCATCTAGCTCGTTTTCTGCTGGCCATCTACTGCTGTGCATGCATCCTTCAGCACGGTTTGTTTCCCGGTGAAACTGGCTTGGATTAAACGAATTTTTCATTTGCAAGTGGTTACCAATTGGAGATAGCTTCCGGGTTAGGGATGGGAACATGTGTCCACTTTGCCTCTCAGCTCTAGGACCCCATCTGGTGCAGCTGCCCAGGCCCTGCCCTTGCTGCCTCAGACTGTGTAAGTTCATATGTGTGCTGGTCCTGCTGTGTTTAGATGACCACGGTGTCCCCCATCCCTTCTGGCTGTTACACGTTTTTGTCCATTTTAAAGCCAACTTACTTTCCTCCTTTCTATTGATTAATTCAAGTTCACTTTTTAAAATTATTAACACCTAACAAATGCATGATTTGCATGATTTTCTATTTCACAGGTCACTTCTGCATCCTGACGGTTGTCTCATTTGCTGTGGAGAAGCTGTCAGTCTGATGCAGTTTGTTTGTTTATTTGTACTCTGTAGTCTGCAGTTTGGGGGGTCTTCTCCAAAAAAAAAATTATTGCTTAGAACAATGTCAAGAAATTTTCCTTTACATTTTCTTATAGCAGTTTTCAGGTTTTGAATGCTGTCTTTGGGCTTAAGCCCATTTTCCCTTCTGCGTCTGACTACTCGGTTTTGCCAGTGAGGCTTATTGAGGGTTTTCTAGTGCTGCTTTTTCCACTGTGGGCTTTTGATACTTTTGTCAAAGCTTGATTGATGTCTACTCTGTGTGTTTACAGGTTCTTTGTTCCGTTGCATTCATTATGTCACTGTTTTTATGTCAGTATAATGCTGTTTTGATTACTCTAGCTTTGTAACAGAATTTTCGATCTGGCAGTCTAACGCCTCCAGGTATGAATCTGAAATTTTGGTGTTATTACTTTCTGCTCAAGGTGCCTTTAGATACTTAAGGTCCTCGATCTATCTCTTCCGGGTTTAGGGTTTTTGTCTGTGTCTGTAAAATGTGTCATTTTAGTTTGAACAGAAGGCATGTCCCAGCTCTGAGCCATTTTGGCTACAGTGGGCCTCTGACATTGTACGTTCTTCAGATCCATGAATACAGGTTTTCTTTCCATGTAACTCCATAGTCTCAATTTTTTAATCAATATTTTATTGTTTTCCATTAGTACAGACTTTAAAACCTGCATTAAGTTTATTTCTAAGTACTTAATTTTGTTATTGTTTTGATGCTATTAACACTACCTAAATAGAATCATTGATTTCTTTCTTAGGTAGCTAGATATCTGTGTAAAATTGCTTCTTAATTTTGCATTTTGAGTTCATATCCTGAAATGACCATATTTGTTCATGTTTATTCTGTTTGCTTAGTTCTGTTTTGTGCGATATTTAGAACTTATTTACATTCATGTATCAATATGCACATATAAACATATATATGGAGCGCAACTGTACTGTACACAAACAGGAATAAACACTGACGTGATGCCAAATGTGGGAAACTTCATCAATGACTCAATAATATATAGGCCTGACCTACAATTAATTACCTGTATGTAGAAGCTTGCTCCAAACTCATTTTTTGATTGTTATAGCAGAAAATGAATACTGTACACAGTCAGAAATGCAGACTAGTACTGGTTTTATGTACAGCAGATAAAATTATTTCCCATTTTGACTGAGAGGAAGATCTGCTTGTACCAACAATGTCAACCAAAGGAAGTTATTGGACTCCATGCTGTCATGGCAGTGTTTACAATGCAGAGCTAGTCACTGGAGCATTTGGCTGGGACATCTGGCCAGTCTTCTACAGATGCTTAATGGTCTTCTGTTTCGGGCTGCTCTTCAAGTTGACCGTTGCTAGAAAAATGGACATCTCTTTGGCTCAAATTAGAGTTCTATGAAAAGTTGTAGGCAGAGTTATAAAAACATTTTTAACATGCATGAAAGTACTGAGTCAATTATGGCGTGACTGCCTTGCATATAGGATGCTGCTTTGCCTCCCGTCCTGTCCCTGGTAGATACCAGCCTATCCACATAGTAACTCACAGTTTTTATACAAGAAAGCTTGAAGCACCAAGGATCAGGAGTGTTAGTTATTTTTCTTCAGAGTTAGAAGAAAGATGCTAATTTTGAAACATTTCATCAATAGAATATAAATAATTTTTGAAAAACCTGGATTTCAAGACAGGGATAAAACACATGCAGTCTATAATTGTTTCTTAATTCTTAAGAAGGTAGCTGACCCAGTGTGCACTGAGTGAAGAAGACAAAGGCAGAAAGAAAAGTGTCAGATTTTGCATTGTCTTAATGTTTGTCACAGCTTTCTCCCTGCTTCCTGTTAGCATGATTGGCGTGTGCAGTGTTGTGCATATTAATTCTTTTTTTGTATATGAAAAAGACTATATTTAAAACAAAAAGAATAATATGGAATAATTTCCTTATAAACACCAAACTAAATAAAAAAAAAACTGATTTAATTAAGCACAAAAAATTTAGAAACTTTTGTGATGGGTAGGACCAATAAAATAAAGAAAATGCAAGAGAAAGGCAACAGCATGTAGAAACAAATTTATAAATCAGAGAGAAGACTGGATAAACTGAAAATACAATTTTTTCCCAATTGAGGCAACCAAAGATGTGATGTACTATTGCCTGTAGGAATCAAAAATGTCCAAACATTTTTAGGGTGTGTGTGTGTGTGTGTGTGTGTGTGTGTGTGTATGTGTCATTGAGAACTTATGTGGCTGGACGACATCAGGTTCTGATAATTTTGCATATTTTATGTTTTCATAGAATGATTCTGTGACTGCATAGGGTCTTGATTTGGCTTGCCTTCTCTGCTGGTTAAGGAATTAAATGGCAGGAAAATCTCAAGAGTAACAGGCAGCAGTAGGAAAATTCTCAAACAAAGCAGAGAGAATCCACTGGTAAAGAAAGGCTTTTATTGGAGGCGAGAAAATGTACACTCACACTCACACACAGAAGAGCAAGCACAAACAGACAGACCATCTCAATTAAGCAGAGGCTAGACGCGGGATCCTGAAACACCTAGTCGCTCCTTGACTGCTGAAGTTTTTACAGTCTGTATGGATTGTTCAAGCTGAACAAAGGCAGAACAGCTGGTTGGTCCACAAGTGTTGTGAAAACATGTCCTGATCTGGCCTTGAGCTATCAAGAGCTGGTCCATCAGCAGGGGCTTAGTCCTACTGTTGGAAGACAAAATATCAGCTAGATCTTTGTTTTAAGCTACCAAGCTTTTGTCTAAGGTCAGGAGGGCAAGAAAGAAGGCAAACATCTCAGAAACTGGCCTTCTTTATTACCTAGTCATAGCCCTTCTTCCTGTGTGTCTGCCTATCAGGCATGTGTCTAACTCTTCCTCCTTCAGTTCCCATGCTATTGAAGTTATTCAAAGCTGCAGAATCTCCATGACACAAGCAACAACAGGATATGTAAGAGGAGTCCCAGTGAGGATCCAGTATGGTATCTGAAATGTAGCAGAAGCCAGAGGCCTCAAACCACACCAATGACTCATTGAAATGAGCATTTTCCAGTAAAGCTGTTTGGGCAAAAGGGTATCCTGTGACACACTGCAGCTTCCACCAAGAGATGCTTTCTTGTTTATTTTATTTCATTTATTTTATTTTTATACTTTGCTTTCTTTGGAGAGATTGCAAGGGCAGAGGGTGGGTATGGAAGGATGGAGGAATTAGTGGGAATGGGATGCATGATGCAAAATTCACAAAGAAATACAAAGTTGTTTTTCATCATTCCTAGGCACAGAAAAACTAGAAATATCCTCATATTAATGTCACCGAAACCTGAAAAGTACAGAACAATAAAGCATATTAATTCTTAAACACTGAAATGGAGCTCATTCAGATGATATGTGCTGCCTCTACATGGGTGAGCTATTTTATCCCCAGCTCACAAAGACAGGCCACAGGCAACCATCTGGGTTTCTGTAAACAAATTCATAGATTACAGGTGGAATCAAATGAAACACTTTCCTGCACAGTAGATTTTCCTCCTTCAGTGTTTACTAACAGTTAATGCAATGCGTCATCTGAAAACATTAGAATTCTGCAACCTGTGTTTTAAGTTGGAGACAGTCAACACAATTGTTAGGAATAGTCAAACCTACATGAAAGACTTGTGACAGAGTGAGTGACCTGCTCTGTGTTTGTGTGGGAGTGCAGCTCATGAACAGCACTGGAATCTTAAAGTATAATAATATGCCAAAAAAGAAAAACCACAATGACCTCACTGATTTGTTTCATAAGACACCATCAGTAACATTTTTGCAGTGTGATCCATAAACATAAAATAATGTTTCTGCGTAAAGAAGTATCTGCTAACTGTTCCTATTTATAAACACAGCTGTTCGGTGGTTGTATTGTGTCTGACACCATTTCATTGAATTTATATGGATGGAGATGAATTGTGAATGTTAGCAACAATCATTGAGCGGCTACCACTCTATGCAAAGTTTCAAAAATACATGATTTATGAAATTTATTTTATATATTAATGGGATAAAACATGATACATTCATCTACACACACACACGCTCACACAAACGCTCACACAAACTCCTACAATCAAACAATATGTCTGCCATCTCAGAGTTACTTTTCTATATTTTTTAGTAATAGAAGCTAAAAGTTACTCCCTTGGAAATTTACTTTTATATGCTCGATATTAGCTGTTGTCTTCAAATTAACTGGACACACTCAATATTAGCTATTGTCTTTACATGCCTTAGCAACATAGGTTGCTTGTTTTCTTTTTAATCTCTTTTCCAATGTAGTCTGTACTTTTCACTTTGTAACAAAAATGGCAAACGTAGATAACACCTACATATAGAGTCAGAAAGCAATTAAGATGTGTTTATATATCATGGCAGTCACTAGTCTCACCCCAATTTCAAAAGGCAAGAAATAGTTTGATTTGTTGCTTTTTTGTTATAGACTTTGACTCTAATCCCATAGAAACATTGTTTGTCAATAAACTGTTGTTTGTCAAAATAAAATGACAGAAGATGTCCTATGGTTCTCCAAATATTAGAAATATACAACAATTAAGGACATAACACATTTACTTGACATTTTTCTTGGTATTTTTCTTTTTGTGTGTGTGTGTTATAATTGCCTAAGTTGTCTTTATTCTATTTTATTATTTATTACAATTTATTCACTGTATCCCAGCTGTAACCCCCTCCCTCATTTCCCCCCAGTCCTACCCTCCCTCTTCTTCTCCTATGTACCTCCCCTAGTCCACTGATAGGGGAGGACCTCCTCCCCATCTATTTGACCCTAGCCTATCAGGTCTCATCAGGACTAGCTGCATCATCTTCCTCTGTGGCCTGGCAAAGCTGCATCCCCCAGGGGAAGGTGATCAAAGAGCTGGCCACTTTATCTCAGAGACAGCCCCTGCCCCCCTTACTAGGAAACCCACTTGGAAACTGAGCAGCCAAGGGCTACATCTGTACAGGGTTTCTAGGTTATCACCATGCATGGTCCTTGGTTGGAGTATCACTCTCAGAAAAGACCCCTATGCCTAGAATTTTTGGTTGTATTGGTCTCCTTGTGGAGTTCCTGTCCCTTCCAGGTCTTTCTATCTCCCCATTCTTTTATAAGATTCCCTGCCCAAAGTTTGGCTATGAGCCTTAGCATCTACTTTGATACCCTGCTAGGCAGAGTCTTTCAGAGGCCCTCCATGATATTTTCAAAAATAGAAATAAAGTAAATGAGACCAATTTTGTCTTGCATGGGAATAAATAATTATGAGAGCTGGAATTAGATGATATATATCATGAATCTGATCATTCTATTATGAGAAAATGAATTCTCAATTCCAATATGAAGTAATTATTTCATAAAAAGTTTTATCATACTTTCTATCAATACTTTAATTTGGGGGCAGATGTTAAAGATCCACTCCATCTCCTGGTGTAGCGGAATTATTAAACATATTTATAAAAGTTTCATGGTAGTATTTAATTTCCATAAAAGCAATAGTACATATTAAAACAAACAGTGAATAGATGTTGATGGAACACGTGAGAAACTGGGAAGAGGTCGTGTGTTCTTCAGCTTCCTTTTTTCCTTATCTTTCATTTGGCGTTTTCTAATTAAAACAATATGCTGATTTATTTTAAACTCAGTTCATACTAATGAGTCCATTTACAAGTCTCTGAATGCAAGGAATCAAATGAACTTTAGATTTTTAGCTACAATTTTGAGGGCATGAATTTGAAAATTTGCAATAGCAAACCATCAGCAAACCCTCCCTTCCCCCCCCTTTCACACACGCATAAACACACACATATACATACATACATACATACATACATACATACATACATACACACACTTTTTTCTATTTGATTATTGGGCATCCACACACACAAAAAAAGGGAAATTTTCTTTTTAATATATTGTATGAAACCCTGTCACACGGCTCTAGGGAATGCATGCTCAGCTTCGCCTTGTCACTCTGATGTTTTCTGACTGTATCATGTGTTATCTGCTAACTCTGGGAGAAGGGATGTGCTTCCTACTATGTCACCAAGCTTGGGGGTCAATGTATTTGTCACACAAAGTGTAAAATTACTGTAATATTTCATGTTTAATCTAATTTTACAACATGTGTGAACCAGATGCCTTTCAAACCATCTCTACTAATCCTAACAGAATTTCCTATGGTAGCAATCATTTGTCTCTGAAGGACAGCTACTGTAAGTTAGTAACAAAGGTAGTTCATATGTGGTCTGATTAGAGAGACTTCATATCTGCTCCTTGATGCACTTTGACAGCCATCTGGTCCTGATCTTTATACCCAGGTCCTGGTTTGCATGCACTATTAACCTTGCTCAGGCATATAGAAAGTGTGGCTATGTACAGAGGGCAACTCTGTAGGACATGGAGTTTGGCATTGCTCTCATCATTTTCACCATGCTGGATTAGGTCACTACACTGCTTTGAGCATAGACATTTTTATTCATGAAACAGAACTGTTGAATGAAATGAGCTTGGAATGTTTTGTATCTCGAGTCAATGGCTTGAGTTTAAGGCCAGTCGTTTTTCAATCATGCATTGCCAGACTGCTGACAACTCATTTAACCTTTCTAAAATTGCACTCTTCCTCTGTAATTGGCTGGCCAATTGCATAGAGTTGGAATAAGACAGAAATTAGGCAGCAAAGACAAACAATCAACTGGATTGAATACATAGGTGTTGTATTTTCTGAAAAGAGTCTGATGTTTCTCTTTCCATCTCTGCTTTGGAACCGTGATTTCAGAGACTCTTTCTACATTCATGTAGTTTGGCTTTATTAAGCAGCTTAACACAGAAAGGAATAGACTTTACTGAGGATGCTACTTTATTGGGCTAAATAAAACAACTTATATTCCTTATATTAGTTTCTTTCATGTTGCTGTGATTAAAATCCTCTGACATGAGCAACTTAAAGTAGAAAGGTTTTCTGTGACTTACAAATCATCATGGTAGGGAAACTGAGGCAGCAGAAGCTTGAAACAGCAAGTAACACCCAAAAACCCCAGTCAGGAGCAGAGTTATGAATACTAGCATTTTGCTCATTTTCTCTTCTTCTACAATTCAAGATCCTAGCCCAGGGCATAGTGCCATCCACAGTGGAGTAGTTTTCCCACTTCAGTTATCTGATCAAGATAACTTCTCCCAGGCATTCCCAGAGGTTCATCTCCTTGATGACTCTAGATCCTATCAAGTTCACAATTGAGATTAGCAGTCACACCACTGTTACTTTCCTTTAGATTTCTCAAAACCACTAGGTTTTATTGAATATTATCTTCATGTTGTAATTAGAAAAGGTTCTGCTCAAATAATTTTGGGAAACACTGGTATAAACCAAGTTACAAACTTTTCATTTAAATAGAAGAAAACCTGAGTTCCTAGCATTATATGGTAGGTGTATACTTATCTTTCTTAGTGGCTCTTGTTGCCAGGTGTTTGCAGAATAATTCTAAGTGTTCAATGGAACACAGACAGGAGATGGCCTGGGTTAATGACCCTCCTCACTCTGTTTTTTTTTTGTTTGTTTGTTTTTTGTTTTTCTTCTTAATAATGGTTAGTTTAAGATAAAAGATATATTCAGAGCAAGCGACTGAGTTCTCAGCATTTCATATCACACTCTATTCTTTTGTAGACACTTTCTTTAACATTCCTGAGGGAAGGACAAGGAAATGAGCCCTATGTTCTTGTGAGGTTTTGCCCAAAATCCTAGAAAGGATACTTATTGCCTTGATGGTGAGACCAGCTATGAAATTGGCATCACCATCGCCTCATTCCCTTTCCTCCCCGACATTAGTGGAAAACACAGAAAATGTCTCCTCGTGCTAATTCGTCATGCTAGAAATTCCTGAAATGGGAGATGACCCAGAAAACAACTCCACACAGAAATTAAGAGTTCCTTCTTCCCCAAGTTCTTTCAAAAGTAGGACTGCACCTCTCCTGAGAGAAGAGGAAAAAGAAAGACACAGAATGCTCTTGCTCTTGCAAATAGAAGTCATCCTAGACTTCTAGACAGCTCTGCCTGTGACCACTTTTTTATGTGGTTGAATTGTGCCTCACTGGTACATTCCCAATCGATGGATGGGCTTTGGAAGGAGAACATTCTCCCTGTTCTCTTCTCTCCTTGTGACGAATCAGCCTACACTTCTTTCTAAGACCTAATTTGACCCAGAGAACCAAGAAACCTGGCATTGCAGTGTTGACTCTCAGGAACTGAGGCTGGTGTGGGAGGAGACAGCACTTTCTGCTGCTGCTGTACGTGCTCAGCACCCCTATGTCACAGGTTAAGAATGGTTGACAGCAGCATCCCTAAGCACACAGGGGACACTGGTAGACACTCACTGCAAGTATGCTTTTCCACTCAGTGTATTTTGTGTTCAAGAGTTTAGCAGTTCTAAATTTAAATATAAGGTTGTTTATCAAAGCATTTAGTTATGATATATTTCTTAAATGCTAGAAACTTGACAATAACCACTAGGCTAAACACATGATGGCCTATCCCATGTGATTATTACTTGAAAAGAAAGGTGCAGAAGAATAATGGGTGTCATAATAAGTGAAAAGATTATAAAGCAGTATTAAACATTGTAAACACTTTTCTTCTTAAACGTATATACGTGTGGTGCCTATGTGTGTGATGCATGTGTGTGTATGTTTCTAACATTATCCTCTTTTAATTACAATTAGGAATTAAAGATACAAATATTCCTTTTTGATTTCCAAATTCTAACTTAAATCGATTTATAAAGTCATTTTAACTTTGTAGAACTTGAAATTATTAATATGGCTATGACCTTTGCTGTTCTTTCATTTATCCATGCCATTTCTGAGTTCGTCTAGTTAATTCATACTATGTGTTCAATACTGTATCAAGCATTATAACTGTATTGATGTATAAGATTGATTTTGGGGACACTGGCATCAATCATCTGTCTCCTCCTAGTATGCAATCAGATTTTTTTGTAAAGTCCTGTAGCTTCTGATCATTAACAATTTCCAGCTGGAGCAGTTCTTTTACATATTTTTTATCTTAATTATCAAACCAATATGAAATACTGGCAATTCTCTTTCTCATTAGCTTATGATAATTGCATGCCATATCCAAATACCGGAACACACTTAAATAAAAAATTCCTAAGAGCTATGGATTGTACTTCCCGAGTGGATTGTACTTCCCGAGTGGTTAATTTATTGCCTCATGCATATTTGACAAGTATTTCTGATAATTAACTGGCTTTGACGATTCTTATCACCAATCTTTTGGACTCTGAGAGAGCTGTCCTCATAGTCAATATGTGCTGTGGTTAAAAAAAAAATACATGAGGTTGGGTGATTTATGAACATCAGGAATTTACTTATCACTTTATAAAGGCTGAGAATTCAAAATTCAAGTGTTTAGTGTCCTGGAGGATCTCCTCTTTGCTCTAAGATGGTATCTTGTTCCTGTATCTTGGACAGGAGGTTTGCTGTCCTCACAAAGTGGAAAGAACTGACCAAGTGAACTTGTTCTCTCACATCCCCTTACTGGGTCACAGGTTCATTATGATGTAATTACCTCTAAAAAGCCTCATAACACAAAAGTGTAACACTAGTGATTACATTTCAAGGAACAGGTTTTGAGGACATTCAGGCCATAATAGCAATTATACTTATTTTCATGTGCCGTTAGAGTGTTATCTTCCTCTTTTTGTTAATTTCATTCACAGCATTATAAAATCCCTGTCTTACATATCATTCTCAAAGTGCTTGTTATACTGTTCACTAAGGTACAGAAAGTCACAAAAGCACATTTTGGAATTTTTTTTTATTGTAGTAATTTTATTCCTAGTAGTTAGACACATCCGTAGTGTATGAGTTTATTTCATAGCTGTACAGGGATCTCATGTATAATTTGGGAGTCTTTGAACTATATGTTTCTTTTTGAAAGTAAAATTTAACTGTGAGTTATCCTTTGGAAATAATGCCCTCCAAAACAACATACCCAAGCCCAAATCCAAAAATACCTAATGCTTACCAGTAATAATTGGAATATAAACAGTAAATTAAAACACTAAGGTAGGCCTAAAAATGATCTCATGTTCCTCCTGTCTTTTACTGCAGGCTTCCAGTTAAAAAATGCAAATTCTTTGGAAGGGAATACTACTCAAGTGACAAAGAACTGAGAGGGAGAGAGTGCACATACACACAGCTCGCTCTCTCTCTCTCTCTCTCTCTCTCTCTCTCATTCATTCACACACATATTTAGTACGTTTGGGAAGGAGGATGAATGAGGCTATGCGAAGGGATGGGAGAACATTTGTGATTCTAAGTATTCAACTCTGAAGTTAGTCAAGATTCAAAAGGAAAACTGTGACGTACTTTATCTATAAAGTACACTAGTTACCTAAAATTTTCTCCTTTGTGAGCATATCTTCCAGTTTGACAAATCTTATATTAAAAAAGTACAGTACATATACATGCATAGATTAACAAGTAAAAAGAAAGTTGGCATGAATTTGACAGAAAGCAGTCGTAGATACATGGGAGGCTATGGAAAAAGGAAAGAAGTATTGTAATTATAATCTCACAAATAAAAGTACTACTGAATTGTAAAAATTAAAGAAAACGTGAATGTTAAAGCATGTAGTAAAATTTTAAATTGAAAAAAAAAGTATATTCAAACTTCTCAAGAAAGAATGCCTACTGTGGTATTTATTCTGGTTAAATCCACTGTAGGTTAGTGCCTTAGTCAGTGTTTTATTACTGTGAAAAGACACCATGGCCATGACAGCTCTTATAAAGGAAAGTCTTTAACTGGAGCTTGCGTACAGTTTCAGAGCCTTAGTCCATTGACATCATGGCAGGGAGTATGGCAACAAGCCATAGTTCTGGAGAAAGAGCTGAGAGTTCTACATCTCAGTCCAGAGGCAGCAGAAACACAGATAGCCACTGGGCCTAGCTTGGGTTTCTGAAACCTCAAAGCCCTCCCCCAGTATCACATTTCCTCCAACAAAGCCACACTTCCTAATTCTTTAAAGTAGAGTCACTCCCTGATAACTAAGCATTCAAACAGTAAGTCTAAGGAGGACGCTGTAACTCAAAAGACAGCAGTTTCTTTTCAGTGGGAGGCATCAACTGTTGCTCCGCAGCTCAATTGTTTCCAAGGGTTGTCACTTTCACAACCAAGGGCGCACTTTTTCCTAGATACAAAACCCATCTGCGACACCTGAATGTCAGTGAGAAATATGTGAAGATGCTTGAGAGACACCAGTCTTTTGTATCTGTGGCCTGCCTGACCGTCTTCTAGATGGTAGTGTTAGAGGAGCCCGGAGCTGGCCCTGCAGCTCTCAGCCATTGCCTCACGCATGCAGAAGTTATTGCAACTACAGGTTATCCCCGCCTTCTCCTCTCAGACTAGGATGTTTACTTGAAAGTAATACTTCGTGCCACATGGGAAATAATGGAGAAACGGGCCTGGGAAGCATCACCTTAGCTTTTGCTGGATTTATTCGCAGTATTTTATATGGAGTTATTTCTGCCACCCCTCCCCCACTCGCTCGCTCTTTACCAAGCATCTCAACTAACCCAAGCCGGGCTGCACATACATGGAAGGAAGGACTTTTGCTGCCATCAAACCAACTTTCCTTTTTAAATTCATTGTAAAAATGCAGTAAAATGTGTATATAATTTTTGTTTGGTGTTTTACAAGAACTGCCTTCATTTCCCACCGATTATAAATCTATAGTATTTTTATAAAATTTCATTTTCTATGTACTTTTTATGTTAGTTCCTGTAAGTTTTCTGTCAGTTTGGAATTTGCTTTTTCTTTCCTATGGATTTCCTTTAGGATAATTGAAAGAAGACATATATATATATATATATATATATATATATATATATATTGAGATAGGGTTTCTTTGTGTAGCCTTGGCTATCCTGGACTCACCTTGTAGACCTGGCTGGTCTTGAACTCACAGAGATCAGCCTGCCTCTGCTTCCCTGAGTGCTAAGATTGCAGGCCTGTGCCATCACACCTGGCAGACTTAAAATTTCTTAATACTTGTATTTGATACAATTGAAATGTTTTAAAATATTGTCACAGCTACTACAATGGAGTTTTCCTATAAGTCATATCTACGGTTTTATGCATTTCATTGTAGGCAGCTTATGTTCAGTGTCCTAGGATGCAGTGAAATACCATTGTGCCATTTCATCCCATATTAAACTCAAAAATTAATATAAAGCAACAGTTTCCTCAATCAGTCTTAGCTCTAGACAGGAAGTCCAAGGCATTTTTTTTCTCCTGATAACACCAGATCATTCCAAACCTCTTCTCTGTTGAGCACCCATGGAGACGATGAGCTAAGATACTAAATCTTCCACAAATTTATCTTGATGTTCTGTCCAGGATAGCTTTTCCTAAAGGTGGCAAACAGAATTGAGGTTGTTAAGAGTCTGTTGTCTTTGTTTATTTAATGGAAAAACAGTAAAACAGCAGTATTGCTACAGAACCATGGTAAAAACCAAGGCTCAAGACAGTACAAACCCTGCCTGCAGGAGCATCTGGCAAAGAGACCCAAGATTTTGACACTTTCCATATGCTATGTGATAATGTATGCAGATCATTTAGCTTCAAGAAATTGTAATTCTGGAGATAGTCTGTGTAGTTAAATC
Organism: Meriones unguiculatus; assembly: GCF_030254825.1. Lineage (NCBI taxonomy): Eukaryota > Metazoa > Chordata > Mammalia > Rodentia > Muridae > Meriones > Meriones unguiculatus. The sequence continues at coordinate 5,657,198 of NC_083368.1, read as the reverse complement.
TAGGTAATGCCGTTTTCTCCAGTGTCCTGTGGAAAGCGGGAATGACCTCATTAGCTACCTGGTCAGGAGCACATTGTTTCATTATCCAGTAACTTAAACTGTATGAATTGAAAATAACAAAATTCATGTTGAGAGGTGTGGTGATAAATGTTGTAGTGCCTGCCATAAAGGAGCTTAGAGTTTATGGCCTGTCTATTACTTAGAGGTCTAGAAATTCTAATGCTTCATCTTGACATTTATCAAATTGTACTGTGGTTGATGAGTGTCACATTACCCTGACAAATTATAAACCATGTGAAGAAAGGACTGTAACCAGAGACAATCACTTTTTATAGCATTTTATAAATTTTAGATTTTTACATAATTTAAAATATATATTAAATTCTACTTATTGTCAAACACTAATGCTAAATCAGAAAAAAAGCAATATAATTCCATTTTACAAATACATTTTAAAGCTTATAAAATATCAAATGAACCCTAAATCTCATAAATGGTAAGTGACCCTGAACAAAAACAAACTGGGGTCTTGTGACCTGAAAGTCCATGTCTGTCTGACTCATCAGGAGTACTGTGCCTCTTGGGAATTTAATCCTGAGTCATAGGATCCTCATGAATATAGTCCTACATATCACAGCATGTGGCCTTTTATTCAAAATGGCTAACGGTTAGCGAATATCCCATGACATATTTAAACAGTGGGAAATGGATAGAGAAAGATTTATATGTTGTGTATATAGAAGTCACATTTTAAAAGTCACCCATTAAAAATCTTAGTCTAACCACTCTGAGATTCCACTTAACATGTTGCCTCTCAGTAGGATCAGTGCTTTGCTGGAACAGCAGAGCCCCTGATTTTGTTTACGGCTACTTGAAAGTCTATATGACAGCTGGCCCCCTGAAAAGCTCACTATGTGCCTGCTCTGTTACTGGAGCCATAGACAATGGGTGAAGAGTGGTTAGCAAGAGAAATGCAGCTACTGCAGCTGGATGTACTAAGCATTGTTTTGTCATTTTGGAATATGGTTTGGAAGTTTGGTGGGTTTTTGTTTGTTTGTTTGTTTGTTTTTTACAAAGCTAACCCTGAATTTAGTACATGATCCAAGAGTCACAGTCCTTGGTATTTACTCGCTTGAGTTGAAATCTTATGTTCACATGATTTGTTATTAGCTATATCAGAATTTCCCCAAACTTGGAGGTAGCTCAGAACATCTTTAATAGGTGAATAGATAAGCAAATCATGATGCATCCACTCAATGGAATTCTATTCCGTGATGATTAAAAGTGAGCTACCATAGCACAAAAACACATGAAGGAAATTAAAATATATACTTCAAATGAAATAAGGCAATCCTAAAAGGCTAAAAATTATAGGATGTGATGATATATAAAAATGTGATGTCTTTAGAAATGACAAAATTCTGAGGACAGTAAGATAGCAATATAATTGTTGCTGGGGCCTCTGCACAGGTGGAGCACTGAGTGGTGAAGCTAGGAGGGGCAAAACAGGACAGGGAAGTTATTGTGATTATACGCTTATCCATGCAGGGCATCTGTTGACTCAGAAAAAACAATGGGAATCCCAAAGTTGAACTGTGACGTTTAATGATATTATCTCAGTTCTTGATAGCATCAATAATTAGACCCAATAAGCAAGATGATAAGGTGGGGATGGGGGAAGGGAGAAAATGGAATATCTGGAAATCCTCTTTTTTGTTGTGTGATTATTCTTCACAAAGCTTCTCTGAAAACAGTGTATCAGAAGGAACGAAACACTAGATTATATGTATTTCCATAGTACTAGGAACTTCATTTTACATTCTTTCACCTGTCCTGTGTTACCTAGTTCAATTCAAATTGGTAAAAGTAGAAATGCAAATATATAGGTTTAAAATGTAGGGGAAATAATTTGTATCTCAAAAACACTATTATTACAGTGTTAAAGAGGAACAGAGCATGTCTAGTGAGTCCTTTAACCATGGAAGATTGGTAGGCTTTAGCTATGTCTGCAATGTAGCTAGAACTGGGGGAAAATGTTGACTCTGATAGCTCCATATAACACTGAAGCACTGGGTAGATTTTGTCTTCTCTATATAAATCTGGATACATGCAAAAAGTACTTGTGGGATTTTTGAGCAGTCTTTCTATAGGTACTGTGAAGATATTTTAGTTGCACTAGTGGTTTAACACTCAAATTTAACATCCAGTCCATGTGTATTCTTAATTGCTTGTCATGCTTTGGTGATTATATATATTCCTCAGGCTATCGCATCTTACTTGCATATTCAACATCTACAGTGTTGATCTCAAAAAATGATCCCATGACTAAAGGACTTATGAATCATATATTTTACTTCTGTGTTAGTTTATAACGTGTGACAAGAGACGGCAACGGAAGGTATATGTTGTTCATGGCCTCAGGGCCCACCACCTCAGCTACAGCACTGTTTGCAATGCCCCTGACGAGCCACTCTTTATTATAAATGTGTATTATTTCACAAAAAAATGTTATTTTAAATAATCTTTCTAATTAAGTAAATCAAGGTATGGAAGAAACTGGAGTGTTAGCTTGTGATTACTACAAAACTGTATGCGCAACATCCCAGTGACTAAGGACAACACAAAGAGAACTCAGTAACTATTGAGGATTTCACTTTTCTCTAAATATTTTGCTATATGCTTACTCTGTATTTATTATAATTCCCGGAAGAACAGATGGTTTGGATGGCTTAGTATGGTATGCACAATTTGAAGAAGCCTTGTTAAATAACAAATGATGGATGTAGGAATGAAAACACGTTACAGCAACCATTTAAACAATTAGGAGAGTTCACCATAAAGAGAAGAAGAGGGAGAGATTTGGGAAAGGGAGGACAAGAGAGAGGAGGTGAGAACGGGGAGCAAGCAGCAAGCACTGTTGAAATGGCCTTCTGACTAGTCTTGCCTTCTGTGGACTGGCAACTGCCAGCTTACCCTGGCCTGGCCTGGAAGGGAGTGATGGTGGCTGTCTGGGAATATACCACATGACATCCCCTCATGTCCCTCTTTCTGTTCCTCCTGTTGACCAATGCCCCAGAATTATATAGAGCTGAAGCAGCAGCACTTGGACATGGAGTAGCTGTTTACATAGGACTGCTTTCTCCAAAGGGGCTGTTCAAGTCACCTCAATCTGTGGGAAAAAAGCGCTTCCCAGAATTCACTGCATAGAGACTGTCTGGCCTCCAGTACTCAGGATACATCCTGTGACGAAGTCAGCTGTTTAAATGTCAGTAGTGTGAGACTCAACAAACCCTACTACAATCCATATGGCTCCTCTACTCAGGGAAAGGCAGGACTAGGGTGGTGCCAGGGCCTGAAGGAAAGTACTGAAACAGAAAACAGGTGAAAAAGACCTGGGTTGAGGCAGCCGGAAAAAGAGAAAAAGTCTCAGAGAGCCATCTGGTACTGTTCATGAGATTTATTGAAATTCAACAAGGAGTGCATAATATTTAGCAAATGAAATTTGTCTTTAGTAAAATCCTTGTGGGATTTATACAAGGATCTGTTAATAAAGGGCACATACAACACTCATAATATAGTCAGACATGTTATGTAAAACACGGACAAGGAAGTAATAGGATAACATAGTGTTTGCACAAGGGATTTTGTGATATTACACATGCTTGTTCTGCCTTCACTGTGCACTTTTCAAGGCTGTGATTTGCACAGCAATGCAGCCACATGAGACAGTAACCTTGACATTTTTGCAGCTGTACATATTTGTACACACCAAGAGCCATAGTCTTTCTCTATAGTTACTATTTGATTCTTTTATTCATCTTCTTATTACCCAAAGCATTGTCCACAAAAACTGTTTCTCACGTTTTCACAATTTCATCCTTTAAAGCACTCTGTAGATTCCAGACATATTTTCCAAGTTTGCCTTTCCCACTTGAAAAGCCAAATGTTCTCAAAACTAATAATCATTTTATTTACAATTCTAGCTAGATTCTTTACTTAATATTTCTTTGCATACACCATACAAATTTACCTAGATAGATACTCCATTTCAGCTTCAACAGGTCAAAAATTTCAATGTAATTTTTCTCACACACAAATGCACTGGCATGTGCACACACATACATTAATAAATAAATTAGGAAAAAAACCCTCATTCCTGATACATCAAAGTAGAAATTGAAGACCCACTTCTCAGGTCTGATGTAAGGTAATTGTCAAAAATGCAATGTTTATATGTATGAGGTACTAAAAAGTTTTTCTTTCTTAAAGAAACTAACAAAAATATGTCACTGTGATCATTCCCACTAAACGGAATATGCCGGGGAGGTAGATCAGTGGCAATACCCAAAGGAGAAAATACCATGACCAGCTTTATGTCAGTTATGCCAGTACCTTCCACAATACCACTACTGGCCTGCACGGAGATCTTAGTCAGTGTGGTCATAAAAAAAGAAATTTAAAAATAAAGTAGAAATAGAAGAAAATAATTAAAATTTTGATGCAGCAGTAAACTGTTGAGACAATTCTAAGCACTTAGTTAAAACAAAATTTGTTCAACTATGAGATCTAAACAATAAGAGCAATATACAAACACTGGTTGAGGTTTTCTGTATTAGCAACAAGTGGGATGAAAACTTAAAATGTCACTTCAACAGCATGAAGTAAAGGGATAACTTAAGGCCTGAAGTGTAACAAGTGACAAATTAAAATCTCAGCTGAGTCTTGTCAAGACTGACAAGATAACCGTAAAGCCAATAAGGATATTTAAAGGAATGTTATTGGAGTGTCACGCCAAGTCCTGCATGTCAGACACATCAGACTTCATTTGGGGAAAGGAAGTCTGGGTTTCTCCTTCTATAGAGTTAACTAATGAAGTCTCTGCTTTGTCAGTTGGAATGTTGGGTTGTTCACGACCTTCCATTCCAAGTATACAAGATCTGCCCTGACCACATCAAAGTAGCGACTGCGTTAGAATGGTTGTTCATTCACTTCTCCATCTAATGCAAAGACAGCTCTAGGCATTTCTACACTCCAACAGAAGTAGGAGCCTACCCATTCCATATCCAGGTGACGTTCCCAGGTACGCTGGATTGTTTTATAAAGTGTGTGTGGGGGGTGTTCCACAGCATGTGTGCGCCATGTGTGGCTGTGAACACATCTTTCTTTAGTTGACTCACTTCTACATCATGTTGTAGGATCTTGCACAGGCCTGCACACTGACACCTCTACCCACTGAGATATCTCACCAGCTCATATTTGAAATAATTTTAATAGCCTTCATTCAGTGGTGATTGAAAATGGTGTCTAGAGTGCAGAATTGGGTACCTTTAAACAAACCTTTAAGTCTGTTTTTCATGAGTTAAGAAATCTTCAAAGCTGAGGGATGATGGCACACACCTTTAATCCCAGAACTTACAAAGCAGAGACAGGCAGAGCTCGGTAAGTTCCAGGCCAGTCTGGTCTACAGAGAGTTTCAGGACAGCCAAGGCTACACAGAGAAACCCTGTTTCCGAAGAAAGAAAGAAAGAAAGAAAGAAAGAAAGAAAGAAAGAAAGAAAGAAAGAAAGAAAGAAAGAAAGAAAGAAAGATGTTTAAACAATAACCGTGCATTGAATGAGCTCTGGGCTATAATGATATATAAATGGATGAAAATCAAAGTTATCTTTAAGTATTAATTAATATAATCCTTCTATAGCCAGTACTAACAGTGTTTTATCACAACTACACAATATACAAAATGTTGATTGCAGAGAGTAGCAATGTTGAAGTTAAAGATGGCTTTTTATCTTTCACTCTAAAATACCAGGGCATTTCATTTCTTTTTCTTTAATTATTTTTATTTTATTTTATTTTAATCATAGGTTGTTCACTTGTATCCCAGCCATAGCCCCCTTTCTCTTTCCCTCCCAATCCTACCCTCCCTCCTTTATCTCCTCCCTGCCCTCTTCCAAATCCACTGATAAGGGAGGTCCTCTTCCCCTTCCATCAGACCCTAGCCTATGAGGTATCTTCAGGACTGGCTGCAATGTCCTTATCTGTGGCCTAGCAAGGCTGCTCCTCCCTCAGGGGGGAGGGGGAGATCACTGACTTTATGTCAGAAATAATCCTTGTCCTCCATATTAGAGTATCCACTTGGATACTGAGCTACCATGGGCTACATCAGAACAGGAGTTTTAAGTTATATCCATGCATGGTCCTTTGTTGGAGAAACAGTCCCATAGAAGACTCCTGTGCCCTGATATATTTGGTCCTTGTGGAGCTCCTGTCCTCTCTAGGTCATACTAACTTCCCCTTCTTTCATTTGATTCCCTGCACTCTGCGGAAGGTTTGGTTATTAGTCTCAGCATCTGCTTTGATACATTGCTAGGGAGAGTCTTTCAGATGCCCTCTGCAGTAGGTTCCTGTTCTGTTACACATTTTTATTCACACAAGATTTCTCTAACTTCAGCACAATAAATGTCAATTCCAGTCTTCAAAAATACCTTGCCTTGGAATTTAGTAATACTCAATAGCTGCTTTTGCCGCTGGCACTCTGCTACACTGACATGCTGTGTCGCGCACATCACATACTGTTACCTCGAAGGAAGAGTCTAGCAGGAAAGCCTCAATCCATATAAGGGATTTATTTCTTCTTTATTTTTGATTGGTTCTACATCCCACCCTTGGGCGTCTATGTAAGGTTACACGTATGAGGAGATGTGCATTGTCAGGTAGACTCTTCATGGCTTTAATCAGAGTCTAACAAGTTGGAAGAACACAGGACGCAGTGTGGCACAGGCATACCAAAGGATATAACAAGCATGTGGCCAAATGAACAATCCTTTAGGCTCTTTTCCTACAGGCGACTTATAGCAATTCAACAAATGCTTCTTTAGTCTCTACCTTGTGCCAGGCATAATCGTGCTGTCAACAAAGAGACAACAAAATATTTAATTGTATTAAATAAGTGATTTATTAAATAAGTAGTTCTCACTCCTGTGTTGCATAAAAAGTGGACAAGGTCAGCCATGGGAGCCTTTTAAGAGGAAAAGTAAGAGGAAGGATAGTTGATACTCTGGCAAATGCATGTAAGAATAAGACAATGGTAGACTATGAAGACCTACATTGATATTTCACATTTTAAAGATAGAGTCATGGTTAGGAAAACAGCTGTAAGACGAAATGAAGAGCATACACAAATTTGTTCACAAACCAACACTGGCTGTTTCTAGGCGCTGCCTTGCTGGGTTCATGTCAAGGACAAAAGAGCATGGTGCTCCTAAGAATTCCATTATCATCCTGAATGCAAGGTGTCATGTCCCTGAAGAGCCTTGACCACTGTGAAACTGTAACTCCCCACCATCTCCAAAGCAGAAAGCTGCAACCCCCAGGTACAGAGTATCACAAGAGCCAGTTATAAAGCGGGATGTAAGTAGTAACGCACCCAAGATGCGTCTAAGTAAAGTTGCATCCTGAACATCTTTGTTTCTCATCAGAAGCATTTCCACTGGAAACCATCACAGATGAAAAATTGTCTGTTGTAAATGGAACTTAGCAAGATTTTCTTTCTTAAATTTGGAATGTAGGGGTCACTCTGTGTGTGCAAAGGCAACTAGAGCAAAATTACTTGTCCAAGGGATATCTTTGTCAGTAGATACCATTGCCATATAGTATAGAAGAAAATTCAGTGATGGGGACTTTTGTAAAGACTAGGGTGAAGGCAATTTTGAGAAGACAGTGTGTGGCCACCTTTTAAAGTGTTTGAGACTAAGAACATTTCACTGGTTTGAGTGAAGGAGATAGATGAGCATGGTTGCACTGTTTGCCTTGTGAACCGCAAAACGTAATTCATCTTTGTCACATGGTGGTGTCTGTTATCAATTCCTTGTGAGGAAAGAATAAAGCTACCAATGAACACCAACTTGCCCTCTTATATGCAGAGGATGGTGTGAGGACCTACCAATCAGAGACTGCTGTTAGAGAAATCAGCTCCACCAAATGGCCACCCTACTTAACCTCTACCTCGGTTTCATTAGACTTTTCTTTAAAACAAAATAAAACAGGAATGGAAAAGCTACAACATTAGAAGGCAGGCAAACGTTGAGTAGAGCTATGTGCTTAAGCATTATTCAAAGTAGTTCTCACACTCCTGTCAAAAGGGTATTCTAGAAAGTACTGGATTCAGGCAGGCTACAGAATTGCATAGCAACTATTTTTTGAATCAGCTTGCATTTCTGCTAGTGAATTATTAATTCTTTGAGACCAGGATTTTGTCACTTTGATAAGCTATCTGTGAACTTTTTCTTTTAATCGGGTCCTTCCTCTGAAATCACTTCTCCCCCATCAGCAAGCCATGAACTCTGATTTCCCTTCCTTGCTCATCGCTGCTCAGTACAAAGAGGTTCGCGGTGAACATATACACTTTACATATATACTGATCCCACTTTCAAAAAGCCAGCCCCTTTAGCCCAGTGCAGTGATGCACACCTGTAATCCCAGCACCCAAGGAGAGGGATCTCAGTGAGCTCCGCCAGTCTCTGCCTTCAGGAAGTCCTTTGCCCATACAGGGCTTTGGGGCTGCTTGTAATATGAACTAGGGGGAATTACTGCTAGCAAGAATATCAAGTTCAGCTAGAGAAACAAGGGCCTTGACAATAGACTTTTGAAATCTGTGGGTAAAGACAGAGCATTAAGTTTTATGACATGATAAATTTAAAAGAAAAATTTTGATTTTTCTTAGGAACTAACCGCATCTTAAATAACATTTCTGAATTGGAAAGGCATTCTTTTTTTTTTTTTTTCAAGAAAAACATTTGGTAAATACATATTAGGGAGAAGCCACATTTATAATTTAGAAGACATGCTTTCTTCCTGTCACAGGAGCAATCATGTTTGTCTTGTATGTGCTCATATCTGGCTTCAGCTGAAACTGATAGCATTGTTGAAGGGAGCAAAGAAAATTTGTATGTTGCTGTTAACCTATTGAACTACTCAATAAAATTTTATGCGTAGTATGTTAGTCAAGGGATTTTTATAATTACTTCTCACAATGAATATATACCAAAATTATTTAATATTCAAATTATTTTTGTGTGAAGCATGTCCCTGATCATCAGGCCTGTTTAATGCATTTGTGAGAATGTTTGACAAGCTGCTATGAATGTTCATGGAAGGGAACATATTTTTGGCAGGACTGCTCTACCTCCTACATGGAGAGAAAGTATTTACTGTGGGACAAATATCTCTCAATGTGTACTATCCTCTCCTTTAGCCTAAACGTTTTTTCTTCTGGTACTTAGAGTTTAGAGAAGAGATTTGCTTTGACCAAAAGTTGTGTTGACTTACACATATTTTATAAGTAAGCAGTGCTGTGGCTTATAATAAAAGATATAAAAATGCTAAATGTCAGGCATACAGAAATAAGTCTTTGTTGGCCATCTGAATGTTGCAACTGGATGGTTTCAATGAACATTTGTGGTTCTCAAGTTGTCCTTAACCCAGATCTAACAAGATCTTGAGTGAAATGTGAATGTTCACATTGGGTGTCCTGTATGGATTTATTTTAGCACTGATTTCCAAAATCACTCCAGCATTACTCTCCAATTAGACCTGTTTACTACTTTTTCCTTGCTCTTTCACCTGCCCTTTGATATTTCTGCCCCCCCCCCCAACACCTTTATTAGTCTGTGGATGTAAAAACACCAGTGTCTGGTATCTGACCAGGCCTAGTGATGAGGAAAAATAATATCAAGCCATGATCAGGGTCAGTGTCCAGAAGCCAAAGAAGTGGGGAAGGAAAGAAAAAGGTGTCTAGAGACTGTTTGAAAGAAGGTGTGGCTTCAGATTGCCTGTCATACCAAAAAATGATTGAACAAATAATAAGTAGAATAATTTTAACACTGTTTGACTTGGATAGTGGTGTTGTATTGGTATTGGCTTTCTGACATATGAGAAGTTTTATGTTGTTTGTATAGACTCATCTTTCCCTTTCCAGGGGATACATACTGAGTGTTGAGTTTTATGTCCCACCAACCATCACAGCACGCATGCATATACACACGCACACACATGCACATACACATATATATGCATATACTCATGCACAAACACACACACACACACACAAAGTGGGAGGAGAGAGAGAAGAAGAAGAAGGGAAAGTGGAAGGTAGGGTAGGAAGGGGGAAAGGATGAAAGAAGAGGGAGGGGCCAGGGAGGGAGTCAATGAATAGGATGATAAATGAGGAAAAATGTTGATGATCAGAGATTCTGGGCAATGTGGTTATATAGGGCTCCTTGAACTATTATTGAAACTTTTCTGTGGGCTTGAATTTTGGGTTAAGTAAAACTTAAACTACAAAATAAGCATGATTCATTGAATTTCCTATAAAAATGCTCAAATATAATAAATACATGGTGGGTGTTTTGGCAAGTGAGAGTTTCCTGAACAGAGAAATTGAGGCAGCCAGTCCCTTCTGTGCTGCTGCCCCACTACCCTCTCCAAGAGCATCCATCACTCGTTGTCTTGTTTGGTGTAGCACAGAGCATTTGTTTTTCCATGCCACGGGCTTTGAGTCACAATCTAGGGAGGCTGAGAAAAGTGTCCTGTAGAGCACATGTCTGACAGAAAAGGGAGAACAGATTTTTGGCAAATCATTAGAAAGCCACAATAGGCACCCTAGTAAGCACAATATGTGGTCCAATGCTAGAAGCTTCCCTCAAGAAGAGAGCAGAATGTCTTTCTTTTGCTTGAAACTAGGCTATGGGTTTAACAAAAGGATATAGTTCTGTCAGTGAGCTCACAAAAGATGAATATGTGAAAAATAATAATACCTACACAGATTTTGTACCATTTCAGTAAAATGAAGCATTCTCAAGTGTAATTTAGCAATAAATTACTGTAGGCAGGCTAGAACTCGTTATTAAATCAATCATGTCAACAAAAGATGAGTTATAGATGATAATAATTGCTAAAATCATTTTTTAGTTTCTTTTGTTTGTTTAAAGATATACTTGTCGGCATTCAGAGAGTAAAGATCATAGTTTTATAAGCACAGGAAGGGAACATGTTATCAATGAAAATGCTGCAGTTTTCACAGGCAGTTGCTCTGTACAGAATTGGTCAGTTGGCTTGGCCATGTGTGTAGCCATGACCAGAATGTGAAGATGTCCATTTGTGCCACAGATTTCCATCCACTCATATCTAAATACTCCAAATAGTTTTATTAGTGGCATATTTGGAGGTCAGGCATCCTCTTGGCTAGATCATTACCTTTTAAACAAATCTATATTCTATTTTAACTGAAGCATCTTTAAGCATTGCCCTACTGGGAATTGATTCAAGTAATTAATGCCAGCTTGAGGGCCAGCTTGAACTTGGCTCCTGTGTATGCGTCATCCCTAGAAGCATCCAATGCCAACACCATGCTGGCAGCCTCTGTGAATGCGAGCTCGGAACTGTTTTTATTATCACCTCTGCGTTATCTTATCTTATTTGAAAATGATTTTGGATTTACAAATGAACCCAAAAGTATTATATGGGCAATTAAAGCAGAAAACTCAGATAGGTGTTCCTACTGGCTTATCCCTTACTTTTCAATAAGCTATTTAGATTTCATTTCACTCAAGCCTTTAGCTGCCAGGTGAGTGAGGTATGCATAGACAAGTATCTAATAGAATATCAGGAACTGCTGAGACATCAGATGGAAGTAACGACCTTGGGCGTGGGACCCAGTAGGGCATGCCTGCCCCAGCACAGGAGGTGGAGGCAAGAGGACTTGGGTTCTAGGTAGACTGGGACACATAGTGAGGTTTAGGCCAACTTAGATTATGTGGTGAGAACAAAAACATTAAAGAAAGAAATTTAACAATGGCATCTAACATTTGGCATGGTAACGGCATAATAGTTGTGGCTCTACTACAGCCAATTGCCTATCTGCTCTTCAGGTTTTCATTAGAAAAGTTATGATCATAGTCACAAGTACACATAAGACAAAACCCACATATGCAGTTGCACAAACCACCAGCCCTCAGGTAGAATATGGCTGGGTGTCCTGGCAGGGTGAGTCTGTGCCCAGGCAGCTAACAACGGATTAAACCCAAATCTGTTTTTGCCTCCTACAATGCAGTCAGGAAATCAGGCTAACTCTCTGCTTCTGTTTATTTTTGAATAAAACCTCATCCACCCCAATTTTGAATCTGAATCTATTTGACTAGATTAAGAAACATTTTAGATATTATAAAATTTGTTTTTGTTGGACATTCCTCATTATATCTTAACTGGTCCTTGGGAAATTTTGTAGTAAATACGAGAAGTACAAAACTACCATTCAAAATATTGTAAGTTAATAATGGATAAATAAATGCATCATATTTAGTAAATATTTCTCATTTTAATATTAATCACTTTTTGTTTTCATATAATCATTTCCAAAATTTATTTCATAGGTCATTATGACAGTTCACAAATTCATTCATATAATAAATTCCAAAAATTATTTCACAAGTCATCTGACAGGTCACATATTATGAGGTTACAAGATTATTAAGTAGACTTAAGACACTGTCTCTCACTGGATCTGGAAACACTGTTTCCCCTAGACTTGAGCTCCTTTAATTCCTCCTGCCATGGATTTATAGACACAGCCATGCCCAGCTTTTGTAAGTATCCTGCATACCTGGGTCGCTTTCCTCATTATTTTCAGCAAACACTTTACCCACTCTGCCATATTTCCCATTTTTTAGTCTAGGTTTAAAATTTTTTTTCTTAAGGTGTACACCATGGAAAAGGCCCAGAGTAATAAATATTTTTCTCCAAAACCCTCATTTAAAAATATAGTTGTTAGCCTGGAAAAATGGCTCATCAGTTAAGAGACTGACTGCTCTTACAGAGGATGTGGGTTCAATTCCCAGCACCCACATGGCAGCTCACAGCTGTCCGTAACTCCAAGACCTGACACCCTAACACAGATATAGATGCAGACAAAACACCAATGCACACACAAAATTAATTATTTTTAAAAATCTTAGAAAAAGTATATGGTTGTGTAATTATGCATTCAACTGATAGACTTCTGAAATTAATAGGCAATAAAATATTATGTTTCACTAAGGTAAATATTTATAGATCTTAGTAAAGGCAGTTAATGAAACTAAAATTAATAAAAGTCTTAGATTTTTTTTATCTTTGGTGAACAAAATATGATGAAAATGTTATTTTTCTTCCATAACACTGCCTTAACTATGTCCATCTGGACTGGAAGAAATAGAAATACTTCTGTAGTTCACAACCTGTGTCTGCAGATGAGGGCTAGATGTGGATTTCAAGGGATCAAATACATGACAGCAGGAAGAGTCATTGCAGATTATAACAACTCCATCACTCTCTGATCATCATGATACATGCACAAAGACCAAGAAGAAATGTGTTTTGTTTCAGGCCTCTGTAATTAAAAGTAAATACAAGATTAGAAACTTCTAGTATTTACTACAAAATTTCCCAAGGACCAGTGAGGAATGTCCAACAAAAACACATATCTAAAATGTTTCTTAATCTAGTCAAATAGATTCAGATTCAAAATTGGGGTGGATGAGGTTTTATTCAAAACTAAAGAGAAGCTGGAGAGTTAGCCTGCTATGTCTTCCCCATTTCCTGGAGAATGTGTCAATAAAGGAATCAAAACTCACATTCTCATTTCTAAGAAATTTTTTCTTAGCTCTATGCTGATGACTGGAACAAAGGTCTCACTTTTGTTTTTACCTCAGTCTTTTTTTAAAATATTTTTTATTTTAATTTTTATTAATTATACTTTATTCACTTTGTATTCCCCCCATAAACTCCTCCCTCCTCCCTTCCCAATCCCACCTTTCCTCCCCTTGAACCTTCAAGCACGAAAACAGTAAGCCTCCAGTTAGCTTTGGGTCAAAAGACAGCTAATTATTGAGGAACTAGGCTCAGAACTCTACATACTAAAATAATTACAGCGAATGATTGTATCTAAGATCTGCATTAGTATGGCAGCTTATTTTTGTCTGTCATGCAGAAACAAGCAATTCCACACAGACACTTGAGGTCATAAAGAGGCAGTACCTAAGGCCACACTGCTACTGTAGCAGGCACAGGCACATGGAACATTTTAAAGGCCAGTGTGTGCTGGCTCTGCGAAGGCAGGGAATTTCAGCTGATGGATGATTAAAACAATTAAAGCAAGTTCCGCCTGACAGCCTTTCATCTGGGGTATGTTCTTTGCTGTCACAATGATCAGCCATCTGCTCTCAGATCTGAAGAGTGTTTCTTTCCTAGCTCTTACCCATTCACCCACCATTAAAATCATTACACCACACTTAACTATGTGGGGTCTAGAAATGCTATCTCCACGGTGGCACACTTGTCCACTGTGCACAGCATAGGTCCTGGGTTCAATCCCAAGCACCACCAAAACACACAAGATAAGAAAAGATGTATGAAGTATGTTTTTTAGTTTTTACATATTACTAACAATAAAATGCTGCGCTCTGTGACAGTGAAAGAAGTGGATACTTGCATGCTACTCTACAAGTTTTTATAATACTTGTGAGTAGTTTCAGGTTATGTTCATAAAAGACACATGCAAACGAAAAGTAGCAAAATTTAGGTGTTTAGCTGTATCCACTTAGAGGACTGTGCTTATGAAACACAAGTTACCAAGTTCTTTCCTTTTATCCAAAGTAAAAAGGATTTAAAACTGTCTAAGACAGTGGTTCTCAACCTGTGGGTTGCAGCCCCTTCAGGTCAGATAGCAGATATCCCGAATATCAGGTATTTACATTATGATCCATAACAGTAGCTACATTACAGTTATGAAGTAGCAACAAAATAATTTCATGGTTGGGTTTCACCACAACATGAGGAACTAATTAAAGGGTTGCAACATTAGGAAGATTGGGAACCACTGGTTTAAGGTCAGGGTACTGTCCCAATCTGAAGCAGCCTGGATGCCAGCACCCCTGGGTAGACTTCCACATTGTGGTAGTACTGTAGTTACTCTCCAGACTGTGAGTAAAGGGCCTCTGTTGCAGACTGAATCTAAATAGCAGTCAGGATTCTACACACCCTTGGACTCACAGTTCTCTTATGCACTGGTACTGCAAAGCCCACCTCCTGTGTCCTGTGACCATGGCTTTTACTAAACTGCTGTCACTCAGGCCTAGCGCTCCTCTCACTGTTTATGAAAAAGTGATCATATCCCTGGGGATATGAAGGATCTAACTTTGTGAATTAAGTTTAATCTAGGGAGCCATAGGACTTCTGACTTCATTTTCAAATATTGGTGAACTTTCCTGTGAGATATTGTTTATTCAAGCCTTTGTGAAACCTAACCAATTCATTGACCAGTTAACTGACTTGTAATTGACTCTTGTACTTTACAAGATTCCATATGCTAAGGAAAATAATGAAATTCAGCAGCCACTCACAGAACTTCTACTCGGTTGAGCAGAGACTTCATGATGTCATTAATAAAGAGATATTAGGAAACTTCCTTCCAAACCTGAATACCTGAGTTTGATTCCCTAAGACCCACATAAAGGAAGGAAGGAAGGAACACCACCCACAAGCTGTCCTTTGACCTGCCCATGCACACCGTGCACCCCACACAAAATAAAGAAAAAATTATAAAAGGCATTAAGTATTAATCAACAAATTTAATAACATGACTTGCTAGATCATTCAAGCATACAGTCAAAGAAGGGAGTTCATTGTGGATTAATAGGTAAAATATATGCTGAGTGTTGAAGAAAATATGCTGGAGGAAGTGCTGAAGGGAGTGGATGTCTGTTTCCACAAAATATCACAGACTCAAGCTGAGCCAACATTTGTTATGAAAAATACTCAGGCTGGCTTCAAACTCATGACTCTCCTGTCTCAGACTCCTGAACACTGGGATTCTAAGTACACAGCATGCTGCTTGGTGAGAGGAAAGAGTAAAATGAGTTCCTAGTTGGACAACTTGAAATATATGGGTCAGAGTAAAGGGTTTCCAGGAATCCAGGTTTAAAGCCAGCCATTTCGTATCGGGGACATCAGTACCATACAGGGCTTTATGTGTGTGATGTTGGGTAATGGCAGAAAGGAGGTCGTTTTTAAAGGCCACTGATCTAGAAAGGCGTCAACATTAAGTGAGACTTGAATATGTTTAGGTGTCTAGTTATAGCTCTTAGGCATTAAGGAGTTTCATCTGGTGCCTTGAAGTGAGTGAAGGAAACATTAACAGCGAGGCAGAGACAGATACTTTCCAGTGCTACCTAGCAGGCACTTGCCACTGCTTAAGTGTTTTGAGCCTATTTCGAGTAGGTCTAAGGTGCAAAAGGAGGTCAAGCCTGAAGGGAAATCAATCGGTCCAGTGCTTCTGGCATGTCTGTGAAATGCTTGGAGGTGGTTTGTCGTTTGGTCAGAGCTGTTCAGATAATAGTTTAGGATCCCCAGCATTAAATTGTTGGGAAATGATGTTGTTTATTTTGCTTTTCCTTTTCTCTGATTAAATTATGCTTTTGATGCTTCAGCGCAGTTACCAAGGGGATTTTACACGCAAATGGTTTCTATGCCAAGCTTCCATGTCACCTTAACCAGTTAATGTCCTGCAACCAGTACATCTGTGTAGTAGCTCATGGCTATGCTCCAGAGGTGAGTGATGCAGAGATGAAGAGATACTCGAATTTAAAGTGACTTGAGGAAGTAGAGAGTACAAATGAACGTGTCAGTGGAGTGTGCAGACCCGAGGGTCAGCTGTGTCTTCCAGACTTTCTTGGCTCGTGGTCTTGCTGCCTGCTCTGCTACCCTTGTCTTTACATACTCCTAAGCATTGCATCCTCCTTTAACCCTCCTTCCTTCCAATTCTGACTGTTTATCTGTCCTTTCTTTTTTGTTCCATGTCACATATGTTCATTTCTATTTTTGCAGTAGCTAAACTGTTTTATAATGGTCTGCAGGCCTGGTGCCTGAGTTCTGCCATGAGCTCATTGACAATGACTGCCATCTTGCTCCCTCTGCACTATAGCAGCAAATGAAGGTTCTCAGTGCTGGTTGGAACCCTATGGACAATGTGCCCACATCCACAGTTCTTTAAAGTTCTTTCACTTAGGAGTTTTAAAAGCATGTCCTGTGGAGAATTAATAAATTCAGACAGATAATATCCAATTAAAACTTTAAGTACAAATAAGATATCACTGAAGGCCTGAAGCAGACAGTAAGGTGAGAATAGAGAAAAGCTTCCAAATTATGTGATAGGATCCATTTGAAGGATGACTAAGTGTGGATCTTAAGGGGTGAACAGAGAAGTGGGAAGTATTTGAACCAACCAGGCCCAATATTTACTTTTGAACAATGGAAGATGCTTATGACTTAAAAGTTTGCCCACGCAATGAAAAACTAAAACATGCAAACTTTAGTTGTATACTCTCTTTAATATCCCATTTTTGTCAAAGGAGTCTATCCTTATTGCTACTAAATGCCACTACAATCCTCCACCAGCAAAAGTAAAACAAAAATTCAAGCAATCCATATGGCCTTAAGTAAACAGCATGGTTATTAACATGGTTTCTAGCCATAGCTTAGAGAAGTGCTTCTCTGAACACTTTTTATGGAAACCCCACTGTGTGTCCATACAAGGTGCTGCACAATAATTTAACATGTGCTTGTGATGTGTGATGGCGATCTCAGGCATCCTAGCCAGGTACCTCGAGAACACAAGGACCTGACTTTCTCCACAAAACTCATATTTTAAAAAAGCTGGGCATGGTAACACAATTGGGTGATGTCAGCTCTAAAAAGATGGAAACAGGAAGATCTCTGGGTACCTTGGCCAACCAACTCAACCTATTTGGAATGACCCAAGCCTGTTAGAGATATAGTCTGAAAGAAAAATGTGGACAGAATCTGGGGAACAATACCAGAAGCTGTCCACTCTCCTATACACACACACACATACACGCACCCCTCCACTCACATGCAACCCCCACCACATACACCCACACCATGCTCTTACACACATGTACCTGCAGATAAACAGTCACTTTCCCCTACACATGAACACACATACACACACAGCATTCATTTTTAAAGACACAGGCTATAATTTCCATTGCTTTAGCCGTTACTCATTCTTTTTTTTTTTCTTTTTTTTTTGTGAAGAAACTGCCAATGCCATTCCCCTGGAGTTAATTAATAAGGTATTTTGTATATACTGTAGTCACATTATGCTGTGGTAGAACACCAGAGAGCCCGCCCTCCTTTCCATCTTTGTTCTGTGTGTTAACTCAGCCTCCTCCAGTTTCCTCAACCCCTACATCTCCTTTCTGGCCTCTTGTCACAGCCATTCTACTCTCCATGCCCATGAAATCAAGAATTTATCCACACTTTAATAATATTAATACAATCACTAGTTATAACAACCTTTTCAAAAAAAGATGTTTCCTTAAACTAAAGACGCTTTAAATAGATAAATGTGTCTTTCCACAAAAATAATCAGATGCTAAAATAAACACCTTTAGAATTAACTGACTTTTAAGCCAAAATACCTCATTTATCTAAAAAGTAACACAGGCACAGGACTATCTGCCTATTGCTTCATATGCTGGTGTTTGCAGGATTCTCTATTTTCACTCTAAGCTTTTCCCTAAGAGCCAATGAAGGATCCTGTAGCCACCTCACGAGAGTCTGCAAAACTAAACTACAAGAGGGAAAATGTAGGATTCTTGTAATTGCATGAATTAAAAGAAAATAAATGATTCATTATATTACAATGTGGAAGTCTAGGATGAAAGAAAACACAAAACTTTAAAAAATGTTAAAATAAACCAGACAGCAATGTTATGAGAAAGTAGCAACAGGCATTTGACTCATTTTCTCATATCTTTTAGAAATAAAATTTAAGATTTATTATGTTGCTTACACTTTGTGTAAAGCATGAGAGTCAGCCTAAGGAAAACCTGTAAGTTTTGGCTTTAAGTAAGCAACTAGTCTAGAAGTTCAATATTTCTGATTGAAATGTTTGTGCTCCATTTCCACTAAGTGAAGCTTCAAAACCAAACAATGATAGTAGCCAGGAAAAAAAAGAACTGTTGGCAACTCAGATTTACGGTGAAATATACTATGAACAATTCATTTATCTCAGAAGTGCCAGTATTTCGCTCTTCTCCATGTCTTGGCAGCAACTGTGATAGTCTCAGCAGCACAGGCACACACTGGGTTCTGGGACATGGTTAAAAGATGATTTGGCTGCATGCTTGTTGTCGAGGGAAAAAACTGCCAACACAGAGGGTATTTCTAAGACCAAATGGCAAAATGTTTGTGTTTAGCATGGCCTGATCAGGCTTGCCCTGCAAAATGATTCCATTCCAAAGGCCAGAAATACTGTACCCCTGGTTCCAAAATCTATTCAGAAATCAGGAAACAGAGGCAGCTTCAAAACAGTCTGTATTTCTTCTTCTTTTCAGAATGAGGACTTTGGCTTCCTCTGTCCTTAGGAAACCATTCTGATCTCCATTGACTCGAGGTATCTCTTTCATCTGTGTATTTTCTAAATGCTAGAAAGGTTCTGAATGCAGCCGAAGCCTCACAATGTAAAATGTGTGTGAGGAAGAGAAACTTAACACTATCTTTCCTTATACTGTCCTATGTTGGAGTTTTCCTTTCTGAAAATATTCTGCAATTCGGTTTAGTGGTAATAGTTTATACCAAGTCAACTAACTCCTCACAGATAAAGATTAGTTTGTGTGCCTCTGAGCAAATGTTTCACATGTATGAAGAATAGAGCTATATAGGGTTAATCCTACTTGGGATTTGATCTATATAAATAGATCATATAAATCTATATAATCTATATAAATCTATATTTGATCTATATAAATAGTTTTGTGGAGATATATTTCCAGTTGTGTTTTCTTTAATTAGATAACCATAACCAATTACTCCCTCATTTAAATATTATGTGTATTCTCAAGAGAGTGAGAGACAATAGCTAGTAGTATTTGTCTGCCTTCCTATTTTCTTACTCTCACTACCTAACATTTTCTATCTAAAGCTGTCAGCAGCTGCCATGTGCCTCTGTGGAAATACTCATGACAACAAAAACCGTTTGCATGCTCAGATGTGGGGCATGTCAGCAGTGCACAGAGGGAAACAACTCACTATCTTTTGTGTTTTCAACTTTTCCTAAGTTAATGACAAACATCTGGAGTCTAATAACACGATGTGTTCACTTCAATAACATAGCAGTTGATAACTGAAACCTAGACACCAACACTGGATTAACTGAAGTATATAATAACCCCTCTCAAAAAAGCCCCTCAGTTATTTTTTCACATTTTGTTAAAGGAATATCCAACAAGAACTTTGGTTGTGTAGACCCAGCAAACATCAGGCTTCTCACCTCCATGGTGGCAGTGATTAATGTAGGAAGTGCCCATTTTGACCCTGCTGTCATCAAAAGAGAACACACTTGGTGTCTTAGCGTTTTATTGCTGTGAAGAGACACCATGGTCATGGTAATTCTTATAAAAGAAAACATTTAATTGAGTCTGGCTTACAGTTTCAGAGTTTCAGCCCCTTCCCACCTTAGAGGGAAACATGGCAGCTTACAGGTAGACATGATGCTGGAGGATTCCTGAGTTCTAGTTCTTGAACTGCAGGCAACAGAAGGGGACTGTAATTCCACACTGCACAGAGCTTAAGCCTAGGAGGCCTCAAAGCCCACTGCCAAAGTCACACACTTAATGCAACAAGGCCACACCTACTCAAAAAGGCCTCACCTCCTAATAGCTCCATTCCCTAAGAATTCAAACATAAGAGTCTATGAGGGCCACATGTGGCTTGTCAGTGCAGCCTAGGCCAGGCCGTTTATTTCCCTGACATGGGATAGGTGCAGATTAGCATGACCATCCTTCTTTGTATTTGTAGTTCATAGAGAATCCAGGAAGCAGCACATTCATGAGTGGAAGCTCTACCAATTTTCACATAAGAAATGTACTGTTTCATGTCAATTCTGCGCAAAACTGAGTTGTGCAGTTTTCAAAATCACAGAATTCCTTTGGCAGGTCCTTTATAGTCAAGCATAAAGTGAGAAGTATTGAAATGACCACCCAGTATCACTTCCATCCCTTAGAGGCCTGTCTCTTTCTGCAGTCACAGCTGCAAGAATGTCTTCATATTTGCTTTTGCTAGCAGGTGAGGGATAGGACAGTACACTTTCTGAACATCTCATACCACTCAGGGTCATCATGCAAGACATTTGTTGTCGTTAGGAATTAAATAAGAACATGGCCGAGGAACAGAATTAGCATTGTGGAGAAAATGTGACACAATAAGATAAAGAACAGGTCAGAGCTGTCAATAATGTTTCCTACTCACTGGCTTCATTGTCTCTCTATCTCAGTCATTGAATCAAACATATCCTGTTCTCCATGTTCCAGGCTATTAAAAGAACAACAAAATACTAATTTAATAGCTTTTGAAAAAGACTGGGAGGACAGGCAGTGAAAAGAATATATCCATTGATTCACAATATGTATCACAATACCAGAAATTTTAAAAAAGAAAGAAGCACAGTCCTACAAACTCTTAAGTTTGACAGCATATCAGTGCTGAATAGTGGTCACGTGGTGTGTGCTGGGTACATCATACATTGGCCTACTATTCCAAATTAGTCAGAGGGGCATGATTTTTCTTTCTTCTGTCTTTTATTAGTGTGCTTATTCCAATATATACATGTTTTTGTTTTTTGCTTTTTTTTCTGTCTCTTCCCTATTCTCCTGTTCTGGGCAGCTGTTGAGATTTACAGTTTGCCTGCCCTGGGTTTTTTCCTTTTGATCTGTGGTGAAATCACCCTCTTTTAATAAACATAGATAGGCTTTGCTTGACTTTAAAAAATTTGGTGTCTTTCCAGAAAAGTTCTCATGTGTATGCCTAGACCCCCATGCCCAAATGCACTTTATTTCCCACTTTTTATACGAAAGATACTTGGATTTTTATACTAAAGATACTCGGTTACAACAATATTTGTTTGGAACATTCATTTCATGTTACTCCAGACTTGCTTTTTTGCTCTCACCTGACTGAGCAGAGCTTATGGGACTCCAGAGTCTTCTTTGGATAACCTTTCTTGCATGAAGCAAGGCTTGTGGGGTTTTCTAAGATGCTCTACGGAAAAGTTAGTTTAAAATGAACCTATTTTTTTTGCCACTTAAGAACTACATTGTAAACACACCCATTGGATTACATTTAACTTTATGGTATTTAGCTATGTGTCCCCATAAGCACGGCGCGGCTCTCCTCTGGATACAGAAACATCATCATGATCTTTATCATTTATTTTGGTAACATCTGCATATTCAAGCACTACTTATGGTGAAGACTTTTACTAGGAAATATAACAAACCAAACAAAGCCTATTTTTGATCATTTTATGAAGTATAAATGTTTCAATATATAAATTAAAAACAGATTATATTATTTACAGTAAGCCTGTTAATGATTAATATATACACCTGCATAGAGACCAGTACCTGTCTTTTCATTTAGTCGCAGACTAGCAGACTTAGGCTTCCTCACTTTCCCTTTTCTCTAGTTGATAATTCTGAGATTCGAGTTTTATTGCTGAAGGAAGCTGCACTTGGTAGGCTCTGTCCATCCCAACAGTAGAAAACAAGACCAAGGCCAGATGCAATTCCCTCTTCCAGCTCTACAGTGATAGTCAAAATGTGTGCCATCTTGCTTACCATAATTCAGCTTCCTTTCATCCTTACCTGGTATGCAGTTAGAACTCTCCACAGTTACAACCCTTTAGAGTTCTCTCTCTGTCTCTCTCTCTCTGTCTCTCTCTCTCTTTCTCCAGACAAGGTTTCTCTGTGTAGCTTTGGCTGTCCTGGACTCAATTTGTAGACAAGGCTCACAGTGATCCATCTGTCTCTACCACCCTGAGTGCTGGGATTAAAGGTGTTTACCACATCATCTGGCTAATATTTCCTCAAACCAAACAAAAGAATGTAAAGCATATTATTAACTCACTCGCTTTCTCTGTGATCTACTTTCATTTTTTTTCTCCTGCTACTTTTTCAGCACTTGGTTTCCAATGCAAGTAAAATTCTCCTATCTCCAGCACACAAGAGGCAGACATGAAGCTTGCAGAGCCTGAATATGCAGTTTGTGCATTGAATGGCTCATGGCCATTGCTCCAAATGTCTGATTGCAATGGTTGACAACTGCCTTCTCGTCAGACAGACTATTGCCTGCTGTGAGACCTTGGACAACAATACTCTCTTAATTCTTGTGTTCCTTAGCTTCTTCACATGTGAGATGACAATAAAAATTATTCCTATTTCATCAGATTTAGATAAAGTGTTTCACATAGTGCCTACCCTATCACAATTCAATTCAATGGTAGTATCACGAAGAGAAATTATAACTTCTCAAAAAAAATAGAGTTCTGAGATCTAAATATGTGAAGATGTGAAATATGGACTAGAAGATGACCTGGAAAGAACAGGCTGCAGAATGAGAGCATATGTGATATACTGAGAATGACTGCAGTATTCATAATTGCAAATAAAGAGAAGAATGAAACAATTGGTCTTTGGAAACTGACAGAAAAAAATAGTTCAAAGGTCTTTCAGTTGTGAATTCTGTGATGTCTCTGTAGCAGCAGCAGCAAAATGAAATTTTTGATGAGTGATGAGAGCTTATTACCTGTGGGTATCAGAATAACTGGAACGTAGCCAGGAATCATGTTTCTTGGAAAATCGACAGTAGCGCTTCTCCTCTTGGTCCATTGCTTCACCAGCCATGGGTAGCTGGCTGAGCTTACAGTAGCAGGTATGAGTCTCCTTATATTCAGCAGGACTTATGTCCAGTTAGGAGACCAGTATAAAACTCCATAACTGTCTGAAATGCAGAGAATAATCGCCCTTTGTTAGTGCATTTAGAAATAACAAGTACATGCACTAACAAAGGGCGATTATTCTCTGCATTTCAGCTGGAGAAACACTGTAGAAGAGGGGCTGAAAAGACAGTGAGAACCAGAGGACCAGGTTGCTTGTTAGAATATGGGGGTCTTCTTACCAAAAAGACAGACATTGCAAGGGGTAAGGAAAAGAAGAACTGGAGAGGAGTGGGGATGAATATGACCAAATACATTGTATGAAATTCTCAATTTAGTTCCTAACTGCATTCTAAAGTTATTCTTTTTTTAATAATTATTTTATTTTAGCCTTCTTAAGAGAGTCTGGTTTCACTAAGCCTTCATTTTTTTATGTTAAGTATGCTTTTTTCCTTTTAATTTTATTTTTTAAAATATTAGTTACAGTTTATTAACTTTGTATCCCAGCTGTAGCCCCCTCCCTCATTCCCTCCCAATCTCACCCTCCCTCCCTCATCTCCTCCCTGACCCTTTCCAAGTCCACTGATAGGGGAGGTCTCCTTCCCTTCTATCTGACCCTAGCTTATCAGGTTTCTTCAGGACTGGCTGCAATGTCCACCTCTGTGGCCTAGCAAGGCTGCTCCTCCCTCGGGGTGGGGGGAGGGGAAGTCAAAGAGCCAGCCATTGAGTTCATGTCAGAGAAGGTCCTTGTTTTCCTTACTAGGGTACCCACTTGGATACTGAGCTACCATGGGCTATATCTGGGCAGGGGTTCTAGGTTATATCCATACATGGTCCTTGGTTGGAGATACAATCTCATAAAAGACACCTGTGCCCAGATATATTAGGTCCTTGTGGAGCTCCTGTCCTCTCCAGGTCATACTAACTCCCCCTTCTTTCATATGATTCCATGCACTCTGCCAAAGGTTTGCTTATGAGTCTCAGCATCTGGTTTGATACACTGCTAGACAGAGTCTTTCAGAGGTAGACTGAAAGACTGTCCTGTTACTTGTTTTCTCCTATTTCCAATGTCTATCCCATTAGTCTTTCTAAGTGAGGATTGATCATCTTACACTGGGTCCTTTTTCTTGTTTATCTTCTTTAGGTATACAGATTTTAGTATGCTTATCCTATCTTATAGGTCTAGCACCCACTTATGAGTGAGTATATACAGTGCTGTCCTTGAACTCAGAAAGGTCTTCCTACCTCTGGCCCCTGAATGGTGAGATTAAAGGTGTGCACTACCATTCCTAACTACTTATTTTCAGAACCCAATTTCTATTTTTTGGGTCTGTTTTGTAAAACTGCAAGTGAGAAGATTTCGCATCTAGTTTCTATAAGATTCTGATCCTAAAAGAAAGTAGTGTTCCATTTAAATTATCTTTTAATTATCAAAATCGTAATTTAAGTTTCCAGTATGGATACACAGTTTACCATTTAAAAATAGTGTTTTAAGGTTGTGACAGCTGACCCGAGACACAGCCTACTGATGATGAGCTCCATCTCTGTGCAAGGAAAGACCAGGCTATCAGTCTCTGACAAAGCTTCCACTTAGTACATGCAAGCCCACAGCTTCAGAAAGGTCCTTAATAACATCTACTAAATATGTCATTACTGGGTTCCATGGGGCCTAAAATGCTGACTGTGTTTGATTGTCTGTGAAACTAAACAATAAGGAATGTACATATTTTATGTGAATTTATACGCCTTGAGTATCAGTGAAGTAATTCTGTTCAGGTCAGAGAGAAATGAAACATTTTATCTTTCTATTTTCTTTTTCTCCTCCCTAAAAGGCTGGTGTTGAAGACCAGTTTGCACAGGAATGTTTATAGAAGCACTCATCTGCTGAGATTAAGAGGCCCAGGTTGGATCTGTTACAACCATTACAGTAATTGGTCTATAGCTAGCCAATACTGTCACTGTAGTGGTGGTTGTTTTGTCACTTTCAATTTGATTTTACATGGTGAGGTTTTAGAAGTTGAATGTCTTTGGTACCTACAAGTTTTACTGAAAGACATATTCATCTATCCAGGTCTACTGGTATTTATAGGCATAAGTGCACTTGCATAGATTTCTTAGAGGAACAATACACACAATTTATATTACAGTAAATTTTGTTTTGACTTTATATAAGTAAGCCTTTACTTATAGAAACGATAACTAGAAAGCGCAGTAGCTTTCAATTCCCTAGAATTTATATTTGTAAAGTTAACTTAAGAAAGTCCATGCTATAAGACTATAGGTAATTCATATGTAAAGTATGTAACTCTTCAATACTACCTTTCTTCATCCAGTTGTAGGGAATTTTTAAAAGTACAGCAGTGTGCTAACCCTAGTAACTCAGTGACTGTATATCAACTGCAAATGCATTTTAAATTCATAACTATTATGTAAGTTATATAAATATATTAGATAATTGTTATATCTTATAATATATTATAAGATATATTATATAATTATTATTACAATAATATTTTTATGTAAAGTATTATTTAAATATATATTATATAAGTGTAATTTCTTATAAGTCATGGCTTACTCACTCATTGAGCAAATGTTGAGCATTTTGGAGACTTGGTACTTATCCTAGGCAGGTAAATTGTTATGTATGCTCCTCCTGTAAATACAGAATACATGAAGAGGTCTTGGGAAAGATAGAATTAATCCATTCAGCAGTAATACTTGAGGGTGATTACTGTTTGTCAAGGGACACAGTTGTCTTTTCTGGAGAGTAACAGTTTTGGCATTGGGATGGGAAATTCCCATCTCCATGCGTCTCGCTGACTGGCTGTGAGAAGTACTGCCCAGCAGCTCTCATAGTGCTAATTCCCTCCGTTCTTGTCAGTCATCACCTGAGCTCTGCGATCCCCCACAGGTCCTCACATATACAGCCTGTGTATCTAAATGAAAAAAACAAGGATGCTGTAATGAATGCGCAGAAATATGAATGCCATTCTCAGGGAAATGGTGTAATAGAAATTAAACTTTATGTTAGGTGACAACTGAAAGAAGGGTGGTATATTTGGCACTGTCATCTCTTTTGGGTTTTGAGTGAGTGCTCTCAAATATAACAGACCTCTAATTATAAGTTTTGATGACCCTGTTCCTAAACAGAAGGTGCTGTCTTAGAACTGCTCCTAAACCCGGCTTAGTCCTACAGGAGCTCTGTGAGACTATGCTCTGTCTATTGTCCACAGCCCACACACCCAGTCTCCTATTCAAATGACTCATTTGGCTGCACCACAGAGAGGAACTAGCTTCACCTATGTGGCAGCACCACAGCAGCTCTGTGAGTAGGGCTAGAGGGAGAATAGCCTGCCAAACAGCCATCAAGTCGAGTCATCCCATCCTATTTCTAATAGCAATTACAGGACTGCAGCCAGCACAGATCACTGTTGATAATAAAAGCTTGTGCATCATGGCAAATCATTATCTTTTCTGGTCTGAAAGAATTTGATGTCTCTTAAATCTTTCACACTTAATGATGGTAAAAGATTTATACACTCATGTTCCATTAACAACAAAAATATAATCAGACTAAACCTGAGCAATATAATGCTATACTTATAGGAAATGTATAGAACAATGAATGATATAGATATCCATAATATACAGGTGCTAAAGTATCCTCTAAGAAAAGAAAGCAGTATCATAAAAGAAAGTAATTATATATCTATATTTTATAATTTATTCACTTTGTATCCCAATTGTAGCACCCTTCTTCCTTTCCTCCAAGTTTAGCCTCCCTGCTCTCCTCCCAGTCCCACCCTCCCTCCTTCTTCCTCCATCCTCCTCCCCTAGACCTTGTCCTCTACTATCTTACCATAGCCTATCAACTCTCATGAGGACTGAGAGCTGGCGACATAGTCCATGTAAGCTCCCCTGACATGGAACTGGGTTGTTTATCAGCTATATCTGAGCAGAGGGTCTATGTCCTCTTCATACATGGTTCTTGGTTGGTATATCAGTCTCTGTAGGGCCCCCTGCACTCAGATTCTTTAGCGTTGTTGGTCTCCTTGTGGAGCTCCTGTCCCCTCCAGTTCCTTCTATCTACCTATTTTTTTCATAAGATTCCCTGTGCTCTGCCTAAGTTTGGCTGTGAGTCTCAGCATCTGCTTCAATCCCCTGTTGGGTGGAGACTTTCAGAGGACTTCTATGGTAATTTCCCATCCTATTCCCTCTCTTCTGCCGCTTCTGGTGTCTATACTGTTTGAAATTCTGAATGAGATTTAAGCATCCTCCTTTGGGTCCTTCTTGTTGTTTAGCTTCTTTAGGTCTGTAGATTTTAGTATGATTATCCTATATTATATGACTAATATCCGTTTATAAGTATACCTTTCTGGTTCTGGGTTACCTCACCCAGGATACTTTCTAGTTCCATCTTTTTGCCTGCAAATTTCATAATTTTCTTGTTTTTAAAATCTGAGTGGAGTAGTAATCCATTGTGTAAATGTGCCACAATTTCTGTATCCATTCTTCCATTGAGGGATATCTAGTTTGTTTCCAGATTCTGGCTCTTAAAAATAAAGTTGCTATGAACATGGTTGAACAAATTGTACTTGTTAAATGGTGGAGCATCTTTCAGGTATATGCCCAGGAGTAGAATAGCTGGATCTTAAGGTAGTGCTATTCCCTATTTTCTGAGAAAGTGCCAGATTGATTTTCAAAGTGGTTGGGCAAGTTTACACTCCCACCAGCAATGGCAGAGGGTTCTTCTTTTTCCATATCCTCTGCAGCATGTGTCATCACTTGAGTTTTTGATCTTGGCCACTCTTATCTGTGTAAGAATCACAGAGTGGTTTTCATTTGCATTTCCCTGATGACTAAGAAAGTTGAGCATTTCTTTAAGTGTTTCTCTGCCATTCGATATTCTTCTGTTGAAAATTTTCTGTTTAGTGCTGTACCCCATTTTCTAAATTGGGTTATTTGCTTTGTTGATGACTAATTTCTTGAGTTATTTATAAATTCTGGATATTAGTCCTCTGTCAGATGTAGGGTTGGTAAAGATGTTTTCCCAGTCTGTAGGCTATTGTTTTGTTTTGTTGACAATGTCCTCTGCTTTTACAGAAGATTTTCACTCTCATGAGGTCCTGTTTATTGATTGTTGATCTTAGAGCCTGTGCTGTTGGTATTCTGTTCGTGCTGGTGGGAATGTCACCTTGTACATCCACTTTGGAAATCAATCTGGTTCTTACTTAGAAAATTAGTAATAGCGCTACCACAAGATCCAGCTATACCACTCTTAGGCATATATCCAAAAGATGCCCCACCATTCAATAAGGACAATTTGCTCAACTATGTTCATGGAAAACCAGAGTTAGGAAACAGCCTAGATGTCCCTCAGTGGAGGAATGGATACAGAAATTGTGCTGCATTTGTACAATGCACTCAGCAATAAAAACAAGGAAATCATGACATTTGCAGGCAAATTGTGGGAACTAGAAAAGATCATCCTGAGTGAAAGACTCTACCCACCAGGGTATTGAAGGAGATAACAGAGACTCATAGACAAACTGTGGGCAGAGTGCCAGAAACATTATGGAAGAAAAAGGAGATAGAAAGACTTGTAGGGGTCAGGAGCTCCACAAGGAGACCAACAGAGCCAAAAGACCTGGGCCCAGGGGTCCTGCAGAGATGGGCACTCCAACCAAGGACTATTCATGGAAAGGACTTAGATCTCCTGTTCAGAGGAAGCCCATAGGCTGCACAGTTTCCAAGTGTGTTGCCTAGTAAGGGGTACAGGGGCTGTCTCTGACATGAACTCAGTGGCATGCCCTTTGAACACCTCTCCTTGGTGGGTGCAGCCTTGCCAGACCACAGAAGAAGATGCAGCCAGCCTTGATGAGACCTGATAGGCTAGGTTCAGATAGAAGGGGAGGAGGTCCTCCCATGTAAGGGGACTAGGGAAGGAGCATAGGGGCAGAAGAGGGAGGGTGGGTGGGACTAGGAGGAGTTGAGGGAGGGGGCTGCAGCAGAGAAACAAAGTGAATAAATTTTAATAAATATATAAATAAATAAATAAAATTTAAGAAAAGAAAAATTGCAGAAGTGTTTTAATATAGGATTACTTTTCATTTTCAAATGCTAATCAGATTGAAAATAAACCTGTCACTGAGCAGAACTCATGATACCAGGACCATTTGCTGCATGTGATCTTTTCAAATGGGCTTGCAGCATTTTAGATGAATATTCTATCACACTCCAGAGAACCTGAGTCCCTGAAGATTTGTGTGAATGCTTAGCTATTAGCAAGCCATCATCTCATGGATGACTTCATGAATGTTTGCTTTTGCATCAGATGATGGCATACAAGCTAATTTTTTTCTGGCTCCCCAACACACACATGTATCTCCTTTGCAAACAGCTAATAAAATAAAAGAGAGTCTTTGACTTCTGACTGATAATATCACAAGATACCCCAACACACACACTATCTTCTGGTCATACTATGGAATTGACAATTTTATATTCAGTATAAATAGTATTTGCTCCTAGTATTACTAGAAAATTCACAGTTTTATAATATTTTATTATAGTGTATGAGTTACTCATGTTTATTTTTACCTTAGTTTTTTAGAGCATTAATGATGGAGCTGACAGACTGATTTTTTTTAATACAACTGTTTAGCATTACTATCATGACATCACCTTGAGGTCTAAAGTTAATATTTCCCACTTTACCTATAACCATGCTGTTCCCTAGCTGTTTCACACAGCTCTCTCCAATTCATTATATGTCAGACTTCTGAGCCTCTTGGAAAACATTCTTTTAAAGCCTATTTCAGGCTCAATGTGTCAGTTTTGAGTCAAATACAATGAAAAACAGGGTTTTTTGTTATTTAATGTTGATTATATTCATTCCTGATATTTTACATCATGAATACATTTCTTATAGTCATAGAATTCTTATAAACTGTCCCACCATCTATGAAATAAGGATCTGTAGCTTATTTTTTTAATTCCATCAAAAATATTTTCTACTTTTCTGTTATATCCTTGAGAATTTTGTGCAATTATTTAGATCATATTCATGTGCCCCAACTTCTTTAAGATCCTCAGATTTCCCTACCTATCCCACTTTGTGTCCTCTTAAAAAAAAAAAAAAAGAACCAAACTATTTGTGCTGCCTAATGTACTCTTGAAGAGTGGTTTAGTTACCAAGAGAAACACCCTTAAAAGAAACCCATTCCCCTTCTTCCAACAGCTAACAACCACCAAAAGCTCATTAGCCAGTGGTGGGACCTCATGCCCACCTTCCCCTCCATGCAGGGATTTGGTCTGGCTTGAGCTTACACAAGTTTGTCCATACGGTGAAGACTATGGTCTCTGACATGAATTCAGTGGCTGGCTCTTTGACCCCTTCATCTTGAGGGGGGAGCAGCCTTGTCAGGCCACAGAGGAGGACAATGCAGCCAGTTCAGATGAGACTGTATAAACCCGGATCAGATGGAAGGGGAGGAGGGCCTCCCCTTGGTGGACTTGGAGAGGGGCACGGGAAGAGATGAGGGAGGGAGGGTGGGATTGGAGGGAATGAGGGAAGGGACTACAGCTTGTATACAAAGTGAATAAACTGTAATTAATATAAAAAATAAAAATTTAATTAAAAAAGGCATGACCCTTGGTGCAATAGTGGCACAAATGTCATAGGAGTAATCAACTGCTTTCTGTTTGGATTTTATTTAAGGCTTGCTTGAAAGATGAAAGGCACAGATGCCACCATTACTGGGGCAAAGAACCTATGGCTCAGCAGGTCATAGCCCCCAACAGGGAAACTCTATTATCACGCTGCCAAATGTTGAGAATATTAAGCAGAATTCTCACTATTATACACATAGATTAGTGCATCTATCAACCATAAAATTATTTTATGTAGAGATATTGCTATAACTATGTGTCCTGTGCGTAAGACACCAGAGGAAAAGAGGAGTAACAAAACACTAGAGGAAATGTCTAACTACACCCTACCTCTACTGTACGTACAGATTCGTGATTTCAGCTCTCTTTGAACTAGGATGCCTAAGAGATACTTGAAGAAGAAATGTGTAGCACCCTTTATTTGGGCAAATTCAATACTTTGAGTTGGATTAGTCTCTAGAGATGACTGCAACAATGTTTGTGAGCATATTAGAGAGTGTGTAAATCCAAGTCATGCATGACATATTCATCTCTAATCAGTAGAATTTGGCTATCAATGACTAATTTGTGTGTGTGTGTGTGTGTGTGTGTGTGTGGTCTGTATTTACTTGGAGTCTATACACTTGAGACCTAAAGTTCTATATGTTAACTATTTTTAATTTAATGAGATATATTAAATGAAAATATATTTTTAACAAGTGCATCATGAACACTGAGATCAAAATGAGACGTCTCCATCAAATCTTTCACCTCAGAGCTCAGGGAATCCCATGGAATGGGAAGCAAAAAGATGGTAAGAGCCAGGGGGAATGAAGTCTACCAGGAGAACAACAGCCTCTGAATCAACTAGGCAAAACTCATATGACCTCACAGAGAGTGAAGCCGTAAGCACAGGGCCAACACGGGTCTGCACCAGGACTTCCACATATATATTATGGCTTCCAGTTTAGAGGGGTTTGTTTGTTTGTTTGTTTGTTTGTTTTTGTGGGACTCCAGAGTAGGAGAATGAGTAGACCTCTAATATATATGTCTTATCTTCCCTTTTTCCTTCTGTTGGTTTGTACTGTCCAACTTTGATGTCATCATATTTGTTTTATCTTATTATATTTTATTTTGTTATATTTTGATATTATCTCTTAGGTGCATGTTCTTTTCTAATGAGAGACAGAAAGGAAGTGGATCTGGGTGAGAGGAGAGGTGAGGAGGAACTGGGAAGGATTAGAGGAAGGAGAACCTGTAATCAGAATAGATTATGTGAGAAAAGAATCTATTTTCAACCTTAAAGAAAGCATGTCCTGATACTTTATAAATATAAATATCATAATAATTACGTATGAAACAAGCAGTCACATTCCAATCAGTTTCCTTGGCTGTTGTGTATTTTTGCCTTTTTGGACCCACGTAGACTTGTAAGCAGTGTTTCTATTTTGAAATTCATCATCAGTGGAAACTGCAGCCTCCTTCACTTCTCCGGGAGCCTGGATGGGTGGCTGAGCCTTGTTTTTCCAAACCCCTGACTGTTGCGCAATATGGCCATGTAGAAGGGCACACAACTGTGGACTCAGTCTCAGGGCCAGAAATAGCTGAATGACTTAATTGGAGTATGGAAACAGAGCTGTTCACAGATGATGCCTCTGTCTTTGAATCTCATTACCTCCCTTATGAGTTGATGAGAAAAAAAAATGAAATGTTAAATTAACACTTAATGGAGCTGTAAAGATCTTTGTATTTAGATTCAGTCAGTGAATAAAAGTTACTGGAAATTCAATAATCTTGTACAATCAGAAATGTAAAGAATATTAAACACATTATTAAAACATACAGTTACTGTTTATTTTAGAATCTATTAAGCATTATTTTAAAGTACATCAATTGCTTAAATTTGTTTTTATATTAGAAAATAAATGTTCAATACCTGGTTTTTGTGGTTGTGAGCCTTGCCTTTAATGACTGATCTATCTCTGCAGCCCATAAATGCCTGTTTTAAGTGACAATCCTTGAGATTAAAAAGCAATTCAATATCTCAATGAAACATACGGTTTATTCTTATTAGTTACAGAACTTTCTATAATCCATCACTGACTGATAATGTGATAACAAATGTGTTTTTTTAAATGAATAGCTATGATATTTTCTAAAACTATGTATTTGTTTGACATTTAAAAAAAAGGTCGAATGACTGACTAGACTGACTCTGCCACAGCCACTGCCTCTCAAATAATTCCTATCTTACTTAGAGCAGGTCAATGAAGACATAAAACGGTTCAAGCTAACTGACATTACAAGAAAAAAAATGGCCCTAGAAGCCTGTGCATTGATAGTATCCTGCAATACACACAGATATAAGAGCCAATTTTTACTGTCAAATTTGTTGCAGCTTTTGTCTGTTGGAAGTCTAATGAATGCTTACCTGTGGAACACAATTATAGGCAGATTCATGGCTGTGCTAAAAGAAAGCTGGTTTAAAACAGATGAAGTTCCTGCTGATACCAAGTTTTATTAATTATTCACCTTAAATCAGAGCAATGTTCATCCTCACTTTATGCCTGCTTGACAGAGGGCCTGCAGCTGTTGAGTAGTGAGGACAGAAAGGGTGAGCAGTGAGTGGGCGCCCGACAAGGCACTGAACTGGATATGTAGCTTTTTATAATCCTTGAAACTGATATCTACTTTCAAATCGAGGTGCACCTGGAACTTCTAATCATTGACCCCTTTTCATCCCAGAGCTCATTTACTTACCCTGAACATCTTCAGATCTGGTGGCATGAGGCCAAATATGGTTTTCTTCCATTGTAAATGCTATCTTGGGCCCTAAGCCTCCTTCCCAGGATCACTGGCAATTTAGTGGAGTCTGAAAGGTTATCTCATGCACTTGAGAATAAAAGTATTCACTTTGATATGCTTGGTTGCCATTCTCATTACACAGGGAGGAATCATGCCATTCTGCTCTCATTGACAATGGCCCAGTTTCTATTGTCTGCAGTATTCCTGCTGGGGCACCAGCCATTCTGGTGGCGCACACCTCTGTGGAGAGCAGTGTGATCTTCATGCCAGGCTGGGAATGAGTATGTCTCCTGAGTCTCTCCCATAGTTACTTACATCCGTTGTGAATGCGTGAATTCCTGCAAACACACACATATTTTTCCAAATTGTCACAAAATAACATCATATGAAATAGGCTAAGACATCCCAGTTTCTATAAAGCTTCTACAGAAAGGCTACATTTCAATGTAGATCAGACAGGTGAAGAGTCCAGCCACATCACAATAGCAGATTATAGCAGGCTGTCTGGGGTTGGTGCTGTTAGACTGAAGGATTGATATCCAAAGCCGAAAATTATCCCATATAAAGTTTTAAAAGATTTGAGACTCTTGTGTCCTAACTGCAAGAAAGAGGGCAGAGAAGTCGGATGGAGAGAACAGATGCAGCCTAGGGGTAGATGGATTTGTTCAGCTACAACAATAAGAAAGTTTTTATTTTGTGCATAGACTTGTTAATATTTTATGAAGAACATTATTATCGTTCAACCTAAGACATTTTGCTTATTACCAAACATGTTCCAGAAACAGATAGACCTGAACAGTAATACTGGGATGATAGTGGAGAGCTGGGTCACAAAATGTATGTGTATGCATTTTAAAGATGTAAAATCTTTTATTATTTTGCTCATAAATTTACACATACATATGTTTATGAATGATAACTTTTATTGGGGACTGTTACTAATGGTTTCCCCTTGCTGATGAGAAATGCATCACTATCTATTGAGCTAATGCATGTACTTTTTTTTTTTTTAATCTTCTTGTAATTCTGGACAAGGAAATTATTTCAAGGTATACCTAAGTATGTTCAGGTAATTTTATGACCTGAAAGGTTGTAACTTGTTAGTTGGTGGCTTCCAAACCATCACTAAAAGCAGATATATGTTAGGGTTCTCCTACCTTCATCTATTCTCTGGCTGATAAGCATCCAGGCTTATTCCATTGTCTAAGTTTGAGAGGAAGGAAGGCAAGGGAAAGAAGAGAGATACTGAGACAGCAATGGTGGGAGAAAGAAAAATACATGTTTTCTCTCAAACATAGAATCTAAATTTAGATGACATGAAAACAGGAGAGGAGCATTTAGGAAGAAGACAGACATTAGTATGAAGAAGAGAAGAGTCAAGAGAGAGGAATGGGGTGAATATGAGCAAGTACAGTAATATATATATATATATATATATATATATATATGAAAATACCATAAGGGAATCACTTCACATGTTAACTTAGACATTTAACTTTAAAGTGAATTTGGAATTTACCAGTTGAAATGGGCTCAGAATTACCCACATTTTCAAAGCATTTGCTGTCTTTGATTTCTTCAAATAGCAAGAATTCTTTTTAAATTGTTGAGGAAGGCTGTACAAAAAGAAGCTCCATTTATACCAGTATTACATGAGTTTATTTACATCTGGATCCTATTCTGTCTTTCTCCTCTCAGCATTACTTTCCGCTTGCTAAATGTCCTGATCTTCTTGCTGAGTTCTCCAAGCAAGCTGGTTTCAGATACCTCATTCATTTGATGTAATCGTCTAAGAAGACCAGGGCCACAGTTGCAGTCAATGTTCATTACACTATTCTTTTACTTTCATTTGACTACAAGTAATGCTTATGTTAAGTAATAAGGTCAAAGGTTTTGTTTTATCTCTGCCTCCTTAAAAACATTTCTCTTCATTTCCACAAGTTTCAAACATATTCACAAAGGAATATTACAATACGGATGCTATTGTCTGAGTTTCTTCCTGGAACAAGTGCTAATTGATCTCTTTGGGTCTATGGGTAGAGAGGGAGTGGGGACTGAACACAGGTATTACCAGGGGAGTGCCCTTGTCCTAGGATCAAACAGAAAGAAGCTGCCTATGAAAAGCATTGCCTCCCCAGGACTTCCTTGTGGCTGGACTCTATTACAGCTGCAAAAGCTGCAGCTGGCTTATTTGCTCCCGAGGCCATTTGACCAGATGGTCAGTAGTTTATTCTTTCTTCTCTTGGCACACTTACCTGTACTCTTCAGAACAATATGCTTCATGTAAGTGACATGTTTAGGCTGTAATCTTCAAAGGGCATAGCATGTTCAAATACAAAAGGAAATGAAAGAGACAATGTAATTTCTAAAACTGACTTACAGTCATATCCCATGGGAGTGTATTGTAAACCATCCACCCAAACTCACTGGGCTTTGAGTCAGGAGGCATTAGAGAGAGCACAGCTGGAGACCTGGAAAACAGCTTTCTATGGCATTTGCGGTTTGTGGAGCTTTTCTTACCTACTTAGGTGACATTATTGTGCTTACAGAGTCTATAAATAGAGACTAAGGCATTATCTGGGGTTTAAAACAGTTTAAGTTGTACAGGTTATTAAAACTAAAAGAGGAAAATTATTTCAGCACATGTCGGCGTAGTTCAGCAGTTGCTCTGATTAGATTTGATGAAGCATTTTTTCGAAAGCTAAAGGATGTGATGACTCCTGGACAGAAGCAAAACCAACACATGTCAAAGACGCTGTCTCAGTATTTAATGGCCCTTTAGTGGACTGGTGGGAAGGTTGGAACACTGCACCATAAGATCTAAACTGTGTTGAGCAGTGGGCAGACGCTGGTAAGATTACCTGGCGTGAACCTGTGCTTCCTACTGAAGAATACTCCTAGTTATTTATGTGATTGTGGGGGACGGGGGCTCTAGTCAAGTACTAACAAAGTCAGTCAAACCCATGCATTAAAAAATGTAACAGGCGGGAAACACCTCAGTCAAAGAAATTCTTGCTGTTCACAACACAAATGCCTGAGTGTGGTGGCAATGGAGAGGCACAGACGGAGGCTTGCTCTGGCTCCCTGGACAGCCAACCTACCCTACTCAGAGAGGCCTAGGCCCAGAGAGACTCTCTTCAAGAAATGAATTTGATAGATTCTAAGGTTGTCCTGTGCCCCGCCCCCACTCGAACACAGGCATGAACAGACCTATAAATAAATAGAAAAAACAAAACAAAACACAAAAAAGCAAAAGAGGAACATGATTCCATTCCTTAGTCCTAATCTTTGTTTTCTCATGAAAATGAACATTAACAAAACCTGACTAAAATGAAGACTCACCACAGGGCCACCTCTCAGAAAGTATGCCCAACACTAGTGTGATCTAAATGTGCACTTCAGCGATATCTAATGCGTACCAGGTTGACTGTTGGTAACCACTGTGGAAGAGGTGCCCTCCTCTAGAGCTGCACTCTAAGAGTGACAGTACCACAACCATCCATGATGAGTTAGTGTCTGAGGAATGTGACAAAACTTAAAGCCACATCAGAAGGAATTTCAGGCTTAAGAATAAGATTCAAATATAAAAAAAGGTTTTTCACATATGAAATTAATTTTTGTTTTTGTATACAAATCAGTTATAAAGTACATAACGCATACTATGAATGAATTCAATGACGCTTTCAATTACTTTGAAAATGAAGTATTTTCTCATTTTCTTGAAATTTCAGACCATAAGGTAAAGAAAGACTGATGAGTGGTTTCAGCCATGCTAACACGCCTGCCTCCTAAGCATGAAGCCTCACATGCTTTGAGAGGCTCTGAGTCCTCTCCAAACATGGCCAGACGTCCTAATCTCATCCTCCAAATCTGAAAGGTCAGGGTTACTCATCTGCAGAGTAAACCAGATCCTGGTGCACACTTACTAAGACAGAGGTGAAGCTCCTAGTGTGTGCCTGACTTCTTCTCACTCAGGTGACTTGTCTTGCTTAAGGCATTACTGTAACAGGGGCAGTCTGGGAAAGTCTATGGTGAGCAAGCTTTAATTGTCATTTGTCACCAAATCATCCCCACAGAAACCCTCAGGGCAGTTGTGGGCAGGTCTCCAGTTGATCAGTTCAGTTCTCAGCTTCCTCATTGTCTTAACTGTGTTTTCGCACCTGACAGTGGTGATGCAGTGTGAAGACAATTTTAGCCTCTTGATCACAGCCAGCACCCGGTTCACATATCTATGCTAGTTCAAATTAATCAGCCAAAAAAGTATATTAGAGGTCATCAAAGATGTGTGAATTTCAAACTGAGCTCTTTTTTTAATTACATTTTTATTTTTTATATTAATTATAGTTTATTTACTTTGTATCCCAGCTGTAGCCCGCTCCCTCATTCCCTCCCAATCCCACCCTACCTTCCTCATGTCATTCCTCATGTCCTTCCTGCCCCTCTCTTAGTCCACTGATGGGGGAGGTCCTCCTCCCCTTCCATCTGATCCTAGCTTATCAGGTCTCTTCAGGACTGGCTACAATGTCCTCCTCTGTGGCCTAGCAAGGCTGCTCCTCCCTCAGAGGGAGGGGGAAAGGTTAAAGAGCCAGCCATCATCATTGAGTTCATGTCAGAGACAGTCCGTGTTCTCCTTACTAGGGTACCCACTTGGATACTGAGCTACCATGGGCTAGATCTGGGCAGGGGTTCTAGGTTATATCCATTCATGGTCCTTGGTTGGAGATACAGTCTCACAGAAGACCCCTGGGCCCAGATATATTTGGTCCTTCTGGAGCTCCTGTCCTCTCTAGGTCACACTAACTCCCCCTTCTTTCTTATGATTCTCTGTACTCTGCCCAAGGTTTGGTTATGGGTCTCAGTATCTGCTTTCATACACTGCTGTGTAGAGTCTTTCAGGGGCCCTCTGTAGTAGGCTCCTGTCCTGTTACTTGTTTTCTCCTACTTCCAATGTCCATCCCATTTGTCTTTTTTTTTTAAATATGAAAGTAAATTGATTCTAGAAGATTCTTTCCTTTGCCCCACCCCACTTCTTTTTTCTTTAAAGCTCTCTGTAAGAAAACTTTGCTAAGTCGCAGGCTTTTTTCTTAATGTTTTCTCCACCTCTGTTGGAAATAAAAGACTAAAAATAAATTACTTTAAGATTCAAAGCAGCAACCTGTCCCCAGTGAAGCTCTCTCAATTACTGTGGTGACCGTGTGGGGAGAAGGGACAACTGCAGAGTCCCTCAGTAATTATTCAACCAAAGCTTCAGGTAATTACAGGAGAGAGGTTTGCAAGACATGAGACACCCTGAAAAGCTCGACCTTCTGTGTTGATTTAGGCCTTCTATTGTTAAAATCTTTTCATTCAGTGTTGGTGTTTGTACTTGATGAAGTCAGCCGCATCTCAGAAATGCAAACACTTCTAAGTCTGTGCAGGAGATTTCAATAGAAAATAAAATGGCTCTTAAAATGGTGGAAATTGGAGGATTAACTAAAAATAAAGTTGGCAAGTGGTCATGCTGAAGTGAGTAATGTGGGACAGAGAAATATGATAGACCAGAACAGCAAGCTAAGAACTGCGGGGGAAGATTGATATCAGATAGCAATGTGTTGCCTTCATAAAGACGGTATTATTCAGTACTCCAGTGATGGGCAATGCTGGAAAAAAATCTTGCAAAGCTAGCATGGTGTACTCATGAATATTAAAATTACTTATTAGCTAAATATCCTTTTGACTTAAATTCATAATTGGTAATCCAAATAAAGCTCAATCTCTATGGCCTTCGGGTCACTCGCTAGGCTTCATACATTCTGGCAATATAAAGCCACATAAAAGTATTTGGCTTTATTAAAACTGCTTTGCTCCCATGGTTTTCTAGGTCTTTAAAAAAAAAAAAACTCCTTTCAGCGACCCTGTCTGACTTGAATTATGACAGTGCTCTCTAAAAACAGTAAAAGTTATCTTCTCCATGTGCCTCAAGATGAAGAGTGTAAAATTACCTTAGAGACTGAGCTAGCTTATAGATGTCCTCTGTCCTTCAAGCAAGAAAGAACACTTCGCTGTGTATTGAGTGGTCACGGTGTTCATTTTAGCCACAGGCCACACTGTGATTTCAAAGCATCCTATGTTCTTTTTGTCACAGATAGGCAGTAGGCTACAAGCCGGAAGATGTATATCTATATCTGCTGTTGTATCAGCATTCATCTCCCCTGGGTTGCTTTCCTGTTTTGGAAGCCTTTTTTTTTTTGGAGGTGCTTTCTGCTGCACTGTATTGTGTGTTCATTCATTAAGAAAGGTAGTCATCCTTCCTGAAATAGGAGACCTTTAAAGGGAAGGCTGAGGCATGAACAGCACTTAACACCCAAAGCAGATGAACTAATAGTGAAAAAGTGGTTTGGGAGCAATACCTGAACAGGTTCATTTTAAATATGTTTACAAATGGCTGTTCTGTGCATGATGAAAAATAACTCTTATCCACCAGTTTCAGAAGTTTGCTGACTCATCCAGTATGTATTTTGCTAGTCTATGAAGAAAACAAAAGGGAAATCCTAAGCTTTCCCAATTGGTCTCTTATTGAGTAATTGTTTTGGAAGGCCCTGTTTTATAGGTATGCTGATGATATGTAGCACATTAGGAACTCTGCAAATCATAATTTATCAGCGCAATAAACGTGGCCTCATTTGATTATCAGTAGCACTCCATCTTATCACACTGTCTTTGATAGAAGCATGACTGACTTCATTGCTGTACTTTTCACACTTGCTCAAGTGAACCCTATAGATTCATTTTACATCTCCAAGTCATCTGAGCCAAGGCGGTGGGAAGTGTGGAGAATTTTAAAAACCATAGATTGTTTATGGTGGGGGGCGTGGCTCACACCTTTAATTCCAGCACTAGAGAGGCAGGTGGATCTCTAAGTTCAAGGCCAGCCTGATCTACAGAGTGAATTCCAGGACAGCCAAAGCTACACAGAAAAACCCTGTCTCAAAAACAAACAAACAAATAAGTAAGCAAATGAATAAATAAACTATAATATACGTGTTTATTCATGTAATGCCAATTGTAAAATGATGATGGCAGCAAGGCCTAAGATGATTAGATTGTCCATCTGAGCAGTAGCTCTGACACTCCTTCCTTGGGAGCCTGCCTTTCTTGTTCTGCAGTGGAAGCAGAGTAGTGTAGCTGTACGACCCAGCTGTTATGTGCTGTGGTTTGAAATGTCCATGGCTCAAGAAAGCTTTCAACACTAGGATGCCTGGGAAACATCTCCAGAGGAGGCCTTGATGAGGGCAAGGAGGTGCTGAGCATTGGTCCTCCACACCGGGGCTTTCTCACCCTTCGTCCTTGTGCTGCCTACATAGAGATTGGTTTAGGAATTCGACAGGCCACTCTTTTGCACATCTGTTGCACATGTGGTCAACTCTGACCACCTGGTTCATTTCTGTGCAACCTGCCTGAAGGTTCTCCTTGGAGAGACTTTGCTATCTGTTACTTTGGACAATATTTATTTATTATAGCTGCAAAACAGCCTGTAAGATATTCTGTCCTTGAAAGATTAAGATTTTACACTGTCTTTCCGTATTCGAGGAAAATGAAGACACTGGGCTGACTAAACCCCGAGTGGCGATGTCCTGGGCCTGTTTGTTCCGCAGCACTTCTTCCCTGATAACGCCAGGCCCCATTTCACACATTGCTTCTCATCAGTTGGTTAATTTCTTTCTAATTAGTTTCTCAGAATCTATTATGGAACTTTTCCAATTACAATCACATTTTATCACTTAAAACTCATGCTTTGGTTTAACTTTTACATGGCTGTCGACTGAACTTGAAAGCCACTATTGTAACTGCAGGAAGAGATGCTCCCTCATGTTTTATGATCCTGAATAAGAGAGGATGAATGACTGTTTTACAGGATTACTTGGCAAATGAATGTCCCCCTCTCTCTTCTCCTGCTCTCCTGTTTAGTCTTATCCGTTTCGGTGAGGAAATGGAAGGGCGTGTCACAGATTACCTTTCTTTCTTTGGGCACCCATAGGTGCCCATCAAAATGCATCGGCTTTACCAAGATGCTATTTCCAAGTACCAGGACACTCATGGTTATATACTCTTGTGACCTGAGATCTCAAACTATCAATCAATCTTTCTCTGTGCCTACACCTTAAAGCTTCCTTCCTAATGAATGCTCAGCAAGCTGCAAAGCTGAAAACAGCAGAGCAATAGAGAAGAACAGTTGCATTGACCAGCAACATTGCCACTTCCGTTGCTCTCTGAACTAATCACTACATTTTCTGCTCATAACCGTTTTCAATACTGTGGACTCCAAATATCTTTCTTATTCCTCTGTCTTCTGAGATCTGACTCATTCCTCTTCTTGTTCTTGTTTTCTTCCATCTCCATTCATGGTCCTTGTTTGGAGTATCAGTCTCAGAAAGACCCCTGGAACCAGATTTCTTGGTTTTGTTGCTCTCCTTGTGGAGTGCCTGTCCTCTCCAGGTATTTCTATCTCCCTCTTCTTTCCCAAGATTTCCTGCACTCTGCCCAAAGTTTGGCTATGGGACTCAGCATCTGCTTTGATGCACTGCTTGGTAGAGTCTTTCAGAGGCCCTCTGTGGTGGGCTCCTGTCCTATTTCCTGTTTTCTTCCTCTTCTGATGTCCATCCCATTTGCCTTTCTGAGTGAGGATTGATCATCTTACCCAGGGTCCTTCTTCTTGCTTAGCCTCTTTAGGTGTACAGAGTTCAGTATGCTTATCCTATACTATATATCTAGTAGCCACTTATAAGGGAGTATATACCATGTGTGTCTTTCTGTTTCTGGAATACCTCATTCAGGATGATCTTTTCTAGTTACCTCTATTTGCCTGCAAATTTCATAATTTCCTTGTTTTTAATTGCTGAGTAGTATTCCATTGTGTAAATGAACCACAATTTCTGTATCCATTCCTCTCTTGAGGGAAATCTGGGTCGTTTCCAGGTTCTGGCTATTACAAATAAAGCTGTTACAAATATGGTTGAGCAAGTGTCCTTGTTGTATAGTTGAGCATCATTTAGATATATGCCTAGGAGTGTTATAGCTGGGTCTTGAGAAAGCACTATTCCTAATTTTCTGAGAAAGTGCCAGATTGATTCCAAAGTGGTTGTACAAGTTTACATTCCCACCAGCAGTGGAGGAGGGTTCCCCTTTCTCCACAACCTCTCCAGCATGGGT
Organism: Meriones unguiculatus; assembly: GCF_030254825.1. Lineage (NCBI taxonomy): Eukaryota > Metazoa > Chordata > Mammalia > Rodentia > Muridae > Meriones > Meriones unguiculatus. The sequence continues at coordinate 5,613,727 of NC_083368.1, read as the reverse complement.
TGTCACTTGAATATTTGATCTTAGCCATTCTGATGGGTGTGAGGTGAAATCTCAGGGTCATTTTGATTTGCATTTCCCTGATGACTAAGGATGCTGAGCATTTCTTTAGTGTTTCTCTGCCATTTGACATCCCTCTATAGAGAATTCTGTTTGGTTCTGTACCCCATTTTTTAATTGGATTACTTGATTTGTTGCTTTTTAACTTTTTGAGTTCTTTATATATTCTGGATATTAGCCCTCTGTCAGATATAGGGTTGGTGAAGATCCTTTCCCAGTCTGTAGGCTGTCGTTTTGTTCTGACGACAGTGTCCTTTGCTTTACAGAAGGTTTTTCAGTTTCATGAGGTCCCATTTATTGATTGTTGCTCTTAGAGAAATTTCAGATAGTTAAAAGATGCTCCCTGCAGCTGTGAGTGCAGGCATTGAGTGCTGAGGCCTGGGGCTTAGGCTGGCAGACACCCAGTCTTGTGGCTGTAACCCCTGCAGTTGAGGCCTATTGTTTAGATGTTAGCCAGAGATTTATGCCTGCATGCTCAGTTGCAGGCTCACTTCTCTAGACTTTAATGACATATGGCCCTGGCACTTAGTAGCCTTGTAACCATCAATGTCCAGCTCCAATGAATGCTCTCAGCAGGCAGGCAGCTCCTGCCAGTACTAACAACCCTTGGGTGGGACACCAAGGCTGGGACCCTTGTCTGCCATGGCTAGTGTTGTAGCCTTCTGAAACAGATCTTTGTTTCCAGTGTCCTCATGTCTAAAGCAATGTGTTATAGCTCCAGAGCCTAGAATGTTAGAATCCTTAATTGTTGATAGCAGTTAGGATATAATTCTTAGGTCTACACTGTCTTCAAGCCTGAGAGCTCCCTGGAACTTTCAGAAGAGCCAGATCTGCAGCTTCTCATCTCTAGATCCTTACACAATGCATAGTCTTCGTGACCTCTGCTCCCTATCATTTATACTCAGCTGCTCTCTGGAGCTTTCCAGTCACCCTATATCCACTGATGTCATCAATCATTTATTTATTTATTTATTTATTTATTTATTTATTTACTGTTACCCTATCAGCTGCTCTATTGATGACAAAGGTCAATTGGCTGATAGTTTCTCACTCAAACTGACAGGGTACCAGAGAAATTCTAGTAGCTCTCACTTAGGGAATCACATGACCTCAGCTACCAACTTAGCTTATTTAAAAGAAAATATGCATTAGAATAGTGTTTATTATACAGGCTTATCATTAATATTACTGATGTTTTAATGGTATTTAACAATGTCTAACTCTGTAACTCTGCCCCAGTTCCTCAGAGTCTAATTCCAATCAGTCAGCATTGAAAACACACTTATAAGTAACATTACAAAAAAAAATAAATAAAAAAATAAGTAACATTACATGGACTCAACAGGCTATGTTAGAAATATGTATCTATATACAAATATATGCATATAATAATGACAAAAATATGACCATAAATTTGAAGGAGAACAAGATGGGAGGGTTTAGATAAAGGAAAGAGAAGGGAGAAATTTAACTAAAATATAATCTCAAAAATTAAAAAAATATGAAAAATGATCAGTTCTTTCCTTTTATTACTGCTACTTACCATATTCACACAGTCCTGGAGCCCAGTTGCTGACTGCTTTTGCTTGGGTCTGCCTTCATGAGGATATCAAGATAATATCCTTGCCTCAGATAATAACTTGCCTCAAAATGTGCAAGAAGTTTCCTCTTCTGAAACAAAGGCAGGTGTGAGATGTAGCTTTAGTTAGGTACTGTGTTCTATTCGTAGTTTCTCCCCATTATAAAAGAATTCCATTTCCCTAAGCTCTAGAGTTCTCTTCTATCATAAAACCAGTTTCTGTGAATGTTGGTCTCCCTAAACTTTCCCGTAGGCACTGGGAAGCGTCCTGTGGCTTTGGGAAGCCGATTTGAGGACTACGCTCTATACATTGCTATTCTCCTAAGCAGTAATGCAACTTGTCTCAGGCTTAGAACAATTTTGTAATTTTTTTTCAATATAAGGTTTTTTTGAATGAGGTAGACAAGTGTGTTAATTTGCAAGTTGTAAAAAAATAAAAATATGGACAGATTTTAAGCAATCATTGCTAATTTCAACATGCTCACACCTTCTCCACTTTCCCTCACAATACCCAATACAACAAGAGGTTTTGCTGTTATGCTCACCTGATCCTCATACTCTACAGCCATTCTGCAGGTCACTGCAAGATGGTTTTTTCTGGAAGAAATTTTACCATTATACCCACCCTGATAGCACAGAGGTTATTAAATGTGCAAACCCTGTTGGCAAGTGTTCAGGGTGCTTATCTATCTTCAATTTCCATTCCCACTTGGACAGAATCATATTCCATAATATATCCCATCTCTGATTTTACCAGGCAGCCCCAAAATATTCAGATGCAATCATGTTTTGGGAACTAATCTTTCCTCATTTTTAACATCTTATTTTTACTTCTCAGTAAAAATCATGCTTACAGTCTCTTAGTTTACCAACCTTCACATATCATTTATTTTGTACAATTAATATTGTATGAGGTGAAACTATGTTATATATCAGTATATACTCTGAAATTATTGGCATCATTCACTGTATAGAAGCATGTTTATACTGCTAATTCTACTTTCTTTTGAAGAGCATATAGATTGATATTAGCAGGAACATTGGGGTTTTGGTGGCATAAATTATAGATCTCATCAATGAATTAGACTGTAGGGAAATAACACTTTCTATTTCAATTTCATGAAAAAGATTGAAGTCTTTGCTGCTACATAAAAATACCATAAAGTCCTTGTGATTTGGTGAGTTCTTCATATAAGATAAATTTAAGTCTACATTTGTAGAAGATACATCATGTTTTTGGAAGTTAGCCACCTTGCAGCCAGTTGTACTCATAAGCACTAATACTGTGTGATAATTATTGCGAGTTGTAAGATTACAGCATGCTTTTCTGTGCTGTGCTTATGTCACAGTTGTATCTGGCCAGAATAAGCAGCTTAGAGTTTCGTAGGCAGCGCACCACCCCTCTGTGAGTTGGAACCCAGAGACTACAAAGAAAAGGTCATGCTTTTCATAGAGTTCTTGTCCTGATTTACTTAAAAGAACCAGTGACTGGAAGATCAGGAGATGTTTTCCTAGTAGCATCATAAGAGTCAATAAAAGTGTACTCATCCCCCCAGAATGAAGGCTGGAACTTGTCCCACCAGTGTGGTCTGTTATCAGCCCAGCTTCCTGCTGCTGTGGGTCAGCCTGTGCTGATGGATGCTGGTAGCTCTGTACTTGCAGCTTCTGCTCTGTTGGTATCATACCAGATGCTTCTTACCCATTGCCAGGACTTAAGCATATGTTCTTACAGTATGCACCTGAATTCCTGGGCAGCTCAGAGGTAGGGAGAGAGAAGAGGCATGTGTGCCTGTTTGAAAAAGACAAACATTGAGGTTCCTTAGAGTCTCAAATTGATGAAAACAGACAAAAGATTTTACTATTCAATTTCAGTCTATTCTAAGGGAAAAATTAGTTATAACTTGATGATATAAAAATAAGTATTCATTAATAAGATAATATGTGTTTACTGAAATAAATAACAAAATTAGATGCTTTCCTAACACAGTAGATTCTTAGTGAATATTCTGTTATATTACCATGTACTTGTATTTTTGGCTACTTATGTCACCATATTTAGTATTTATGATGTCACAGGTACCATTTGGCACATGAGTAGTTGGTTACCAAATACTTTGCTCAGGAAAAATTATGCTTTCTCCAGAGTTTCCAAACAACCCATCATGTGTGCAGTTCCTAGTAAGAGACTCTGAGACAAGGTGCTTAGAGTGGTTTGGTAAGGAAGCTTTTATTTGCTCCACAAGATGACAGAGCTGGCCATTTCCTCCAGATGAGCATTTCTGTCACATACATGCACTCTCACCACACAAGAGTGCCTGTGGCCACCACTCACAGTTATAACGATGCTCACACAGTCTTAGTGCAGATGCTCTGCCTGCCTGTGGGAAACTGAGAGTTCCTGTTGAACATTCAACAAAAGGAGATCTAAAGAAACCAAAGTGAAGAAAGAGCCACTGAGAACGATGAACAGAGCTGTGGATTAACTTATTGAGAGTTTAATAATGTATGTAATCCAGAAATAATGGATGTTTTAAAGTAATTAAAGGACTATAAATAAACACTTAGTGCCTAATTATAAAGAAAGGAGAGACAACACTGAGTTCATCAACTGTGATGAGGAAGTAATTCTTTCTTTCTCTTCAGATCCTATGTGAATAAGTATGCAAACTAAATATTGTGGCTAGATATGGATCTGCCCCTTGGATTTAATAGATCATTATGCCTCAGGGTAATAATTAAACTGGACACAATGCAGGGGCTTAAGAGGGATTACCTTCTTCAGACTCAGCAAAGCTTTGCTCCTTGTCAGCAGGAGAGAAGGAAGCAACTCAAGTGATGATAATTCAAATTATTCTGGTAGGTGTAGTGTCAGGACATCTGATAAAATAGCTTACTACAAATTCAGACAAGAATGTTGTCTGAGTGGGGCTCTTCATTAGAAGCAACTTTGTCCATTGTCCCCTAAATACAAAAGTATGTTTTGTCCTTGGCAAAAACATTATATACACACACTCATTTCCCTTAGCCATCTGAGATTATTTTTCCTATTGCAAATAATAACAAACTTTAATTAATACCAGAGATAGTTCAGGCATTCATAAATTAATTATGCACCATTCATGGAATCTGGCTTAATGTTTTATTAGGAAAGATTTATTTACAAGAAGCTTCACACACACACACACAGACACACACACACACACACAAATCATAGTAATTAAGAGGGTGGCTTTGAAGCCAGGTAAAATCTGTTCAGTGGTGAATAAAATGGGGATCATAATGACAGCCATCTATGAAGAGTAGTTTGAGTTCAGGTAAAGTTTCTAAGGTCTTTGGAATGTGTTCAGACCCTGAAGAAGCACCAAGGAAGGTCTGTTCTTTACTGTTGCTCATTTATAAGTAAGATGGACAAGAACACAATTTGGTAGCCTTTTCTTTCAATTACCTTTGTTCATTATTTGTTTACCTTAATTTAATGTGTTTGTTTACTTGCTTTTGAGATCGAGTCCAGGCTGACCTGCAACGTACTATGTAACCAAGGTTGGCCTCACATCCTTGGCAGTTCTACTTCAGGCATGAACCACCATGCCAGTTTCAGTTACCTCCTAAGAATTCCCTTGCCTATCAGCTTTCTTTAAAATCTGGTTAAAATTTCTCCTTTTTTGTTCAGACGTGGTTAGAAGTTTCCAGAGAAACTCTAAGGACAAAAGGAAGAGAGTGGCCACTATTACTGTGTCACAATATTTAACTGGGACAGAATTTTAGAGTCCATTTGAAATAGATTGCTGTGATCTGCGACTTCCTAGCTCCTCCGCGCTGATGGTCTCATGAAGACACTGGACAATATAGTTAGCTTGAGAGACTGGGGCCCAGTGAGGAACATTTTCTTCTAAACTGTAGGCCTGGTAGACTTCATCTCTGCTCACATTTCTGCTCCAGCTTTCCTTATTTCTATATTTTAATTTTAATTTATTCATTTTACATCCTGGTTGTAGCTCCCTCCCTCTCTGACAGGTCTCACTTTCCCTCCCTGTTTCTCTTCTCCCCTATCCCCTATTCCTCATGGAAGGGGAGCCCCCATCCAGCATATCAAATTGTATCAGGACTGAGTGCATCCTTTTCCTCTGTGCCTGGCAAGGCAGCCTCTCCAGGGAAAAGTGATTGAAAAGTAGGCAACACAGTCAATGTCAGAGACAGCCCCTGCTCTCCTTACTAGGGAACCCACATGAACCCTGAGTTGTACTCTGCTACATCTGTGTAGAGGGCATAGATTCAGTCTATGCATGGTCCTCGAGAGGGCTTCAGTCTCCACAAGCCTCCCTGGCCCTGGATAGTTGGCTCTGTTGGTCTTCTTCTGGAGCTCCTGTCCCCTCTAGACCCTTCTATCCTTCCCCCCACTTTTCCACAAGGTTCTCTGCATTCTACCCAATGATTGGTTGTGGGTCTCTGCATTTGTTATTACCTGCTGCTGTGTGGAAGAACTCAGAGGACAGCTATATTATGCTCCTGTCTATAAGCATGTCAGAGTATTCTTAATTATGTCAGGAGTTGGCTGTCTCCCATGGGATGAGTCTAGGGTTGGGCCAGCCATTGGTTGGACAGTCCCTCATTCTCTGCTCTACTTTTGTCCCTGAACATCTTGTAAGCAAGGCAAATTTTGTGTTGAAGTTGTTGTGGGTGTGTTGGTGTTCCCTTCCTTTCTCTAGGAGTTGTGTCTGGCTTTCTTACACCCTTTTAATCTCTCAGGTAAGGAATATATAGCCTTCCTTTGTCTTCTAAGAGTTCTTAATTTCTTATCTCCTGATTTCTAAGCCTTCATTGTCTGATTCACAACCCCATAACTCTTGTCCATCTTTTGCATACACACAGCTTGTTTGGCCTGAAGTGTTTTTTTATCAGTAAGATAGTAAGACAGAATGTCCATCGTTTCTTTGTTCATTTAAAGCAAGCAATTGTGTCTTGGCTTGTTCAAGTCTTAATGTTTCCTACTTTTTTCTTCAAGATTTTCAGCATTCCCTAAGGTCCCCTAAAATAAAAGCACTGACTCTGTTTCATACTTGGGAAAAATCTCTCTTTTTCATTCAGTTGCTGATTTTAAGACTTCTTTTCGAAGACCAGTGTACTTGCAAAGAGGATGTGGATGGCTGACTCTGTACCCATTGTGCAGCAAATCTTCCTCTGCTCAGCCCACTTGAACTCTGATGATGTCCTGTATTCTCCCCAACCAGAGAGATTCTTCTTAAAAGTTCAATCCACACAAGTTTAAAAATAATAGTAAAACCCTCAAACATATATTTAAACTTACAGAATAATATTTTCCCTCAACGGTGTTAAAACATGAAAAAATGTAGTTTATTCTCAGGTTTCCATTGTGTGTTAGTATTTCCACCATATCATATTAAAAAAGCAGGAATAAAAGCTGGAAGTTGTTACCATGCTGTGCAGGCTCATTAGATGAGTCAGCTAATGACAGGGTTATGCATTCAAAATGGTAGGCAGTATGCTGCTTACCAAAGAGAATGAGGATTAAGATAGCATGTTACCTCCTGAAAATCCTACTTAAAAGTGCTTTTACATGGATACCTACTTAGTGTGCCAACTTGTTTTTGGTAATTGGTAAGAAACATCTAGAAAGATTCCTCAAGTGTATTTAATTTATTATCTTGCTATTTCCTCTTCTCTCAAACCTTTGAAAACAGTGAAATACATGAGTGTTCATCTAGTCTCTTTACTGTTCTGTCCCCCTGAGAGGACTGATGAGACTGACTCGCCACGCCAGAAGGAAAGGAGAAAGCAGGGCGTGAGCTACCAGCCTTCCAAAGTTGAGCATGGCCGTGTGGAATGCCTGTGCATCGTTTCCGTGTTGGACTAGATTCTCCACAAAACTCAAGTGGACAAATTTGTATTCAGAACCTGTAAAAACTCTCTATAGGTCTGACCAGAGAACCGTTTTAGTGCAGGGCTTGCCACTGTTCCCCAACTTTGCTGTTCCCACACAATTGTAGTTGGTGGCACAGTGATTTGTTGTTCATTGAGAAAAGCTTGTTATGTGTCGTGATGCTAGATGTATCCTAATAAGTGAGGACAGATTAAGTCACTATGAGAGAAAAGTAGCGTTTTATATGAACCAGGAACCACGCATCTTCAGTCAGCTTTGTGGCTAATCATTTTGTTGTGATTGTTAAAATCAGACTAAATTTATGTTTTTTTGTTTGTTTGTTTTTGTGGTAGACCTCAAGGTCAGGGAAAAACTTCATCCACTTAACTCTATAGTTGCATTTTATGTATTTATGAATAGTGGGTACATGCATGTGGAGAGGAGTGTTTATTTGCCTGTTCATAGGCTTGGATAGGTTATCGCTCCTCAGGTTACAGACAGAGTCATTTGCAGGTGACAGCTGAGAGTAGATGAGGCTGTCTAGCCAGCAAGCTCCAGGGATTCACTTCTCCCAGCCTCACTTCATGCCTGCCACTAACTCCCCACACGCCCTACCCAGCTGTTATAAGCACCATCTACCCTACTCAGAGAGGGGCACTTTGTGCTTGGAGAGTTGGCCTTATAGATTGTAGAATAAGACAAGAACATTGATGTCTTTTTATTTCCACTATCTTTTCTAGCACTTTCCAAGACTATGAAAGCTAGCCAGCAGGGAGGAAATTCCAAGTTCAGATCCAAACTGACTTCTCTAAGTCCTGTATCCTGTGTTTAGTGTCTTCAGCAATAGTCTTATCACTACTTCTGACTCACAACAAAGAAGAATGGTTAGAGCCTGTAGTGTTTGGGGGTTTTCTAGGGTACTTGTTACCAACAACTCATAAGAAAATATACCATTTGGTGTTTGGTGTAAAAACCCATAGCTTCTGGGAGAAATTTTGTTCATCCATACACATTTTTTCCTTTCTAGAAATCCATGCTATTTTTACTTAAAGCAGAGTTCTGGGCTGCATTTCATATTAAAAGTACTCACTTAACACACTAAGATATATACTTAGATGATCCTTCCCCTATGATGTCAAAATTCTTTCTTTTAAATTTCCTTATCTTTATGGCTATTGTTTTCTCCATTCTTAAGATTTGATCTGTTGAGCAAATGTGTTGCTTCTTTATTCAGGGGGTTGATTAATATTACCTGACATTAAAACAAAACACGTTTTAGCACAGAGCCAAATCTTTACCCGCCAATTTTAGTATTATAGGTGTAGATGGTAGGCAATTGATTAACCCTTACCATTGAAAATATTATTATGTACTGTGGACAGTGTCTCTTAGAAACCCCAGTTGTTCTTTAGCTTCTCATAAATTTTGAAGGGGGGTCATCTTTTATTTTACTGTACTCACACTGGCAGCTGCTACATTGTTATGTTCTTATGCTAAATTACACCGTGTACCATTGCTTAGTAGACTGCGGTTTCCAAGGTCACCTGGAAATCATGGTCAGTTCTGGCCTTAGCTCCTTGTTTTTATGAAAAATCCATGTTTTCTGTATCGTAACTTTGCCATTGAGAATTATCCTATACAGAATGCTATGTGGCAATCTTCAGTGAAAATTTTAATACGTGGGAGACAGGTAAGATGCAAGCTACGCACTTGGGGCCAAGTAGGATGAAGTATGTGAGGGAAGACAATTAGAATACAGACTATGCATTAGGGAGCAGGACGTTACAATACGTGCACAAAGGCGAGGTGGGATGGGAGCTACTCATGGAAAGAACAGGTAGGATAAAAGCTACATATTAGGAACTAGGAAGATACAAGATACGTATGGAGGTGGCAGGTAGGATATAAGCCATGCATTGGAGGCTGCCAGGAAGGAACCTATGAATTAAGGGCTAGGAGTGTTCAGGCTATGCATTAGGGGCCAGACAGAATACAAATTGTGCATGTGGGGCCAGGAGGGATGCAGGCTATGCATTAGGAGCCAGGTAGGCTGCAAGACACACTTCAAGGTCCAGGTAGATGCAAGCTGTGCACAAGGAACCCGATGGTATTGGACCACGGATCTCTCTGAAAAAGAGGAGGTGCAATATTTGGTACCCTTGTAACAGGATTTAGAAAATGTTCACAGATGAACTTAAAGACAGGTATCAGTGGTTTCACTTTTATTAAGAAATCATGGTACCTTTACAGTTTATGGAACCCTTGCCTACAAACTTATTTTTGAATGACAAAATTAAAAAATAACTTCTGATAAAGATAATTCCACAAGAATTTGTGAAATATAGCATTACCTAAATGAGACTCAGAGGAGTGCAATCTTTAGAACAAGAAAAAGTTGTACTCAGAAACACATATACTACATTTTTTAAAAAGTAATCATTATTAATTTACAATTTTGCTGATATTATGTTTAAAATTAACAGATGGATTTTTTGTTTGTTTTTTCTAGACAGAGTTTCTTTGTGTAGCCTTGGCTGTCATAGACTCTATTTGTAGACCAGGCTGGCCTCAAACTCACAATCAACCTGCCTCTACCTACCTGAGTGCTAGGATTAAATTTGTGCTACATGCCAGCCTGACAAAGATGGATTTTAATTGATTGCAGTACATGAAAAACCCACAAGGGATTCACAAGCAACTACCATTATTATCTGGCTGAACTTTGAAGTGTAAACACAGTTACTCCCCCCATAGAGATGGACAACCACATCCAGGGACATCCTTTTCTCTCAAACAGGAAGACATTTTTTAAAATTATACTTAATCTACTTTGTATCCCCCCTCTAGTTCCCTCCCTCCTCCCCTCCCAATCCCTCCCTTCCTCCCCTTTTCCACACACTCCCCTCTCCAAGTTCACTGGTAGGGGAGGGTTTCTTTTTCTTCCTTCTGATCCTAGTCAGTTTGGTCTCATCAGGAGTGGCTGCATTGTCTTCCTCTGTGGCCTGGTAAGGCTGCCCCCTACTCAGGAGGAGGTGATCAAAGAGCAGGCCAATCAGTTTATGTCAGAAGCAGTCCCTGTTCCCATTACTATGGAAACCACTTGGAGACTAAGCTGCCATGAGCTACAGCTGTGCAGGGGTTCTAGGTTATCTCCATGCATGGTACTTGGTTGGAGTATGAGTCTCAGAAAAGACCCCTGTGCTCAAATTTTTTGGTTCTGTTGCTCTCCTTGTGGACCTCCTGTCCTCTCCAGCTCTTACTATTCTTTCCCACTTCTTTCATAAGATTCCCTGCATTCTGCCCAAAGTTTGGCCATAAGTCTCAACATCTGCTTTGATAGTCTGCAGGGCAGAGCCTTTCAGAGGCCCTCTGTGGGAGGCTCCTAACTTGTTTTCTGTTTTCTTGTTCTGGTGTCCATCCTCTTTGCCTTTCAGAGTGGGAATTGAGCATTTTAGACAGAGTCCTCCCTCTTAATTAGTTTCTTTCGGTGTACGGATTTTAGTAGGTTTATCCTATATTATATGTCTATATGAGTGAGTATATACCGTGTGCATCTTTCTGCTTCTGGGATAGCTCACTCAGGATGATCTTTTCCAGGTCCGACCATTTGCCTGCATATTTCATGATTTCCTTGTTTTTAATTTATCAGAGTCAGCAGCAACCAGGATTGGCCTGCAAAGTTGTCTCATCCAGTTTATAACAGAGGCCTCACAGAATACATTAGGAACAAAACAGGTAGTTTACCACATTTCCTTTGTAGTGGATGTCTCTAAGAAGCATTTAAACATCAGTGGGAAGGTGCAGCGGAGTCACTGCATTTTTCAGCTATATGTAAGTCAATCAGTCTCTGTTCTTCTCTCACTAAAGCTAGTTGATGCTGAGAAGTGGTAAGAGAAACATATCTACAGTCACAAAATAGTGAGAAGCTAATGAGGATAGGATTGTAATGTAAATCTTCTGACTGAGTCCTGATGCTGAACCAACACGCAACCAAAACTTGGATTCTTATACCACAGTGTTTAATACTGTGAAAGTAATGTCTTACTTGCCATTTTGAAGTGAGGTGGTTTGGGGACTCTCTGGATTTGTTGATGTTCATACAGCAGGATAGGATGATCTGTAAGCTTTCTTGCCTAACTGCCAAAAGCATGATCTTCAGAGTCTGAGCTTTTCTTATTGTTAGCCATTGCTTCTACCCTCTGCCTATCATCATGTCTATGATAAAGCATAGGAAGATATCATTTATACCACACGTATTGTCCACAAAAGCTGACCATCCTTTGATCTCTTCAAATAAGTCCATTTAGAGTCTGGCTGCATCTCTGCTCATTGATTTTCTCTGAACTCTATCATTTAATAATTGCTTTGCTAGAACAAATGTGAAGGAACAAAAGACTTTTGATAGAGAATACAAATAAGCTATGTTGTAGTGTGCTGAATGTTAGGTGTCTGCATTTGTGGAGAGATAATCTGAAAATTTGGTCCAATCATGTCTTTGTTTTTTTTTTTTTTAACTTGAAGTATGCGTAATTTCAGACTTCAGATTTCAGAAAAAAACTGTTTATTTGAAAGCACTTAAAAATGAATGATTGGGTTAAGAGCATGTGTTTTACTTCCAAAAGAACCAAGTTAGGGTCCTAATACTCATATGGCAGGTTACAACTGTCTGTAGGTCCAGTTTCAGGGAATGTGATGCCTTCTTCTGGCTTCTGCAGGAACCACGCATGCACTTAGTGCTCAGACATGCACTCAGGGTAAACATCCATACACATAAAAGAAAATAAAAATAATTTTGAATGAATTATAAAACATAAACTTTACCTTATACATTTAGGAAAATAAATAATAATGTGTCTGTCTATATATATATTTTTTTACTTTCTTAGAGCTTTTTTATACTTTTGCACTCAACTACTAGATGGGCTCTGTCTAAAAACCATATCTTACTTAACATTACACTATAAATAAGTTCTCATTATTAGAGAATTATATCTTTTATAATAATTTTGAACACATTACCATCATCATCGCCTACTGATTGTAAGCCATTATGTTACTAGTGCTAATGGAGAGAATTTATGGGCTTTAACTTTGGCAACTTCCTGAGTAGTAAGTTACCTGGGCAAAACCTTTGTACTCTTCTGATTGGTAACCCACATTTGCAGTGTTTTTCCAGTGGTTTGGTACACTTAGAATCCATTAGCATTACTAAAGAAAGCCGTTCTGATAACATTCCTCCCAACATCCTATAGATGTATCAGATGTAAGGCTTTTCTTTTTCCCAAACTATGTTTCAGAACTTAAAATGCAATCCCCGTGTGCTATCTCTTCCTTTCTGTAGGGTGAAGAAGGGTACCCACAAGAAGGAATTCTGGAAGACATGCCTGTGGATCCTGGCAGTGAGGCTTACGAAATGCCTTCAGAGGTAAATGCCTGTATACAAAAAAGAAAAAAAGAAAAACAAACAAACAAAAACTAAGAGAAATAGTTTAGGTGTTTAATTTGGATCATACCAATAAGTAACACCAAAACCCTTCCACCTTCAGATCTCCCCCATACTAGGGCCTAGGTAGCTCAACCAAGGAAATATTTTAGAGGAAATGATTTTGATCTTTGCGGGAGAGGGTATTAGATATGGTAGGTCAAAATGAGAACATCCTAGCACAAAAGACTACAAGAAACCAGGCATATGGAAGTTCTGAGCAACAGTGGGCAGATATGACTCATGTTTGAAAAACAGACAAATGATAGCTTAAGATTGAAGATATAATTAAGGTTATAAGCTACAATCTTATAATCTATAGAGCCCCAAGTTAACTTAAGCTTATATTTACTTTAAAATAAATTATTTGAAGATAGGTAAAGTTTAACAGCAGAATTCTGACATAATTAGAATTAATCTTGAGGACAACTACTTAGGCCAGTTACTTAGGATTCTTACTGTTGTGAATGTTAACTGGGTTCTGCCCAGGAGGCTTGGGCTTTAGGACAGAGGAACTGGAGCCTGTGTTGAAGCTTTCAATGAAGGTGGACTTTGCTAATGACAGAGAGAAAGGAGAGGAAGGAAGTCAGCCTTATTTCTAACCATCTCACTTCTGAAGACAAGATCACTGAGCCCAGGAGGTGGCTTCAGGTAGCTCACCTTGGTGCTCTTCACTCACAGTGCAGATCTAAGGAGATAATCCACAGCCCCAGCCATTCACATTGCAGGATGAGATCACATATCAAATGGCACATCTGGAATTAGGCCTAAGAAGCTTAATCTGACAGCTCCTATAACTTACAGATGTCATGTATGAAACAATTGTTTTGACAGAGGAGTTCCAATCACTCTTCTGAGGATCAATTTCATCTGAGTGGAAGGCTGTAATTAAAATTAATTAAAATTTATTTTAATTTACTTCACTCCTGTGAAGTACACACTTGATAACTGTCACTTTCACTGACAACACATGCTGTTTTTCTGTTGTTGTTCATTTTGTTTTTTCCTGATGTTAGGAAGGATACCAAGACTATGAGCCTGAATCCTAAGAATGTCTTTGCTCCCAGTGTCGTGAGATCTGCCGGCCGCTGTTCCATGGCATACAAGTGCCCAGTTCCAACGTGCCCAGTCATGACCTTTTCTCAAAGCTCTGCAGTGTGTTTCCAAGTCTTCCATCAGCAGTGATCCATGTCCTGTACCTGCCCCTCAGCGTCCCGGTGCTTCCCTCTCACTACAGTAAATACTTGGTAGCAGGGTCTTGTGTGCTGTGGCTATTGTGGCTTCAAACCTAAAATGTTAGAAGAAATTTAAAACACCTAAGTGACTACCACTTATTTCTAAATCTTCACTGTTCTTTTTGTTGTTGTTGTTGTTGCTGTTCTTAAAAAGTTGTGATTTGCTATCTTATAAGAGTTTTAGGTGTCCTTTAATGATTCTTTCTGTCTAAGAAGAACAGTATATTGTGAAATTTGTTAATACGTATTTTAAAATATGTGAGCATGAAACTATGCACCTATAAATATTAATTATGAATTTTACAGTTTTGTGATGTGTTTTATTAACTTGTGTTTGTATATAAATTGTGGAAATTAAAATAAAATATTATCTCATTGCAAAATCATTTTCTCATTTCACTTTAGTAATGAAATCATGCTTATCAGGAACATGAACATAAACTGATGCAATAAACTGGAATTTAAAGTTTTTAACAGTATCTTAAGGAATTGCAAGCAGCTAGAGATGTGACATTCGCCTCCAGGAGGACTTCCCCAGCATCACTCCCAAGCCAGTTTGATCTACAGTGCTGCTCAGAGCTGCAGCTGCACTGAGAAACAGTGCATTGGAACAAAAAGTGTGAGTGACAGTGATTACCTCTCTTTTACATATTCATAAGACAAATTAGTATATCAAAGGCAAAGAAAGAACCCCCTTGAAGGTGGAATCTATTACATATATATGTGTATATATATATATATATATATATATATATCCGAAGAAACCAGGAAGTGTCCTAGAATACCTTGAAGTCCCCAGTAAGCACACTGCATATAAGATACCTTAGCAGATATAGGAAGGCAAAAGCAAAATAAAACAAATAAGTTTTCCTTGGAGAGGATTAATTCCCCATGAATGTAACAAAAACTTGAATATGATTGAATAATTATTCATCTTTCTTTATTTTTTATATTTTTATTAATTACAGTTTATTCACTTTGTATCCCACCTGTATCTCCCTCTCTCCTCCCCTCCCAACCCTACCCTTCTTTCCTCTTCTCCATCCATGCTCCTCCCTGAGACCACTGATAGGGGAGGTCTTTCTCCCCATCCTTCTGATCCTAGTCTATCAGGTCTCATCTGGAGTGGCTGCATTGTCTTCCTCTGTGGCCTGGTAAGGTTGTTAAATCATCTTTCTAATTATTCAGGAGAAAAAAAAATCAGAGTCATGATGAAAGTCACTTGCAGGAAGTATTTCAGTAAAAAAAATTAATTTATGTATGGCCATGAGTACTTTGGTGCATAGTGGGCATTGACAGGAGAGGAAGAGGAATGAAAGACTATGAAAATATTGACACTGCAAAGTCTCTTTTGCCGAATTGAGAAAATACTACAGTGTTGAGCTGCATGTGTTCTTTGACACTGGAGAGAAGTGATAAGTCTCATATCTAATTTAAGTTTCCTTGAAGCTGGTGAATAATTCTTTATTAAGGCTGCCCAAAAGTTGTTTAGAGAATGTTTTAAATCTATCAAGAGTACCATCCTTTTAAAAAAGGAAACTCATTAGCAGAACAAAATCAAATGGACAACAGTGATAATGAAGAGTAGAGGGTTGGAAGAAGAATGTTTGTAACCTTGATGGTGTCTATTGTTAGAAATTATACTATAGAGCTCTTCTTCCCTGAAGCAGCTTCTAGATATTAATGTGTGAGCAATTAATTGTTTTGTTGTTGTCATTGTCTTGTTTTTTTTTTTTTTCAATGCACTTTATTCAGGAACCTTGAACAATCATCTGACCCTGGGGAAAGCCAGCCCACAGCTTAAATAGCCTCTGGGTAGCCAACCCAGGCGTGCCACGTGGGCAATGCAGATAGGTTCACATACATGGAAGCAAGCCAGATCCTCAGACTTAGCCAAATGTGGAGTTGTTTGTGACAGAGAGCACTCACCATTGGGAAGGTGGAAGGCAGAAACCAGCTCCATCTTTAAGGCGCAGCATTATGCAGCTCTCTACAGTTCCCCCTTTTTGTTTTAGACGCATCAGGCAAGAGTAGAGGTCTGATCTCTGATATTAGAAATAAATTGGGACTTTGTACTGATGTTCATTTAGGTGTCATCCACCCAAAGAGCATCAGACCCGTCTGATACCTTTTTCTCAGAGGCGGGACCTGGGGCATCAACCCGCATGCAATCAGACTTTCTCTTCTCTGGGTCGAAAGCGGCTGACCCTGAGTGCTTAGCCTCGCATCCTGAGCATAACATTTTAGCTTTTTATGGTAGCCAACCATGCTTGGGGAGACTGTCCTGCTTCAATGGCTGTAAAGGCCTGATTGATCATGGCTGCATTACGCTGTTGTGAGACTCTAATCTTGCATATACACCACAGGCAAACCAAGGAGACCAACACCAGAAGGCCTGCTAACGCTCCCATGCCCGCCCATTCCTTCAGATGATTCATGGCTGCAGCAATCCATGGTGATAATCCTGTGGCTAGTCCTGCGTCTACTCTGGTAGAATTTACTGTGATAATGGCCACTCTCAGCTGCTCCATCGTAGTATCGAATTCTCCAGTCCAATTACCTAAAATATAGCTAGACAATTGTTTAGACAGATTTGCAGCACAGGAAAAATTCTCATGTTGTATGCTAGTGACACAAAGTCCAGCATACTTTCATTGACAGCCAAGTTGAGCCATTTGCCATAGGGTATCAATTTGCTCCTGCATGAGGTCAATCCTCTGATTGAACACCATCAAGCCTCCTTTTAGTTGAGCATTAATTCCTTTTTGTACATCTAAGGCATGAGCTACATTGGCTAAAACATTATTCAGGGTCTGAGCAGTCTGCACAGTATGACTCATGGCTAATGCCACGGTGGTAGCTCCAACAGCCGCCAATGAGATGGCAGTAACAGTGGTGGCTGTAGTTCCAAGATCCCTTTTCTGTCTGAAGAGAGTCATAGTGTGAGGGGCATCAACGGGCACAGGCAACCAGCGAGGCATGTGAGTAACCAGGGCATACCTAAATTCACTAGCATTCCAGCATTGGGCAAAAAAGCAAGTATCATCACCACAATTACTTGGCTCTATCTGGCTAATAATGAATAAAAAATGGGGGATATAAACAAACAGGTGTGGGCTTATAGGAAATATTATGAGAAGCCTTAACCCCCTCGTTGGAACATCTTGCATCAGTTCTAGAACTAGCAGTGGTGGTATCCGAGGTCTGAGTAGGTTCAGGAGACCATTGCCCCCAGGGGCGAGACATGCTCCATGTAAATTGACTAACTCCATGTTTTGCTCCACTTTTGAAAGTCATTTAAGGTTGTTAAATTATTTTCCCCTTTTTTTTTAATTTTTCCTCAATTACACTTTATTCATTCTGCATCCCCCTATAAGCCCCTCCCTCCTCCCCTCCCAATCCCACTCTCCCTCCTCCCTCTGCATGGATGACACTCCCCAAGTCCACTGATAGGGGAGGTTCTCCTCTCTTTTCTGATCTTAGTCCATCAGTTCACATCAAAAGTGGCTGCATTGTACTCTACTATGGCCTGGTAAGGCTGCTCCCCCCCAGGGGGAGGTGATCAAAGAGCAAGCCAATCAGATTATGTCAGAAGCAGTCCCTCTTCACATTACTATGTAACCCAATTGGACTCTGAACTTCCCTGGGCTACATCTGTGCAGGGGTTCTGGGTTATCTCCAAGAATAGACCTTGGTTGGAGTATGAGTCTCTGGGAAGTTCCCTGTGTTCAAATTTTCTTGTTCTGTTGCTCTCCTTGTGGAGACCCTGTCCTCTCCAGCTCTTACTATTTCCCAGTTCTTACATAAAATTCCATTCACTCTGCCCAACAATTGCCCATCAGCCTCAGCATCTGCTTTGATAGTCTGAAGGGCAGAGGGTTTCAGAGGCCCTCTGTGGCAGGTTCCTAGGTTGTTTCCTGTTTTCTTCTTTTTCTGACATCCATCCTCTTTGCCTTTCAGGATGGGGATTGGACATTTTAGTTAGGGTCCTCTCTCTTGCTTAGTTTCTTTAGATGCACAGGTTATAGTGGGTTTGTCCTATGTTGTATGGCTATATGAGGAGTGAGTATATACCATGTGTGTCTTTTTGCTTCTGGGACAACTCACTCAGGATGATCCTTTCCAGAGTCCCACCATTTACCTGCAAATTTCATGATTTCCTTATTTTTCATTGCTGAGTAATATTCCATTGTGTAGATGTACCACAATTTCTGCATCCATTCTTCAGTTGAGGGGCATCTGGGTTGTTTCCAGCTTCTGGCTATTACAAATAAAGCTGCTACAAACATGGTTGAGCAAATGTCCTTTTTGTGTACTTGAGCCTCTTTTAGATATATGCCTAGGAGTGGTATGGCTGGATCATGAGGAAGCACTATTGCTAGTTGTCTGAGAAAGCGCCAGATTGATTTCCAGAGTGGTTGTACAAGTTTACATTCCCACCAGCAATGGAGGAGGGTTCCCCTTTCTCCACAACCTCTCCAGCATGTGTTGTCACTTGAGTTTTTGATCTTGGCCATTCTCATGGGTGTAAGGTGAAATCTCAGGGTTGTTTTGATTTGCATTTCCCTAATGGCTAGTGAGGTTGCGCATTTCTTTAAGTGCTTCTCTGCCATTCGGTATTCCTCTACAGAGAATTCTCTGTTTAGCTCTGTTCCCCATTTTTTAAGTGGATTACTTGGTTTGCTGCTTTCCAACTTCTTTAGTTCTTTATATATACTGGATATGAGTCCTCTGTCAGATAAAGGGTTGGTGAAGATTCTTCCCAATCTGTAGGCAGTCGCTTTGTTTTGGTGATGGTCTCCTTTGCTTTGCAGAAGCTTTTCAGATTCATGAGGTCCCATTTATTGATTGTTGCTCTTAGAGCCTGTGCTGTTGGTGTTCTGTTCAGGAAGTTTTCTCCTGTACCAATGAGTTCTAGGGTATTCCCCACTTTTTTTTCTAGCCGATTTAATGTGTCAGGTTTTATGTTGAGGTCTTTGATCCACTTGGACTTCAGTTTTGTGCAGGGTGATAAGTATGGATCTATTTTCATTTTTCTACATGTAGACATCCAGTTAGACCAGCACCATTTGTTGAAGATGCTATCTTTTTTCCATTGTATGGTTTTGGCGTCTTTGTCAAAGATCAGGTGTCCATAAGTGTGTGGGTTTATTTCTGGGTCCTCTGTTCGGTTCCATTGATCCACTATTCTGTTATTATGCCAGTACCATGCAGTTAAAACTGTTGCTCTATAGTACAACTTAAGATCAGGGATGGAGATACCTCCAGAAGATCTTTTATTGTAGAGGATTGTTTTAGCAATTCTGGGTTTCTTGTTATTCCATAAGAAATTGAGAATTTTTCTTTCCAGGTCTGTAAAGAATTGTGTTGGCAATTTGATGGGAATTGCATTGAATCTGTAGGTTGCTTTTGGTAAAATGGCCATTTTTACTATGTTAATCCTGCCAAGCCATGAACATGGGAGATCTTTCCATCTTCTCATATCTTCTTCTAATTCTTTCTTCAGAGACTTGAAATTTTTTTCATACAAGTCTTTGACTTCCTTGGTTAGGGTTACTCCGAGGTACCTTATGTCATTTGTGGCTATTGTGAAGGGTGTTGTTTCCCTAATTTCTTTATCAGCCCTTTTGTTTTTTGTATATAGGAGGGCTACTGATTTTTTGGAGTTAATTTTGTATCCAGCCACTTTGCTGAAGGTGTTTATCAGCTGTAGTAGTTCCCTGGTAGAGTTTTTGGGGTCACTCACATATACTATCATATCATCTGCAAATAGTGATAATTTGACTTCTTCCTTTCCAATTTGTATCCCCTTGATCTCCTTCAACTGTCTTATTGCTCTAGCAAGGACTTCCAGCACTATGTTGAAGAGATATGGAGAGAGTGGGCAGCCTTATCTTGTCCCTGATTTCAGCGGGATTGCTTTAAGTTTCTCTCCATTCAGTTTGATGTTGGCTATAGGTTTGCTGTATATTGCCTTTACTATGTTTAGATATGTGCCTTATATCCCTGATCTCTCCAATACTTTAAACATGAATGGATGTTGGATTTTGTCAAATACTTTTTCAGCATCTAGGGAGATTATCATGTGTTTTTTTTTTTTTTTTCAGTTTGTTAATATGGTGGATCACATTGATGGATTTCCGTGTATTGAACCACCCAAGCATACCTGGGATGAAGCCTACTTGGTCATGGTGGATGATATCTTTGATGTGTTCTTGTATTCGGCTTGCGAGTATTTTGTTGAGTATTTTTGCATCAATGTTCATAAGGGAGATTGGCCTGAAGTTCTCTTTTTTTGTTGGGTCTTTGTGAGGTTTAGGTACCAAGGTGACTGTGGCTTCATAGAATGAGTTTGGTAGTGTTGCTTCTGTTTCGATTTTGTGGAATAGTTTGAAGAGAATTGGAGTTAGCTCTTTTTTGAATGTTTGGTAGAATTCTGCGCTGAAATCATCAGGTCCTGGGCTTTTTTTGGATGGGAGACTTTCGATGACTGCTTCTATTTCCTTGGGAGACATAGGACTATTTAATTGATTTACCTGGTCCTGATTTAGCTTTGGTAAGTGGAATCAATCAAGAAAATTGTCAATTTCATTTAAATTTTCAAATTTTGTTGCATATAGACTTTTGAAGTAAGTCCTAATGATTGCTTGGATTTCCTCAGTGTCTGTAGTTATGTCCTCCTTTTCATTTCTGATTTTGTTGATTTGGATGGTGTCTCGCTACCTTTTAGTTAGCTTGGCTAAGGGTTTGTCTATCTTGTTAATTTTCTCAAAGAACCAGCTCTTGGTTTCATTGATTCTTTGAATTGTTTTATTTGTTTCCAATTGATTGATTTCAGCCCTGAGTTTGATTATTTCCAGCCATCTGGTCCTTCTTGGTGTGTCTGCTTCTTCTTTTTCTAGGGTTTTTAAGTGAGCCATTAAGTTGCTTGAATACGCTGTCTCAAATTTCTTCTTGAAGGCACTTAGTGCTATGAACTTTCCTCTTAGCACTGCTTTCATTGTGTCCCACAAGTTTGGGTATGTTGTGTCTTCATTTTCATTGAGTTCTAGGAAGATTTTAATTTCTTTCTTTATTTCTTCCCTGACCCAGCTGTCTTTTAGTAGCAAGTTGTTCAGTTTCCATGTATGTGTAGGCTTTTTGCTATTTTTGTTGTTACTGAAGTACAGCTTTATTCCATGGTGATCAGACAGAATACAAAGGATTATTTCAATCTTCTTGTATCTGTTGAGGCTTGCTTTGTGACCAACTATGTGGTCTATTTTGGAGAAGGTTCCATGAGGTGCTGAGAAGAAGGTAAATTCTTTTGTGTTTGGGTGTAAGGTTCTGTAAATGTCTGTTAGGTCCATTTCATTCATGACCTCTGTTAGAGATATTGTTTCTTTGTTTAATTTCTGTTTACTTGACCTGTCTTTTGTTGAGAGTGGGGTGTTGAAGTCTCCCACTATTAGTGTGTGGGGATCTATGTGTCGTTTAAGTTTTATCAATGTTTCTTTCACAAATGTGGGTGCCCTTGTATTTGGGGCATAGATGTTCAGAATTTTGATGTCTTCTTGGTGGAATTTTCCCTTGATGAGTATGAAGTGTCCTTCCCCATCTCTTTTTATTAATTTTGGTTGAAAGACTATTTTATCAGATATTAGAATGGCTACTCCTGCTTGCTTCTTGCGTCCATCTGCTTGAAAAGCCGTCTTCCATCCCTTTACCCTCAGGTAATATCTATCTTTGTGACTTAGGTGTGTTTCTTGTATACAACAGATTGCTGGGTTTTGTTTACGCATCCATTCTGTTAGTCTGTGTCTTTTTATTGGAGAATTAAGTCCATTGATATTGAGAGAGATTAATGACCAGTGGCTGTTAGATCCTTTGAATTTGATGTTGGCTGTGGTCATAAGGTTGTGTGCTTGGTTGCTTTTTGTTTTACTGTAGTGGGGTTATTTATTTTCTGTGTTTTCTTGAATGTAGCTAGCTCTCTTGGGTTGTATTTTCCCTTACAGTGTCTTCTGTAATGCTGGATTTGTTTGTAGGTATTGTTGAAATTTGTTTTTGTCATTGAATATCTTGTTTTCCCCGTCTATGAGGACTGAGAGTTTTGCAGGGTATAGTAGCCTGGGCTGACATCTGTGTTCTCTTAGGGTCTGCATGATATCAGTCCAGGCCCTTCTGGCTTTCATAGTCTCTGTTGAAAATCAGGTGTGATTCTAACGTGTTTGCCATTATATGTTACTTGGCCTTTTTCTCTTGCAGCTTTTAGTATTTTTTCTTTGTTCTGTATACTTACGGTTTTGATTATTATGTGGCGGGAGGATTTTCTTTTCTGGTCTAATTTATTGGGTGTTCTATAGGCTTCTTGTATTCTTATTGGTCTCTCCTTTAAGTTGGGGAAATTTTCTTCAATGATTTTGTTGAAAATATTTTCTGGGCCGTGGTGCAGGGAATCTTCTTTTTCCTCTATTCCTATCATTCTTAGGTTTTGTCTTTTTATGTTGTCTTGAATTTTGGATGGTCTGTGTCAGGAGTTTTTTAGATTTAACATTTTCTTTGACAGACACATCTATTTCTTCCATTGTATCTTCCACACCTGAGATTCTTCCATTTCTTGTAGCCTATTCGTTATGTTAACCTCTGTAGTTCCTGCTTTCTTCCCTAAGTTCTTTCTCTCCACAATTTCTTCCATTTGTGTTTTTTTTTAATTTTTCCAATTCTATCTTCAGGTCTTGAGCTATTTTGTTGGTTTCCTTCCCCTGTTTGACTGTATTTTCATGTTTTTCCGTCAATTCCTTCAGCTGTTTGTTTGAACAATCCACTGTTTCTTTTATTTCATTCAGTGATTTAAGCATTTCCTCTCTAAAAGCCACAGACTGTTTGGCTGCAGCTTCCCGTATTTCTTCACGGATGGCCATAATCTCCTTGTCTTTAATTTCCTCCATTTCTTTACGGATAGCCATGATCTGTTTGTTTTTATTTTCCTTTAATTCTTTTTGTATTTTATTTGTTTCCTCTGTTATCTTTTTCATGAGCATAGATGTTAGGTCATCTCCTTGAATTTCATTATGCTGGGGTATCTAGGGCTATTTGCCCCTGGATAACTGGGTTCTGGAGATGCCATATTGCTCTGGCTTTTGTTCGTTGGACTTTTACGCTGTCCTCTACCCATTGGGCTATCTTAGTTGTTTGAATTTAGTTTCTGGTTGTTCCTGGACTCTTGTAGTGGAGAGAATCCCTTTGGCAGGAAGATGGTTTTTCCTGAAGGAAGCCTTTCCAGCTTTTTGGGTATAGTCACTGGATGTCCGGTGTTTTTCAGGAGTTGCTACAGCTCACCTCAGGCCTAGAGACCTGGGTAGTAACTGTGGTCCTGATTAGTCGAGAGGGCTCTCCTCTCACTGGGAGAATTCCTGGAGACAGTTGCCCTCCTTCTGGGTTTCTTGCTGTAAATTTAGTGATCAACTGCTCTAACCTGTGTGTCCCGTGGTTTGGTGGGTTTTGTTAGGGATAACTGGTTGCCCCTTGGAGCAGTATCTGGGGGGGTGATCTCAGGGTTCCCAGTCTTTTGTAGGTCTGAGGTTGGAGCTCTGTGCCCCAGAACCTAAGAGGTAATTTGTGGCGGGTGAGTACTGCTCTGGTGTCTTGGGGCGCACAGTTCTGACTGTAAGGTGTATTTGGTACAATGCAGGCCTCTGGGCTGGTGGAGCGTGTGCCCGCCTGCTAGTCTGCGGAAGCTGAGTTTCTGATCACTCTTTGCTCCCTGTTTGGGCCCAGATCTGTGATGGCTGGGCATATTCACCTGTCTGAGATCTGCAGGCTGCTAGACTTTCCCTAGGTGACCCCAGCAGCATGGTTTCTTCCTTCCCTGTGGGGTCCTCTCTGGACAGGGGTTCCCAGTCCATGTTGTACTGGGGCGCGCAGCTTGTCTGTACCGCTGAGCTGAGCGTGCAGATCTCTGCGCGGCAGGGCTCAGTTGTGTTGGCCGTGGGTACCCGCCGTGCTAGTGACCTTCCGGGGATAGACTGGGTGACCCGTGATCAGTCTGGCAACTTTGCTTCCCAGTGGGGTCCCCCCGAGGCTGGGACTCCCAGCCTCAGACACCCTTGTGCTCACGGATCAGCCTGGGAAAGTGATTGGGACACGGATGCTTGTGGCTCCAGCCCAGAGACACAAAGCCGCGTTACCCGGGATTTCTTCCGGGTTCTGGCTGGGTAGCCGTGAGTGGACCTGACCGATTCCCATGCCGTGGGAGCCTCCCCTCACCTGGGAAACATGATTGATGTAGTTTCAGGGCCCAGAGTTCAGTCTCCTGGTCTCTGCACGGCGAGTGCTTCTCAAACGCGGTGCTCTCCCGGCGCCGCCATCTTGGCTCCCCGTCATTGTCTTGTTTTATTGTAAGAGTTTATTTTTCACTCAGTACCTAAACAAAGTCCCTCAGCCTACACAAGCCCTGACAGGAGTCCTTTCCCTGCCTAGTGCAGCCTGAGGATGGCTCTTGACTAAACCTTTACCTTTGCAGGTAGAAATTTCAAGTCATAACTGTTTGATCTCTAATTAGTCTACAACGAATTTTAAAGACAACCTCCCACAGCAGGCTTTGGCAGCACAGCAAAACCAATAGTACATTCTGGAACTCCAACTTGAGTCTTTTTAAGTCTTTTTCAAAAATTTCTCTGTCAGCATAAGATACAAATATATTTCTTAACTTCTGTGGCAATTAGTGATATAACAGAATACACATATATATATATATATATAGTTGTAGGCTTCAATTTTTCACCAAACCTACTTTATTTAGGGTTCTTAAACACCTTTACCTTTCTTCCAACTGCCCCTACCTTAGATAGGAGATTAGTAAGGAAAAGGGCTGTAGATCTCTTTAATCTACTTCCTGCTGAGTAGGGTTGATAGGTCTTTAGGGTATTACCAAACTCAGTCATCAGGAAGCTGGGATATTTAGATACAGTCTAAAGGCCAACACCAAGCAGCAACACAATTAAGCATGACAAGTGAGCTCCCAAGACTCAGTTGGATTGCCCCAAGAAGTTCTCTAAAATGTTACTCTCTGGGAAGTCAAGTGTGGAAGCATGAAGATAGATGTAGCAATGTCAACCCAAAAAGCAAAGTCTCATTGTGTGTGGGCCTCTGGGCCTCTCTGTATCTCCTTTCCTCAAAGTCCACCCACATATGTTCTCAGCTGACCAAGTCATGTTCCTGTAGGAGAGAGCTCACATCAAAACATCACTTGCCTTCTCTCCAGCCAGCCTCTAGCTAAACATCACAGGAGAAAAATGAGTCTTCAAAGAATCCAGAAACTTCCACTTCACCTGGTACATTTATAATGTTTTCAAAGACAGGAAGATCATGAGTTTGAGACACTGTCTCAAGAAACATATATATACAGTTTCTTCCTCTAAGTCCTGGCAGAATGCTTTAAGGTGTTGTGATTTTGTGCGCCATATAGTTGCTTGTCTTTCATTCTAGTAGCTGATCTATAACCCTGGTTTAGACACAGCTCCCCATGCCAGGGAATTTCTGACTCTTTTTCTGCTGAAGTATACTTTGGCTTCTGAAGTCAGCTGATATATAAGTGTGGTGTTTGGGTGGGTTCGACCCCCATAGACTCATGTGTTTGAATACTTGGCCCACTAGGAGCGTTATTAGAGGAGGTGTGGCCTTGTTGGAGGAAATGTGTCACACTGGGGGCTGGCTTTGATGTCTCCTATGCGTAAGCTCCACCCAGTGCAGACATCCAGTCTCCTCCAGGCTGCCTGCAGAAGACATTCTCTTCCTGGCTGCCTTTGGGTCAAGATGCAGAATTCTCAGCTCCTCCAGCACTATGTCTGCCTAGATTGCTGCCATGCCTCCTCCCAAGATGATAATGTACTAAACCTCCGAAGCTGTAAACCAGCCCCAATTAAATGTTGTCCTTTATAAGAGTTGCCTTGGTCATGAATGTCTCTTCATAGCAATGGAAACCCTAACTAAGGCAATAAGAAAGAAAGTAATATATATTTCCTCAATCAGCACAAGGACAGAAGAATATATATGTGTGTGTGTGTGTGTGTGTGTGTGTGTGTGTGTGTGTGTAACAAAGATGGAGAAAATGAAGAGCAAACTCATCTAACCAAAGTTTGGCATGCTAGATGAGTATTCAGGCATTAAGGGCTAAAACCTTTTTTTTTTTTTCCCACGGTTGAATTTTGTGGAAAACAGTTTTTTAAAACTATGGTTAAATAAAAATCATATGGTAATATACTTGCCTTCGGGAAAAGTGGTTTGTATTTCCTTTTTATACAAAAAAGAATGCTATCTAAAATTATCCTCAGGAAGAAAATGCAGTCCTCTAATTACAAACTTAACACACTGCTGGCCTGTTCTTGGGAAGCTGTGTTCCTAGGTAGGATGAGTTCACCTGCTTTGTTCTTTCTGCCTTGGGCAGTGCAACAATCACATCAGGACTAGCAAGAGCATGCTAGCCTGTCTTTGGATTTGGATATACCTCAGGAAAACATTCTTTGCCTAATATATATTTAGGTATAAATTTAAGTCACATAACTCTCAAAATAAGACCAAAAAATTGAATTTTCGATCTTATTTAGTATACATGTAAGCTTACATACCTACTAGCTAGAAAGCTAGATCAAGACAGCCTCATTGATAAGTGGCAGGGCCTGGAGTGCCAGCTTTCACAGAATCTTCGAGAAGAGGAATGTACAGCTACAAAAGAGAAATTTCCAGATGTGTAAGTAGTGTGGATTCTACTTCTTTAGGTACAATTATTAGGGTGTTTCTACTTTTCTTCAGGTATCTCTGAGGGTTTTATATCTGGAGAGATATTTCTGATCTTAGGAAAATTAGTCAGACATTGATATTTTATTGTAATTAAATGATGTATTTCTTGGTGATTCTACTCATTTATTTTCAATAGAAAATAAAAATATTGATGTAATAGTAACAACAGCCTACAAATAAAGCAAGCTTTGTCACTTCCCCATTGAATCATTGGTACTTGACTGCTTCCGAATGGCCAAAGAAAAGGATAAATTCATTCATAACTAAGATTTTTAATTGTGTTTATTTATCAGTGAAATAACTTAGTGTATGAACATTTTACATAGTAAGGGAATAAACTAAGAATTTCCATTGGTAAATGCTATTAAAACTTTAATATTTTGTGATAAGCTCCTACTTTATAGTTACATTTTGAAACAGTGAGGCCATATTTTATGCTTTGCCCAAGCCCAAGATTGTGGCACTCAGAATGTATCACAACACATATAGCATGAGAAAGTTTTAAAGGTGATTTTGCTTCCAACAACCCCAATACACTCATCTAAGATTTCTTTTTCTTTGCTGTTCCTATCATCGCTGTTATTATCCCATATCCTATACTAGAATCAGTTAAAACATTTCTTCAAAGAACTCTACTTTGATTCTATAGTAAGGTTGAATAATGCAACTTGACTCTAAAATCATCCTGGATTACAAAGGTGATTTCAAAATGGTGCACCTACAACCAGAGATTAATATCTTGGGTTGATTACTCTTATGAACTTCATGAAAATGTACCTTTGGTTTTCCTCAAATGTCAATGACCAGAAATTCCCATTGTTTCTATGGCAACAAAGCAAAATATGGTTACGTTCCTGCAAGCCTTCTTAACTGCTTTGTGTAGGTAAATAAATATCAGATTTGTAGCTTGAAAGCAGAAGCTAACCTATGTCCATAAATATGGAAGTTAAGCTGGGATCCAGTAAGGTCAAATCTAAGCAAATATAGTAGCAAATGTATGTGCTTATAGGTATAATACTCTTGACTTAGAGTAGTCAGTGATGTATACTTGGGGAAGCTTACCAGAGAAGGATAGAGGACCCCAGGCACCAAAATAAGACCATCGAACATTGGCTCACCTATTGCCGGTGTTACTTCAAGCAAATTCCTTGATACCCAGATGGGTGCCTCTCTCTATTGGCCAAAACAAACAAACAAACAAACAAACAAACAAAGAACATAAAACAAAAAAACCCACAAAAAACTGCATATGATAATTTGATAATCATAGCACTTAAAAGCATTGCTGTGTAAAAGATAAATATTGAGAAGAAGCTTTGTATTGTTACTGGCTGATAGTAAATGAACAGAGAGCCAGTATTGCCATTATTGCATAGAATATATTTTATCTTTAAAGCTGTATAAGAACCATGATGTCAGTGTGCTCAATTATATAATTTATATCTACTCTTAATAGAAAATAGCAAACAAGATTTACATGATGCTGGACTACTTTCAGGACTAAAGCCAGAAGCTATTAACTAATTGATGTTGGGACATTTTAATAATTTAATAAACAACAGTACTACCATCCAGATGGAGACTTAACAGAATAACATTAAGCTATCAGAACAATGATGAACTTCTGAGAGATGAATGTGTGTCTTATCTATAAACAATGTATTGATGGACTGCATTTATCTTAAGATTCAACTATACTCATGTTGGTTAGCTTCTCAACAAGATGAGATGATAGACTGATAGAGAGGGATTTATATACATAGGTAGATAGTCTTCAGTACACATAAGGATTAGTGTTCTGGTCATGATGTTATCATTGATCTATAAAGTAGAAGAAAATAGCTTTAAAACTCACCTTGAATGTCCATTAGATTCCCAAGTCTACTTATTTCCTATCTTCTTCCATGTCCTTCCCTTTGGGTTACTGTCTGATCCAAAAGAAGGTAATGTTTACATGTAGCCTTTATATTACCCCAGACATAGCTGAAATGCCAGCAGGTGTTTTTCCTGGGAAAGTGTTGCTTGTTTTCTTTTAATCCTGTGGTTGAAGACTGATAAAAGAGAGTGAGAGATGAGGTACTTTCTGTGGCAGCTGCCTGTGGACCACCCTGAGGGCTAGTGTTAGAAGTCAGTGAGTAGAACAATGTGAACTTGACATTTCACACTCTATACACTCACATCTTACACAGCCTGAGGGACTAGGAAGAGAAGAACATTGTCATCGAATGCTATCATTCCTGACAAGGCTAACTCCTATAAAGTAATCTCCACATATGGATCCTATCCTTGTACGTGGCCTTACTCAGTTCTCTGTGGAAATGGCAGGGCCAGTCTGGAGAGGTTGCCATGTAGTTGTCATTCAGCAGGACTGGCTTCTGCTTTTAAAGATGGAGTGTCATGCTGAACGATGAGAAACTGTCAAGTGTTAGCAGATGTCCCTAGCTACCAGACTGAAGAGACCTTAGCAGCTTATTCAATAATTTTCCTGAGGCCAGTTCCAGAGAGTGATGAATAAAAGGTAAATTGCAAAGATAATACTTTTCCACAACCTTAAAGATCTTCTCTAAGCTGAGTGAAAATATAGGAATGAAAGCCAGTGATATAGATTGTAAATAACAAACTTTGAGATTTAATAATCACAGTTTGTCCTGGGGAAATGTAATGGTGCATATTTAATGCAGCTTTGAAAAGTCCAGCATATCTCTAAACTGTGTCTCAGGAGAGCTCTGGGTATGAATATCATGATAACTGTCTTGCCCTGTTTGTTATGACAAGAGACATTCAGATACCATGCTGTATTTGCTTCCTATTACCAGACCTAGTTCCAAGCCATTCCTGGCTGCTTAGAAACAATTTAGTTGTTTTTTTCCAGAGTAATTGTTCTTGGAGTAACAATTGCTTCTACTCTCCTTATCATAGATGATAACTTCTATTGATAGGTTTTAAGTGACTTGAGTTCCTGAAGCAGTTCCTCAACTGACAAACTTTTCCATCCCCCTCCTACTCCCACCCACCACAAGCTTACACAGACCCATCTGTCATCCTGCATATTTATTATGTAATCTATTAAGAGCAGATATATTCATATCTCATATTTAACATATAATATCTATATAGCATTTCAACTGCTAAATTCTAATTTTATATATGTATACCCAAGTAATACCCTGCCTACAGTGTAACAAACAAGTAAGTCACCAAAAACCAGACACAAAACACTGCTATAAAATAAAGCTGACTATTTTAATGTAAAAAGAAATCCTAAATAGTAGAGCAATGTAACTATAGAGAATGTAGTATATAATAATTAACCAAATGTCTATTATTACCAAATATCTATTTTACATCATGGCACTATCAAAGGGCACCATTCCAAATTATACTTTCTAGTAGTCAAGCACATCTTAATAATCAGCATATTTCCTGAAAAAGAAGTACTGGTAGTCCCCACACTTACTAATAGCAAAGGATTTGTATCAACTGCACTTCCTTCCTCTTTAGTCTAGGAGTTCAAACACACAGGGATATGTTACAGTTTGTCAGTTCTGAACGCTGTGTTTCCAAAAGCAGTTACTCCAGTCACAAGTGCCAACTACATAGAGAAATAACTAAAAACACTTAAGAAAAGGACCCAGTAGAGTGACCTGAATATATTATCAAGGTATGGTAACAGCACTGGAGTAAGGAAATACTGATGGTCTGAATCATGCTGGGAGAAAAACATTGTAAAATCTAATTGTCGTTGGAGAAAAGGAAATGTCGGGGAAGACTATAGATATGTACAAACAGAAAATCTGCTAATAAACAGTACATTAAGAATTGAATGAAAAGTCACAAAAGCCTAAAGGTGAAGCAGAGCTCTGGACCTAAACATATGTAGCATTTACCAGACAACAAATTAGTTGATGGCAGAAAGCATCAATACCCTGAGTGAAGGCTAAACAGTAGAATTCCAGAGCTTTCTATGAATTGGTTAGAAGGTAAGATGCTATGGCTGAAAATACCACATATTTGAGTCATAGAACATGGTAGCCAGGTCAGAACAGCTTGACAGAGTCTATATTGATAAAGGATACAATTCCATAGAGTCTACAATGATAAAATATACAGAAATTTAAAGTTTTCAGCTTCAAGTTCTAACATACATAGAAGAAAATCCAGTCTCCATGCTCTCTATTACCAGGCTCTAGCAAACAATTAGTTCTGACAGTGCACCCTTCTCTGAGGTGGATCCTCTTTACCTCAACTCAGCCTTGCCTTCTGACAGGAAGCCCTACACTAGCATGCCACAAAGCTGTGGACTGTCTCAGAATCAGAGATTCATTTAGTCTTTCAACCACTCAGTACTTTCATTACAATACCACGCACTGAATAATTTGTTGTTTTGATCTTAAACAAAATTTTGTAATCAATATTTTATTGTTTCAAAAACTATTAGTGAATTTTATACTACAAAAAGCAGCGTCCCAGGATATGACTCTAAGAGGAACATACAAAATACTTCCTTAATGCTTGAGATTCACTGCATCTTATTCCCATAAGCTACGGTGTTAATCTTTGCTTCCAGAAGTTTTTTATTGCTGTGAAACATGAAATGGAAAATTCTAGGTAATTGAAATGTTTGTGTGATACTAGTTTAATATAAATGTGTAGGAAAGTTAACAAATTTTATGCCTAAACATTAAACAATAAGAACAAAACACAATAAGGCTATGAGCCAACCATGCACCTGCAAAACTATGATCACAACGACTTTCTGGACATAATTTTGGAGCCCTCATATCAGTTTTTGTAGTATTTTGCTCAGAGGAATCACCTACATGAAAATAATCAGGTCATTAGACATTAACATGTAAAATTTCTTATACCAGATACATTAAGGTAGAGACAGAAGCTGCTTGTATATTCAGTGGGTGTGAAAGTGCATCATTAAGACTTGTTATATTATTCATGTGATTAATATCATCAAAGTATAGGAGAGATAACCTTTCAAGTACTTCCCATGGAGCACAATGGCATTTGCTTTTGAAATGCTATCTTTCTGTTCTTTAGACCATAACCAAATTGTCTTGATCCTTTACATACAGAGACTCTGGATTAATGAGGGAAGGAAGCAGTGCTAATATAAAAAAGCATCAGTCAGTTTAGGACACCATCAGCTTGAATACGACAGTGCTTTTTTGGATTATGTTTGACATTTTCCATATATTTTGGGAAGGTCTTACTGATCTAAAATTGTAGCAGATGGAGAAGCAGCAGGTGTGAATTCAGCAGCTACACAAGAGACAAGACAGCAAACTGGGCCAGTCACATAAGGCCTCCCTCGTTTTAGATTAGCAAGTGGACATTTTAAAAAGATACAGAGGTTTCTCTCTCTCTTTTACACACACACACACACACACACACACACACACACACTTTTTTCCAAAAGACAAATTCTTACTTATTTTGGTAAGCTTGACCTGGTTTTGAAATTATAACCATCATTACTCTTTAGAGATGCTGTCTTTTTAAATTGAATTTTCTCATACAATATATTCTGATCATGAGTTTCTCCCCCTCATCTCCTCACGGGTCCTTCCCCACCACCTCTTCCCCCATCCAACACGATGCCTCTTTTCTTTCTCTCTAGACCTCCATCAGCAGAGTCTTTCAGAGGTCGTCTGTGGTAGGCTCCTGTCCTGTTCCCTGTCTTCTGCTTCCAATGTCTATCGTGCCTGTCCTTCTGAAAGAGGATTGGGCATCTTTTTGGGTCTTCCTTGTTGTTTAGCTTCTTTGGGAGTATAGATTTTAGTATGTTTATCCTATATTATATGGCTAATATCCACTTATGAGTGAGTATATACCATGTGTGTCTTTCTGCTTCTGGGATACCTCACTAAAGACAATCTTTTCTAGTTCCCACCATTTACCTGAAGATTTTATGATTTCCTTGCTTTTAATAGCTGAGTAGTATTCTATTGTGTAAATGTACCACACTTTCTGTATCCATTCCTCTATTGAGGGATATCTAAGTTGTTTCCAGATTCTGGCTATTACTACTAGAGCTGCTACAAACATGGTTGAGCAAATGTCTTTGTTGTATTAGTTGAACATATTTCAGATATATGGTTAGGAGTGATATAGCTGGATCTTGAAGTAGCATTGTTCCTTAATTGTCTGAGAAAGCACCAGATTGATTTCCAAAGTGGTTAAGAGCCTACCACAGATGGCCTCTAAAAGACTCTACTGATTGAGGTATCAAAGCAGAGGCTGAGACTCATAGCAAAATTTTGGGCAGAGTGCAGGGCATCTTAGGAAAGAAGGGGGAGATAGACCTGGAGGGGACAGGAGCTCCAAAAGGAAACAAACTGAGCCCTGGGGGCCCTGAAGAGAATGATGTCCCAACCAAGGACAATGAATGGAAGGGACCTAAAACCCTGGCTCAGATGTAACCCAGAGAACTCAGTCTCCAAGTGCAGAACCTGGAAGGGGAGCAGGGACTTTCTCTGGCCTGAACTCAGTGGCAGGCTGTCTGATCACCGCCCCTGGGAGGTGCAGCTTTGTTAGGCCAAAGAAGACGACAATGCAAGCAGTCCTGATGAGACCTGATAGGGAAGGGTCAAATAGAAGGGGAGGAGGATCTTCCCTATCAGCTGACTAGGGGAGGGGCATGGGGGAGAAGGGTAGGATTGGGAGGAGTAGATGCAGGGGTCCACAGCAGAGATACAAACTGAATAAATTGTAACATGATAATAATAAAAAAATTAAAAGAAAACAAATAGACAAAAAAGAAAAAGAAATTAAAAGAAACAAGTAGAAACCATGTTATAAAATTAAGTGCCAATAAGGTAAAAAAATGTTCAACTAAAGCAATATGAAATAAAAATTCTCCAGTAGACCACTGAGTTTGTTTCTTTTTGCCCATCTATTTCTGGGTGTGTAGCCCCATCTGTTACCCAGGCTGACCACAAACTCATGGGCTCAAACATGTGTTTTCCCCATTTCATAAGCAGCAGAAACTACATGCATGCACCACCATGTCCTGCTGTTTTGAAGATATTAACAACAAACAGGACAAATCTTGGTCCTGTTTTTGCTCTTGGTCTTTGGTTTTATTCTTACATGCTACTTGTGTAAATGTAGGGCATATATAAGCCTCTGAACATTAGATATAAATTGAGATTTAACTAATTTGATGTACATATTTAAAGAATAAATAATATCTACTGCAACTAAAGTACCGCTATAATCTATAGCTTCATCTCATTTTCAGTGGATTAAGGAAAAAATAACAAAAGAAAAAAGTCAAAATTTTAAGAGCAAGATGCCATCAAATTAATATATTGTCTAAACAGATATACTTATATATTAACATTGTAGTAATTCATTCTAACAATACTGTGAAGATAATTTTAAAAATAAGTAAACACCTCAAAGAGTAAGAGATTAAGGCAAAAAAGGGAAAGATTTTGAAACAAAGTTTTAAGTATTATTACTAGTGTAGAAATATTTTCTTATACTTCATCTTAGAATTTTAAAATTTCCAAAATGTCTTTTGATTCAGAATAACTTCATGAACATGGTTTTAAATTAGGATGCAAAGCAGCATGTAAGCATAATCTTACTTCACCATAACTCACAAAAAGGAAAATAACAGAGAAAGTGTGCTAGCTTGTCACTGCTTACACGGCTGTAGTAACTCTATTGCTGAACTTAGCATTGCATCTTTGGAGATCAGTAGCAAGAGCATACAGGCCCCAATGTGTCAGAAGTGATTTTATTTTTAATTGTGGCTGTGTGAATGCACACCAGTGCAGTGTACATTGAGTCTAAAAGAGGACGTTGGATCTCATGGAGCTGGATTGAAACCAGTTAGGATTCACCCAATATGGTTGCTAGGAACTGAACTCAGGTCCTTCAGAAGAGCATTGAGCACTCTTAGCCACAGAGCTATTGCGCCAAGCCCAAGAGTTTGTATTATGTATATCATGTTTCATCATGCTTTTAGATGTGGTAGAGGAACTGCAATACCCTTTTCTTTCCATATCCCCTTTTCAGGTCACTCAAAAGAGCCACAGCAAGAGTAAAAAGCACCTACTTAGACAAAGGGGTAAGGGTCAAACTTCATAATTTTAAATTATCCTTAGTGAAAATGAAAAAATACCAGAAAGAAATCTTAATTTTTAAATGAGTTGTAAAGCTCAAAGATTAAGCTCCCTTATCACAGTGCCCAATGGTAGATTAAATTATCACACTTAAATAATATGTAAATTGTGGATTTTAAAATTTAATGTCCATATGTCCATGTAACTTTTTATGGATAAACACTTATATTTTGATCCACTTCTAAAATGGACATGACTCAGAAAAGGTTAGGAAGCTGTGGAGGCACAATAATGTATAAGTACTAGGTTTGCCTCACGAGTCAAAGACTAACATCTTGTTCTCACAAGCACGGGTTCTCAAAAAGTTAGGTAAATATTAAAATATTAAAATTGAGAGGTAAATTAAGCTTCTCTACTAGAGTATTTTTTAGAGTTGCTAAAAGTTTTTAAGTGTAATTGTTATTAGTTTCTTGAGAATTTCATATAATGCATGATGTGTTTACCCTACATAACTTCCCCTAATTCCTTGCACAACTACCTCATCTGCCAACTTCTCGCAACTTGGTGTTCCCTTTTCTTTTCTTATTTTAAATAGCTGAGTTCAATCCGTGCTGTCCATATATTCATGAGTGCTGAGCCATGCACTGGACCACTGTGCATATAACAAAATCTAAACCCTTAAAGAAAACTGCCTCTTCCTGAGAAGCCATCAACTGCTTCTAAGTTAAGGGTGAAAACTCATGGACTCCTTCAAACCCCATGCCATGTTCACTATCTTGATACTGTGCAGGTCTTACGCAGGCAATCATAGATGCTGTGAGTTCACGTGTGCACTTGGCCTGTTATTTCCAAGCATAGATCCTCCCTGGCTCTTACAGTTTTTCTGCCCTTTTTCTTTCTTTGATGGTCTCTGAACTTTGAGGAAAGAGTGATAGAGTTTTCCTTTGTTCCTGGGCATTCCACGGACATTTCATGCATTTTGATTTGTTGTGATTTCTGTATTCACCATCATCCAGTGCACAAAGAAACCTCTGATTAAGTCTGAGAACTACACCAATTTATCAATATTAAAATATGGATTTAGAGGGCAGTTTAATACTACGTCCATTTGAAAGGGATAGTAATTGCAAGTTACCCCTGAGGGCCAGAGAGGTCCGTTGGGTCAGATTTAAAGCACCAGCCATGTATTTCCTTTTCTAGTTCAGGCATTAAATACAATAAAAAACAGTTGATTAGTACCTACAAATCTGTGCTGTTACTGCATCCATGAAACTATCTTGTCATGTTGGTCAGTATTATAGCTCACAGAGCTCACAAGCACGTAATGCTGTTGACGACTTCTTTCCCAGGAACTCACATAGCACTTTTCCAGTACTATGATTGCTAGCCAACAGGGATGAAGCTTTCTGATTAATACTAACTTGATTTTTCCATGTCCTCTGACCCACTGTAAAACATTTTAATAATCATGTTCTCTCCAAAGTATGATGTGTGTAAATGTGATTCCAACATATATGCTTGGCCACACACATATATGTTAAAGGACCTGGTCCTCAATTTACACCTTGTTTAATGCACTGTCTCTTTTGTTGTTCAGTGCAAGATCCAGGCTACCTGGCTGCCATGCTGCCAGAGAGTGTCTTGTGTCTGCTACCTTCTCACCTTAGGAACACTGCAGTGACAAATGAATGCTTCTGCACCTGGCTTCTGCATGGATTCTAGTGAACTCTGATTCTTACAGTTGCACAGCAGGCAGTTTATCCACTAGGCCATCTCCTCAGTACTCAGATCTGGCAAGTTTCAAGTGGATAGCAGTTCGTGTGGTACTGTGCAGTTCTCAAACAAAAACAGCCATACTTTTACACAACATGATAAATGGAACAGCAGGCACACTCAGAGTGCTTGACAGTTCCTTCATTAGTCTGGGCAAGGTTGCCCTGGCCTGGTCGCTCTTTCAAATCTCTCCCTCACTAGTCATCTGGTCAACTGAAAAAAAAAATAGTAACAGTCAGGAGAGAAAAGATAATGTTGTACCTTTACACTGGCGATTACAGAGTCCTGGGTAAAGTTGCATGGATTTGGGGAAGTCAAGACCTTTCTTTTTACTCCAGCATTATCAGGATTTGAAGTCTCCTCTAGCGTGAGTCAAAGTCCAGCGCTTTGATGATGACTGATTAGCAGATCAAGCACTGAGTTGCCACGCTCCTTCAGCCCTCCTATGCAATGGTTCCTAGTGCTGCTAGTGGGACTGGTATTCCTGATGTTTTATTTCTCCTGGTCACAGATAAAAGTACAGAAAGAAAGAAGGGTGCAAGCTGTTCTTTTCACTCCTATCCTCTCTTCAGTTCTACCCAGGGCTCCATTTCAGTAGGCAACCTGGTGTTCTTCTTCAAGTCCCGCAACCCTAACTAGTGATGTTTTCGGTACCACATTCTTGTTCATGTTACTAGCTTGCTTTTCCCACCCTCCACATCTCATTAGCCTCCCAGAGAGACAAGGTTTGATTCAATAAGTTTTTATGGACCACCTACATATTCACAAAGACCAATTGCAGAATGTAAGGATACCACAGGAAGCAAAGGGTAAAGATAGCTGCACTATTATGAAAAACAAGATGTCTGTATATCTTGCTCCGTCTGTGTGTGTGTGTGTGTGTGTGTGTGTGTGTGTGTTAATGTGCCTCTACTTCCCTTTCATAAGAAATGACATGGTTCTTTATTTATAAAA
Source organism: Meriones unguiculatus (assembly GCF_030254825.1). Taxonomy (NCBI): domain Eukaryota; kingdom Metazoa; phylum Chordata; class Mammalia; order Rodentia; family Muridae; genus Meriones; species Meriones unguiculatus. The sequence continues at coordinate 5,575,902 of NC_083368.1, read as the reverse complement.
TGCTTTATTTATAAAATGCTATTTTGGCATTAGCTGGAGGTTGCTATGAAAGCTGGTATTACTCAATTTTAAGATGACAAGAGGTTGTCATTATGACATTTTAGAGACTTTATGTTGGTAAAAACTGTCTGTCAATATGTGACTATTTTAGGTAGACTCATCCCCATAGACTCCGAGGGGACTTCCCATTTCTTAGAGATGCCCCTCCCACTGACTTTTTTCTCTTTCCTAGCCCTCTCTCCCCGACCTGCTCTCCTCACACCTGACCTCCTTATTCCCCTCCTCACCTTCACTCCCCCCTGTTCCCTCCCTCCATCTACTTAAGATGTCTATTTAAGATGTCTCACTCCATTCTGAGTGAGATTCAAGCATTCTGCCTTGGTCCTTCTTTGCTAATTAACTTCTTTGGGTCTGTGGATTGTAGCATGGTTATCCTGTTCTAATATCAAGTGAGTACATACCATGTGTGCCTTTCTAGGTCTAGGTTACCTCACTCAGGATTATCTTTTCTAGTTCCATCATTTTCTTGCAAATTTCATGATGTCCTTGTTTTTAATAACTGAGTAGTATTCCATTGCATAAATGTACCACAGTATCTTTATCAGTTCTTTGGTTGAGAGATATCTAGATTTTTTTCCAGTTTCTGGCTATCGCTGATAAAGATGCTATGACCTAGAAACAGAGGCTATGGAGCCTGAACTCACCACATCTTGTAACCTGGCAGGACTTCCAGTAGAGGGAGGGAGACACCAAACCACACATAAAACCTTCTACCTGAAACTTTTCCTGCCTTCAAGAAGTGTAAAGATAAAGACACAGCAGAGATTGAGGGAATGGTCAACCAATGACTTTCTACCAATCCATGGGAGAAAGCTAATCCCTGATGCTTATTAATGACACTCTGCTATGCTTGCAAACAGGAACCTAGCATAACTGTCTTCTGAGAGGTTTCATCCAGCAGCTGGTGGAAACAAATAAGGCAAACAATAAGGCAGAGTTTGGGAAATCTTCTGGAAGAATGGGGAAAAGGACTGAAGGAACCAGGAGCAAAGACATCACAAGAAGACCTACAGAGCAAAATAGCCTGGGCCCATGGAGGCCCATAGAGACTGAACCACTGACCAAAGAGCATGCAGGGGCTGGACCTAAGCCTGCTACACATGTGTAGCCGATATCTAGCTTGGTCATCATGTGAGTCCCCTAACAATTGAAGTGGGGATGGCTCTGACCTTGTTGCCTGCCTTTGGATCCCTTTTTTCTAGCTGGACTGCCTTGTCAGGCCTCAGTGGGAAAGAATGCACTTAGTCCTGTTGAGACTTGATGTGCCAGGGTGGGTTGATACTTATGGGGGAGGGGCTCCCCTTCTCTGAAGAGCAGAGGAGGGGGAAAAGGGGAAAAGAGGTATGAAGGTAGACTAGGAAGAAAGGAGGGAGGGGGCTTCAAACAGGTTGTAAAGTGAATGAATGAATGAATACTGGCTATTTCAAATACTGGTAGGACCTTCAATGTTCTGTGTCCTTTTACAGCTGTCTCCCACACTTTTGCCACTAGCTAAAACGTAAGGTTGTCATAGTTAGTAGGGTATAGTAAGCAGTGGGACTGATTGACATAGTCTAATTATATTACAATGGGTATATTTATAGCAATATTTTTGTGAACTAGAATGTGGGAGCTTTAGTATGAATATTACTGAATTTTTGTTTAATTATGGTTAAGACAATCATTTTAATCTGAATACAAACTTTCAGAGAAAAATATCTCCTGTTGCTACAGACTGAATGCCAATTCTTGTCTGTATTAGAGAGCTGGAGAAATGGGAGTGACGTCGATGACAAACACACATATATGTAAAATAAAGATAGACTTCAAGCATTAGTTAAGATCCTTATTCTTGCAATTAACAAACACCATCTGGATCTAGATTCAATAAATCTGCTTTTTAGGAAGGTGCTAGTGAATGCGCTAGAGGAGAAGGCAGAGCTCAGCAGGGACAGGCCAGACTTCAGAAGCCCTCAGATCTATGTACTTCCACTGTGAGGCCCAGCAGCCCGAGCACCAGCTTCTGTATCTTTCAGTGTCACCTTCCAAATTCTTACGGTGGTCTTAGTGCCAGAGCTAAAAGAGGCTTGCATATCAGATACAAGCAACTCAGTGGAGCTGTGAGTGGGGTACCAGCCGCTGGGTATGAGGTGCAGTTTGCAGACAGAACTCTTAAATGAATACACAGGCACCAAGAGCTATTTCTACAACCTAAAAGAAGAGTGTGACAGTTTACCAAATTAAACTGTACTGACTCTCACAATTGATAAATATACATTTAAGGTAATACTTATTTAGTAGTTAGGAAGGGATTATCCCTGTGTTTAGCAATGCACATAACAGACCTACTCAGCTTTTTCTTTTATAATATAGATATGCATTCAAATGGTTTCAGTTTTATTTTGCAAAGTAAACACTGAATTTAAAAAAAGAATCATCCCAGTCGGTTTTATTTTTCATTTTTTTCCTCCTGAGACATTTGTCAAATCTTGGATGCATCAATTGTACTGAATTTTCTATGACCTTGAAAGCTTTACTGAAAAAGCAATTTTATAAAATAATGGAGTACTCTACTGTGTAACAGTATCAAAAATGTCTGGGCTCAATCCTTTTGCACAAATAAGCTAAGGCTTTCTTCAGAGTTGTGTGAAAGCTATAGAACTTTCGCTACTCTTCCAGAGAAGGATTTTACACTGTTATGAACTTCCCCTGATGACACTGATAAAGATGTTCCTGTAACATGCTCTCATCGCATGTCAGCCTTATTTACATCAGCATTCAGAATTTACCAACAACTGCAGTGACTCTTCCAGTGATACATAATGAGCAAAAAACAAAATTATTACATATCTTTTTTTTTAATTTATTTTAAACAACAAAATCTCATAGTTACTCTTTTGCCCATTGCAGAGCAGGATCATGAAGAAATTGGGTGACTCTTGAGAGTTACAGTTAAACTAAGAAAAGAACAGTATTTAGTGCTGTTATAAAAGGCAAGCATGATCAAAAATAGCAATATTTGCTTTCTTGCTTCCTATAATAACCAAGCACTTAACTCCTTTAATGAACTCCTTTTGTTGGTTCATTGATTGATGGATGGAGAGCAGTAAATTACATGCTGAAGGGATAGACCCTCATTGTCTGAGCAGCTGAATGCTGAGCTGGAGAAAAATCAGGGGGCTTAAGCAAGAGAAGAAATGACAAAAATAGAATGGAGTCCTTTTTGCATTCACTTGTACTTTCAGATGGAAGGCCATATACCAGCAGAGCAGGAAGGGCAAGAATTGAGCATGGACGTTATTGCAGAGATGATTCCTTGTCGGTCAGCACACTGGTGAATGGTATATGTGCAAACGCCAGTGTTCTTTCACAGACAATGTCTCTCTAGTCCATTCTTTCTTTGAGGAAGGAATACATACTTGAAGCCCTTGACTCTCTATGGAAGGATACAAACAAACTTCAATGGCATCCCCTCTGCAACAGTATGTTCTCCCGCCCTGACTGGAATTGCACAGAGAAGGAAAAGCAGAGTTTTCTGTGAGCTTAGATAAAGGGAGGATTGTGAATGGATCCCATTATGCTCCAGCAGTTAAAGAAGCATGGATGATATCCTTTGCAAGTGTTAATTAATTGAATTTTGTGCATATGTAAAGATGGTGATGTCAGACACTTAACAAGATTAACATACTAATGTTATCTAGTTGACTTTCAATGGAACCCAGAGGTCTAACTGGAGTTTGTTTTATTATATGTGAAGAAATCTATGCCAAGAATCTTATCGTTCACTTCCAAGGAACCTGAGCAAAAGAGGTATAGTCAGAAACCAAATGGATTAGATGGAAGTGAACAGTTTTAAATACATTACCTTGGCTGCAATCTATTTCTTATGATGAATTAGACTCAATCAATAAGATAAAAATCAGTTTAAGTGTGTTAGAATTAGTCCTATTTGACATCATGAAACTAAAAAGCTTCTGCAAAGCAAGGATAGTTCATCAAGTAAAGAGAAAACCTACAGAATGAAAGAAAGGCATTGCTAGCTATATATAGATAGAGGGTTAGTATCTAGAACATAACAAGAAACTGAAAAAAAGGGGGCAAAAACCAAAAACAAGAAACCAAACCACCCAATCACTAAATTTTATGACCCAATAAAACGAACAAAAGTTCTCAAAGAATGAAAAGCGAATGCTCACCATAATGAAAAAATGTTTAGTCTTACTTACTAGCCATCAATGAAAAGCAGATTAAAACAAGAGTGTGGTAAATATTATTCCTGTAAGAATGGCAGTCACATAGGGGGCTGGAGAGATGGCTGGAGTTTAGAGGTTAAGAACTTTGGCTGCTCTTCCCAAGGTCCTGAGTTCAATTCCCAGCAACCACATGGTGGTTCAAAACCATCTATACTGAGATCTGGTGCCCTCATACATGCTGTATAAATAATAAATAACTCTTAAAAAAAAAAAGAATGGCAGTCACTAAGAAAGCAATAACAAATGCTAGAAAGATGCTGACAAAAGAATTCCTTATGCACTGATGGTGGGAATGAGAGAGGAGACTAGCCACTGTGGAAGTCAGTCTGGAGGTTCTTACAAAGCCAAATACCAATCTACCATAAAAGCCATCTACACTGCGCATGGGCTTTGGTCCAAAGGATTCCAAATCAGTGCCCCATAGAAACATGTACTCATCAATGTTTCCTGAAGCACTACTCACAATAGCCTGTTATGCAACCTAACTAGATGTCCAACAACAGAAAAAGCAATATATATAAAGCCATAAAGAAGAATGAGGTCATGCCATTTGAAAGAAGATGGATGCAATTGAAGATGTCCATTTTAAATGAGTTAAACCAGGCTCAGAAGGACAAATACATTTTTCTGTCATTCATAGGTACTAAATTTTACATTTAAAATCATGCTTGTGTTTATGACATGAAAATAGCAATGAAACTGTCTAGAGGAGCCTAGGGAACTAACAGGAGGGAGATGAGGGAGAAACAGGAAGTAGACACTGAATATTATATTTACAGTACATTGTACACCTTAGTGAAAATGTTCTGATGGAGCACAGTAATATGTGTAATGGGTATACACGATGAAATTTTTAAAAATAAAAATTTATTTTTTTTATTAATTTTTATTTTAATTTTGTTAATTACAGTTTATTCACTTTATATTCTAGCTGTAGGCCCCTCCCAATCCTATCCTCCCATCCTCTTCTTCTCCTATGCTCCTACCCCAGTCCAATGATAAGGGAGGTCCTCCTCCCCTTCCCTCTGACCCTAGGCTATCAGGTCTCATCAGGAGTGGCTTCTTTGTCTTCCTCTGTGGACTGGTACAGCTGCTCCCCACTCAGGTGGAGGTGATCAAAGAGCAGGCCCCTGAGTTTATGGCAGAGATCGTCTCTGTTCCTATTATTGGAGAACCCTCTTGGACACTGAGCTGCCATGGGCTACTTCTGTGTAAGGATTCTAAGTTATCTCCATGCATGGTCCTTGTTTGGAGTATCAGTCTCAGAAAAGATGCCTGTACCCAGATTTTTTTGGTTCTGTTGCTCTCCTTGTGGGGCTCCTGTTCCCTCCAGGTCTTTCTATCTCCCCCTTCTTTCATAAGATACCCTGCACTCTGCAAAAGTTTGGCTATTAAAAGAGAAAAATAATTAGTTTCATTCAACTTGAGTTTCACCAACAAGCAATCAATTATTGGACTTAATAGAAGATTCTGAAACTTACATATTAAGCAAACAGAACAATTGCATTATACCAAGCACTGAATAAAAGACTTGAGAGTAGTTTTGAATGTTGCCTAGCAAAAAAGAGAGATAGAAAAAGTCTGGTAAGAGTGCTGGCTGTTGAACTTAATCCAAGGGAAGTGAAGGAGACACAGAAGAGGAAACACATAGGCTGTCTGACACATCCATTTGAGATGCGGAGCACTCCTAATGAGAAAGGTATGAAGTCGCCTGGGTTTTGTTGATCATAAGGAAGAAAGACACTGAGGATAAGTGACACAAACAAAAAAGGGAGTATGTTGGAGGTACTTGCTGGCCAGTGTCAAGCAATTCTCACTTTTACAGCTGTGCATGTGGGGGCGATTAGGACCTGCAGCAGAATGTCACTGAATGCTAAAAATCTCAACTGTGCTGTCCAAGTTGGAGAACAGTGAGACTCAGACATGTGGGACGGTATACAGAGCAGCAAACCCCCAAATGCCAGATTCTCTTGGAACTCCTGGGTCTAAACTGTCTCTACTCCTCCTGGCCAGAGTTTTTATCTTTTCTCTGCTTGAAAACAAGGCATGCTCTACACTGAATACCCACTTAAGGACCTAGCTTCGTCTTCCTCTGACCAGCAGAGCAATACACAACAACAAGAGGAAACATGAATTGACCGATGAAGTTCTGGGACCTACAGTGAGGAACTAACCGTATTCCTAAGTATCTCTGAAATCTCTCCAAATAGTAGCAGGAGACAGAAAACAATGAATGGGCCTTGATGGATTCTGCAGGCACTAGACCAAAAGGCTGGGGAGTGGGTGGAACAGAGGTTTGGATAGTGAGGTCTTTGAATACAGTGGCACTGCCATGCAGCATCCTAAAATTTGGTAGTAAGGACTCAAAGAGACTGCAGCTATAATGCTTAAATGTGTTTCTAAGTTCCACAAAAAGCAAAATAGAAATAAAACAACCATAGAGCAAATAAGAGGAGCCAGGAATGCTAGAACTATCATTAATGGAAAATTGGAAGATTTACCAGATAAGTATATTTGATGGGGAGAGGTGGAAAATGAGTCTTTTACCAAAATAGTGATGTTATATGTAATGTAATAATAAATGATGTTCTTGCAAGAGGAACACAGCATAATTGCAAATATCAAGGGTGACTTTCTTTTTCTTTGTAGGTGAGAAAAATACAGCAGATTATTCTATTATGGAACAGGGATCAACAATACAACCAAGAATGGCAGAGTCTCCAGATAATAAGCACCAATTGGAGCTACTTAACTGTCAAAAGCAAACTGATTACAATTGATGTGATGAACAGCAAGTCTGGTAGAACAATCACAGAACAGGAACCACAGGGCATCACAAAAACAGCTTAAAAAAACCTGATTTCACTTGTGATTAGACAATTTGGTAAGCTATAAGACGATCACTTCATTCACACAATCAAAACAAACCACGGAGGGGGGCTGAGCACTACTAGGACCAATGACATACTTCAAATGCATGCCAGTTTCAGTTTCTGAAATATGGCTGAAAGGAAAATGAGCCTCACAGACAGAGAGGCCCTATGTTCTTGTAACCAGGCACATTTTATACATAAATGATTCACAAATATGAGAAAGATTCACATAGTAATTCCAGAAGAGACTGTAGCCTTTAACTCTCAGAAGCCATATACTAGAAAGACAGGAATAAAAGAATTTCAAGAACTATTGGATACAGGGTCTAAGCTGGCATCAATGCCAAGGAAGAGTAGCAACTGGTTAAAACAATACTGCTCCAACATCATCAGTTGACTGGTCCCAAGAACCTCCCAGTGGTGGCTTCTCTGGTCTTGGGCCTGAACTTGCTACTAGTATAGCCGTATTCCGTTGTTGACAGGTCCATGTGTGTTAATTGCTCCTTATTTGTAGAGAAATGAATGTTTCCATTCAGCATACTTTCACCGCTTTATTCCATCTAAGACGCTTCCCCCAAAAAACAGTACCCTCCACGGGTAAAAACTTTTGCCCTCCATCTTTTTACCTACTCTACGAACCTCTCTTTATTGGCACTAAGCTTGGAACCTGGGTCCTCAGGTACCCTAGACCGGCACTCTGCCACTAAACCACAGCTGAGGTTAGGACACAGGAGGAAGGGGAAGTGAAGCCAGAACTGGTGTGGCTCTGGGATATTCTTCCTCTTCCTCTTAGAGACAAGCTCCTGCTCTGCAATGTAAACAAAGCTCCTCCAGGGAAAAGAAGAGAAAGTTTCTAGCTTCCCTGTACTATTTTGGAATACACACTGGGAGCTTTACTTTCAAGGTTGTTATAGTCAACCATTGTTTACTCAGAAAACCTGGATCATAGAGAAATGGAAATCTTTTTTTCTTTTCATAGTACTGTGGTCCAAACAGCAGGACCGCTTACTTATGATGGGAAAACATTTACATAGAATTTCTTGTCCTGATAGGAATTCTATATTATTAGTTGTATGAGTTCATAAGCAAAATCATATCATATACAGCAAAGAATTAATGTCATGTGCAAAACAACTACTAGATTGCTTTTAACTATTTTAGAAATGGAAATAAAACAGGTTTTTTTTGTATGAAGCATGAGAAGTTTGAAATTGTTATGAGAGAACAAAATAATGTTCTGAAAATGGCAGTGTTCAGGTCTTTCTGGTTTCTGAACAAAGGTGTGAGTATGGAAGAGTGGACAGATTCTCTTAAAATAAAAACAAAACAAACTACTAAAAATGGTAATTAGATTTTATTTAAATGTCAGTTTTGCAAGAAGTATGATGATGTCTGCCATCCATTAATCAAGGTGCAAAGGTGGTCTAGTTCTATCTCATTTGCTCTGATAAACACCAAAAGCAACTAGTGGAAGGAAGAGATTATCAGCTTATACCTGTAGCTAGCAGTCTATCACTGAGAGAAGTCAGAGAAGGAACTCCAGGCAGGGACCTGGAGATGGGACATCTCACTATTTCTTGCAGACCAGAGAACATCAGTCATAGCCAAGTAAGTGCCACAGAAATCACCGGGGAATGCTGCTGGCTAGCTGGATCTTGCTTTGCTAGCTTTCTTACAAATCCCAGAATCACATGCCTAGGGAAGGTACTGGAGTGGACTTCCTATATCAATTAGCAATCCAGATAATCCCTCACAGATATGGCCACAGGACAGTGGGATCTGGCCAAACCATCAGTTGAGATGCCCTTCTTAGGTGATGGGAGTGTGGAGGCCACATTAAAAAGTAACATGTGGTAAACTAGGGGAAGAAATATAAAGAGAACAGAGAAAGACAGATCAGGGAAGAGAAGAGAAGCTCAAAGTGTTATTGACATAAGATGTGTCAAAGTGCCACTTATTGTGAGAGTGGTACATTTGAGTAGTGGTTAGAAAATTAAGAACATGAAGCTGGTATCAAAGATGATTGCATGTTCGTGAATGATAGTGGTTTGAGACTTCAATGCAGCCAATGGAAGCCAAGAAACAGCAGTCACAGCACACAGCATGGTGATTTTCAAATGGCTGACTTTCAGAAAGAACTTAGAATTCTAGAAGCTACCATCCCTGCAGTCCTTTCAAAGCACCCATTATTCTGTGGCTGGTGTGAGGATAAAAGCACACCTCAGTTGAGTAGAGCACAGCTAAGGCAGCTTTGGCCAGGAAGGGGCACAGGGTCCAATGTGAATAATGCTGACGCTAACCCAGTCTCACAGGACAAAATGCTGCCAATGTCATTTCTCCCAGTGATCATAAGCTCTGGTCTCGGATCTAACTTAAATGACGAAAACTATCCTGTTCCCATTGTCCATTGTGCAGTCCTTATTCTTATTAATAAAAATAGTTATAGCTTATTTACTAATATTTATTTCCTGAGGCCTTAAATATGCCAAGCCCTGGATCTATTTTACACACTTTGTGTTACAGACTTAAACAACTTGAGTACTAAGAAGTAGCTGAGAGTTCTTCATCCTGATGGGCAGACAACAGAAAGAGAGAGACAGACACTGGGCCTTGCTTGAGTATTTGAAACCCCAGAGATCATCCCCAGTGACAAGCTTTCTCCAATAAGGCCACACCTACCCCCCAACATCATCGTACCTCCCTAATGCCACACCCTACATATTCAAATATATGAGCCTATAAGACCCATTCTTATTCAAACCACCTGTTGTTTGAAACTTAGAGCCTATATTTAAGTACTTGGTTTCCAACTGGTTCCTGTTTGAGGAGGATTAAAAAATGCGCCTTGCTAGAGTATGTCATTGGCTCTGAGATTTCAAAAGACACCATTTTGAGTTACTTCAATAAAAATACAGCAAAAGTAACATCAATAACCTCCCAGTAAAATTCACATACCTCCATGTCAGCCCTGGCTAACTAGGGAGCCCTGAGCAGTGGCTGTCAGGTGGACTTTCATGGGACCTTGCCATGTGGCCTGACATTCCTCTCTATGAGGAATGAGCTAACCGGATTGAACCCTAATGAACTCATAGTACTTAGAAAACCTGGTATTTGGTGCTGTTGTAACAATTTCCAATTTGACATTTCTACTTTCAGAGTAAGATGTTTATGGCTTTTCTTAGTCTCTTTTACAGAAATAAGTTATTCATCCAAGTATATTTGTTTATAATTTTCTCTTTTGTTTCTTCTTTAAAAGTTAGAAGTGACTTTGTTGAAGGAGTCCGTGCTGCGTAGTCTGCTGTGCTGTGCCATCATTTATTATTCAGAGAATGAGACAAGGAACAGAAGATAAGAAGACAGTACGTGAGTCCAGAAGACAAGGACTACAAACTCAACTCTGGGACAGCTGACAGGAAAGCTCACCTAGACCCAGATACGATCTTTATCTTCCTCACCTCGTGACTTGGTAAATCTGTGAGAGTAAAGCTTTTCTGTTATAAACAAATACATATGATGCATACAATCTCAGTGATATGTGTGACAGAACTTAATGCTATGTGAAGCAAGAATATGAATCTTTAAACTTTGTTTCAAGAAGAGTATGCTGGGTGTTCTAGGCTATTTTTTTTTTTTTTTTGTCACTTTGGGACAAATGACAATCACTTGGAAAGGGAGAATATCAATTCAATTGGCCTATGCACAAGTCTGTGAGGAATTTTCTTAGTGATTGAGTTTTCTTTAAAGAGTATATCATCTTCTTTAAGAATAATTTTAATCAGGCTTCTTGATGCCTACATTATGCTTACTCTTCTCTGGTATTTTATAGAGGGTATGAATTTTTCTGGCACTCATTATTTGATCATGAACTTATTATCACTTAGTAAGTTAAATAATGTTATAAACAATATTGACATCATTTTCAATTATTTGTTATAACAAATACTACAAATATCCTTTTACTATATTTTTGTGCTTTTTCCAAATATGATTAATGTTTACCGAAGAGTGTATTTAATCTGGTTTTTGTTGGATAGATAGTATTCTATTCTTTCCAAGAAGAATGGACACATAGAACTGCCAGCAAGGTTTCATTTTCCATACCTTCAAATTGTTTTTCAGTATTTTAAATGAGTATTAAAAATTTTTAATATTCAGACATATAGTGAGTTTTGATCGAATATACCCTTCATTCTCTCCTTTCCAATCCCTCCCCTCTATTGCCTCACCACTTTTCCATCCCAACTTTATAAGCTGTCTTTTTCTCTTAAAAAATTAAAAAACTTAATATTCACTGAATGGGTACTGCCTAGTGGAGCTTGTATATGAATGTATTGCTGTGGAAAAATTTAATGTAGCATGAGAACCTCCAGTGCCCGAAACCCTCAAGAAAACTGACTGTCACACCCATAGTGACCATCCATTGCCAATGCCTCCTCAGAAAGAGGAAAGACCTCTGGAACTTTCCCTTATCCATGTTGGGATTTTGTCTGGCTTGATTTATACAAGTCCTGTATATGTAATGGCAGCCATTGTGAGCTCATGCGTGAGACTGTTATTATGTCTGGCAAATACTTTCTCACAGCAGATGTCTACTGACTCTGCATCTTACAATAGTTCTGTTTCCCCTTCCTCAGCCCTGAGCCTTGTGGGGAAGTAGATGTGCTGGCTTGTTTTATGTCAGCTTAACACAAGCTAGAGTCATCCGAAAGGAAGGAAACTCAATGAGAAAATGCCTTCATAAGATCAGGGCATTCTCTTAATTAGTCTTTGATGGGGGGGATACAGCCCTTTGTGTTGTGTCATCCCTGGATGGTTGTCCTGGATTCTATAAGAAAGTAGACTGACAAGCCATGGGGCGCAAGCAAGCAATCAGCATGTCTCCATGACCTCTGCATCAGCTCCTGCCTCCAGCTTCCATCCTGCTTGAGTTCCTGTCATGACTGCCTGAAATGATGTACTAGAATGTGGACTTGTAAGCCAAATAAACCTTTTCCTCTCTAATGTGCTCAATCGTGTTTTATCACAGCAATAGTAACCCTATCTAGAACAGTGGGTATGAACTGAATGTCTCATTTAGGTGTGAGCATTCCACTGACTCTTATTCTCTTGCATGTCCACTGGTTGTGCATTTCTAATCACTACCTACTGCAAAAAAGAATCCTCTATGATGAGAGTTGAAAAATTCAATATTCTTTAAGTATAAGGAATAAACCTTAGGATATAGTTTATTATTATACTTATTTAGCATAATAATAGCAAAAGACTCACCCCTAGTGCCTGTGACCTACTTAGCTACTTATTTTTTAGTTTTCAAATTTTTTTCTTTATAAATACAGTTAAGAGTATCAGGCATGGGTTTCTTTTGGAGGGCAGTATTTAAAGCCAATCAGAAAGTTATTGATTTGTCCTATTATACCTATGGCACTAATGAGTCAGTGGGAATGTCTATCCAGACTGGTAGTTACAGTAGTTCACAAGATTCACTTCCTGCTCAGTAAGGTTGCTTAAGACTTTTCTTACCTAGTATTGTCATAGAAGCTATTAGCACCATGAAAGCTAACCAATAATAATGAGGCTTCTAGACAAGGATCAGCCTGCTTCCTCCATGTCCTGTGACTTAAGCATGTGGTGTCTTCAGCAATAGGACCTTACTATCAATTTCAAGAGGGTGACCAAGAATAATGGAAATAGCTTTTAATATTTAGGGAGATGGCTATGAACCTCAATTAACTACAACTTGAAAGGAAGCAACCCATACTTGGCACTGTATTTTTTTTTATTTTATTGTGTCTGAGTGACTTGTTGTCTATGTGTTATGGAATAAAACTGTCTACTCCTTTTATACATGTATCTGTATATAGTTACAAAGTTTCTACACTGCAGCATCCAAGAAACTCACCTTTACTACACTGAGTCTCAAAGGTCTTTAGTACATAATCCTTCCTCACATATCCTCCCCTGGTCTGTCTTCCCATCCCTCACAATTTAACACTTACTATTTTATAATTTTCCCTTCAAACCACTTTCTATTTAAATGTTAGAGACTGTTCCACCCCATGGAAGTTTCTTCATTTATGCAAGCGTTCTAGCTCATTGAAGCTTACTGCACAACTCAGTATAATTTGACTACTGCACTTCGGAAATGTTGTTAGTAAACTGAACTATCAAAATCTTAATTTGTTGAAATTTATTTTAAATAGTTCTAAATTATTAATTCATTAATTCATTCAGTGTGTGAGTGTGTGAGTGTGTGAGTGTGTGTGTGTGTGTGTGTGTGTGTGTGTGTGCTTGGTCATGGCATGTATATGAAGTCAGAGGAAAACTTTGTTGATTCTAGCCTCCCACCTTTACCTTATTCAAATAGCAAGTGCTTAGACTTACCTCACCATACCCTAAACTACTTTAAGCTTAAATACTCATTTGATTGGTTTATCATGTTGAACAGCAAAGATGCACATGATGAGGTCTGGTCACTAGATATTTTTTTAGTTCTTAAAGATATTTATAATTTATAATGATAAGTTCTTCAGAAACCCCGAAATCTTTCAAGCCTAACATCTTCCTTCAGGGTCAGTTCATCTACTGTATATGATGCATGCTTCTGTCTAAGTTCCTTGTTGAAGAATGAGGCTTTTAAAACAATACCGTGTAAATTTTGCAGTGAAGCTTAAGTGAGAACCTAAGGGTTTTGCTTTGAATTTTTTGTTTGTTTTTGTTCTTCTCTTAAGCAATACTGAACGACTCCACTTCTGCAGCACCCCCTACTCTCTCCTCCAGATCCAGTGCTCCTCCATTTCCCTTAGGAAAGAGCAGGCCTCCCAGAAATATCAACAAACATGCTATAACAAGAGCACAAAGCCTCATATGAAGGTTGAATGAGGCAACCCAGTAGAATGAAAAGGGTCCCAAGAGGAGGCAAAAGATTCAGAAATAATCCCAATTCTACTGTTAGAATTTCCCCCAAACCCCAAGCTAAATAACCACAACACAAATGCAGAGAATCTAGCCCAAATCCATGCAGCTCTTTGAGTACCTCTCCGGTCTCTTTGAGGGCCCCACTTAGCACTGCTTATTTGGTTCTGTGGACTGTGTTCTCCTGGTGTCCTTGACCCCTCTGAGTCCTACAATCCTTTCTCCTCTTCCAGGGATTCTCTTAGCCCTGCCTAATATTTAACAATGGGACATTTGACTCTATATCTGCTCCCGTCAAATACTGGAAGAAGCCTCTGTAATGACAACTGGGCTATGTACCAATCTATGAGCATAGCAGAATATCATTAGAAATCATTTAATTGATTTTTGTTGTTGTTGGTGTCAGCTGTGTTTGGATCTACCCTGGGTCACTGGGCCATTCTACTTCTGGTCGCTGTTAACCCAGGCAATATGGGGTGTGGACCTCAAGTTCTCCAGTTACAGTAGTCATTGGCTGGCAACTCCCACAAGCTCTGAGCCTCCATTGCCCCAGCAAATCTTGCAAGCTGGACAGGTAGTGAGTTGAAGGCTTTGTAGCTGGGCTAATATCCCAGTCTCACTACTGGAAGCCTTGCCTGCTTGCAGGAGATGGCTGACTCAGGCTCTATATCCTCCATTACTAGGAGCTAGCTAAAGTCACCCTCATAGGTTCCTGAAAGTTTCCACTGCACTAGGTTCCATATGATCTCTCAAATGCCCCCCCAATTTTGATCTTCTTTCCCACACACTCTGTTTCTCTGTCCCTTCTTCCCCAGCTGGATCCTTTCTTTTTCCATCCCTACCAGCCCCCTGTCCAACCACGTAATCTATTTTATTTCTCTTTCTCAATTATTCTAAATTCTAATGTTGGCACTGTTTGCTATTGACCCTGTTTCTTCCAGTTTATTTTATTGCTGCCTTTCCTGGACTGGTTTTATTAAGCCCACGATATCTGCCATATGCAAACACTCCTATCTTGATTGAACTGAGTTAGTCACCAACTGGTGATAGAGTAATGCTCTTCTTATAGCCCTGGGATCCCCAAGAAGCTTTTGCTGCAGGACTTTGTGTTTGGAAAATTAAAGTCTGTGTTGATCCACTTCTTCAGCATTCCAATAAACAGTTTATATCTTGGCCTTCACTCTTACCTCTTCATTGTGCAGCAAGTCAAGCTGTTCAGAGGTTGACAGAGGTGAGAGACTGGGACTTTCTCAGGCGTTTCTTTATAGGTTCTCAGTCCTCCATACACACGTGGCTTTGAGAGTCCTCTGAATATCTGGAACTTTTCAAAGCCCCCGAGTTACTCTCACTCCCCAGTCTTTCTATTTAAGCTTCTTAGTCAGCCTTTTATTAGCCCCAGTGGTACACCACAAATCAGTGCTTGCTTTAGGCAAGCACATATCTGGGGATGTGGGTTCTGTTACAGAGAATTCTGAGTTTGGTCAAATAAAAATACGCCATGAGGATGGAGCTCATGGGTGAATTTTACATAGGAGAAGAAATAACACCAGATGAATATTAATCAGCTCTCCAATCTGTTCTCTCTACACTTCCAGGCTACTATTTTTTCCCAGGTACAATGTCTAAAAATTGATTTTTGGTTTGGGCTTTTTTTTTCCCTTGTGGCTGACATAGAGCTGAGGAGAGGCCATGCAAACAGAGTAGATTAAAGGACAAAAAAGATCACTGCTTATGGGCTAAGGTGAGGATGTTTCTGGGCACAGTGTGCTTTCTGTGCAAGCATGAGGACAGGTATTTGGATCCCTATCACCCAAGTAAAAGCCTGGCGTGACTGTGCACAACAATAGCTCCAGTGCTTTGAGGGGCTCAATGGCCAGCTAGTTAAGTTGAATTAGGGAGTTCTAGGTTCCATGAGATACCGTCTCAAAAAGTAAGGAAGAGAGTAACAGAAGATTATCAGTATTTATCTCTGATCTCCACAGGCGTTTACACACACATACATATGCACACACATGCACACACACTATACATACACACGTACACACACACATGCATACACACAGAGAAAGAAGAGTCACTATCTGAAAATGCCACAATTTTTTCAAAATAAAATTTCTTTGGATTGTTGAAAGCCATTAGTTGGCTTTTAGAATTCTGAAAAAGTTAGTGGTAACTGTTTTTTGCTAGTATTCCCATTGGTTTGTGAAAGAGAGGATTTTGTGTGATTTTCCTCCTCCATTCTTCATGCTCCTTCTTCTTCTTCCTTTGAATATAGTAATAGTGGATTAGAAAACCAAAACCAGTGTGTGATAACCAGAGGATGTGTCATTGGTAAAATTTATGTTCAACAAGATTAAATCAAGCTAAAAATATTAAGGATGAAGTGCTTTATTTTGGTTAAATATGATTTTTGTGGTCCTGCTGATGTGGAGATAAGTCTTTGAAACAGATGCAGAGGGATAAATGCACAACTCTCCTTGAGCCAAGGCTGCTCTATGAAGTCCTCATCTACAGCCTGAAGGAATTCAGTGCGGTAGTACCCAGCAGTGCTTTTGTACAGTGAGAGCTCACGGCGCTGCCTAACTAAAGGAGACTTTTTGCATTATTCTTAAAATCCCATGGTAAGTTAGAAAAATCATATGCTGGACTTTGAGTCACTGGAATATAACATGAGAATTTTTCCTGTGCTGCAAATCTGTCTAAACAATTGTCTAGCTATATTTTAGGTAATTGGACTGGAGAATTCGATACTACGATGGAGCAGCTGAGAGTGGCCATTGTCACAGTAAATTCTACCAGAGTGGACGCAGGACTAGCCACAGGATTATCATCATGGATTGCTGCAGCCATGAATCATCTGAAGGAATGGGAGGGCATGGGAGCGTTAGCAGGCCTTCTGGTGTTGGTCTCCTTGGTTTGCCTGTGGTATATATGCAAGATTAGAGTCTCACAACAGTGTGATGCAGCCATGATCATTCAGGCCTTTACAGCCATTGAAGCAGGACATTCTCCCCAAGCATGGTTGGATACCATAAAAAGCTAAAATGTTACGCTCAGGATGCGAGGCTAAGCACTGCACTCAGGGTCAGCCGCTTTGGACCCAGAGAAGAGCATGTCTGGTTGCATGCGGGTTGATGCCCCAGGTCCCGCCTCTGAGAAAAAGGTATCAGACGGGTCTGATGCTCTTTGGGTGGATGACACCTAAATGAACATCAGTACAAAGTCCCACTTTATTTCTAATATCAGAGATCAGACCTCTACTCTTGCCTGATGCGTCTAAAACAAAAATGGGGAACTATAGAGAGCTACTGAATGCTATGCCTTAAAGATGGAGCTGGTTTCCGCCTTCCACCTTCCCGATGGTGAGTGCTCTCTGTCATGAACAATTCCACATTTAGCTAAGGCTGAGGATCTGGCTTGCTTCCATGTATGTGGACCTATCTGCATTGCCCACGTGGCACGCCTGGGTTGGCTACCCAGAGGCTATTTAAGCTGTGGGCTGGCTTTCCCCAGGGTCCGAGGATTGTTCAATGTTCCTGAATAAACTGCATTGAAAAAAAAAAAAAGAAAATCTCTAAGGATTTTCAAAAGTAGACTTCCAAGATGCAAAACTTTCTGAGCACAGTGCAATTTGAGTTAGTAGGATTAATATAGAGAAAAACAACATGATAAACTACTCAATTTTAAACAAAAGCGCTTTTAAATAACTTCAATTAAAGTTGAAATCAAACCTGAAAAGTAATTCAGGTAACACTTTAGCTTTAGGAACACTGTCTTTTCAAATAGTAGCTATTTTTCTTTTGTGAACATATTAATTTATCGTACATTGTCTCAGGACCATAAATTTTAAGTCAAATGTTCTGTTTGTAATTTCTTTTTTCGAAAAGCAGAATTTTAACAATGAGAGGATTTTTTTTCTCATTTAACAGGTGAAAATTTTATCTTTGACTCTTCTTCAGTTACATTAGTAATTTGAAGTAATATTACTAAGCCATTCTTTGTCATTCTTTACAACTTTAGACAAACATTGATAGTACCTGCTATGTAACGAGAAAATGGGGCTAATTCTACAGTCTCGTGTTCTGTTCATCTCAGACATCCGTTCCACAGCTTCACTGGTATAATGTGGAAAACAAGATTATATGTTGGACGCACGTGCCTCCACCTCCACACACACCTTTTACCCAGTCTGCTGCTCCTTTCACCCTAATTCATTTTTTTTTGAAGGTAATGAGATGGCCCTCTTTGAGGAACACAGGAGCCCTCACTTGTCCTCCCCATCCTTTAGAACACTGAAACACCATGTTCTAAAGCTTCCCTCATACGTTATCTTCTCTTTCCAGGATGACTCCTCAGACTGCTCCCTCACACACATAAAGACACCATATTTACAGGGTGAAGGATGCTTCTTTTACAGGACAGCAATGTGCCTAGAGTGTTTAACATGATCACAACATGCATGAACTGGAAGATGGACCAATGTTCTCTGAGCTCTGACTGACTCCATCAATTCCTTTATGTCGTTAAAGAATGCAGAATTAACACATCTTTTCTGTCCTCTTTGATTTGATAGCTAATGAAATCTAAAGTCAGTATTGTGGTGTGTGCCCATAATCCTAGCACCCACATAGCTGAAGAAGGGTGCTATGAATTTGGGGCCAACTGGGTCAACATAGCTAGATTATTTGTCTGAAAGCAAAAGAAAACAAAACAAAAATTAACAAGAAAAAATAAAATACAATGAAAAAGCAGACAGTAATGTGTAGGCACTTTTTGGTCTCATACCTGCCTACCTCATCAGTAATCCGGAATGCTGCTGGAGATACCCATTGGCAAAGAGTTGGAGTTCCTTGGAAGTAATTTTGTGAAACTATACAGGTGAAGTCAAGGTTACAGTGGAGAACACATTAGATCCAGAAACAGTGTGTACTGAGGAAGCTGCAGGCACACAGCTGGACCGGCCAGAGAGAGTCTATGTGTGCTACAGATAACGGTTATGGAAGAGTGTGGCTGTTGAAGCCCTTTAGCACCGTGACATGGCCATCTTGAATCTAACATGGAGGAACAGGGTTTGGTAACATTCTGTGTTAGATTTAGGTCTTACTTTGGTGAATTTTTCCTTGCTATATTCCAGTTGCTCCTTTTGTAGGACTGAATCACTCTGTGCTATTCAATACACTCTGTGTATGTTGAATGCACTTGGCGTTTGATGTTACAGAGCATCTCCCGAGGCTTAGAGGAGACTCTGCACTTATACTTTTGAGTAGATATTGTTAAGGGTGCCGGGAACTTTTAGAGATGGAAGGAATGCATTTTGTATTATAAGATCACCATTAGTAATAGAGAAAATGGTAGGAGCTACGGCCTAAAAGCGATATAATTAGATGTTTAGTTGACCAGGGTTGAGTTTATGGTGGTTTATGTTGTTAACTAGACAGGTTCTAGAATCATGTAGGAAACACTTTTCTAGGCACATTTTATAAAGATGTTTCTAGATAAAGTCATTTGAGCTAAGAAGACCCATACTAAATACAGAGAACACCATCTCATGAGTTAGGGTACCAGGCTGAATAAATTTATTAGCCCTATAATTATTACAGTAGTATTATCCAACCCAGTATTATAATAAATAAAAAACATAGAAAAACTGATAGATTTTAGAATAGCTTTAGTTCACACAGCTATCACGATCAGATACTGTAAATATTTTAAGATTCTTCAATCCATGTTTCTGAATTCTGCTTTTCTTTTAGATCCTATAAAGTCATTACACCAAGGAGCCATCACTACTACACAGGGAATGAAAAGGGAGGTTTTTATATTTCATTCAAAAGAATCATACTGCCCAGCCTCAACCTCTCACCACTTAAAGAGAAACCAGAGTGCTTGGATAAATGTCAACCTTCATAAATCATGGACATACATTGATGAGTAGACATGAGTAAATGCCAAGAATAACAACCACAAAATAAGACTGGAGTTGCCTCTACCTCTGATGTAGTATGATCAGAGAAGGTTTCATATGACCATCTTGTAATCATGAAACCAAGTTCATCAGTGTAGTAGCTGAGAAGATTTTATTTCTTCACCCAAGGGTGTCAGGATTTATGTGTCCTGGTGGCTTGAAGTCATACAGAATGTTTATTAACAGCAAACAATTCTTTTTCAAAAGTGAAAGAAGAAAAAGAGAGAAAGAGAAAGAAAGAAAAAGAAAAAAGAAAGAAAGAGAAGGAAGGAAGGAAGGAAGGAAGGAAGGAAGGAAGGAAGGAAGGAAAAGAGGCTGTGGTGACACACACCTGTAATCGCTATAGCCAGGGAAGTCAACAATGTGAGGCATAGGTTGACCCTGGTAAAGTCCCACAGGAACAGAGGCTTCTATGGCTCCTGGTATGAGTCTTAGATACTGACAGGAGGTCTAAGCTGAGTCTGGGTAAGGCACAGAGGCACACAGGAACAGCAGAAGCTGCTTGCCCACAGAGAGAGAGGATCTTACCCAGGGGAAGGCCCACAGCAAAGGGATGGCCACAGCTTCTTGAGAAAATGTCAGACCCAGATGAGAGGAGTGAGCTGACCCAGGAAAAGGCCCAGAGATGCAGGTATTTCTACCAACTCCTTGCAGCAGAAGCTGTGGACTCAAGTAGAAACTAAATTTCAGGTTTTTAAGGCTATCTGGCATTTCGGGAGGTCCACACCTCTCTGTGTTGGAAGCTTTGACCCGTGGAGGAAATTTGAGATTTGATCGTGCAGAAGACATAGGTCTGGTGCAATCATAGTATAATTTAAAAAATGTTTTTAAAAAATGTATCATTGGTTCACTTACTCTACCAGTCTTTCAGCACTGATACTCATTTTCATTGTTTCATTCCTTTAATGAGGCTTGTTTTGATTTGACCTGAGTTCTCATTTCCAGTTTCATTGTGCCAAGAGTGCACAAAAGTCTTTAGAAGCCTGCAGAATTCTCAGTGCAAGCTGAAGACTCAGTCAAGAATCCCATGCTGATCCAGGACATTACCTGACCTTTTAGAGTAAGACTAGAGATTAAGTCTTGAACTCTCAATACCAATCCACAGAATAAAATGATACCTCAATCCTACTATAACCCTCTTCTAAACATTGTAAGTGCCCCAACTAAAAGAGAGGATACTTGGATAAAAAAATTAAAGAAAGAAAAACTCTAACAACGAACTAACTCCAGACCCAAATTCCAGCACAGAACAAAAACAACTCAAAATTCCAAGAAACCATGTCTTACACCAAAATTACTAATCTCACAATAACAGCTCCCAGTGGAATGATTTGGAAGAACTTCCAGACAAAAATTTGAAAGTAATAACTGTAATTATATTCAAACAACTCAAAGAATACTTGAATGCTATGTAAAAAATTAAAACAAAAGCCAAATGAATTGAGGAAGTCAATCAATAATATGAAAATAGAACTCAATAAAGAGATAAAATTACTGAACAGTAAACTAATGGCAGTAAACTGGAAATGAGAACTCAGGTCAAATCAAAACAAGCCTCATTAAAGGAATGAAACACTGAAAATGAGTATCAGTGCTGAAAGACTGGTAGAGTAAGTGAACCAATGATACATTTTTTAAAAACATTTTTAAAATTATACTATGATTGCACCATCTGTGGACTCTTATTTTAATATAGCATATATATGTGTGTATGCTTGCTTGTATTCCTTAATTCATTGTTACAACTTGAACAGTTTGTATAATGTTATGTATACACACATGTATATGTATATATACATATACATGTGTGTGTGTGTGTGTGTGTGTGTTTTTAAGGGTGACCACTGGTTTTAGATACCTTTTTTTTTCTTCCCTTGTGAAGATTATTTTGCTCTCAGCATTTCTTTTTTGCCTGTAGTTGTTAGTGTAGGGTTGAGACCTTGTTCGATTTCCATGTTCAATGTTAAAATGTCTATTGGTGTTTTCTAGTGCCATCCATTTGCCTGCAAATTTCATGATTCCTTTGTTTCAGCTGAGTAGTATTCCATTTTGTAATTATAGCACAATTTCTGTTTCTATTTTTGGTTGATGGGCATCTAGGTTGTTTCCAGATTCTGGTATTACGAGGAAGGCCGCTATGAACATAGTTGAGCAAGTGCCTTGGATGTATGGTAGAGCATCTTTTGGGTAAATGCCCAGGAGTGCTATAGTTGGGTCTTGAGGTATAATTATTTCCAATTTTCTGAGAAAGTGCCAGATTGATTTCCAGGGAG
Organism: Meriones unguiculatus; assembly: GCF_030254825.1. Classification (NCBI taxonomy): domain Eukaryota; kingdom Metazoa; phylum Chordata; class Mammalia; order Rodentia; family Muridae; genus Meriones; species Meriones unguiculatus. Next base: position 5,553,587 of record NC_083368.1, on the reverse strand, counting down.
GTTATACAAGTTTGCAATCCCATCAGCAATGGAATATTCCTGTTTCTTCACAGCCTTGCCACAATGTGCTATTACTTGGTTTTTTGATCTTAGCCATTCTGACTGGAGTAAGATGGAATCTTAAAACCATTCTGATTTGCATTTCTCTGATGACCAAGGACACTGAGCATTTCTTTAAGTGCTTCTCAGCCATTTGAGATTCCTGTTGTGAATTCCCAGATTACCTTCGTACCACATTTTTTAATTGGATTATTTGATTTGTTGTTTAATTTCTTAATTGTTGATCTCAGAGCCTATGCTGTTCAGGTCTATGTTGTCTTCTATGTCAGTGAGTTCAAACTCATTATGAGTGAGGTAACCCAGACCAGAAAGACTCAGATGGTATGTACATACTTATAAGCAGATATTAGACCTATAGTACAGGATAATCATACTATAATCTACTGACCCAAAGAAGCTAAATAAACAAGGAGGGCCCAAATGAGGCTGCCAGAATGTCACTTATCAGGGTAAATAGAATAGACAGCAGAAATGGATGAAGAGATGGAACTGGTTAAGAGATGGAATGGGGAGGAAAGCAAGAGTGGGAGCAGATGTGGGGAAAACAGCTGTAAGAGGTGAGAGGGCTGGGGACAAGATGGAAACCAAAGGAGGGTGTATCTCTTTTAAAGCTGGAGGCCTTTGACAGGGTAAGCTCCTGGAAGGAGTCTCTAGCTGAGATTCCTAGTGGGAGGTGAGAGGTAGGGGTTGGGGGACATGGAGACTGAAGTAACCACCTTTCAGCCAGCCACGACTCCTAGTGGAGGAAAGAGAACAACAACCCACCCACAAAGCCTTTGATCAAAAAAATCACCCTGCCTACAAGAAGTGCAGGATAAAGAGGGAACAGAGATTGAGGGAATGTCCAATCACTGATTGGCCCCACAGTAGAGAGCCAACCCGCGACACTATTAATGATGCTCTGCTCTGCTTGCAGGAGCCTAACATGACTGTTGTCTGGAAGGCCACACCTAGTAGCAGATCAAGACAGATGCTGGCACTTGCAGCCAAACATGGGGGGGAGCTCCGGGGATCTTGTGAAAGTGTTGGGGAAATGATGGAAAGACATGGAAGGGACAGGAAACCCACAAGAAGACCAACAGTGACAACTAACTCAGGCCCACAGGGACTTACAGAGACTGAGACATCAACTAAGGAGCATGCATGGTCTGGACTTAGGCCCACTGGACATATGTAGTCCCTGGGCATCTTAGTCTTCATGTGGATCGACTGGAGAGTGGGGGTGCAGGGAGGACGTTTCTAACCAACTCTATTCCCTGTTTTTGGATCACTTCCACTGAGCAGAGCTACCTTGCCTGGCCTCAGTGGTTGAGGATATGCTCACTCCTGATGTGACTTGATGTGCTAAGGAGGACTGATACAAGGAGATGTGGGTCTCCCCTTTTCTGAGAGAAAAGAGAGGGGAATGGGGAAGTAAGGAGAGGTGGAACTGGAAGGGCAAGAGGGAGGGGTACCTGCGGGATGTAAAGTAAATAAACTTAAATAAAATAAAAGTTTGAGAAATGTCTCTTGGCATCATCCTCATTCAGATCTTGTTTAGGCAGCCATGTGGATGAGACTTGATGACTGTAGTCTCTCTGACATTTCTAGAAGAAACAACCTCATAGAAAACTCCCCAATCCTCTTGCTCTTGAACTTTTTCTGCCTCCTCTTCCACAACTAGTCCTGAGCCTGAAGTGCAGAACATATTTTGAGGAGTGTGCTCACAACTCTGCATTTTCATCAACTGTAATGGTCAGTGCAAAGGACAGTTTTCTTGATGAGGAGTGAGGACAATAATTTATTATGGGTATAAATACAAATATACACAATCAAGTAACCATAGGTGTGTGGGTTTATGTCTGGGTCTTCTCCTCAGTTTCATTGATCCACCATTCTGTTTCTATGCCAATACCATGCAGTTTTTATTACTACTATTGATCTGTAATACAGCTTGAGATCAGGGATGGAGATACCTCCAGACGATATGTTGTTGTACAGGATCGTTTTTGTTTTTCCACATGAAGTTGAGAATTTTTCGTTCAAGTTCTGTAAAGAATTGTGTTGATATTTTGATGGGAATTGCATTGAATCTGTAGATTGCTTTTGTCAGGATGGCCAGTTTCACCATGTTAATCCTACCGATCCATGAGCATGGGAGATCTTTCATCTTCTGATATCTTCTTCAGCTTCTTTCTTCAGAGATTTGAAGCTTTTTTTTTTTCCAAACAGGTCTTGCTTGGTTAGAGTCACACCAAGGTACTTTATGTTATTGGTGGCTATTGTGAAGGGTGTTGTTTCCCTAATTTCTTTCTCTGCCATTTTGTCTTTGGTACATAGGAGAACTTCTGATTTTTTATTTTTTATTTTTTGTATCCAGCCACTTTGCTGAAGATGTTTATCAACTGAAGGAGTTCTCTGGATGAGTTTTTGAGGTTGCTCATGTAGTCGATCATATCATCTGCAAATAGTGATACTTTGACTTCTTCTTTCCTGATTTGTACCCCCTTGATCTCCTTTAGTTGTCTTTTTGCTCTAGCTAGGACTTCAAGTACTATGCTGAAGAGATACAGAGAGAGTGGGCAGCCTTGCCTTGTCCCTGATTTCAGTGGGATTGATTTAAGTTTCTCTCCATTGAGTTTGATGTTGGCTATAGGCTTGCTGTATATTGCCTTTACTATGTTTAGGTATGTGCCTTGTATCCCTGATCTCTCCAAGACTTTAAACATGAATGGGTTTTAGATTTTGTCAAATACTTTTTCAGCATCTAAGGAAATGATCATGTTGTTTTTCTCCCTCAGTTTGCTTACATAGTGGATTACATTGATGGATTTCTGTATATTGAACACTACCCTTGCATGCCTGGGATTAAGCTTACTTGGTCAGGATAAATGGTATCTTTTATATGTTCTTGAATATGGTTTGCAAGTATTTTATTGAATATTTTTGCATCAATGTTCATAAGAGAGATAGGTCTAAAGTTCTCTTTTTTGTTGGGTCTTTGTGTGGTTTAGATATCAAGGTGATTGTGGCTTCATAGAATGAGTTTGATAATGTTCCTTCTCTTTTTATTTTGTAGAATAGTTTGAAGAGAATTGGAGTTAGCTCTTCTCTGAAGGTCTGGTAGAATTCTGCACTGAAACCAACTGACCCTGGGCTCTTTGTTTTTTTTTTTTTTTTTTTCAATGGAAAAAAGACAGCATATTCAACAAATGGTGCTGCTCCACCTCCACCTGGTCCACCTGCATGGTCTACATGCAGAAAAATGAAAATAGATCCATATTTATCACCCTACACAAAACTACAGTCCAAGTGGATCAAAAACCTCAACATAAAACCAGACACACTAAATCGGTTAGAAGAAAAAGTGGGGAAGAGCCTAGAACTCATTGGCACAGGAGACAACTTCCTGAACAGAACAGCACAGGCTCTAAGAGCAATAGTCAATAAAAGTAACCTCATGAAACTGAAAAGCTTTGCAAAGCAAAAGACACTGTAGTCAGAACAAAATGACAGCCTACAGACTGGGAAAGGATCTTCACCAACCCTATATCTGACAGAAAGCTAATATCCAGAATATACAAAGAATTAAAGAAGTTTAAAAAAAAAAGCAAATCCAGGAATCCAATTAAAAAATGGGGTACGGAGCTAAACAGAGAATTCTCTGTAGAGGAATATAGAATGGCAGAAAATACTTAAGAAATGCTCAACATCCTTAGCCATCAGGGAGATACAAATCAAAACAACCCTGAGATTTCACCTTACACCCATCAGAATGGCTAAGATCAAAAACTCATGACAACACATGCTGGAATGAATATGTAGAAAGAGGAACCCTCTTCCATTGCTGGTGGGAATGTAAACTTGTACAACGACTTTGGAAATCAATCTGGCCCTTTCTCAGACAATTAGGAATATTGCTTCCTCAAGATCTAGTTATACCACTCCAAGGCATATATCCAAAAGATGCTCAAGTATTCAACAAGGATATTTGTTCAACCATGTTCATAGCAGCTTTATTTGTAATAGCTAGAACCTGGAAACAATACGATATCCATCAACGGAGGAATGGATACAGAAACTGTGGTACATTTACACAATGGAACACCACTCAGCAATTAAAAACAAGGAAATCATAAAATTTGCAGGCAATTGGTGGGATCTAGAAAAGATTAGACTGAGTGAGGTATCCCAGAAGCAGAAAGACACACACAGTATATACTCACTTATAAGGACAAACATACTAAAATCTGTACTCTTAAAGAACCTAAACAAGAAGGAGGACCAGAGGTAACTGGATCAATCCTCACTTAGAAAGATAAAGCAAATGGACATTGGAAGAAGAGGAAGCAAGAATCAGAACAGGAGCCTACCACGGAGGGCCTCTGAAAGACTCTACCTAGCAGTGTATCAAAGCAGATACTGAGACTCATAACCAAACTTTGGGCAGAGTACAGGGAATCATATGAAAGAAGAGGTAGTGAGTAAGACCTGGAGAGGACCTCCACAAGGAGTGCAACAGAACCAATATATCTGGTCTCAGAGGTATTCTGACACTGATAGACACTGATATTCCAACCAAGATACATTCATGGATATAACCTATAACCCCTGCTCTGATTAGCCCATGGCACCTCAGTATCCAAGTAGGTTCCCTAATAAAGGGAATAGAGCCTGTCTCTGACATGAACTCAGTGGCTGGCTCTTTGACCACTCCCCCTCTCCTCTGAGGAAGGAGCAGCCTTGCCAGGCCACAGAGGAGGACCTTGCAGCCAGTCCTGATGAGAGCAGATAAGCTAGGGTCCGATGGAAGGGGAGGTGGACCTCCTCTATTGGTGGAATTGGAGAGGGGCATGGAAGGAGATGAAAGAGAGGGTAAAATTGGGAGGGAACGAGAGAGGGGGATACAGCTGGAATATAAAGCAAATAAAATATAATTAATGTAAAAAATAAAAATTTAATTTAAAAAACCCAAAAAACACAACAACAATCAAAAACAAATATAAAGAGTCTAGTTAGGCATTAGTTACGTGGTTGTTATAGATTCTCTTCTAATATACATGACTGCATGAGCCCTGGGTAATTGAGTAGGTTCCAGTACTAGGTATAATTTCCCTGTTGTTCAATGGATCTTAAACTCAATTAAATACATGTTGGTTACTGCCAAGGTATTCATGATACTGCTATTCTCTTAGGGTCATTTATGCTGTGCTGTTCATTGTTGCAGTTCATAGGTGTCATAGCTAAGGAGAACTGTTGGTTACTTCTGTCCTTTGGAAGCTTGCATGGTGCTTTCTAGTTCCATGAAAACTAGTCCTCCAGGTGGAGGCTTTTGGGTCGTATCCAGATTGGGAAAGAGAGTGCTCTGGGCTCTGCATCTGAAGGGCAGGTTGTCTTCAACAATAGGGACTTACCTTCTCCCTCTGGGAAGAGTAGAGGGAGGGGAAACTGTAATCAGGATATATTGCCTGATAAAAGAATTTCAAAGAAAAAAACTAAAAATAAACAGAATTAGTATCAATATTACTTAAATTACTCCATAAAATAAAAAGGGAAGAAAGCTTCCAAACCCTTTTATGAAACCAGTATTACCTTGATGTCCATACCAGACAAAGATAACACAAGATAGATTGAAAATTACAAACTTATATCTCCACTGAACCCAGATGCATAAATTAACAATAAAATGTTGGCAAAATAAATTCAATACCATGGAAAAAACAGTATTTCATTTTGGATAAGTTGGCTTTATTCTAGAGATGCAGGCATTAATTCAACATATGAAAGCTGATAAATGCAATTCATTTAAATGTGTAAAAAAGCAGAATAAGAACTTAATGACTAAGACTCTGATAGCACAAGGATAAGACAAAAGTTTCTGGTCAGCAGAAGAAACTGTGGAGCAAGCGAAGAGGCAACTCATAGAGTGGGAGAAAGTCTCTGCCAGTTATTTATCTGACAGTAGCGTCTAAAATACATGAAGAACTCAAACAAATATTTGCAAAAGAAACAGTCCTAAAGCTCTGCTCACAGAGTTCTCAAAAGAAGAAATCTTTTTTTTCTATAATTTTATTTTTCTCATTAGTTACATTTTGTTAATTCTGTATCCCAGTTGTATCCCTCATTCCCTCCCCAGTCCCACACTCCCTCCCTCATCTCCTCCCTGCCCCTTTCCAAGTCCACTAATAGGGGAGGACTTCCTCCCCTTTCATATGACTCCCTTTTGTCAGGTGTTTTCAGGACTGGCTGCAAAGTCCTCCACTGTGGCCTAACAGGACTGCTCCTCCTTTGGGAGGTGGGGAGGTCAAAGAGCCAGTCATTGAGTTCCTGTTAGAAATAGTCCTTGTTCCCCTTACTATGGGAAACCAATTGATTACTGAGCTATCACGGGTCACATCTGAGCAGAGGTTCTAGGTTTTATCCTCTCATGGTCTTTGGTTGAGTGTCCATCTCAGAAAAGACCCTGTGCCCAGATATGTTTGGTCCTTGTGGAGCTCCTATCCTTTCCACATCAAACTCCCCTAAAAGAAGAAATCTTAATTGATAGAAAACCTTATAAAAGTGTTCATCATTAATAGACTTTAAGACACAATTAATGGTTAAAAAAAATATTTCCTTAAGATTCCATCTCACCCTAGTAAGAATGGCCCTCATCAGGAACACAAATAATAACAAATGCCAGGAAGGATATGGCAATAGGAGAATCCTTCCTTAAACTTGGCTGGTGGGAATCTAAACTAGTACAGTAACTCTGGAAATCAGTGTGGAGGTTTCTGAAACAAAACTAGACATAGAACTGTCTATGTCTCAACTCGATCCTCCCACAGCGTGTTCCCACAGTACTTGTATCTCCCTGTTTATTGCTGCTCTATTCATAATAATTAGAGAATGGAATCAACCTAGATGCTCATCAACAGATAAATGGATAAGAAAAAATGTTGCATATATGCAGTAAAATATTCAGAGGTAAATAAAATTGTGTATAATGTTTTTAAATTCATCTTTTATTCAATGATTTCTTCCTGCATGTACATAATGGATCTTATTTCTTTTTACCACCTATTATTTTCTTTTACTCCCTCCTATTATTGAAACCATTTTTCTCAATAAATCTCTCTCATACCTTTTGCACTGGCTAGCTTTATGTTAACTTTACACAAGCTAGACTTACCTGAGAGGAGGGAACCTCAGTTGTGAAAATATCCCACATAGAATCCATCTCCAGGACTATAGATTTTAGTATGATTATCCTATATTATATGGCTAATATCTATTTATAAGTGAGTCTATACCATGTGTGTCATTCTGCTTCTGGATTACCTCACTTAGGATGATCTTTTCTAGTTGCCACCATTTGTCTGCAAATTTCATGATTTCCTTGTTTTTAATTGCTGAGAAAGTAAACATCAAGGAAGACCCTAGGGAAGACGCTTCATCTTCGTTCAGTAGGGCAAACAGGATAGACATGGGAAGTAGGAGAAAACAAGGAACAGGACAGGAACCTTCCGCAGAGGGCCTCTGAAAGACTCTACCCACCAGGATATCAAAGGAGATACTGAGACTCATATCCAAACTTTGGACAGAGTGCTGGAATCCTTATGGAAAACAGAGAGATAGGAAGACCTGGAAGTGACAGGAACTCCACAAGGAGTAAAACAGAGCCAAAAAACCTGGATCCAGGGAGTCCTGCAGAGACCAGTACTCCAACCAAGGACCATGCATGGAGAGGACTTAGACCTTCTGTTCAAAGGAATCCCTTAGGTTGCTCAGTTTCCAAATGGGTTCCCCAGTAAGGGGTACAGAGGCTGTGTTCCGACATGAACTCAGTGGAAGGCTCTTTGAACACCTCCCCTTGGGGGAGTGCAGCCTTGCCAGAACACAGAGGAAGATCATGCAACAAGCCTTGGTGAGACCTGATAGGCTAGCATCAGACAGAAGGGAAGGAAGATGTCGCCTATCAGTGGACTAGGGAAAGGGCATGGAGGAGAAGATGGAAGGTAGGTGGGACTGGGAAGAGATGAGGGATGGGGCTGCAGCAGAGAGACAAAGAGAATTGTAATAAATAAAAAATTCATTAAATTAAAAAATAATCCATCTCTAGGGTATTTTCTTAATTAGTAATTTATGATGGAGGGCCCAGCCTAGTTCGGATGGTGCTGTCTCTGAGCTAGTGGCCCCAAGTTCTATAGGAAAGCAGGTTGAGCAAGCCATAAGGAACAAACCAGTAAGAAACACCCCTCTGTGTGCTACTAGTAGGACAAAAATATAACCATTTCCTTTGCTCCACAGGGATCAGAAAGAGCTTGACTCTGTCTCTTAATATGGGCCATACATTAACCTGGCAGCACTCTTCAACTCAGAAACAAAAGTGATTTCCATTATGGAAAAAAAGCTATGTATGCCCCACTCCCTCTGTCACAGAGTGCAAGTCTCATAAGCCAATCTGTCCTGCTCCTCCATAGGACAATATCTCCCCTTCTAAAACCCTCAGTGCAAGACACCTTGCTTTGTCTCATAGGCTAAAGGTCTACTTCAGATCCCATTACACCACTGTTGCCAGCAGCATTAATAAATCTCTTTCCTGAAAGAAAATATGGCTCAGTTCTCCTCTCTCAAACCTCTATTTCTCCTTTTCAGTCCTCAAACATAACACTTTTAGCTGGCAATCCACACAATGCAAATGTCTTTGAGCTACTGAGCCCCATGTGGATGACACTAACAAGTTCTCAGGCAGTCATGAGGACCAAGTAAGGGTTTATCTGCTCTTTTGAGATGAAAGTCATAGATAGACAAAGTGATATTTCCCTTAACATTGGTAGTCTTAGATTCTGTAGGTCTACTAACTGGAAAAAAACCCAAAAGAGTTTAGCTCTATGTCCTGAGGGACCAGAGACTTACGGCTCCCAACCAGAAAATCTAGATGCTTATTGTAACTGAGCGGAGAGTGAAAATCCCAGCGGCTAGAGTTAGAGCTCTTGTGCTTAAGCGTCAGGAAACTTGGCTCCTTATTCCTTGGTGACTCTCACAGGTTCCTCACGATCAGTTCTCTGAATCTTGACTACTGCCATCAGATCATCACAACCTTCATTTTCCACAGTCTCGACTTCACTGTGTTTTGTCTTCTTAATACGTCTGCCATACTTCCTAGCCTCAGACTCTACCATCAGTAGCTCTCTGAGATTCCTCAGGTGTCTCTTAGTGCTGCAGCTCTAAACTTTGGTTATTAGGGCTCTTAGCACTTGCTTGCTCTCTGGAATGCTTGGCTTCCTCTCAGGTTTAAGGTAGGATATCAGAGCCATTAATTCTTTATGACTCTGAAGCTCTTTTATTACCTTCTTAATACCAGTGCTGTCAGTACTGACAGGGACAAAGACAGTTCCGCACTGTCACCTATAACAGCCCAAGATATTTATTTTTCTTTTCAGGAACCAATTCAGTAATTGCAAGTCTTTGACTTTGATTCAGTAAAGATTATCAGGGCACTGAGCAGCTGTGGTTGCCTGTAAAAGTTTTGGAAAGACCAAGCTAATCAATATTTGAGGACCTAAGGGAAAGAACAACATGAGCCCCACCCCTAACCACAGAGCTATCGAGAGTTGATGGGATGGCTTCTTGGAGAAGAATAGCTAGTTCTGATTAAATATGTGCTCACTGGCATGTCAACCATACTCTAGTCCATGATCATACATCCAGAGTATATGCGGAAAATAACTGGACTCAACAGCTTACAGCAAACAAAACAGGACATGAACTTTAGGTCACAGGTAAGTATAGGTAGACCTGTAAGGATTTATAAGGATGGTTTAACAAGTGAATAATTTCAAAATATATTGTATGAGATTCTCAAATAAGTAATATGAATATTAAGTTAGTTGTCTTTATCTTATTCATTTTGTAAAGAATGTCAGGGCAAGCCAGTATTAAGCAGAGTTGAGGTTTATTAAAAGACTTTTAAAATACTATTTTAATTTATTCATTGCTAATTTCATACTATATATACAATGTAACATGATCATATTCTCTCCTCCTTTTCTACCTTTGCTAGAGTCCCTCTCACATGTCCTCTTTTTTTAAAATTCTTTATTAATTACCCTTTATTCACTTTGTATCCCCCCTGTGGTTCCCTCCCTCCTCCCATCCCAATCTCTCCCTTCCTCCACCCTCTGCATGCATGGCCCTTTCCAAGTCCACTGATAGGGGAGGTCTTCTTTTCTTTCCTTCTGATCCTAGTCAATTAGGTCTCATTAGGAATGGCTGCACTGTCTTCTTCTGTGACCTGGTAATGTTGCTTCCCCCTCAGGGGGAGGTAATTAAAGAGCAGGCCAATCAGTTCATCTCAGAGACAGTCCCTGTTCCTATTACAATGGAACCCACTTGGATACTGAACTGCCATTGCTACATTTGTGCAGGGGTCTTAGGTTATCTCCATGCATCATCCTTGATTGGAGTACAGTCTCAGGAAAGACCCCTATGCTCAGATTTTTTGGTTCTGTTGCTCTCCTTGTAGAGTTCCATGTCCTCTCCAGATCTTACTGTTTCCCACTTCTTTCATAAGATTCCCTGCACTCTGCCCAAAGGTTACCTATAAATCTCAACATCTGCATTGATAGTCTGCAGGGCAGAGCCTTTCAGAGGTCCTCTGTGTCAGGCTCCTGACTTGTTCTTATTCATAAGGGAAATGCAAATCAAAACAACCCTAACACCTTACACCCATCAGAATGGTTAAGATAAAATACTCAAGTGACAACACATGCTGGAAAGGTTGTGGAGAAAGGGGAACCCTCCTCCACTGCTGGTGGGAATGTAAACTTGGACAACCACTCTGGAAAGTAATTTGGCACTTCCTCAGACAACTAAGAATAGTGCTTCTTCAAGATCCAGCCATACCACTCCTAGGCATATACACAAAAGAGGCTCAAGTACCCAATAAGGACATTTGCTCAACCATGTTTGTAGCAGCTTTATTTATAATAGCCAGACGCTGGAAACAGCCCAGATGCCCCTCAGTGGAGGAATGGATACAGAAATTGTGGTACATCCACACAACAGAATATTACTCAGCAATAAAAAACAAGGTAATCATGAAATTTGCAGGTAAATGGTGGGATCTGGAAAAGATCATCCTGAGTGAGCTATCCCAGAAGCAGAAAGACACACACGGTATATACTCACTCATATAGACATATAATATAGGATAAACCTACTAAAATCTGGACACCTAAAAAAACTAATCAAGAAGGAAGACTCTTGCTAAAATGCTCAATTCCTATCCAGAAAGGCAAAGAGGATGGACATCAGAAGAAGGAGAAAAGAGGGATCACATGTCCTCTTACCATCGTCGCATTTTTCTTTTTTCTTTTTTTTTTTTTTCCTGATTGAGTCCAATTAGTGCTGCCCGCATTTGCAGTTGTATGTGGGCCATCATTGGAGCATAGAAAACCTTTCAGTCACTAAACTCTTGAAAAACAAAAGAAAACACAAAAATCTCTTCACCCTCCAGTAGCTATCAACTATAGTCAAATATTCTAACTGGAAGCTGGGTTTTTCTAGTTGTAGCAAGACCAATCACATTGTCTTAATTGTCAACCGGATACAGCCTACAGTCATTTAGAAAAAGAATCTCAATTGAGGGATTGCCTGTGGTCATGTCTGTAAGAGATTGGGATTGTCTTGTTAATTGATGTAGGGACCAGTGCAGCCCACCGTGGGCAGCACTGTAAGTTAGGCAGATGGTCCTGGATGAAATAAGAAAGCTAACTGAAAATTAGCTTGTGCAGGACATCAAACACGGATCATCCCTGGTTTCTGCTTCAAGGTCCTGCCATGATTCTTTTCAGTGATGGTCTGTAACACATGAGCTGAAGTAAACACTTTCCTCTTTTGGGTTGCTTTTGGTCAGAGTATCTATCATAGCAAGAGAATGAAACTATAACTAGTCTTGGACTAGGAGGCACCGTGGCTCAGAAATAGACAAAAAATGCTTTCTCTTATCTCTTGCTCATCCAGTCTGTGTTGAGGCAGCAAACACGATGATTTTGACTTTCCTTCTAGTTCTATGAAAGTCTTTGGGGGATTTGTCTCCTATCTCCTAGAATTTCTTAGCATAGTCTTTCCTGTGGCTCTGCATTGATCTCACTGTTTTACTTCTACCTCCTGTCTACAGATATCCTTGTCACCCTTCCAAAAGTGATAGCTTTTGTGATTTTCACCTTTCAGGTTTAATCTGGCTTTGTGTGTTGGGAGAAGAAATATTCTCAGAGTGCACAGTTACCACTTTTATCTCTTTGTTTGCTTGTTTTCTTTTCTTTTGTTTTGTTTTAGAGACAAGGTTTCTCTGTGTAACCGTGGCTGTCCTAGATTCACTGTCTAGACCAGGCTGGCCTTGAACTCAAAGAGATCCACCTGCCTCTGCCTCCCTGAGTGCTAATATTACAGTCATGTGCCACTGTGTCCTGCTCTACCACTTTTACCTTAATCAAGTGTTGAGAAAACACATCTTCATGTACAGGACTGTGGCTGAATAATATCTAATACAGATTCATATGTTATTAAACATATATACATATAACTTCACGGCTAATAACCAATACATGTGTGATGTCCTACTTCATGTCATTACTTTAAAACCTTAAACAAAGCATAAGAAACAAAACCACTTAATCATTTTCAGATGAGCAAACCTATCTTTATATCTTTTGTGGAAGTGAACGCAAGTCAGTTGGAAGAGAAACAACAGGATTCAACAGATCCATTCATTTTCACCTTTAAAGCGCCATTGCTTATTTTTACAGCTCAATGAAATAAACGGTGCCATCTGCTGGTTGACTTTATTATATTATATATTTTTTATTATTTTATTTATTTATTTATTTATTTATTTATTTATTTATTTATTTTTGTCATAGAGACAGGTTCTTTCAGCTTCACTTTCGGAAGAAAACCACACTTGATTCAATTCACTCTCACTCATCTTTAAAGACCAGGTAAAAGCAGATGCTCATCTCTGATGAATCTACACAGTTATTACATTTCAGCAATGGCAGCCTCTCCATAAGTGAGCAAGAACTTGGAAATATAGCAACTACACTTGACCAGGAAAGCTCAGAAACTTATTTCCTGAGTGGGAAATCCCTATACTGAATTTAATGAATTAAAACACTGAGTAATTTTTACCATTACTGTCACACAAGATTCTGAATTGAGAGGATAGGGAAAGACCTCCCGTCTTTGAAATTTGTGCCTTCTAGGAATAGGGTAGGATTATATATAGATGGTGATGACTGAGAAGGGAAGATGAGGCTTTCATCCACTCCATACACCTCACAGAATATGAACTCATGAACAACAATGCTGAGACAGCAGCTTATTTTGTTGGCAAAATAACCTTTCCCCAAGAAAGGTTGGTTTAGGTTTTACTATGTTAGAGCTTCCAATTGTGATGGAGATGATCTCATTAAACATCAGCAAAGAGTTATTTATGAAATGGGCTTAGGACATCTCATTTGGATTTTATTTCAACCAGCAGACTCAAATTTTATTCTTTCTTTTTTTTTTCCTCTTGTTTTGGTTTTTTGAGACAGGGTTTCTCTGTGAAGCTTTAGCTGTCCTGGAACTCATTGTAGACCAGACTGGCCTTGAACTCAGAGATCCACTTGCCTCTGCTTTCCCAAGTGCTGGAATTAAAGGTATGTATCACCATCTGGTTTCAAATTCTCTTCTTCAATAATTGTTTTCCTGAGGAACTGTTCATTGGAATTGTCTATTTTCAGACAAGGAAATCTATTTTTATATATTTTATACCAATGAATACTGAGGGTTAACTGTTTGTTCATCGAACCCTAAGATAATAAAGACATTATTTCAGCCCATCAATAATAAAGTTTTTAGGTAATATATACCTGATTACAATCCACTGATTACAATAAAATACCATTTTATATACCCATAACCATGAACTGATCAGCAATCGATTAAATACGTAGCTAACGAAAACACCAAAGACTGCTCTTAAAACTTGTCTTAACCCTTAGGTTTCTAATACGAACTCCAGCTATTCTCAAAATCATTCAAGACATCAGACATCACAATTCTGAATTAACTGTAAGAAAAAATATTTTTCCCTCAGTCTATGGTCATCAGGAATTGAGACTTATAAGTTTACATGGCAAAAAATATTTTAAAAATTCAACTATTTGAGTAGCTGCCCTCATAATTCTGATCATGTAATCTCAGTTAATGATATAAGTCAACATTTCAAGAAGAAATTGTCTCATAATTTAAAACTAATTAAAACAATAAATGTAAGTTGTGGTGTAAACAAGTAAAAAATGAGATGGCATTAACACACAGTTGGAAAACAGTTTCAGTAAGTAACATAATGGGCTGAAGAGATTGCTCAGGGGTTAACAGCACTGGCTGCTCTATAAGAGGACCAGGAATTGCTTCCCAGAATGCACATGGAGGCTCACCAATGTCAGTAGCTCCAATGTCAGAGGATCAAACACCTTCATCTTGCCTCCCTGGACACCACAAGCATGTGGTGCCTAGACAATATTCAGGCAAAACACTCATACACAAAAAATAAATATTAGAAAAAAGTAGAACCAACACAGTGCGTATCAGCATCAGGTACTAAAATTAGATAGTCCCAAGTGCAAAAAGAGACAGAAGATGTAGGTCAGAAAAGTCAAGGCTCGATTTTCTGACCCAGGGCAGATATTTTCCATACAACAGAAATCAAGGCCCAACAGTCAAGAAGAATGAGTGCAGGACTGAGATCATTTGTCTGGACCTTGTGCACCTATGCTTCCTGAGCAGATATTTGCTATCTGGGCTAAAGATACCCCAGAGATCACTGGAAATTGAAGTAGGGCCATAAAAACATTTACTCACTTGATGTGAAACTTTCTTGCCAAGCCATACTATAGCAAAATGGGTGTTCAACTTTTGCATTAAAATCACACATTGTAATAGCATCATGAGAGCATTTGGCTGACATCATGTAATACAGAAAAGCTATGGAAATAGTGCGATGATCATGAACACTAATGAAAATTGTCATTTTAAAATGAAAGTAAAAGAACTTGTCCCACATATTATAGGTTAAATTTCATTGCTTGCAAAAAACCAATGAAAAATCTCCTTGTCTTTTCCATCAGGCTAAATTGGGAATAAAAGTTGCTGAAGGCCTGTTATTTACAAATGATAAAATTAAACAGAACAGCACAGGGAAAGCATTTAAATAGTATTCTTTAGAGAACAAGAAGTTGGTACATTATTGCAAAATAGATCATATATTTTTTTTAGGTTTTTTTTTATTATTAATTACACTTGATTCACTTTGTATACCCCCTGGAGCTCCCTTTCTCTTCCCCTCCCAATCTGTCTCTTCCTCCCTCTTCTTCACACATGCCCCTCCCCAAGTCCACTGATAGGGGAGGTCTTCTTTTCCTTCCTTCTGATCCTAGTCTATTAGGTCTCATCAGGAGTGGCTGCATTATCTTCCTTTGTGGCCTGGTAAGGTTGCTCCCCCCTCAGGGGGAGGTAATAAAAAAGCAGGCCAATCAGTTCATGTCAGAGATAGTCCCTGTTCCCATTACTATGGAACCCACTTGGACACTGAACTGCCATGGGCTACATCTGTGCAGGGGTTCTAGGTTAAGGAAACTAACCAAGAGGGAGGACTCTGGCTAAAATGTCCAATCCCTATCCAGAAAGGCAAAGAGGATGGACATCAGAAGAAGGAGAAAACAAGGAATAAGTTAGGAGCCTGCCACAGAGGGCCTCTGAAAGGCTCTGCTCTGCAGACTATCAAAGCAGATGCTGAGACTTACATCCAACCTTTGGGCAGAGTGCAGGGAATCTTATGAAAGAAGTGGGAAATAGTAAGATCTGGAAAGGACAGGAACTCCACAAGGAGAGCAACAGAACCAAAAAATCTGAGGGGTCTTTCCTGAGACTGATACTCCAACCAAGTACCATGCATGGAGATCATATGTTTTTGAGTCAAAAACTCTATTGAGTTTGTAACAACTAAAATGTCCCAACATCCCTTTCTTTACCCCCCCCCCATGCCTTGCAGTTGGTTGAGATGTGCAATGGTGAGATTCACAATTATAATCTTCAATAATTTTATTTGGAGGTAAAGCTTTGAGAAGATTGTTCAGCTTAGATGAGTTCATAAGAAGGGCCATAACTCAAGAGAGGCATCTCTACAGAAGAGGACAGGTTCCAGAGGACAGATTGCACTAAAGAGATGACCATGTATAAGCCTAGTGGAGAGATTTCTCCAAAAACAAACTCTGCCTATACAATCCTTGTGGTGTTCAGCTTCCAGAACAACAAAATGCCTAGTGTTTGGCCACCCAGTCTATAATAGTCTATTACAGTAGCTAAAGTAGACTAATGAAGAGCCCCCATCCACCATTTGTCCAATTACACGTAAGTCATATAATTATTGTGTGAAAATTTAGAAATTAAGTTTAAATGCAAATTTTTTTGGTTATCTTTTAAAGTGGCTAATAATTCACCTGGCTACTTGTACTTGGTCCCTTCATTTTTCTCTTTGGCCACCTTTGCACCCCTTTGTCATAGAAGATGTATTGTTATTTTTTAGTGCATGGTGGCATTACAAACTTTAGTGATTGGCTCCACCTCTTTAACTCTGTAAGCTCCACCTCTTTCTTTAAAAATATAGCATGTACAAGAACTATTCCAAATAAACTATCTATTATGTATTGATATATAGTTTGATGCATAGTATATTACTGTGAACTTTGAGTAATAATATTGTCATGTCAATTTTGAACATCAGTTGTGAATAACAACCTGTCTAAGGTTGTATGGTTAGACTGGGGGGACACAACACCCACAGGGTTACAGTTTGTCTAGAATCTAGAGCTTCTTCATTGCATCATTTTGCCCAAGAGTAAAAATCTCAATCTTTCCAAAATGTTGTTTGAGCTGATTATGCTGGCCCATGAAGTTGGAAGGTAGCACAAATGGGCCTCAGTGCAGAGGTCCAATTTATACAGACCCTATCAGTGTCATTATTTAATTTAATATCAATTTTTAGTAGAACCTGGATCCTGGTAAAAAATAATAAAATTCACTTTTATAAAATAAACATTGCAAATATAATTACAAGTATAAATATAAATATGTTCCAGAAGCACATATTTGTGGCAGAAAATTTATTTTCTTAATTGAATATCATATTACTTTTGAATAAGTATTTTAAAAATTGTATATGAGTTCTTTCCTTCAATAAAAACTGTAACTCTTTTGTTACTGATTACCAGATCTACACTTAGTAGGGAGAGTATTCATTCTAACATTGTTTTCCTTCAATGGGAATTTGTTAATATGGTTTTTATTTTGAGACAGTCGTATTTCACTTATTGATCTCACAATTGTCTTTTTCAATGTCCCTACTTTTGTTATTTCCCAAATACACTGCTAAGATATTTGAAATAAAGAACAAAACTTTTTCTTAATCTCTTTAAGTCGTTTCTAAACAGGTTTCCCATTTCCTAAACCATGTATTGCTTGACCATGCCTTTCCGGTGCTGCGCCCAGTATATATTTGTGATATTTGTTGTCTATGCAGTTTTGTTATTGTTGTTGTTGTGTTGTTGTTGTTGTTGTTGTTGTTGTTGTTGTCAAAGGAATATGCCAACATTCCAGGCCACAGAAAAGCACTGGTCCATATTAACAGAGGTGATAAATGTGCTCTCTAATACTCTGTTTACAGCTAATGACAACAGACAAATTGATCTATGAATAGTTTCTTGGTGTGATAACAGAAACTTTTGCTTTCATCATAATGCTATTAACACACAGAATATAATTTTAACTCTAATTCTAATACTGTCCACAAAGAGATCTTGATACACATTGTAAATATATTCTAAAGTCTTAGGTAGTTTTTTTCTTTAATATTCATTAAAATCTCTGAAGATTTCAGTCAGGATCAGTTCTTTGTGTTCATTATTTTTTCACTGTTCCTGTCAGCTTAAACAAAGGAAAACAGAAAATTCAGAGAATTTGTTAATTAACTGAGTAACATCTTCAATAAATACAAAGAAAATTAAAACTTTATAGCATAACTGTCATTTCTTAATCTGCAATTGCTTTATGATTTAGTTCAGAAAAATGACCCTCCTTTTAATATTCATAAATAAATAAATAAATAAGTGTACTACTTACTATAAAAATGTCCTCATCATTCATTTAAGGAATGTGGTCATATAACTAATCAAAATTTAATTCAGTGCCATATAAACATAAAATGCCCTGGCTGTATGACTAGAACAGTCACTGAGGCCTCCTGATTTCATCTGCTCATTTGTAAGAAATAAGGACAATTTTAGTATATGACATACATGGCACATGATTGATTTTCAATAACAATAGTTTATTATTAATGTTTATTAGAGTTTCTTAAAGTTATTACATTTATCTTTTGAGAAAGGTATCCTTTTACTTCTAAAGAATGACTTGCATTTCTTATGTTGAAATGACAGCACAGAGTTTAAATGATTTATGAACATAAAGTATAGTGAAATAAATGTTTGTCAACAAATTCAAATTTTCAAATTTTCGTTTTGAAATTTGAGTAGTAACACACTAACAAGCGAATTGAAGTCATTTATAAAAGCTACTCTGAATCCTTCACCTTTCCTTAATCCTCTGTCACTCTTGGAGTAAGAAAAAGGGCTTAACTGCAGCCTCTTTTCAAGGTAAAGTTCAAAACACAGCGCCTTCTAGGAAGTGGGCCACAGATGAAGAGAGTCCATGGAAAGAACGTTTGGGCTCTTAAAGTTGCTGATTCAGAGAAGTGTGGAGGAAGCAAATCTTTCCTTTAATTGTCTAGGATAAATCAAAGAAGAGTTGTTTTGCTCTGCTCTACAAGAAATGAGACTCTTAAACAGAATATGTCTTAAGCAATGGCAGAAAATTTGGTTATCCTGAATACTTGTCTATTCTAGACAAGTACATTCTGTACTCTCAAAAAAAAATACCCAAAAAAACAAAAACAAAAAAAACCTCGTTGTTTGCTTTTTAACTTTTTGGCAGCACATTGAAACTTTTTCTTTAGGTGCTGCTCACTCAAGTAGAAGAAGATATGCTTAAGAGCCACTCTGGAGAAATAACCTATTGATTTTTAAAACTGGTCATTTGGTACAAGAAGAAAAAAATATATCTGAAGAGAGCATAGTATTGAAACTAGTCATTTTGAACAAGGAAAAAGAAATTGATCAAGAGGATCAATTTTATACACCTATCATGGGTGATGAAGAAATTCACAGCTAAAGCAACACAACTCTGAAATTATGAAACAGTGTAGATGGGAGGATGTAGGAGGCTCGTGCTATTTGTGAGCAGGCAATGGCTCAGTTTGGGTGCTTATGGGATAGTAGTTGATGAAAATATGGATATATATGCATATGTGTGTATGGCATGTATGTATGTATGAATGTGTGTAACAGGAAATACATAATGTAGGAAAAACCCTACGTGCTTCCCTGATTCTATCATCTGTGACTAGATAGGCACAGGGATAAGCATCTTGGCTCACATCCTCCCCAAACTGGAAGAATAATATTTATCATCTTTCCTTACATCACCATGTTTCCCATTTCCTGAATAAACAGTTAAAAGATGAAACTAACTGGTGCAGCAGCTGCCTAGCATGTACAGGCCCATGACCACACGTGTAAATACAATTCATACAGTTCAATAAGTTCGTATAGTTAAATACTCTATCACACAGCTATATTGAACAGCAATGTATTATTTAAAAAAATCTATACTAATTCTTTTAGGTATTCAATTTGCTACAGTAAAGCTTCATTTTACTTGTCTTTTCTTTTTTATAAATGTGTACATATATCTGTGATTTTTCCCCATTAGTATAATTCCTATTAGCAGAATTCATTTAACAAAATATATGAAAATTTAAGGAGACTGATATATATTTTCCAACTATCTTCCAGGAAGTTAATCCTGTTTATCACTTCATTTCTGCTCATGTAGTATGCTCATTCACATCATGGTTTAATGGTCATGACTAATGCTGTCTTTGAAAACATAAATTTAAAACTTTTAAAAGAATGGTGAAGTGAAGCTGCAGAGAACTGAAGCGATATACCCTTTGTTTGCAACTTTATTAGTGCTAAATCAGATTTTTTTCCTTAGAAATTGGAGAAATTTTTATACAGAAATTATTTTACATAGTGTGATTTAGTGCTAAGACCTTGTACATTCCAACAACGTCACAATTTCTTGTGAGTCTGAGTCAGTGAGAGTCACAGAGAAAAAAGAGAAAAACAGACAAGAGTTATTCATGGCCAACATGGCACTAATCAAGTGCATTAAACATGTAGTAATAAAACTCAAAGGAACATTATTGATGCATAAACATAGTGATATTATAAAATCCAACTCTCTCTGCTTAATGCCAATACTTAAGATATGAGAAAGTAGAATTTGCAATGGTCAACACCATAAGAAAAGCAAAGTAAGCCCTGAAAAGCTATCTTGGGAATTAAGTACTGGAAGAGCTTTTAAAGGGGTGGGGCACAGGAGCAGGCACATTTACTACCCAAGCTGTCCCAGGTGATCTTTGTTATCTGAGACACTTATCTCCCTTTTTGGGTATTCTTTTATCCATTTTTTAAAAATGTATTAATATTTTTATAAATTATAGTTTATTCACTTTGTATCCCCACTGTAGCCCTTTCCCTCATCCTTTCCCAATCCCACCCTCACTCCATCATCTCCTCCCATGCCCTTCCCCTGGTCCACTGATAGCAGAGGTCCTTCTCCCCTTCCATCTGACTCTAGCCTATCAGGTCTCAACAGGAGTCACTGCATTGTTTTTCTCTGTGGCCTGGTAAGGCTGCTCCCACATTAGGGGGAGGGGATCAAAGAGCAGCCACTGAGTTCCTGTCAGAGACAGTCCCTGTTCCCATTACTATGGAACCCACTTGGAGACTGAGCTGCCATGGGCTACATCTGTGCATGGATCCTAGGTTATCTCCATGCATGGTCCTTTGTTGGAGTATCAGTCTCAGAAAAGACACCTGTGCCCAGAATTTTTTTAATCTGTTGTTCTCCTTGTGGAACTCCAGGTCTTTCTATCTCCCCCTTCTTTCATAAGATTTCCTGCACTATGCTCCAAGTGGATATTAGACATATAATATAGGAAAAACATACTAAAACATGTACACCTAAAGAAGCTAAGCAAGGAGGATGACCCTGGGTAAAATGATCAATTCTCATTCAGAAAGGCAAAGGGGATGGACATCAGAAGAGGGAGAAAATGGGTAACAGGACAGGAGCCTACCACAGAGGGCCTCTGAAAGACTCTACCTAGCAAGGTATCAAAGGAGATGCTGAGACTCGTAAGCAAACTTTTGTTCTTTTTGTCAACTTCTGGCCAGAATGCCTGAAGCCAATCTCTGCAACTCTCTTTGTGACTGCACCCATCCTTTCTCCACTTCTCCAGTGATGGGTATGTAGGTAAATGCCACCACGCTTGAATTGCATCTGTAATTCCTTACACAAATATTCACCCTCACTGCTATTTATACTTTGTGCTGATTGGTGCAAGGACTGAAGAATAAAGACATTCTGTAGCCAGATGCGATCCATAACTCACCAGAAAGTTTGAAATTCTGCACATTTAAAGTAAAATTACTTAGGCTTTGGCTTATTAATTTTTTAAGCATATGTTTTCTTTGCAATGATGCTGGGCACAGAGAAGTTAGATAAGTGCAAAGGATGACTCTCAAAGCAGGAATAATTTTAGAATATTTACTCTGATTTATTTTGCTTTGTTAAAGATATTTCACAACTCACTGAATATGCAAGCAAATATGTACAGGGCTAGCCGATGTTTTGATGATAAAACAATTTTCATATTAATTACTTGGTTAAAATACATTAGGAAAAGAATAAGAATAGCTTAATTACAAAAGATTTATTGTTGTCACAAAATAGACATACCCAGTGTCTTTAAATGAATTTATTTTCTGATATGCTTTTAATATATTTTAAACTGTGTCTGCATTTAATAAATTTACTCTTTCTAGTGTGTGTGATTATAATATCTAAACTCTAATGAATATGACCCTCCTATATTGGCAATCAAAATTATCTTTAAGTACCGAAATAAAAATACTAAAATTAGCATCTAGACAACCTCAGTGAATGCTGACCACAGGGAAAAGTTAGGAAGTCATAACTAACTTAAGAAAGTGGTGTGTCTGATGGCACAACTATAAGATTATGGGCCCATTTCTCTGTGGCTTCTGACTTCTCAGCAACTTTGGCAATTGGTTTCTGCTTGCATGATTGTTTTGTTTTGTCTCACTTTGTCTTTCAGACTTGGCTTTACCATCTAAGCATAGAGGTTAGTTTTCCTTGTGACTACTTGAGGCACTGAAATCCAGCAGTCCTCCGTGTTCTTGAGGAAATTGAGTTTCTTAAAACATGACTGTATTTTAAATAAATCAAATAAATGGAAATTTTAAAATAAAGTATGTTCTTTTTGGTTTCCCAGTTTGAAAAGCTTTTAACATCACATTGATCTAGGTATCAAAAGACTGTGAGAGTGAGTGTCTGTTCTGCGGAAGAAAGCCAGCTGGACACTGCTTTTCTACACATGTGGAAGTCTTCAGCGAGCTGTTTGCATTAACGATTCTCTGGGTTAACAGCTTTACTTTCAGCAAATTATGTTGTGTATGTACATGTGATCAGATAGCTTATGTAAAATGACATTTATGTTTTGTCATAACATTATATGCAATCTTAACATTTTTAGAGTAAAAAGATCTAAGGTTAAATATCCAAGACACAACAGAATTTTGTGCTCATAGAAAGTCAGTCAGGTTATGTACTTTCATACTCACTCACACAGAATACAACTTACACACTACGATTAATTCCACTTAAAGCAATAGGATTTTTATTTACATATATTATATATTTTTGTTTGTTGGGGATTGGTTTGATGCTTGTATTTTGGTGCTAATTACTGCCCATCAAGATCTGGTTACTGCCAGAATTATCCGTCCTTGTTGTGTAAACCTGCCTAAGACATTATTCCTGATTGGTTAACCAAAAGGCCCCTACCTGGGCAGGGCAGAAAGAGGTAGGAGTGACTAAGAATCCCAGTCTTTGGGGACAGAAGAAATATGGGAAGGAGACAGGAAGACAGAAAGAAAGGAGAAGGAGGATGCCAGGATGAGTTGTGATAGAGAAGGAGGCACATGGTCTGGGAGAAACAATGCTAAAAATTGCATGGGAAGACCCAGAAGAAGAATGCTAGCAAGTATCTTGGGATTGTGGATGGATGGGAGCTCAGAAAGGAATGGATAAGGCAGATGGCATTGGATGGGGGCCGGGAAATGGATGGGAGGTTATTGAGATAGCGTAGGCAGAATTATTTTTTCAGACCAAGGTGTTTTAAGACAATTAGGAAATCTAACAGGTGTCTGTGTCTTATCAATTGTGATAGCAGGTTAGATAATACTGTCATAATAATTATAGGCTAATAAAAATGAATATTTAACCCAAACCATTTAATTTTCAACAATGTATGTATGGAGAATTATTACAAGATTTTGGTATATACTGAAAAGCAGGATTTTTGTGTGATTTTCTATTTTTTTTATACAAATAATATACATCTCCTAGGGCTGGAGTTGTAGCTCAGTGGTAGAGTATCTTCTAAGTGTGACCAAAACCCTGGGCTCCATCTTAGCACTGTCACAAGAAACAGAGTGTGTGCATGCACATGGGTCCACGTGCACACACACACACACACAATTTGTGAAAGTCGTAAGCGTGCTGTCAATTGAACCAAGTCATCACTAATGTTTTTTATTTTACTTAAAAATTATCTTGGTTGCTATTTTGAATTAGCTTAGTCTTCATCGATCTTAATGATATTTCACTGAGAAAAAAATGGCCTTAAATGCAGAGAGGCAAGTAAGACCTTCACTTACATTAACTTGTTAAAAACTAAGAAGAAACACATTTAGAAAGTGATATTTCAAAGCCAAGCCTTCCTGTGTCACTGTCCTTAAACCATCTTAATAACTCTTCTACTTACTGGAATGTTTTAGTAGCATAAAGAGGAAGGACACATTGATTCCTACAAATAAATGATAATATAACCTTCAAGTTTGAGTTCTAGAAGACTTCCAACTACCTCTGTCTTCAACACTCCACATCAGAGAAGTAAGCCTCAATGTGAATTTTGGTAGGAACAAACTGTTCAAATCAAAAAATAAATACTGAAAGCTATGCCAAACATGGAGGTCATGGTTACTCAGCCTTGTGTGTGAACTATATTTACATTTCAAAGTAAACCTTGATCATAACACAGGTTCCAAAATTATTTTAAAGTGAATTGTTTCTTAAAAGATTCTTTCAGATGCTTTCTAAATTCCTCAAAATTACTTTCCTTTTCTTTGTAAATTTCTTTCCTTATTTATCTTCACCCTTTTATACTTAAGTACCTTAATACTCTCTAGAATGTTTTTATAAGAACATAGGTAATCAAAAGATGGTTTCATTGTAGAGACAGGTGAAAATGACTCTTCATGATTATTTTGTCAACAGCAATAGAGCAGCCGAATGTCTAGGACACAACAGGTATTCAGTAAATGTGAGTTTTCACTGTAATTAGCTCCACAGACAGAACCGTCTTTGGACACTAAGATTTCTCTTTAACAGCAACTGAAGATTGCCTCTGGAATTTGAAATTTTAATGGGCTCTTTCCATGCAATGAGGTAATTTGACTCAAAATGCACTGTAAGAGAACTCATGTACACATGTGTCTTCCTTTCCCCACTCAAAGCAAAACAGAACTTGGACTTTGCCACAGCACTGGGTGATTCATAGCACAATTCTGCACTTAACTACATGAATGTAAGTAAAAATTTCATTTTATAAAGCTACAGGGAACAAGAACAATTGTTCTAAGGTGTTACTTGTTTGGGGGAATATTGAAGGAAACAGACTATCACACTTGGTTCAGTCCAGTTCAAACTTCGGATTAGGAACTCAATAAACAGAAAGCTCCCTGTTGGCCTGAGTGAAATAAGCGAAGTTCTATACTGACACTCGGTGTTTTCAGGAAGATATGGTTAAGATCCATAATGTTATTCTGTACCATTCATATCCTGGGGACAAGTAGCTCAGTTGTTCCTTCCTTCCTCTCCTTTCTCTACCTTCCTTGACTCTTGCTTTTACATTTATTCCTGCTCATTATCTTCCCATCCTTTTCTATAAATAGGACCTGTTTGAGTCACTTTGTCACCATCCATCATGGTGTCAATCTTTCTAAGATGCAGGTGTCTTTCTTTATAAATAGTATAATTGAACTCTTTTCTGCAAATATAAAAATATGAAAAGTCTAAATGTTCAAGTTTAGAGAGCACTGTCTTGTTTATTGTTGAGACAGAGTCTCATGTAACCACAATAGACCTTAAACTGGCTAGGTAGCAGAGCCAGCTTGAACTCATAAATCTGCTGCCTCCACCTCTCAGGGTCTGAGGTTACAGGTGTGTGGCACCATGGCCATGTTTGAGACCATAATTTACTGCCCCGCCTGCTGGACTCGGATTATTCGTGGGTCTCGAAGAGGACCAAGCCTGAAAGAAAAACGGGGGAGAGAGAAGGAAGGGACCAAGCAGTTTTCCTTGTCAAAGTCCGTTTATCGTAGGGCAAGACTTTACTTTTATGCTCAAAGAATAAGGTAGTAGAATAGGAGGGAGGGGGGCAGGAGGTTATTTCATGCGTCACTGAGGCATTCCAAGATTTTATCATTAACTGTTAAAACTGGTCAGGTGGGGCGTGGTTCCCGGTCTCAGGAAGCAGTCTATCCAGGTGGTCAAAGCTAATTGCAGCCCTGGAGCCAGCATCTGTCGTAATTACGTGCCTGGGATTCTTGGTCTTGGTCTCTGGCATCTCCCCCTTTCTTGTAATAAAGAAAAATGGGCGAAGTATCTGTCTTAGGCTATATGATGAGCATCCAAGCCCAGCACCGTTATATGAGGTGACCCGTCTATCTTGGGCTATGTGGGTTGACTCCACACCTGGACCCACAATACTCCCGTCATCGGCTGCGATCACAGCTATGTGAGGTGATCTGCCTGTCTTAGGCTATGTGAGTTGCCTCCAAGGTGTGGATCCACAATATTCCCATCACTGGCTGCGGTCACAGCTTCGAAGGTGTGCCCCTGGGCTTGGCATCATAATACTCCCGTTATTGATAGCTTCGCAGCCATTTAAAGAACTCACGGGGGCGCGACTCTCTGGCTAGCCGGGTGAAGTCAAGTGCTGTTAAAGCATTTTCCTCAGGCATATCAGAGGACTCCTGACTGCTATCAGTAACAGCCAGCTGGTGGTAATGAACTGATGCAGAACTTCTGTTAAATGTTTCCACCTGTTCTTTAACAAAGGACGTTAGTCTTTTAAATGCCCAGGGTCCAAAGGAGAGGAGAAGGAGAAGACCGACAAAAGGACTGAGGATAGAAGGAAAAAGGGTGGATAATAAAGGAGAAGTGGAAAACCAATTTTGATACCAGGACTCTTGTTTCTCTCTGTTCCGTTTTCGTTCCTCCAAACTGGAGCGAACCTTATCGATACTGCTAAACCTGTTTTGTCAGTGTAAAAGCAGCATTCTTCCTTGAGTGCAGCGCAAAGTCCACCTTCCTGGAGAAATACCAGATCTAAACCGCGCCTGTTTTATAAAACTACCTCATATAAGGACACCATAGAATCTTTTAGGTCCTGTAAGCCTTTTTGCAAATCTTGTAGGTCTTTGTCCACTGCCAGAGAGAGTTGATTAAATTGTTGCTGGGAGGTGATTAGGGAGGCTGTGCCTGTACCAGCTCCAGCGGCTCCAAGCCCCAGAATTACAGTTAGAGTGATGGCAGTCAAGGGCTCGCGTTTAACTCGAGATGGACATACCCCTTTTTCCCAAAACTAAAAGAATTCATCCTTAGAATGTATAGTCAGTCTTGGGCAAAGCCGTACAAGGACGCAGTAATCTCTATGGACTAAAAAGGTGGAACTTACAAGATAAGGAGTGAGACCAGTGGATCAGGCAAAATAAGTGCCATTAGGTGCAACAATTATGTAAAGCTTGAATTTACAACAAGAGTAATATTGCAAGCTTCTGGTAGGGCCATCGTCGGGAGCATAGAAGGTCCCAATAGGCACATTCCAATTCCGGACACCTGTGTGACTGTAAGGCCGACTTCTTCTGGGTGCTGCCACCGTAAGGCATTAGGATCATTACTTGTAATTACTTCTAAGGGTAAGGCTATGCCCTCGTAGAAGGGTGGCTGTGGTAACACACCCAGCATTCCTGAAAATCAGTGGCGTTAATTTGATGTATGGCCTCTTTGTTGAAGGGCAGAAGCAGAAGGAATGTAATTGCCTTTGGCAGGGTTATTAAATGACTAGAAATCACAGGATGGCCCACCAAGATGTGCTAATAATGGTAATTTGGAAAGTTCTTGGTCTCCGGCAATTTACAGTTATGTTTTCTGTATTAGAGTGGCAAAAATGTTACTGATTTTATATCTATAAAGTGGTGTTGTATCCCAGTCAAAAAATTTGAAAAGAAGTAAGGTAAAATGCCAGGACAAATGACAGTGTTTGCTTCCTTCTTGATATGAACATTATAATAATCATAATCATCAGCATTATTATTTTTATAGTCTTGGTATGTAGGATAAATTAGAACAGTTTGTATGAATGAATGACTCCTGTCATACTCATACTGTCATGCTTCCCACCTATGAGAGACTTATGTTCTTTGCATTAGAGACATAAATTTCCTCCTTCCCACCCCCTCTATCCCTCCAATCCTCCTCTATGCCTTCATCCTTCCTGGGACCACTTTGTGGCTTAAATCATAACTCTATGACTTAAGTAGATGATGCAAGGTCCTGTGAGCCGTTGAAAACACAAGTGTTTCAACTCTATTGTATAAAAACAACTAGATGAGAGGTGCAAAACAGATTTATTCATAAAATATAAGAAGTAGGAAGCAGATGTATTTGTAAACATGAGAAGTAGGAGGCAGATGTATTCATAAACTATCCTGCATGGACACAGGGTGAGGTTTTGTTTTTCTGACACACCAGCAATTCTTTAAATATTTATTGTCAACCTGGGGAATTCACATGTAGACTGCAGGCATTTTTAGGCTTTTAATAGGCCTTCTCAGCAGGATTGTTTAAGGCAGTCCATCTGGCACATGAAATGTTAGAGCCAATATTCAAACATTGCTTTCAAGAACAGTAAAAAGTAGCTGCTTTCCACAATGACATATCAAAGTGAACCTGAGGTTTTGCTTCGGGGAGTTAACATTTAACCCAGAATCAATACTTCTTTTCCAGAGTACCTGAAGGAGATGCTTGTGCAGCTAAAACTGATTGACATTTAGAGCTATAAACCAGCCTGAGAACAGGGTATGAATCATAGACAAGAGATATGATGTCTTTTATGGCACCAAAAGCAGTAAGAAAATATGGTTAGAATTTCTCGCCATCTCTTAAGGCTTAGCAGACAGGTATAATACATCATCAGATCTATGCCATTTGAGGAAAATTTTCAGAATTCTACCAAGCAAATTTCTAAATGTAGTGAGAAAATTACATTTGTCTCTACAATGATTATTTTATCAGTGGTCTGCCAGATTTTGGAAACTTTGGATCTGCTCTGGTCTTACCTGTTAAAACATCAAGGCACATGTCTCAGAGCTAGCTCTGCTCTCTCCCTCTTTGAACAGCCTTCTCCTCCAGTTATTGCTGAAATTGGGTAACCAGCCTAACTGATATACAAAGGGCCGAAGTGTCCCTCTCAGTGTTGTCTGTTTTCAAATGAGACCTGATGTAGCTAAAACAAAGGGCAGGGGATGAGTTTTTATTGTGGTGCTTGGTTACAGCTGGCTATATCACTCCCTTTCACTTCACAGAACAGTTACACAAGAAAAATCACGTTAGTCAGGCCCCATTGACCTATTATGTCAAATTTTAAGTACACTGAAAACATTGACCAATATTAGCATATGTCTTTCTTCTCCTATGTGCCAAGCAGTCATGTCCCTTAATTGCTCTTTTGTTGCTATTTTTTAATGTAAAATAATGAAAATGGTAAAACAATATCATCTAATCCTTCTTCTCTGGGCATTCTGCAAGGTTGTAGGAATGACTTGTCTTCTCATTCTATAGCTGTGCTGGTAATCAGAAGCCTTATAGGAGATCTCTGCTTGATGCCAGGCTTTAATAAACAGAGGAATTTCTCCATTTTTTTCTACAGGACAGTTTCCTGAAGCTTGTGTTTATTCCTAAGTTTATCAAGTTTATGTAACTAAGGAACAAGCTTCTTTCAGATTTGAGTCCTCTTGTGTTCTTTATGCAAATGATCCTGCTCCCATCAGATCTGCTTGTTCTGAAAAATAGACACAGTCTGAGCTACCCAAAGGTGCCACATTCTACTTGTACCTACAACTAGCCTTTAACCAGATGGAGCTCAAGACAATGGTGAAGATTGTGGAGATCTAGTGAAATAGAGAGTTAAAGGCTTTTTCTGTAGAAGAGACTCCATGTTCAAATAAGCAAGGACACTCAGATGGAGGCCCTAAGGGCAGTAAGGGTTAGAAAGGAGCCCCTGTGAAATAGCTAGTGGTGGTTTGAATGATAATGGCCAGCTTAGACTCATACATGCAAATCACTGGATCCCAGCTAATGGAACTGTCTGGGAAGAAATAGAAGGTGTGGTGTGTCAAGGTGTGCCTTGTTGGAGGCGATGTATCAAGAGAGAAGACTTTGAGGCTTCAAATGCCTCCTCCCTTCCCTAGTGCTGTTGAGGCTTTCTGCTTGTGGTCTGAGATGTGAGCTCTCAGTTGCTCCTGCCTGCTGTCTTGCTCCCCACCAAGATGGTAATGGACTCCAATCTCTCTGGAAAGTATAAACCTCAAATAAACCCTTCCTTCTGTAAGTTGTCATAGTCTTTTATAACAAGAGAAGACAAGCAACTAAGACAGAGCTTGTGGGAGGTCCTCACTTTTCTGTTTCACATTGAGACCTAGCAAGATTATCGTGCTGAGTGGGGTTAGCAGACTCCTTCTGATTAGGTCCAGTTAATTAACAGTTCATCACCAGAGTATAGGAAGAAAAAGGCGGGACATTTAATTCCTGGTGTCTTTTCCAAAGGACCATTCAAGCCTAGCTTATCCTTCCACAAATATACCCAACTTCTTCCAGATTCTAATTAGCAGATTCCAGCTATAGGACTAGAAGACATTCATTTCTACAGCCTTGCAGCAATCCCCAGATACACAGAGTGACATTATATTTTACCGTGGTCATTTTTATATGCTAAAAAGAAAAAAAAAAGACTTAGTTCTTTGATGTAGGAGGAGTAATAACATCTTCCTGTGACTGGTTGTTTTGGACAAGCTAAGCGTTTCAATCAGTAAAGGTACACAGCATAGAACATCCTAGACATCGGCTATCTATGCCTCCTATTCCAAGTGTTCAGACTCTGATTATGTGTAGTCAACACAAACCCCATGGGTTAAGGGTCTCACCCTCAAAACTGTAAAGTAGTGCAGACACTTAGCTTCACATGGTCAGCCTCAGGCTCCCATTGTCTTGTCTAGTTTGCTTTTAAATCCCAAATTAGATCTATCATTTTCTATAACCATCCACCAAGCCCAGGAAAATTATTTATCCATTGTATTACTAGTTTATTATAAAGAACACAAGTGAACCTAAGACATAAATACTTCATAGAGGTATTCAGAAGGGTCAAACCAGGAGATGAACCTTATTGACCCTTGAATTCTTGTTCACTAAACAGGAAGTTTTCTCAACTACCCTTTTGGGGTTTAGGCAAGACTGATTAGATCATTGCCCTAGGTAATCAATTATATCTTCAACCATTCTCTTCCCTGGAAGTCAAAAGTATAGCTCAGTGCTCCAGCCCTCTACCCACATGTTCCGCCACTAGGCCCTTCAAAGTTCTCAGTAACCTCAACTCAGGTGGGAAGGAGCTTATGAGAAAAATAAAAGATGCTTCTTTCATACTTATCTCTCATCATTTATAAGTCATATGGATTTTAGGAGCTCTGACCAGGAATTTGTTATGAAAACCAAATTTAAGTTCTCATTACATCATGCAGTCACAGTACCCCAGATGGTCCACTTAGTAACAATGTTTTGCTGTTCCCTTGACTATGCACTGCTCAAGGAAAGCTGATTTGGGTACTTTTTCCTGCAGGGAATTGTTTCATTGTCCTGGTTGCTTTGTTTTGCTAATTTGGAATATTAATAAGATCAAGAGGAGTAAGCTACCTCTGCAAACTCAAAGTACCAGAAGGGATTGTGCAAACACAGCAAGAATAGTGAAGAAATGTGAACACTGACCCATGATTAAGGAGTCATAATAATTCTTTTCCTAGGACTCAATATCTAACCCAGAGGTATGCTGTTTGTAACCCAGTGTCACAGGATCATATTGGGAAAATTATCTGATGAACACCCCCAAGTGTTTTGTTTGTTTCAAGAGCTAAGCATTTAGCCAAATGATTTCTATAAAAATATTGTTTCCCTTTCTCAGCCCCCCTACCATATGTTCTGCAAATCACTGCTTTCCCTTATATTTTTCTTGTTAACCCCTTTTCATCTTTTTTTGTCTCATAAATATAGCTGTCTTTCTGTCTACCTCTCTTACTATGTTTCTGGGGAGATGTGTTTTCTGGATATTTAATAATAGTCACTGCTTCTTTGCAATAAGTTGAAAGTTATTTTTTTTTCTTTTCTTAATTAACATTTTGTGGCTGGGGAACTGGTTCAGATATTTCTTAATAGTACTTACTGCTCTTACAAAACATCTGTTTTGTTTTCTAGTTCCACATGCCAGCTCACAACTACATATAAATCTGATTCCAGGGCTTCTCTTCTGGCCTTCATGGGCACTACATTACATGGTATAAACACATCTCAGCAAGTAAACTACTCGTATGCTTAAAATAAAATGAGATAAATAATAATTCTTTGAGAATTTCATATGTTCATATAATGTATTTTGATAATGTGCATCCCACTTATCCTCCACCCGTATCCACCTATCCACGACTTTGTGTCCTTTGTTTTTAATAACCCATTCATTCCCAAGTCACGCTGCTCAGAAACTTAATGGGTTCATTCACTGGAGCATGGTCAGCCTACTAGGGCCATATAGAAAACTGATTCTCCCTCTCCTAGAAGCCATCAACTCTCAATAGCTCCTTGGCTAAGGACTGGGGCTCCTGAACACCTACCATATCCAAATTGGAATATTGACTATCTTGATCTTGTGCAGATATTGTGTGAGTAATAGGAGCTGTTGTGAGTTGTTGAGTGCACTGGTGTCACAATGTTCTGAAGATACCACTTTACTCTGATTATCCAAGATTACTGGCTCTTATAGTTTTTCTACATTCTCTTCCTCTATGTTCTCTGAACAGTGTGTGTGTGTGTGTGTGTGTGTATGTGTTATAGATGTCCCAACTATAGCTGAGCACTCCCAAAACACTTATTTTCTGCACGTCAACCAGTTTTAATTTTCTGCATTAACACAAATGTCCACCACATAAATGAATTTTTGTGATGGATTCTGAAAGCTCCACTAAACTATGAATATAGAGATAGGAATTCAGAATGCAGTTTAATAATATTTTTACTTAAAAAAACAGAATCAGGTTCATTCCTGGGGCATGAACTCCCTAATAATAGATTCCTTGCCAGATTTATAGTACCAGGAATATATTTATTCATGTGAAGCTGGTGATTAATCCACTCAGAAATCGGTTACTCCAATAACTTTAGTGCCACTATTGCACCCATGAGCATATCTTGTCAAACTTGTCATGATTGTTGCCCACATGGTTCAATGGTTGGGTAAGACCACTGGTGAATGTTCCACCAGTGATCTCCATAGCACCTTCTGTTATTTGCCAGCTTGACAGTAGGGAGGAAGCTTCCTAGTCAGTATCAATTTTCTCTATGTCCTGACCAAAGTATCTGTGGTATTCAGCAATAGTGTCCTACTGTCAAGTTCTGTTGGGCAAACCAGTACAATAGAAATTTAAGTGGGAGGAGGGCTTGGAAAGTATGGTACAAAAATGGAGGAGAAGGACAACTAACACTGAGGATACTGGAAAATCCATATGGAAACTCAGGTTTATATGCTATATGTGTATTATGTAAATTAATATATATCATATATATATGTTAATATGAAAAAGAAAGAAAGAAGACCATCACATTAAAAAAATCCCAATTGGAGTTGCCATACAAAAGGGATAATGCCTTTTCCCAAAGCCACAGGTTACCAAATTAACTAGTATGCCCTAGTATGAGATAACCTCCCATTAAGATGTTGATCAGGGATGTTCCAGAGGCCCTTGTCTTAGTTAATTTCACATTTTTGTGATAAAGTCCCAAAAGCAACCTGTGAGGAAAAAGTTTATTTCAACTCACAACTTTCAGATCACATTCAATCACTGAGGGATATCCAAGCAGAAACCATAGAAGTAGACTTGCTCAGCCTACTTTCTTATAACATCCAGGACCACCTCCCCAAGTGTGACACTGTCTCCATTGAACTGGGCCCTCCCACATCAATCATTAATCAAGAAAATCTCCCATATGCCAATCTTGTGGGGACATTTTCTCAGCTGAGATTTCCTCTTTTCAAATGACTTTAAGGTGGTCAAGTTTACAAAAGACTAACTAGGAAAGATGCCAAAAAAGGTGTATTTAAAAAGAAAGTGTATTGAAAACTCACTTTCTATAGCTCAACTGCATCACAGACTTGTGAACAACATGTGAAGTCTGTATCCATAGGCAGACATAGCATAGATAATTTGATGCTATGTATTTACAATGGCAGTAATGCACAAGACAGGAGATCAGTGTAAAAAAAATACTTGATTGTATGTGGTCAGACATCCAAATGGGTGTGTGGAATCAGATGAAAAAGAAAAATAGAGGCTTTTGTGCACCTCTGACATGAACAATACTCATTATTCATTGACTATACTCAAACATGAGAGATCTAAGTCAGAAAATGGACCTTCATGAATAGCATAGGAACATGACAAGATATCCAAATACAGAAAAACACTAAGACAAAAAAGATGGCCAAGAATGCAAACAATTACTAAGAAACCAAAATGGCACTGAGTATCAAAAGTGATGGGGGACCTATTAGCTTGCTTTGTTTGACATCACTTCTTTGGAAACTGGATCCTTCTCTAGCTAAATCAATATTGATTGTATCTTATAACATCTTCATCTCAAATCACATTGAAGACATGCTTTGCAAAAATTAAATATATACTTGAATATTTATATTTTATTCTGCCCTTCCTAGCATGTCAGCTGTTCTTTTCTGTTTTGTTTCTCTTCTTAGTGTCAGCATAGGCACACAGGTACCAACAGTGTGAGCTAGGTACCAACAGTGATGTCTAGAGAGGTGATAAGGGGCAGGAACTGATAGTCTCTGACAGGTTTAAGATCTAGAAACACATCTTAACTGTTCAGCTTTCTCCTGCTTTCCACTGGGCTGAATTAGGTCACATGGCGTCCCTTAATTATTTGTCAATAAGCAATGAAATTGCCAGGACTAGCTCACTCAATCACAATTATCTCATGCCCATAATTGAGTTAAAATGATTTCTGCCCAGGGAAAGGGCCAGCCCTCCCTGAAGCATTTTGATTACTAAGAGAAGGCAAACAGCTCTAATCATCACCAACTGTTAATAGTGCCTGAAAATCTAAAAACACATGCATGCAAGAAAATGAGCTGAGCAAGGAAAGCAAGCAATACATCATCACGTGATCACTGAGAAAAGAGGAGGAATATTACTCAGCAAAGTATATTTTCTCTTTAGTACTATTTAAGTAGTCCTTCATCATTTTTGTTAGGAAAAGTAAAGGAAATGGCAAAGAAAAAATTATGTCTTACATCAAGGAAGAATTGAATTTGTTGGATTGATTTTTATTTAATGCCATGTCCTGAAGGATAGTCTTCAAGTCATCTGACCCTTGGTCATACTGTAACCCAATTTTCCCATTGAGCTGATTGATGAGTTCTTATCTTAGCAAGACTAGGCAGGAACAGCTCTCAAACGTCAAAAGGCAATAGCTTCTCCTGGAGTTTTTTGTCACTCAGATCACTGCTTATCTTGGTAAGTTATCATTTCTGGTTTAAAAATTTATCATCTTGGAACTGTCTCTGACATGAACTGATTGGCTTGCTCTTTGATCACCTCCCCCTGAGGGGAGAGAAGCCTTACCAGGCCACAGAGGAAGATAGTGCAACCACTCCTGATGAGATCTGATAGACTAGGATCAGAAGGAAGGAGAGGAAGACCTCCCACACCAGCGGAATTGGGGAGGGGCATGGGAGAAGAGGAAGGAAGGTGGGGTTGGGAGGGGAGGAGGGTGGGAGCTACAGGGGGATAACAAGGTGAATAAACTGTAATTAAAAAAAATAAATTTTTCCCATAAAAAAAATGTATCATCTTCACGTTTTCAGTCATTTCCTTCATCAGTAGCTGTATGTTGCCTTAACTGGGTGAAAGAGCAGGTGGCTGTCTTCCCTTATTTATCCTTCTGTGACTGGCATGTGAGAGGGCTGACTTCTCAAAGACTTTCCCAGAGGCTTTCTGATGCCTGTGCATCCATCACTTTAGAGATCCATCCCTACCTGTGGAAGCCTGGCTTCTCTAGAGAGCTGGCCCAGAGACAGAAGGAAAGCTTGAAGAAGCCCATTTTCTCAGAGCACATGTTATCTCATACTCACTTCTGCAGGATGGAAAACAAATAATGATAACCACTAATCACCGTGACAGGCTAGCCTCAGGATGCAGAAAGGATTTCAAGTCAGAGATAACTTTATTTGTACAAAAAAGAAGCATAATTCCATTTCATCTATAATAATCAGATTTTTACTTATTTTGATTCAATTATTCTTTTTTAATTCTTCTAGAAAGTAAATCAGCTTTCAAATCTTCTGATTTGATTTTTTTTCTGATTCTTGCCCAAAAATCTGGCCTGGAAGTATTTTATTCAGAAACACTAATTATTTTTCAATATCAATTTGGTAAACTGTAAGAGCTACAGAAAATACAAAGAAATGTCTGTAGCCAAATATGAGTAGAGACATCAGTAGACTTGGGGAAGCACCGCAGGTGTGGGCAGTATATTGTAAGAATAAAAAGCTCTGACATGCATGACCCCATATTCCTACCCATGACAGCCTCTTGCAGCAAGGAAGTAAATTTAGAAGCAAAACATGATTTCTGAGTAGCTATGTTTAATCTGAGAGCTGGGACCACTGGGAAGCCTGTTCCTGAGGTTGACTGTTTATGTCTTAGTCAGAATGACTTGGCTACAATCCCACCTTCAAAATTTCTTTGCATGGTTTTTTGTCTCCAAAGTTCTCTATGGCCTCTGTGCTTTAGTATGCTCTTCTGCAAAGTATCAATAACAAAAATGATGGTGATAGAATGGGAACAGTGGGATCATTAAATTTTGTGTTAAAAAAAAAGTACGTTTGGGAACATAGACTCTGGTATTATTATCACCCATTTTTCAAGTTGAAGAACTCTCTGGAAAATAAAAATTTACAGTTTCAACTAAGGCAGTCTCTTTCTATCCTTTCCTGGTATGGTCATATACACATTGTTTTACAGGAATTAGGAAGTAGGGAACAGATTAGTGCCACTCCATCAGTAAATTCTATTATGATCTATACAAGTCAGATCTCATGCTGGGCATTAAGCAGAAATTATGGAAAGCACAAAGGAAATTTAAAAAAACACTTTTTGATAAAAGAAATTATGTTAAAAATTGATCAAAATGATATGAAGACATATATTTGGCCACAAACCATAATTAGAAATCATAAACATCATATATGCACATATAAACATAAGTGTGTATATGATTACATGCATATATATTTACATTGTTTCTCTTGGAATTGCTAGTTGTCTGTTGCTCTGTCTCCTATTCATCTCTGAGCATAGCAGTTCTTTGAAAACTGATAGGAAGTCATTCCTGCTTGTAACCTCTGTGTAGGATGAGTGTTTAAAAACTAGGGGACAGTCTTCAGGACACAGTAACATTTCAGGAATTGAAAGAAAGGACAGTGAAAGCTAGAAGCAGCAAATATTCAACTCTGCTCAAGGTGGCCTTCCGTGACTTTCCCAATACTGTGATTCATAGAGTCGTCACCTCCTCCAAATGAAAACATGACCTAGAATCCCGATGAAGATATTTCAAGCATGTCATTTTTAATAACACAAAAGAAGCTAAAGGAGTGGAATGGACAACCAGGTAACTGCCAGCCTTGAGGCTAGAAATGGTCTCCTAGTGACTTACTTCCAGCTCTGTTCTGAGAGAAGAATAAAGCTGCTAAAGTATGAAAGCAAGACAGGATTCTCAAGAGGCATGCTGCATTGGACTGTAACCAGTTGAAGTCAAGAATGGGAAAAAGAGTAAAAAGATGCTTGGTTTAAAAAGGAATCAATGACCAGAAGGTACAGACCAAAGAAACCATGTGCAGAACTTTTGGACTTTGTTTTTAGGGTAGAGTAACTGTCAAAAATGTGAAGTAAGAAAGTATTTTAAGATTTAATTAAAAAAAATCTTATTTCACAGAGAAGTCAGAGATGAATAGTATGGAGACAAAGCTCACATTTAGAAGGCTGCTCCAGTTTAGAGATAACAACAATCTCGGGTACTCTCTTCTTCACATTGCCTGTATTCCACTACAGCTTTTGTGCCAACATGATGCCTCCATGTTGAATGCAGAAAATAAAATGTAGCTGGAGAGAAACACAACTACATTGATTGACTGCCTTTAAAATTCCTGACCAACAAACAAACACCTCCCAGTAGGCCCTTAAAGTATTACTCAGTAATATTCAGCCTGCCTTCTCAAACACACACACACACACACACACTCACACACGCACACCACTCAAAGAGATAGAGACAGAGGCAGAAACAGAGAACCTCTTACTTGATTCTGACTTTCAGCTTATTTTATTTTTTCCCTACAGCAACAAACTGGAGCCATCAGAAAACATTCATGGAGTCCCCCTGCCTAGTGTAGCCATTGAGCTATCCCACCAATGTCTTCCCCAGCCCATCTTTTTACAAGGCTACATCTTTGACCAGTTTGTCCATTATGTCAGCAGTTCCCTGCATTCTTTTTATCAATGAGTTTTGATTCTTATTGAATCATTATCATTATTGAAATATAGTTTTCTAGTCTTAGAAAAACTTTTCTATTGTTATTTTGGAGACAGGGTCTCACTATATTGCCCTGGCTAACAGAAATCACTGTGTAAACCAAGGGGCCTTGAACTCACTGTGATCTGCCTGTCTCTGCTTTCTGGATAGTAGCATTAAATGTGTTTGTCACCATACCAGGCAAGCCCTGGAACAAAACATTTTTATGATTCAACTTTATTGTCTATTCAACATCTTCGTTCCTTATCTCTTTAACAGTAAACTCTGGGAAGCTTTATATCTCCCTTCGTTGTTTCCTGTCTCTCTCTTGTTTGTGTTTTGCAGTGATAAAACTAGTTCAACCTGATTCCCTCTACTTCACAAAGACCATTTTTTTATCAAGTCATCCGTGGCCTCCTCACTACTCTTCCATACATGTTTCATTACCATTTGATGCAGACCACCATTCTAGGAAAGACCTTACTGAGTCATCTTTCACAGAGCATCTTCTGTTGAATTGTGCCTAGCATTAGTTACTCCTTCCTTGTTGCTATTTTTTTTAAGTTATTTTCGCTCAAACTCTTAACAGTAAGGTATAACAGTACTCCTGCCCTTCCATTTACTCCCTCAATGAATAGAGCAAATTCTATGAGTTTGAATACTTTCTATTATGCTTACAAATGTAAATCCTCAGCTACTATTCTTCTCATATAATCTAAAACCAATGCAATGCCTCATGACCTTGGACTACAACTGATTCTGGGATGAACAGCTAAAAAAAATTAGGTTCAATAAGAAGGAGGTATAAAGGGGACACATGGTAAATGAGGGTAGAAAAGGAGCTAAATATGTTAATGCATATATGAAAATACCTCAGTGAAATTCATTACTTAGTATAATGGATTGCATCAATTTAAAATTACTCCTAAGTGAACCTTAGTGACATTTCTTTTATTTTTAATATTGGTGCATGGCTTTTCACATGGATCCCACAGAATATGAGGATTTGAGAGTTAAAACTACTGAAATTGAAAGGGCAACACTATAATTGATTGTAGAGCCAAAACAAAAGAAACCAGATTTTTAAAGTAGGTTTGGATGAACTTTGAGTCCTGAATGAGGCCATTGCAATTCAATTCTATAAAAACAAAATTACCTTTTGTAGCTAAAGGTGTTACTCTTGACAGCACATGCATCATATTTGGTATAATGTGGTATCTCTGATTTTCCCTAAGAAATTATTAAAAAGCTTTATATCATTTGTTATTTATCTCAATTTTATTAACATAGTCTGTCTCTTCAGCTTTGTTCTATTCAGAGAAAAATAGACACAGGGAAGTTGTCAACAAGTTTTATTGATATTTATTTATTTTTAGGTTTATAAACATTTACTGGGAATTTGATTTTGTAATGTCTAACTCTTGTGGCAGAAATTTATTTTTACTCCTGAAAAGTTATCATACATTTATTTATATACAATATATAACATATATGTCCCTATGTATTATAACACAGACTCACACACACACACAATGGTCTTAAAATCAAACCAAGCAAGAAATCTGAGAAAGCAAGCCTTAAACCTGGCTTCTTCCTAATATATCTCCAGAAACATTTTTAGTGCAGTAGATGCCCTGCTCTATTAAGTACATGCACGGGAACCTTCTTTTTAAAATGTGTTTATTATTTATTAGAATTTATTTACTTTGTATTCTGGCTGAAGCTGCCCAGTCTCATCTCCTCCTAGTCACATCTACTATCCCTCTTCTCCCCTTATGCCTCTCCCCCCAGTCCCCTGATAGGTCTCTCCTTCTATCTGACCCTAGCCTATCAGGTCTCATCAAGGCTGACTGCATCATCTTCCTTTGTGGCCTGGAAAGGCCACACCACTTAGAGAGAGGTGATCAAAGAGCCAGCCACTGAGTTTATGTCAGATACAGCCCCTGATCCCCTTACTAAAAACCCAGAATAACTAAAACAATCCTCTACTATAAAAGATCTTCTGGAGGTATCTCCATCCCTGATCTCAAGATGTGCCATAGAGCAACAGTAATAAAAACTGCGTGGTACTGGCATAGAAACAGACTGTGAATCAATGGGACAGAATCAAAGACCCAGAAATAAACCCACACATCTACGGATACTTGATTTTTGACAAAGAAACCAAAACCATACAATGGAAAAAAAGACAGCATCTTCAATAAATGGTGTTGGTCTAACTAAATGTCTACATGTAGAAAAATGCAAATAGACTCATATTTATTTCCCTGCAAATAACTAAAGTCCAAGTGGATCAAAGACCTCAATATAAAACCAGATACACTAAATCTGTTAGAAGAAAAAGTGGGGAAGAGCCTTGACCTCACTGCCACAGGAGACAACTTCCTGAACAGAATACCACCAGTACAGGCTCTAAGAGCAACAATCAATAAGTGGAATCTCCTTGCTTAGTTTCCTTAGGTGTACAGATTTTAGTATATTTATCCTATATTACATGTCTAATATCCACTTATTAGTGACTATATAATAAAATCTGCATACCTAAAGAAGCTAAGCAAGGAGGACCCTGGGTAAGATCAATCCTCACTCAGAAAGGCAAATGAGATGAATATTGGAAGAAGGAGAAAACAGGAAACAGGACAGGAGCCTACCACAGAGGGCCTCTGAAAGACTGTACCCTGCAAGGTATCAAAGCAGATGCTGAGGCTCATAACCACATTTTGGGCAGAGTGTGTGGAAATCTTGTGAAAGGAAGGGGAGATAGTAACACCTGGAGGGGACAGGAACTCTACAAGGAGAGCAACAGAACCAAAAAAATCTGGGCCCGAGGTCTTTTCTTAGACTGACACTCCAGCCAAAGACCATTCATGAAGATAACCTAGAACCCCTGCTCCGATGTAGCCCATGGCAGCTCAGTCTCCAAGTGGGTTCCCTAGTAAGGAGAACAGGGACAGTCTCTGCCATGAACTCAGTGGCTGGCTCTTTGATCACCTCCCCCCTGAGTGGAAGCAGCCTTGCCAGGTCAAAGAGGAAGACAAGCAGCCAGTCCTAATGAGACCTGATAGGCTAGGGTCAGATGGAAGGAGAAGAGGACCTCCCCTATCAGTGGTCTTGGAGAGGAGCTTGGGAGTAGATGAGAGAAGGGGGATGAGATTGGGAAAGAATGAGGGAGGGGGATACAAAGTGAATAAACTAATTAATATAAAAATAAAAATTAAAAAATAAAAAGAACATCACGAAACAGAAAAGCTTCTGTAAATCAAAGGACACTGTCATCAGAACAAAACGACAGCCTACAGATTGGGAAAGGATTTTCATCAACCCAATATTTGACAGAGGGCTAATATCCAGAATATATAAAGAACTCAAGAAGTTAAACACCAAAAAATAAAGTAAAGTAATCCAACTAAAAAACGGGGTACAGAGCTAAACAGAAAATTGTCAGCAGAGGAATATAGAATGGCAGAGAAACAGTTAAGTGTTCAATGTCCTTAGTCATCAGGGAAATGTAAATCAAAAGGACCCTGAGATATCCCTCAATAGAGGAATGGATACAGAAATTGTGGCACATTTACAAAATGGAATACTACTCAGCAATTAAAAATAATGGAATCTTCTTTAAATTCCTGTGGCACTAATTAAATGAGATAATAAATGTGATAAAATGAACTTTAATTCAGAAATTCTATTAGCATAAAAGTGCCTGTATTTACAACAAATCTACTACCTGACCAGTTTCTGAAATTTCAAGGTAATTCCATCTTTCCTGATCTTACCCAGACTTCATTTCATGTCTGCTCAGGTGCTTTTCTATCCTTAACCCTCTGAAAACATCTGAGCTTGGCAGCACATTTGGGATTTTCCATGACCCTGTCCATTACCCAGTTGCAAAAACTAATTATCTGTTAAATGTATAAATAAAACAGATGTTACCAGGTTCCACTGACCTATACCAGGCCATTGCTTGGTTTATATATAATATGTAACATATATCTCCCTATATATTATAACACAGACACACACACATTACAGTTCTGTTTTGTTGTCATATAGGATATATACATGAATTCCAGTGACAAAATTTTGGGGGGGAAGAGGTTGCTCTTGGCTAACTAATAAAGGTTTCATATCTGACCTAATAGGCAAGGTGTCTGTAACTTTCTCCCCTTGACTATAACAGTTCCAGTTTTTTTTTTTTTTTTATCTTAACAAATGTTGTATGGCATATCAT
Organism: Meriones unguiculatus; assembly: GCF_030254825.1. Lineage (NCBI taxonomy): Eukaryota > Metazoa > Chordata > Mammalia > Rodentia > Muridae > Meriones > Meriones unguiculatus. Next base: position 5,510,992 of record NC_083368.1, on the reverse strand, counting down.
AGTATGTACCTGCATCCCCTTTAAAAGTATGCTTCAAGGCCTGTGGGAAGGAAGCATTGGACTGCATCAGTGCTGGCTACAGAAGCAGTTTGGCAATGTGACTGAGGAGAGTGTAGTCAAATGCTGCCTCTGGCTTCACCTGCACAGGCTCTGTCCAGGTGAAATAATACACCCCAAACCTTACACTACATAGAATTCAATTTGACATGTTTAGCGCTCTGTGGAATGAATGGGGAACCTACTGTTTCTGCCAACTCATCTCAGAAGGGAAGTGTTTTCTTTCAAGAATTCTCAGAAGGCAATGATTCTTGGATAATTGATCTCCTGTGGCTTTGGTCAAGTGGAAACTGTGTGCAGGGCTTTCAAGGAGATAAAAAAAGCAAGCCCAGACAGCTGCTTTTCTGATAGTAAAGAAATGGGGTGTTGCTTTCACCCTTTAAAGAATGAAAACCAGTTGTTTAGAGGGGTCCTGGAAGAAGCCTGTGGAGACCAGGAGTGAGCCCAGCTGGCTAAGGGGAGAGCTTTAGTTATAGCTGAAGGAGATTCCTAAACTGTCTCTATGTCCTCAGGTGCTGCTGTTGAACACGTAAACATAACAGTGAAAAGACAGAAGCCAAGTAGCTGCCAATAAACCACCACCACCACAACAAACCCAGAAAACCTTGTTCCATTATACAGCATTGAAACGTAGAACCATAAATGGATTAAAAAAAAGAACAGTAGGGGTGCCTAGAGAAAAACAGATCTTTACTGAAGATAAGAAATGAAGAAATTCAATGAAAGCAGAATATAAACGAGTGTGTGCCCATTTCTTTCTAAAGCCAGACTGATCCACACAGTCCTTAAATGAAAACCAAGTGTCCACAGTGCTACATGAATTTATAGTTACAAAAAAGTTTATATGTTTCTTCCATGGCCTGAACATGGGAAAGCCTGACCTAACTCCCAACAGGTGCCTGGTGGTCTGAGCACACGCCACTGCCTTTCATCGGTTAGTTTACTTTCACAGAAGCTTAGCCCACTCATTCTAGCACCTATTTTGTTTGATTCGTCCATCTGTACTGCATCATGAATAATACTATGAATGCTTTATGCAAAACACAGTGGTACACATCTGTGACCCCAGCCTCAGGAGACTGAGAAAGATGATTCATGGGTTTCAAGGCCAGCCATGAATATGTAGCAGGACACGCATTCTGTGGAAAGAAAGGGCGAGTGGTGGTGAAGAGAATTAAGAGGAAGGAGGAGGAGGAGGACGGGGAAGAAGGAGGGAGAGAAAGAGAGGCGGGAAGAAGAATTTTACCATAAACTTTAAAAGATGTAATTTTTTAATTTTTTTATTTTATGTGCATTAGTGTGGAGGTGTCAGGGGACCCTTGGAATTGGCATTACAGATAGCTATGAGCTGCTATGTGGGTGCTGAGAATTGAACCTGGGTCCTTTGGAAGAACAGACAGTGCTCTTAACCACTGAGCCATCTCTCCAGAGGAGGGAGGGGCTACCACTGGGATATAAAGTAAATAAACTGTAATTAATATAAAAAATAAAACAATTAATGAAAAAACAATCTTATTATTATGACAATTGTTAAATGCTAGCGGTAGTCATAAAAATAAGTAATCAAAAAGTATGGTTCAATTTTAGGTATTGCAAAAAAATTTTCTTATACAGTAAACATTGCTATTTCATAGCTATATGGAATTTTTATGTTAAAATATTGTGTAAATGATCCTATCTTTCAGAAATTAACCCATATTTTTCTTTTTTGTATTTTAAATATAAGTCTAAAATAAATAGCAGATATCTAATTAAAAAGATGTAATTACATTGTCTTTTCTTTTAATTTTCTTTAAGGGAGAAACAAGAGAAGTGTCCCTATCCTGTCTATAGAGTTTTTCATGCTACTTCTCAGAGCTCCTGTGCGATACCAAGATACCAAGAGCTGTAGTCGTTTGCAGGCTTGAAAGCTCCTCGCTTAAGGAACACTGAACTACAATCCAGTCCAATTTCTGAAAGTGAATGACTCCTGTTAGCCCTGCAGAAAGCTGCCATGTCTATTTCCCACAAACTCCCAACAAAGCTGGGAGCTACTAGTCCGAAAGGGAGCTCATCAGTTGAGAACAGCTACAGAATAACCCAATGTCTTCACAATTACACATACTTTTTATTTGGTTCAAAAAGAACAAGATACCAAATTCATTCGGCAGCAAGGCTATAAAAAACTTCATAACCAACCCAATGTGTACTTAAAATTCCTTGACTTTAGCTCATGTTGATGGTCAAATTCCTGATGGAGATGTATGACATTTTTGATAGATTTACTTTTTTCTTATACATTTCTGAATAAATAGTCTACACAGCATTGTCAAATTTACAGGAAAATTTACTTTATAATTGCTTTTCCAGGCATTCTGTTGATTGATTGTACAAGAGAACTGGGGAAACCTTGCCATTATTGTTGTGATTCACAGGCATCAAAGCTGGGAAGGACTGTTGAATCCTATTTTCCCTTGACAGCTTTCATCCCACACCCTGATACCACGACAGCTAGTCTTCTTCAAGACAGTAAGATCCAGATCGATTTCAGATCTATACTGTTTCAAGTCCAGAAAGTCAAGTTGTGGCATCTTCTCTCACAGGGTCTTACCTTCATGCCTGAGCCATAATCAACGGAAGCAGCAGTGACCTATATTGTATTGTATCATATTGTATTGACTGTCTCTTTGTCTCCTTCAACTACTAATGGAAAAGAGGTTTCCCATGCCAAGAACAATGGGGTTATTGTTAGAAAGGCTGTGGCTTTGGGATATACCTCTGGGATATTCTGTTTTGTTGTTGTTGTTGTTTTTTCGTTTTTCCTTTTTCTTTTCTTTTCTTTTCTTTTCACTTTTCTCTCAGTATTTGTATATTTTATGATAGGATCCTGGAGCCATTGACATACATCTACTATCTCTAAAATTATTACCTTCCATCTTTAAATTCTCTAACCTACCCATTTACTGGTGTTTAAATTAGATCTATCCCAAAGAACAGATGTTATTTGAGCTTTGCTTTTGTACCAGTGAATGAATTCCCTTAGAGCTGTCCAGCTGTGATTCCGACATCTAGATAGACTAGCCTTGGAATTGGCTCCCTAATTGCCTCAAGATTGAATATCACAGAGGTTATGGAATACCCGCTGTTACATAGAGTGTATGTAACAGTTTTACTATCACTCACATACTACATTAACTCCTGGTGAAGTAAAAATATGTTAAACTGTTTTATTAGATTCCTAATGTTCAGGCACATGATACAAAGACCAAAATATGAATTGGCAATTATAGCAACTACGAAAATGCACATTAAAATAATGATAGCTTTTCCACTAGATTGCTAAAAGTGTAACAAAAATACCTACTGCTGGCAGAAAGGGTGGAAATGTGAATTGTTGTAGGCTTTTTGGAAAGCCATCAGGAAGTATCTATTAAAAATTGAAAAGGCTTGTATTTTTAAGCACCAACATTCCCACTCCAGGGCAATTATCCCATAGAAATAAAAGCATCAGCAAGCAACGTATTATGTTTGAAAATGATTATTAGAGATTTTATTACAGAAAAAGACCAAAACAAAGTAAAAGGCAGTCAGTCAAAGGTTTAATAGATTGTGACACATTTCAGCCATGGGCATTGTGCAGTTATTAAAAAATAATTCACTGGATCTCTACCAGATGAATTAGAATAATTGCAACAAAACATGGGGTCTGATGTCTTTCAAAATCTGTGATCTTACTAAGCACACAGACACACACGCTATTAAAGGAGACAGCAGCAAATGTTAAGTACACAAATAAGCAATATGAAAGGGGATAATCTTGTATGCAAATAAACAGATGCACTGAAAAAGGTGGGGTCTAAATGCTAAGTGGGGGTTTGGTTTGTTTTTGTGTTTGTTTTTGTTTGTTTCTCATTATGTACCAAAATTTAGGCTGGAGCACATTTCAAATGCCAGAACATTCTCAAAATTGTGATTCTCTTGTCTCTTGTCTCTTAAGTGCTACAATTATAGGTAGGTGTCACCATAACCATTATAAATATGGGGTTTTCATGGTAAATGGTTTCAGGTAATTTTCCATGTAGGTTTTTTGCACTGAGATTTAACAAGTTTGTATGACTTCTATCAGATACACAAGTAACATAAAACATTACTCTTGTGATAAATATCAGCAAATGTGAGAATAACAGAACATAAGTATCCATTATATAGTAAACCTTCCAAACAGCTTTACAACTGATACATACAAACATATTCCCCCAGGCCTTGTTTGCTGCCAGCTGCATGTACAAATAATAGATGATGGAGGAGAAATTGTGATCAGAATATATAGTATGAGAAAAATCATAAAACATTAATAACAGACAAAAAAAACAAAACAAAACAAAACAAACAAAAAAAAAACAACAGGGGAACTAAAAAGCTTCTATAAGCCCAAAGACATCATCATTCAGATAAACAGCAGGGTGCAGAATGGGAAAAGATTTTTACCAACTGTACATCCAATGGAAGGCTATTATCTAAAATAAAGCAAGACTCAAAACATGGACATCAAGAAAACAACTCAATTTTAAAATGGGGTAGAGACCTAAACAGAATTTTCAAGAGAGGAAACTTAAGTGGCTAAGAAGCGCTTAAAGAACTGTTCAGCATCCTTGATCATCAGCCAAGAGGAAATAAAATAAAATTGATATTTCATCATACACCAGTCAAAATTGCCAAGATCAATAAAACAAATGTGGTATAACGGGAAATTTTATCTTCTGCTTTTTGGAGTGCAAATTCTTGCAGCCACGCTGGAGATCAGTGTAGTGACTCCTCATGAAGCTGACAATCGATCTCCTTCAAAATCCAGCTACACTACTCTTTGGCATATACCCAAATGATGCTTAACCCTTATAGAGATGCAGTTTCACTGCAGTTTTATTCATATTCTATAAAATCCTAATTTCTAATTGTTGATCTTTATGTCTGTGCTAACTGTTTTGTTCAGAAAGTCCTTTCCTGTGCAAATAAACCCAAGGCTGTTCCACACTTTCTTATTAGATTCTGTGCATTTGGCCTTATTTTAAGGTATTTGGTCCATTTGGAGTTTTGTTTTGTGCAAGATGCTAAGTATGGATTAATTTCCATTCTACATGCAACCACTCAGTTTGACATTCACCATTTGTTGAAGATGATGTCTTTCTTTCAGTGTGCATTTCTGGCTTCTTTATAAAATGTCTGATGTCTATAAGTGTGCAAACTTATTTCTGGGTCTTCAATCCATGGCATTGATCAATTTGTCATGTGTGTGTGTGTCAATACCATGTTATTTTTACTACAATTGCTCTGTGGTACAACTTGAGCTCAGGGATGGTGATATCTCCAACAGTTCTGTTATTTAGGATTGTTTTGCTTTTCTCATTTTGTTTTTGTTTTTGTTTTGTTTCCATATGAGGATGAAAACTGTCCCATCAATTATCTTAAAGAATTTTGTTAGAATTTTAATGAGAATTGTATTAAATCAGTAGACTGTCTTTGGTAGGATGACAGCTTTAGTATATTAATCTTATTGATCCATGGGCATTAGAGATATTTTAATCTTCTGATACCTTTAATTTTATTCTTCAATGTCTCAACATTTTTACCACATAAAACTTTCACTTGCCACCTTACACATATTAGAATGGCTAAGATCAAAAACACAAGTGGCAAAAAAAAAAAAAAAAGCTGGAGAGGATGTGGAGAAAGGGAAGCCCTCCTCCATTGCTGGTGGCAATGTAACCACTTTGGAAATCAATCTGGAATTTTCTCAGAAAATTAGGAATAGTACTACCTCAAGATCCATCTATACCACTCCTAGGCATATATTCAAAAAATGCTTAACTAAACAACAAGGAAATTTGCTCAACCATGTTCACAGCAGTTCTATTCATAATAAACAGAATCTGGAAACAACCTAGATGCCCCTCAATGGAAGAATGGATACAGAAATTGTGGTACATTTACACAATGGAATAATACTCAGCTTTTAAAAACAAGGAAATCATAAAATTTGCAGGCAAATGGTAGGAACTAGAAAAGATCATCTTGAGTGAGGTAACTCAGAAACAGAAAGACACACATGGTACATACTCCATCATAAGTGGTTATTAGACATATAACATAGGATAAATATACTAAAATCTATAGTTCTAAGGAAACTTAACAACAAAGGAATACCCTATGGAAGATGCTCAATCCTCATTCAGAATGGCAGACACAATAGACATCAGAAGCAGGAGAAGTCAAGGAACACCACAAGAGCCTACCACAGTCAGTCTCTGAAAAGCTCTACTGATCAAGGTATGGAAGCAGAGGTTGAGACTCATAGGCAAACTTTGAGCAGTGGGCACAGAATTTTATGAAAGGTGAGGGAAACAGGAGCTCCAAAAGGAGATCAACAGAGCCAAAAAAAATCAGGGTCCTGGGGGCCCTGCAGAGACTGATACCCCAACCAAGGATCATGCATGGAGAGGACCTAAAACCCCTGCTCAGATGTAGCCCATAGCCTCAGTGTCCACGTGGGTTCCCTTGTAAGGGGTATAGGGGTTATCTCTGGCATGGCTCTGTCTCTCCCATGTCAGTGGCAGGCTCTCTGATCACCTCCCCCTGGGAGGCCACACAGGAAGACAATGTAGCCACTCCCAATGATGCCTGATAGGCTAGGGTCAGATAGAAGGGGAGGAGGTCCTCCCCTATCAGTGGTCTAGGGGAAGGGCATAGGGGGAGAAGACAAAGGGTGTGTGGGATTGGGAGGAGATGAGGAAGGGGGCCACAGCAGGGATACAAAATGAATAAATTGTAATAACTAATAACTAAAATTTAAAAATTAAAAAAACCCTTACACTTGCTATGGTTAGACATACTCCAACGTACTTTATATTTTTTGAAGCTGTTGTGAAATGTGATGTTTCCTAATTTCTTTCCTAGTTCATTTTTGATTAGTTCATTTTGATGAAAAATAGTGATTTTTCTTTGTTAATTTTGTTATTCGAACTGAGACTCAGACGCCACCAGATGGCGCTGACATTCCGCCCTCAAAACTGTAAACAGCCTCCATTACACATGCACGAATTGCGTGAGCACACTAAGCACGCCAGGCCCGAGTCATCAGACGGGGTAAAGAGTGAGCAGCCAATCAGGGTATTGACACGTCACTTAGGTGCGACCCTGGCTTATATAAACAGCGCCACATCAGGGCTCTCTCTCTCCTCTCCTCCTCCCCCTCTCCCCGCCCGGGGCTCACGGGATGCCGCGGCGTCTCTTGGCCAATGCCCGCGGCCCTCTCCTCTCCTCCTTTCATTGCTTAACGGAAATAAAGGCTTGTTGCAGAAGGATCTTTGTGTCCGTGTGCGTTTCTGCTAGTGAGACGATCACGCGGCTTCCAACATCTGGTGCCGAAACCCGGGAGGCAGGGAGCCTGCCACTGCCCGTGCTGCAAAGGAGAGCCCCCGTTCTCGGGGAGGATTCAGAACTGCAACATTAAGGTTTGTCCTGAAAGACATGTTCGATCTCGATTTATCTCGTTTTTCATTTCAGCTAGCAGAAGCCCTTATGGCCTTCCCTGCTGTGATAGCTGCCATAGCTCTCTTTCTTTTGGTTTTGTGTAAACTTGAGGGCAGCCTCGGAAGGAAAGGAATTAGCAAAAGGCTAAGGGTAGGGGAGATGCGAGATGACATGCCAGAAGCAGGACTTGAAAGATTAGGGGCCCCAATGGATAGAAATAGAGACGTCTCTAAGAAAAAAGACCTTTCTGTGGATGTTAAAGCCACGGAAGTGAAAGATAAGGGAAAGAACGCCCTGGGAATAAAAGGTAAAAGGAGAAGAAAAAAAAAACAATAAAAAAGCCTCTTTATCCAATAAGATTAAAATTCCCGCTAAATGCCTGGGCACAGCCATCTTGGCTTTCATCAGAGGCTTCCACATGGCTGGCAACTGGGCGCAGCCATCTTGGCTTTAGGAAAAATGGGCGGGACCTTGGGTATATCAGCGGTTTCCATGTGGCCGGCGCCATCTTTAGTTCAGACAAGGAGGCCCCGCCCCACGTGGCCGGCACCATCTTTAATTCGGGCTAAGAGGCCCTGCCTCCCATGTGCTCTCCACATAATTCATTTAAAGGACTGGTGATTGTTCATTACAAAATGTTTTTTATGCTCTTTTAAGAAAAAAAAAATTCTAGCTGATAGGTTTGGTATGGCTAAAATAATTCTTACAGTTTAAAATTGTTCTGTTAAGCAGTTAATTTTAAAGCTTGTTTAATCACTAAAAACTTTTGGTTGTGGGGGATTATAGATGCTCCACAGTGTTTACTGTATCAGCAACACCTAGTGGCTATACTTGGTGTTGTCAGTCGCAGCCTGCTAATGCTAGCACATGGCCTGCCGCCATGATGGTTCAACAATAAAAAACATGTAAAGCTGTAGTTTGGCTGCCATGTTTGTTTAGGATTTCCAGCTAAGTTCAGTTGCATGTGGCCAGCCACCATACTGGTCCGGAGATAAAGAGGGTGGAGCTATAAGTTTGCCACCATGTGGTTCAGGTACTGTTCAATTTTAATGTCGTATCCTTTGTTGCAAAAAACCCTGCAACAATGGGGATTGCATATTGCCACTAAAAAGGTCCAAATTTCAGAAGTAGGTTCCTTTCTAGGGACTGTTATTTATCCGGAACAAATAGTTTCTCAAAAAATAAAAATTCGCAGGGATCATTTACATACCTTAAATGATTTTCAAAAATTATTAGGTGATATAAATTGGCTTAGGCCGTTTTTAAAGATTCCTTCTGCTGAATTAAAACCCCTATTTGATATTTTGGAAGGGGATGCTCATATTTCTTCACCCAGAGCCTTAACACCGGCTGCAAGCCACGCCCTACGAGTGGTAGAAACCGCTTTACAGGATGCCCAATTAAAACGTGTAGATGAAACTGAGACCTTTGACCTGTGTGTCATTAAAACTAAACATTTACCAACTGCTGTATTATGGCAAGATGGACCCTTAGTGTGGGTTCATCCCAATGCTTCTCCTACAAAAATTATTGAATGGTATCTGGATGCAGTTGCTCAACTCGCACTTCGTGGGTTGAAAACAGCCATTACATATTTTGGGAAGGAGCCAAAGTCTTTAATAGTGCCTTATACGGCTCACCAAGTTCAGGTATTAACTGCTACCTCTGATACTTGGGCGGTGCTAGTTACCTACTTTAGTGGTTTAATTGATAATCATTACCCTCGACATCCTATTTTGCAATTTGCTTTAACTCAAGAGGTAGTCTTCCCGCATGTAACGTCCCAGAAACCACTTCGGGATGGACTGGTAGTTTATACAGATGGGTCAAAAACAGGAGTAGGAGCTTATGTGGTTAATAATAAAGTTATTTCTAAGCAATATCATGAGACCTCGCCTCAAATTGTGGAATGTTTAGTAGTGCTAGAAGTTTTGGAAAAATTTCCAGGTCCTTTAAATATTGTTTCTGATTCTAGTTATGTGGTAAATACAACCAAAATCTTAGAGGCTGCTGGATTAATTAAAACATCTAGCAAGCTTGCAAAAATTTTTCAAAGGATTCAGTTTGCCTTAATTACCAGAAGATCCCCTGTTTTTATTACACATATTAGGGCTCATTCCGGTCTACCGGGGCCCATGTCCCATGGAAATGACCTGGCAGATCGAGCCACAAATGCAAATGATTACATTTGCCCTCCTTTCAAATTTAAAATTGGCTAAGGAGTTTCATAAAAATTTTCATGTTACAGCTGAGACATTGCGTCATCGATTTGACATAACTAAAAAAAAGCTAGAGATATTATTACCCAATGTCAAAATTGTTGTCAGTTCTTACCTATGCCTCATGTTGGGATTAATCCCAGAGGAATCCGCCCACTACAAGTGTGGCAAATGGATGTTACCCACATTTCATATTTTGGTAAACTTCAATATTTGCATGTTTCTGTTGATACTTGCTCTGGAGTTATGTTTGCTTCTCCCCTGACTGGAGAAAAGGCAGCCCATGTTATTCAACATTGCCTAGAGGCATGGAGTACCTGGGGAAAGCCCAAAATTCTAAAAACTGACAATGGGCCAGCCTATACTTCTCAAAAATTTAGACAGTTTTGTCATCAGATGGAAGTAACCCATCTAACGGGTCTCCCATATAACCCTCAAAGTCAGGATATTATTGAACGTGCTCATCGCACACTAAAATCTTACTTAATAAAACAAAAGGGAGGAGTCAAGGAGTGGGGTGAAGAATCCTTTGAATATATGCCCAAGAGTTGTATAGCTGAATATTGGGGTAGTTGGATACCAATATTTATGAACAACTGCCACGTTGATTTCCACAAGGCTGTATGAGTTTGCAGTCACACCAGCAATTCATGAGTGTTCCTGTTATTCTCTATCATCACTAATATAAGATGTCATTTGTTTTCTTGATTTTAGTCATTCTGACTTGTTTAAGATAAAATCTCACAGTAGTTTTTATTTACATTTCTCTGATAAATAAGGATGCATACTGTATGTTAAAGTAACTTTTATTCACCTGCTGTAATTGTCACTTCAGAGGCTCACAACCTTTGTTTGCTAACCTTGACCTACCTCGGGAAGATTTTAGCTTCCATACAAATTGTATCTAGGCCTACAATGATTTCAGCCTCTGAGACTCACTGCTGAATAAGTTCACCCTTTCTTGTTCTTTCTGAACTCTTACTGGCGGGTTCAACTCAGATGTTCTGGCTCAAACTCCTCTCCAAGATGACTTGGCTAGAAGGTCTTTGAATGTGATCACTTGCCAGAGCATCCGTGTTATGAATTAAAATTCTCTACAGCTGTATCATCATTTAATGAGATGATTATATGCATTAAAAGTTTATTATTTTTATTTACTAAACCATCCCTGAATACCAGGATGAAGCCTACTTGATCTTGATGAATAGTCTTCTTGATGTGTTCTTCAGTTTGGTTTACACGGTTTTTTAGTATTTTGGCATCTATGTTCACACAGAAAATTGTTTTTTAATGTTCTTCCTTTGTTGGGTCTTTGTGTGGTTTGAGTATCAAGGTAATTGTGGCATAAAAGAATGAATTGGTCATTGTTCCTTCTGTTTCTATTTTGTGGAATAATTTGAGGTGCATTGGTATTAACTTGTCTTTCAAAGTACAGTAGACTTCAGTGTTAAAACCATCTGGTTCTGAGCTTTTTATTTTTTTATTTTTTATTTTTATTTTTTGTTGTTGAGAGACTTTTAATGACTGCTTCTATTTCCCTCAGGAATATAGGGGCTTTAAAATTTGCTTATCTGATCTTGATTTAACTTTGGTAGGTTATCTATACTGAGAAAATAATTCAACTCTGAGATTTTTCAATTTGGTGGAGTACATATTTTCAAAGTATGGTCTCGTGATTCTATGGTTTTCCTCAGTGTCTCTTATGTCGACCTTTTCATTTTTTGATGTTGTTCCATTTGTATGTTTCCTCGCCACCACTTAGTTAAATTGAATAAGGTTTTGTAGATCTTACTGATTTTCTCAAAGAGCTAACTTTATTTTCTTGATTCTATTTTTCTGTTTCTATTTTATTGATTTCAACCCTGAATTTAGTTATTTTTTGACAACTACTCCTTTGTGTTTTTATTTCTTTTTGTTCTAGAGATTTTAGGTATTATGTTGCCAGTAGATCTCTATAGATTTTTATGTAGGTACTTAGTACTATGAACTTGTCTCTTAGAACTGCTTTCATTGTGTCCTCTAAGTATGGGGTTAGATGTGTATTCATTTTCATTCAATTCTAGAAAGTCTAATTTTTTTTAAATTTGTCTTGACCCACTTTTCATTAAGTACAGAGTTGTTCAGTTTCTATGAGTTTGTAATCTTCCTGTTACTGTAAACATCAGCTTTAATTCATGGTGATAGGATAGAGGGAATTATTTCAATTTTCTTGTACCTGTTGAGAGTTGCTTTATGTCTGAGTATGTGGTCAATTTTGGAGAAAGTTCCATGAGGTGTAGAGAAAAATGTATATTCTTTTATGTTTGGGTGAAATGTTTTGTAAATATGTTGTTTCCATTTGGTTTATAATGTCTGTAGTTCTAGCATTTCTGTTTAGTTTTTGTTTGGATGACCTGTCTGTTCGTGTGAGTAGAATAATGACGTCTATCATTATCAGTATATGAGGGCCAACATGTAATTTAAGCTGCAGTAGTGTTTCTTTTTACAAACTTTAGTGTCCTTGTGTTTGTGGGATAGATGTTAAGAATTGAAATGTTACCTTGGTGGATTTTTCCTATGATGAGTATGCAGGGTCTTATCTCTCTCTTTTGATTATTTTTGGCTTAAAGTTTATTATAATGACTTCACCAAGTTGTTTCATAGGTCCATATAATTTTTTTTTTCTGGAGGAGAAGACGTTTGTGATACACTTTCACTTTGTGAAAGGAGTTGTAGAGGAAAAGGAGACCACAGACTACAGAGCTGGAAATGAAACTGGAAGGAATTGGATCTGGAGAAGCAGGAGAGGGGTGGATCTCCGTGCCCTGACATGAGAAACCTTAGATGAACAGGGGTGCCTGATAGCATTAGGGGCAAGGGCAAAGTACTGAATTGATGAAGGGAGGTGATAGGGGAAGAAGTGTGGGATCAATGGGAGATAAAGCCAGGGGGACAGGAAAGGCTGCCACAAATGTTCTGCTGCAGAGCTAGGTATATGAATCGGGTAATGGGTGCGGAGGGCCAGCCAGATAATATTTTTAAACAATCAATAAAACTGAACAGAAAACTGAAAGACAGACATGCTAAAATTTGATACAGCTGTACAATGCAGCCAACAAGACTATGTCTGCTTCTACATGCTTTAAATGTGAACTGTAGCCTAATAGTCGATAGGCTGACAGAGCTACTAAGATATCATGTAGCTGTCTGGCTAACTACAGCTAGTCTACCTGAGGCCCCAAATGACCAGGAAGCCTTTTTCCATTCCTCACTTCCCTTTTTCATTCCCAGCTGCTGCTTCTCCTCACTGAAGACAGTATTCCAGGATCGGTTCTGAAGCAGTAAGCAGATTGCAGATTATTGCTCTGACCGTTAAATTTAAGTTGTTGATTCTTTTAACACAATTGTGACAAAACTAGCTTTTCCCACTGAGCTGTAGCTTCCCATAATATATGGTCATCTTGTTTTTAGACCTAGGGGGTCCTGGATTCCTGTATTGGCCACCTGGAAGGTACCCAATACTCTCTGGAATATGGGAACTCTAGCTATTCGTATGAGTCACATTCACTTCTCAGGCACAAATCCTCCACATTTGACTAACATCATCAGCTAACAGCTTCTTCCTCCCTGCAATTTTTATTTGGTATTTGGGGATTTTTTTTTCTAGGTTAATGAAACCTCTGTGGACTGATGGTCAACTTCTGTATCTATACAACCAGTGTTTCCAAGGGAACACTTCTGTGGGAGGTTTCTAAAACCAGCCCTTGGCTCTTTCATGCTTTCCTGCATTGATATGAAATAAAAGCCAGACAAATTTGAGAGACTAGAAATGTGCTGTGCTCTGTGCAGCTACTTTTTATCCCACAGTGTATGAGAAGTGGGGATGGTTGCAGCTTGCTTCACATCTCTGTGGTTTGGGGCTGCCCATCTTTGTCCTCCATCTGGAAAGGTGCAATAGTTTCTGTTATTGGGAAGGTGGAAGTTTATTTGAGAGAAAACCATGCTGAAGAACAAAAGCCTCCTTTCTGGTTTGTTAAGACAATAGGCCTCTGCTCTGTTTCAAAACTGGTATATCCAGATTCACATTCTCTAATCTTATAACTCCAGATATGACGAAGTGGTTCTTTGTTAACCAATTACATAAGAGTGGCAGGGTCGTGAACAGAATAAATTATCTGACAAAAGGACACCTTGGGAATTTTCCACTCATGAGCTAGGAAGTTGCTCTCAGCAGACATGGAAATTGCCAAAATCTTAAATGTGAACTTCCAGGCTTCTGAACTTTGAGAAAATTTCTGTTTATGAGAAGCATCTGGCCTGGTTTCTCCTGTTACAGCAGCCCACGTGGGCTCAGAGAGTCCCAGAAATGAGGATCACAGGACATACTTGGTGAAATCCAGGGTAAGAGCACTGAAGAAGAGCACTGTGCAGGTAAAGAACTGCAGGACTGTGCTCCCACAGCCATCTTGGAACTCAAGGTGTCTGTCAGTGTGCTTCAGTCGCTTTCATGAACAACTGATCTAGAAAATGCAGGAGCAGGCAGTCAGGTGCTAAATTTTCATGTTTTTAACATGTATTATAGATCCAAGTGTATGTTCCAGTGTGTGATCTCTGGCCTCCGTATGACCATGATTAGGCAGAGGTTGACCATATGGTCACCAGGGCAGTAATACTCAGGCAGTGAACAATTCAGAGCGTGTTCATGTTCTCAGTCTCATGGAGGACTGACTGGTTTCATTACAGCAAGGAGGTGTTGGAGTGATTTTGCCCCTTCTGCCATGTAACAACATGGAGTTTAGTACTTACTTTTCTTCTCTAGTTCACCATGTGTGAGGACAGCAGAAATTAATCTGCGAATCCAGATTCCAGATGCTGGCATCTTGCTTTTTATCTTTTTACCTGAAGAACCTGGAAAGTACATTTCTTTCTCCTCCTTTTCCTCCTTTTCCTCCTTTTCCTCCTCCTCCTCCTGCTTCTCTTCCTCCTCCTCTCTCCCTTCCTTTTTGGTAGCTTCTTAGACTTTGATGCTTTGTTGCAACACAAACACAAATGTATATAATCTCAAAACTTTATTCTCAGATTTTAACCAGGAATAGAAGGCATAACAGCTATCACCTTTGTCTCAACCTTTTCTAAATGGAAGATTCTTTTTTCAATTATTATTATTATTATTTATTCACTTTGTATCCTGGTTGTAGCCCCCTCCTTAATCTCCCAGTCCCATTGTCCCTCCCTCTTCCTCCCCATCCCTTTCTCCTCTAGTCCATTGATAGTAAAAGTCATCCTCCCCTACTGTCTGACCCTAGCCTATCAGGTTCCATCAGGACTGCCTGGATCCTCTTCCTGTTAGGGCTTTCTAGGTCACCCCACCAGGGAGAAGTGATCAAAGAGCAGACAACCAAGTTCATGTTAGAGACTGTCTCTTCTCTCCTTACTAGAAAACCCACATGGAGACTGAGCTATCTATGGGCTAATTTTGTTAGTTAATTTGATATTTGATACACTACCTGTTTATAATTTTAGTACTGTAGATATTGACCTTTAAAAGTTCATTGTAATGAACTATTGACATTGAATTTGATTCACCAGGACATGATGATAAGAGCTAGAGAAGAAGAAGAAAGAAGAAGAAGAAGAAGAAGAAGAAGAAGAAGAAGAAGAAGAAGAAGAAGGAAGAAGAAGAAGAAGAAGAAGAAGAAGAAGAAGAAGAAGAAGAAGAAGAAGAAACCCTACATGCTTTGGTAACAGGACATGGAGAAGTCAAATCAGACGTTTTCTCCATACTTACTGGCTTTTAGAATGAAGGAATATTTTATGTAGTTTGCTGGAAGGGTCTACGAACAGTATACTCAAGCTGTATACCTCCTCCCCCAAAAAAAATCCTCAGGAAAAGTTCCCAGGTTCCTACAGGTACGCAGTCGTCAGCAAGGTAGAGCCATGAGCCTGTGCCTGTGGGCTCTACTCGCCATCCCAGATGGAACTGCAGACCCCAAAACACCACAGACTCACAGAAAACATCAGCTCCAACCCTCAGGACACCCAACTCCAGAAAAGTTTCTGGGTTCCCACAAGCTCTAGACTCTGGCCTTTTACCGCACACATGAGTGCCTTGCTCACCTGCCATTGATTATGGCTAGGGTACTGATTCACATAGCTCTAACCTAAAAGACCTGCAAAAACCTGAGAGCCATTGGAGCAGCCATCAGGTACTGCTCCAATGTGTGACTGGTTATCCCCAGCTAAACTGATGAAACCACAAGACTCTGTTCTTCGTGGGGGCTGTGCCCAGCCAATACAGCTTAAGAGCAGCAGCAGCAGCAGCTCACTAAATTCAGAGCAAAACAAAAACAAAAACAAAAAAAAAAACAAACAGCAGCAGGGCAGCCTTCTCTAGGACTTTTCCTGATGAGAGGAGAGTCTTCCTGAACACCACAGTTACCACATATGCCGGAGATGAACTGTGACAATTCCTGAGAAGCACCACCATTCAGTTGACCATACCTAAAAAGCTGAGGAGATCTTCTTCAGAACCCTGCCAAGGAGATTCTCCCCACCCCAGGACGCCAGCAGGCACCAGAAATTAACAGACAACACCTGAGACAGCCAGATGAGTACAGGCCAGTGTAAAAGCAAAACCAACAAAAGGCAAAGCAATATGGAATCCCCAAACCCAGTTATCCAAGGGCAAGTAGCCCTGGACACTCTAACACAAGTGAAATTCAAGAAGATGACCTTACATCTATGCTTATGAAGAAGTTAATGGAGGAAACAAGTAAAATTTGTAAAGAATTAGAGGAAGATAATGTCAAACAGATTATGGCCATCTGTAAAGAAATACAGGAAGATGCAGCCGAACAGTTTGTGGCTTTCAGAGAAGAAATTATTAAATCAAATAAATAAATAAATAGATAAATAAATAAATAAAACAGAGGAATGTTCAAGCAAACATGTGAAGGAATTGAAGGAAAAACAGGAAAATACAGTCAGACATGGGAAAGAAATCAGCAAAACGGTTCAAAATCTGAAGCTAGAATTGGAAAAATTAAAACAAAAACAGAGGAATTCATGGAGAGGGAGAACTTAGGAAAGAAAACAAGAACCACAGAGGTAAGCATAACCAACAGACTACATGAGATGGAAGAAAGAATCTCAGGTGTGGAAGATTCAGAGGAAGAAATTGATGTAGCCATCAAAGAAAATAATACATCTAAAAAATTCGGACATAAAGCATCCAAGAAATCCAAGACAACATGAAAAAACAAAACCTAAAATTAATAGGAATAGAAGATAAAGAAGATTCCCATCTCCAAGGCCAAGACAATTTTTTCAACAAAATCATAGACGAAAATTCCCCCAACTTAAAGGAGAAGCCAGTAAGAATACAAGAAGCCTACAGAACACCTAATAAATTAAGACTAGAAAAGAAACCCTCCTGCCACATAATAATCAAAACAGTTAAATATACAGAACAAAGAAAAAATACTAAAAGCTGTAAGGAAAAAAGGCCAAGTAACATGTAATGGCAAACGCATCAGAAGCACACCTGACTTCTCAATAGAGACTATGAAAGCCAGAAGGGCCTGACTGGATATCATGCAACCCTAAGAGAACACAGATGTCAGCATAGGCTACTATACCCAGCAAAACTCTCAGCCTCATAGACTTTCAAACAAGATGTTCAAGGACAAAAACAAATTTCAACAATACTTACACACAAATCCAGTGTTACAGAAGATACTGGAAGGAAAAATACAACCCAAGAAAACTAACTACTTTCAAGAAAACAAAAGAAATAAATAACCTCACTACAGCAAAACAAAAAGTAGACAAGCACACAAACACACTACCATAAAAAAAAAAACAACAAAATCATTAATCTCTCTCAAAATAAATGGAATCAATTCTTGAATAAAAACACACAGACTAACAGAATGGATGCATAAACAAGACCCAACAATCTGTTGCATACAAAGAAGCATACCTAAATCAAAAAAGATAGATATTATCTGAGAGTAAAGGGCTGCAAAACAGTTTTCCAATCAAATGGACCCAAGAAGCAATCAAGAGTAGTCATTCTAATATATAATAAAATAGACCTTCAACCAAAATTAAACAAAAGAGATAGGGAAGCATGCTTCATAATACTCAATGGAAAATTCCATCAGGAAAATATCAAAATCCTGAACAATTATGCCCCAAATATAAGAACACCACATTTGAAACAGAAATTTTAATAAAACTGAAATCAAACATAGATTCCCACACATTAATAGCAGGAGACTTCAACACCGCACTCTCAACAAAGCACAGGTCAAAAAACAGAATTAAACAAAGAAACAATAACTCTAACAGAGGTCATGACTCAAATGAACCTAACAGAAATCTACAGAATCTTTAACACAAACAAAAAAAAAATGCTTTCTCAGACAATTAGGAATAGTGCTTCCTCAAGACTCAGCTATACCACTCATAGGCATATATCCAAAAGATGCTCAAGTATGTAACAAGGACATTTGCTCAACCATGTTTGTAGCCGCTTTATTTGTAATAGCCAGAAGCTGGGAACAACCCAGATGTCCTTCAGTTGAGGAATGGATACAGAAACTGTGGTACATCTACACAATGGAATATTACTCAGCAATAAAAAACAAAGAAATTGTGAAAATTGCAGGCAAATGGTGGGAACTGGAAAAGATCATCCTGAGTGAGGCATCCCAGAAGCAGAAAAACTCACAGGCTATATGCTCACTCAGAAGTGGATATCAGACATAAAATATAGGCTAAACATACTAAAATCTGTACACCTAAAGAAACTAATCAAGAAAGAGGACCCTGGGTAAGATGCTCAATCCCCATTCAGAAAGAAAAACAGGATGGACATCAGAAGGAGGAGAAACCAGAGAACAGGACAAGAGCCTACCACAGAGGGCCTCTGAAAGACTCTATCCTGCAGGGTATCAAAACAGAGACTGAGACTCATAGCCAAACTTTGGGCAGAGTTCAGGGAATCTTATAAAAGAAGGGGGTGATATCAAGACCTGGAGAGGACAAGAGCTCCACAAGGAGAGCAACAGAACCAAAAAATCTGGGCACAAGGGTCTTTTCTAAGACTGATACTCCAACCAAGGACCATTCATGGAGATAACCTACAACTTCTGCACAGATGTAGCCCATAGCAGTTCAGTGTCCAAGAGCATTTCATAGTAATTGAGACAGGGACTGTCTCTGACATGAACTGATTGGCCTGCTCTTTGATCATCTCCCCTAGAGGGGGAGCAGCCTTACAAGGCCACAGAGGAAGACAATGCAGTCACTCCTGATGAGACATGATATACTAGGATCAAAAGGAAGGAGAGGAAGACCTCCCCTATCTGTGGACTGGGGGAAGGTCATGGGTGGTGAAGTGGGGGAGGTGGAATTGGGATGGGAGGAGGGAGTAGGCTACAGCAGGTATACAAAGTGAATAAACTGTAATTAATAATAAAAAGTTGTATGATGAAAAAGAAACAGAAGAATGTTCAAACAAACAGGTAAAGGAATTGAAGGAAAATGCTGTCAGACATGTGAAGGAAATCTAAAAAACAGTTAAAGATCTGAAGATAGAATTGGAAAAATTAAAGAAAACACAAAAAAGGAAATCATGGAGAGGAAGAACTTAGGAAAGAAAACAGAAACTACAGAGGTAAGCATAACCAACAGACTACAAGAGATGGAAGAATTTCAGATATAGAAGATACAATGGAAGAAATCAATATATCTGTCAAAGAAAATGTTACATATAAAAAATTCCTGACATAAACCAAGAAATTCAAGACCACATGAAAAGACAGATCCTAAGAATAATTGGAATAGAGGAAAACAAAGATTCCCATCTCCAAGGCTAAGACAATATTTTCAACAAAATCATAGAAGAAAATGTCCCCAACTTAAAGGAGAGGCCAATAAGAATACAAGAGACCTACAGAACACCTAATAAATTAGACCAGAAAAGAAAATCCTCCCAACACATAATAATCAAAACAGTTAAGTATACAGAACAAAGAAAAAGTACTAAAAGCTGCAAAGAAAAAAGGCCAAGTAACAAATAATGGCAAACCCATCAGAGTCATACCTGACTTCTCAACAGAGCCTATGAAAGCCAGAAGGGCCTGGACCCTATGAGAACACAGATGTCAGCCCAGGATGCTATGCCCAGCAAAACTCTCAGTCATCACAGATGGAGAAAACAAGATATTCAATGACAAAAACAAATTTCAACAATACCTAACCATGAATCCAACATTGCAAAAGATACTAGAAGGAAAAATACAATGCAGGAAAGCTAGTTACAGTCAGGAAACACATGAAATAAATAACTTCTCTATAACAAAACTAAAAGTAGCCAAGCACACACACTATCACAACCAACAGCAAAATCAAAGGATCTAACAGCATTTAATCTCTCTCATTAATCTCTCTCAAAATCAATGGACTTACCTCTCCAATAAAAAGACACAGACTAACAGAATGGATCTGTAAATAAGACCCAACAACATGTTGCATACAAGAAAAACACATAAGTCATACAGATATTACCTGAGAATAAAAGACTAGAAGACAGTTTTCCAAGCAAATGAACCCAAGAAGCAAGCAGGAGTAGCCATTCTACTATCTAATAAAATATATTTTCAACCATAATTAATCAAAAGAGATTGGGAAGGTCACTTCATACTCATAAAAGGAAAATCCTACCAAGAAGACATCACAATTGTGAACATTTATGCACGAATGACAAGAGCACCTACATTTGTAAAAGAAAAATTAATAAAACTAAAACAAACATAGATCCACACACATTAAGAGTGGGAAACTTCAACATCCCACTCACAACAAAGGACAGGTCAACAAAATAGAAATTAAACAAAGAAACAATGGCTCTGACAGAGGTCATGAATCAAATGGACCTAAGAGACATCTATAGAACTTTTCACCCAAACACAAACGAATTTCCCTTCTTCTCAGCACCTTATGGAACCTTCTGCAAAATAGACCATATAGTTGGTCACAAAGCAAGCCTCAACAGGTACAAGAAATAATCCCTTGTATCCTGTCGGATCACCATGGACTAAAGCTGGACCTCAACAACAGAAATGGCAAAAAGCCTACATCCACATGGAAACAGAACAACTCACTACTCAATGACAGCTCAGTCAGGGGAAAAATAAAGGAAGAAATTAAAGACTTCCTAGAATATAATGAAAATGAAGGGACAAAATACCCAAACTTGTGAGACAATTGAAGAGAGTGCTAAGAGGAAAGTGCCTTCAAGAAGAAAATTGATACATCTCATTCAAGCAACTTAATAGCTTACATGAAAGCCCTAGGAAAAAAAGAAGCAGACACTCCCAAGAAAGAAGACAGCTGGAAATAATCAAACTCAGGGCTGAAATCAATAAATTAGAAATAAAACTATTCAAAGAATCAATGAAACCAAGAGCAAGTTCTTTGAGAAAATCAACAAGATAGACAAATCCATACTAAATAAAAGGCAGAGACACACCATCCAAATCAACAAAATCAGAAATGAAAAGGGGGACATAACTACAGACACTGAGGAAATCCAAACACTCATCAGGTCTTACTTCAAAAGCCTATATGCTACAAAATGTGAAAACATAATGAAATGGACAATTTTCTTAATCGATTCCACTTAACAAAGCTGAAATCAAGATCAGGTAAATAAATTAAATAGTCCTATTTCCCCAAGGAAATAGAAGCAATCATCAAAAGTATCCCACCGAATAAAAGCTCAGTGCCAGATGGTTTCTGTGCAGAATTTCTATAAGATTTTCAAAGAAGAGCTAACATCAATACTCTTCAAATTATTGCACAAAAAGGGAACAGACTGTGGTTTCATAGAATGAAACCTTGATACCTACACCTCACAAAGATCCAACCAAGAAAGAGAATTTCAGGCCAATCTCCCTTATGAACATTGATGCAAACATACTCAATAAAATACTCCCAAACTAGCCAGTCCTGAAGATACCTGATAAACCAGTATCAGATGAAAGGGGAGGAGGTTCTCCCCTATCAGTGGACTTGGAAAGGGGCAGGGAGTTTATGAGGGAGGGAGGGAGGGTGGGATTGGGAGGGAAAAAGGAAGCAGGATACAGCATGGATACAAAGTTAAAAACTGTAATATTAAAAAAACAAAAATAAAAAAAAAGAAAACGTCACTAAAAGATATTCAGGCTATGCTAAATTATGCATGAGTATTTAAAATATACAAATTGTTGCATAATATGAAGAGTAAATTTAAATAGATAAAATATATACATAAATGAATGGCATTTTGGAATCTAGGAAAACGGATGAATTGAAGTATATGTCCCCAAGGTAAAGAAATATTAATTAGGAGACTGTTGAACTAATAAAAAAAAAAAAGAATTAGGTTCAGCAGTATTCTGAATATATTGTTTTAGATACAAGCTGCATGGCAAATAATCCCAAGTCTAGTGCCATGTGCATTTATTGTCTTGAATGAGGTGTGTGAAGAGAATTGTCTTATCTAAGTAATCTAGCATTTTTCAAAATGTGTGATTAGATGGAAATATGATACATTATCATGCTAAGATTTGCACATTGAGATTGCACATTTAGATTGAGACTGAAGGCTTACTTAAATGGCTTTCATAATTATTAGGAGTCAGCAGTTGGCTTGTTGCCTTACATAAAGTTGAATTCTAGGAAAAACAGCATTAATGTGGAATTTTTCAATCTAGATGTTGAATCGAACTGATTATAGCATTTGATCTTTCTATTTTCAAGCATGAGTTTCATTATTTTACTAAATATTTTTTGTCCAATTATTAATGAGCATTTTTCACAATATTATATATTCTATTGCAACCAGAGTATAATTTTATTTAACTTGACTGCCTAAGGATAAATGACTACATGTTAATATATGATGTCTCTGGGTGAGGTACAGGGCAGGGAATCCTAAGTTATAAATCAGGACCAGGTTGTGAAGGAAGGGAGGAATATCTTGGCATTTATAACTGCTTCTTCATACTTTTCAGAGGGGTCTAAAATGAGTGCTTAATCCCTCCATTGTGTGCACATTGTTTTATAAATTCTATTTTATGCATGAAAAAAAATACTCACAAACCAAATCCAAGAACACATCAAAGATATCGTCCACCATGACCAAGTAGGCTTCATCTCAGGTAGGCAGGGGTGGTTCAATATGCTTAAATCCATCACTGTAATCCACCATCCATATGAACAAACAGAAAGGAAAAAAAAATAATCATCTCTTCGATGTTGAAAAAGCATTTGACAAAATCCAACATGTACTTATAAAGTCCTGGAGAGATCAGGGATACAAGGCACTTACCTAAACATAGTAAAGGCAATATAAAGCAAGCCTATAGCCATCATCAAACTAAACGGAGAGAAATATATATCAATTTCACTGAAATCAGGGACAAGACAAGGCTGCCACTCTCTCCATATCTCTTCAACATAGTTCTTAAAGTCCTTGCTTGAGCAATAAGACAGTTAAAGGACATCAAAGGATTGTGTTTGGAAAGGAAGAAGATAAAGTATCACTATTTGCAGATGATATGATAGTATACATGAGTGATCCCAAAAATTCTATCACAGAACTCCTACAGCTGATAAACACCTTCATCAAAGTGGCTGGATACAAAATCAACTCAAAAAAATCAGTAGCCCTCCGGTATACAAAAGACAAATGGGCTGAGAGAGAAATTAGGGAAACAACACCCTTCACAATAGCCACAAAGAACATAAAGTACCTTGGTGTGACTCTAACCAAGCAAGTCAAGGACTTGAATAAAAATACTTCCATTCTCCGAAGGAAGATACAAAAGAAGATATCAGAAGATGGAAAGATCTCCCATGTTCATGGCTCAGCAGGATTAACATAGTAAAAATGGCCATTTTACCAAAAGCAATCTATAGATTTAATGCAATTTGCATCAAATTAGCATCACAATTCTTTATAGACTTTGAAAGAAAAATTCATATGGAATAACAAGAAACCCAGAATTGCTAAAATAATCTTCTATAATAAAATATCTTCTGGAGATATCTCCATCCCTGACCTCAAATTGTACCTAGAGAGTAACAGTAATAAAAACTGCATGGTACTGGCATTGAAACAGGCTGGTG
Source organism: Meriones unguiculatus (assembly GCF_030254825.1). Taxonomy (NCBI): domain Eukaryota; kingdom Metazoa; phylum Chordata; class Mammalia; order Rodentia; family Muridae; genus Meriones; species Meriones unguiculatus. The sequence continues at coordinate 5,487,050 of NC_083368.1, read as the reverse complement.
AATCAATGGAATCAAAGAGAAGAACCAGAAATAAACCCACACAGTTATGGTTACCTGATTTTTGACAAAAATGTAAAAGCCATACTATAGGGAAAAAAAACCAGCATCTTCAACAAACAGTGCTGGTCTAAATGTATGTCTACATGTAAAATATGCAAATAGATCCATATCTATCACCCTGCATAAAGCTAAAGTCAAAGTGTATCAAAGACCTCAATATAAAAAGAGACACACTAAATCAGTTAGAAGAAAAAGTGGGGAAGAGCATTGAACTCATTTGCCCAGCAGACTACTTCCTGAACAAAACACCAACAGCACAGGCTCTAAGATCAACAACCAATAAATGGGACTTCATGAAACTGAAAAGCTTCTGTAAAGCAAAAGACACTGTCTTCAGAACAAAGTGACAGCCTACAGACTGGGAAAGGATCTTCACCAATCTCATATCAGACAAAAGGCTAATATCCAGAGTATATAAAGAACTCAAGAATTTAAACAGCAAAAATTCAAGTAATCCAATTAAAAAATGGGAGACAGAGCTAAACAGAGAATTGTCAACAGAAGGATATCGAATGGCAGAGAAATGAACATTTAAAGAAATGTTCAATGTCCTTATTCTCAGGGAAATGCAAATCCAAATTACCCTGAGATTTCACCTTATACCCATCAGAATGGCTAAGATCAAAAACTCATGTGACAATACATGCTGGAGAGGATGTGGAGAAAGGGGAACCCTCCTCCATTGCTGGTAGGAATGTAACTTTGTTCAACCACTTTGAAAATCAATCTGGCACTTTCTCAGACAATTAGGAATAGTGCTACCTCAAGACCCAACTATACCACTATTAGGCATATATCCAAAAGATGCTCAAGTATATAACAAGGACATTCATTTAACCATGTTTATAGCAGATTTATTCATAATAGCCAGAATCTGGAAACAACCCAGATATCCCTCAGTTGAGAAATGGACACAGAAATTGTGGTACATTTACACAATAGAATACTACTCAGCAGTTAAAAACAAGGAAATCATGAAATTTGCAGGCAAATGGAGGGACCTAGAAAACATCATCCTGAGTGAGGTATCCCAGAAGCAGAAAGACACATATGGTATATACTCACTTATAAGTGGATATTTTACATATAATATAGGATAATCATACTACAACCTGTACACCTAAAGAAGCTAAGAAGGAGGACCCTGAGTAAGATGCTGAATCTTCATTCAGAAAGGCAAATGATATGGACATCAGAAGAGGAAAAAAAAATGAACAGGACAAGATGCTACCACAGAGGGACTGTGAAAACTCTACCCTTCAGGGTATCAAAGCAGAGACTGAGACTCATAGTCAAACTTTGGGCAGAGTACAGGGAATCTTATGAAAGAAGGGAGAGAAAAAAAAAGATATGGAGGGGACAGAAGCTCCACAAGAAGAGAAAAAAATCTGGCACATGGGTTTTATGTAAGACTGATGCTCTAATCAAGGACCGTTCATGGAGATAACCTAGAACCCCTGCACAGATGTAGCCCATGGCAACTCAGTCTCCAAATGGGTTCTCTAGTAATAGGAGCAGAGACTGTCTCTGACATAAACTCAGTGGCCTAATCTGTGATCACCTCTTCCTGAGGGGGTGCAGTCTTACCAGGCCACAGAAGAAGACAATGCAGCCAGTTCTGATGAGAGAAGATAGACTAGGATCAGAGCAAAGGGGAGGAGGACCTCCCCTATCAGTAGACTTGGAGAGGCACATAGGAGGAGATGAGGGAGGGAGGATGGGCTTGAGATGGGATGAGGGAGGGAGCTACAGCAGGTATACAAAGTGAAAAATTGTATTTATAAAAATATAAATATTTAAAAAGTGGAAAAAAACAAAAAAGTTATGGACATGAAGTCAACTGACTTGACATCTATAACTGGCACTAGAATAAAAAGTAATTCAAAGAAAGCCTAGATTGTGCCAGTAGACTCTTAGGCAAAGATTTTTTTATAGGGTTTTTTTGATAATTTATTTATTTTTATTTTATGTGCATTGGTGTTTTGCGTGCATGTATGTCTGTGTGAGGATGTCAGATCTTGGAGTTACCGACGGTTGTGAGCTGCCATGTGGGTGCTGGGAATTGAACCTGGGGCCTCTGGAAGAGCCGTCGGTGTTCTTAACCTCTGAGCCATCTCTCCAGCAAGGTTTTTTGTTAACATATATGTATAATAAGTTGTTCTGATATTGACACAGTAAATGAAAATGTAAGTAAAAAATTCTATCAGACGTTGGTGTCTTCTATTGAATTGATAGAGGGTTAAGTATTAACCGCTGTAATAATTTAATTATATGATTGTTTTTAATAACCAATTTTCAACAACAAGGATTCTATACCTGACAGTTGTCCTTGGCTAGGGACACAAGAGCTTCATCCTGCACCAGCATGGAGCCTGGGGTCTTTTCATGGTGGTATAACCCGGGTATAGTCATCTTGTCATCTCATTCTCTGCTAAGTTGTGGGTGTCACCTCCTCAAACACAAGTTCCTTGGCATACATCCTGCTGATACTTACTGCCAATTTTTTTTTTTTTTTTGCCATAACAGGGTCCTGTTAAGGGTCACTTCAAGAACCACATTGAGACTCAAACCCTTTATCACCCCACCTCCTACTATAATATGCTGAAGTTATATTAGGCCTTTATCCCAAGAAGCCAGTATGTATTTCTCCCACCACATAGCCCAAACATCCCTGCTATATGCAAGTCCTTCTGAACCCCAGCCCACCCTGGTAGACACTGTGCTTCCTACCATCACCTTGACCACGACAATGAGGTATTATATGAGGTCTTTGAGGCCTGACCACACCTCTGCCCAGCTTCCTCCTATGTGCTGGATTGTAGCATGAGGAACAGCCAGACCAAACTTTTCCACACTAGGCTGAGCACACTGGCCCAAAATGAGGAGGCTGGACATGTGGTGAGAGCATGATCTTATTAACGAAGCCTGGACATAAATTACCCAGTTTCATGTAATAATGAATATTCTAAAAGGAAGACGTGTGATGACATTCAATTTCCTCTACCTGCATTTTCACACAAATGACGTAGATCCATAGAAAGGAGTACAGACATGAGCACACTTGCAATGTGAAAACGTATATAAGTATAGAATTAGAGGGTTGAGTGCCGCCATTGTGTTTTCTATGGTAGTGGCATCAATGTGTGTTCCCATATTGTGGCAGCTTTCTGAGTACAAATGAAGAGATTGCTCCTGCCAGGGATTGAAGTCCTCAGGGAAGATCAGACATCAGTGCCACGGATGCTTTGCCTACCTTCCTGGACAAGCTATGAGTGATGCTCAAATATGGACATGACCACAATGTTCCTCCTTCCTATCTAGGCTGGGGCTGGATTCCTGGTCCAGATACACCTGTATGCCATCATTATAATATCTCTCTCCCTGGTGAGTGGAGGGGTTCCTCTCCCTCTGATCTTTAGAGGCCAATGCCACTGCTGAGACTTGTGATCTCTGCTGTTTCTAGCTCTTCTTAGGATGAGCTGTCCTCAGGCAGGATACTTCAACTCCCTCATTATGTTTATTTTCCCCCATCACATAAAAACCTAATGAAGAAATTCATGGACTAAGTGAGTTACTTACCTGATGAATTTCTGGTAGTGTCCATCCCAGAAAGCAGTCTAAACCTGAGCAGACGTGTGCTTGCTTTGAATCCCAGCCCTCCTTGGTGGACTCTGAGTTATCTTCTGGCTAAGAACACTGCTGTTACAAGGGCAGTTATTTACCCTGTGAGGTCACAAAGGCCTCCCCTCACTTCATTCTGAGAATTAAAAAGCACATCCAGACTGTAGTTATGTCCTGGATAGGTCCATACTTGGTTTCTACCAAACTGTATGCAAGCATCCAGAAGCACTTACCTTTGGGAAAGTAACTGGAAATGTTTTTCTAAGAAACATGCCTGGGAATCATGTACGTGCATCTTGTCAGTCTCCTCTCCCCATCTTCCCACAGACACCTTCAGCCTTGAGCAGAGGAATACAGCGGACAATGCTACTTCCTTAGCTTGAATGTCTGAACATCTCTTCATCTCAGATTCTCTGTAGCTATCGCAGTTCTTTGTTGTCACTCAGACTGCAGGAGTCCATCTGCTGCCCCTTTTATATGACTCCAAAAGTAATCATATCTGTTTCCTACCCTCTGTGCACCATTAATAATTTAGCTTGAGTTGGGTTGTGGGTTAGCGGAATGCTTGCCTGTGATGCCCATGGCTCTGGGTTTTAGAGAGAACAGCACAAAATTAAATAGACGAATGGTGGATAAATATACACAGTGTGGGTGGATCACAATAGATCTCTTTGCAGGCAAAGCCCAGCATGTGAGGTGCACAGATTCCTGGCAGCACCTGCTTTTCCTTGTCCATCCTCAGTGGACTTTTCACCCAAATAAATGTGTGAGTGAATGATCATGTTATCCAGGTCCATTCAAAGCTTCTGTCCCCATGTGCTTGCAGGTTATGCAGTGGTGGGATGGTTTTGGTAACCCTGCTCAGACAAATCTATGCTTTGCCTGTGCAGGAGCTGCAGTCTCTCAACCTCCAGTTTTCCACTGTTGCTCATGAAGGGATGGTAGATGGAAACAATGACTGATACCCAACACTCAGGATTGCTGGCCACTCATAGTCTTGGGACATGTTGTGTTTTCTGTAGTGACACGGGATGCTGTAAAGCTCAGCCATTAATTGTGAAAGGGTTTACACACTTTAATTTGCAAGGCTCTGACTTGGAGAGACATGATTCAGTGTCTAGCATAAGGGTATTTTAATGTTGTCACACTGTATGTGTTTGCATTCAGGTAGTCCCACAGGTAACATGACTGATGAGCATGAGGACCTTGTGGGTGTCATTAAGAGATTATGGGAAGTCAAAGTGCCTGAAGGAAGAGCAGGCTTTTACAGCAAGTGAAGATGTATAGCCAGTGTGTTCCACTGAGTCTAGCCATGTGCTGTCTTCCCCACATTTGGCTGTTGCTGGCTACCTACTGCAGAACACAGGTTATAGGTGGTAATGTTTGGGTACAGACAGACTTGTATCATTCTTTACTGTGAGAAATTGACTTTTCTACACAAAGCATGACCCTCTCTTGGGGATGAAAAAGGCTGACCAAGCCTGATTAAAAACCTGGGATTAGAATTTAAAGTGAAGTTAATTTTAAAGTCATCTGCACTAACCTCAAAAGGTACACTAATGTATTAATTCTATATTGAAACTCATAGTGACATGTGGTTCAGATAAACAACCCCCATGAGTTTGCTGCAAAGTGAGCTGAACATTTGTGCCACTTCTCAGTGAGAGAAATCTCTCCCAGGATCTGTGGGCTCAAGGCTCTGACAGCAGAAATAGTGTGAGCCTGGTTCCTGGGGGGGATTCAGATCTTCCATTACACTTTTCCATCTCATAAAGAAACCAAATTGTGTTTTAGAAAGCTCATTACCTTGCACAACTGCCTTAAAAGTGACACATGCAGCTAAAATATATCTAATATATCTTTTTTTATTAATTATACTTTATTCACTTTGTATCCCCCTATAAGCCCTTCCCTCCTCCCCTCCGGATCCCACCCTCCCTCTCTACTTCACACATGCCCCTCCCCAAGTCCACTGATAGGGGAGGTCCTCCTCTCCTTCCTTCTGATCTTAGTCTATCAGATCTCATCAGGAGTGCCTGCATTGTCATCTTCTGTGGCCTGGTAAGGCTACTCCCCCCTCAGGGGGAGGTGATCAAAGAGCAGGCCAATCAGATTATGTCAGAGGCAGTCCCTCTTCCCATTACTATGTAACCCACTTGGACACTGAACTGTCATGTGCTACATCTGTGCAGGGGTTCTAGGTTATCTCCATGAATAGTACTTGGTTGGAGTATGAGTCTCTGGGAAGATCCCTGTGTTCAAATTTCTGGTTCTGTTGCTCTCCTTGTGGAGTTCCTGTCCTCTCCAGATCTTACTATTTCCCACTTCTTACATAAAATTCCATTTACTCCGCCCAACAGTTGACCATAAGTCTCAGTATCTGCTTTGATAGTCTGCAGGGCAGAGCCTTTCAGAGGCCCTCTGTGGCAGGTTTCTAGCTTGTTTCTTGTTTTCTTCTTCTGATGTCCATCCTCTTTGCCTTTTGGGATGGGGATTGAGCATTTTAGTCAAGGTCCTCTCTTTTGATTAGTTTCCTTAGATGTACAGATTTTAGTAAGTTTATCCTATATTACATATTGATATGAGTATATATTTTAGCTACATCAGGAATTTGACCTTTAATGTTAAAATGTTCAAAACCTGGAAATCCTAATATATTAGTAATAAACGTACGAATTGAAAAAATAAAGGTAGTTAAAATCTGTTATCTATCTTTGTATCTTTTAAAATATAAAATTCTTGGGATGTTATTTCACCTTTTTGCTTATTTTAAAGTGAGCAGCCTAGTGGTGTTTGTTGCATTCATGATGCTTTGTAACCACTGCCATTGTCTAATTCTAGATATCTAATTCTATAGTTGTAATGGATACTTTTTTGTTGTCAACTTAAGTGTAGGTGTGCACCCCTGAGGAGTTTTCTTGGTTTGATTCTTTTGAGGTAGAAAACCCATCCTAAATCAGATCACAGCAGAAAGGACATGGAAGAAGGCAACTTTTGTTTTTCTGTCTGCTGCTTCTCACTCTCACTGGCAAGTTCATCTTTTATGACTTATTCCTTCCGAATGGAAGGAAGGAAAATGAATAATTTCAAGAAACGTTCTCTCTGAAATAGAAAACCCTTGAGTGAACATAAAATGGAATCAAGCTGATAATGTCAAAAACTGAAATAAATTAAAACTTCATTATTAAAAAAAAAAGTGACACATGAAGCAGCATGGCTGTCAGAACAGTGAACAGTGATAAGAGGGGCATCCCCGGAAGCTTAAGATACCTCACAAGTTCCCACTATCCATGAAATAGACCATGTTCAGTGCAAAGGCCGCACTGCAGGAAGGTTGAGATGGCTAAGGAACTTCCTACTGTGTGACTGTTCCACTTCCCATTTACCAGATGGCAGGCACTCAGTGGTTCCCATTTGAGAATGGCACTGCTGTGAGCATGTGAGCCAACCTCTGACACACTGGCTCTATGTCCTGTGAATCTGTACACAGGAGTGTGATCACTGGATATCATGGATATTATGTTTGTTTCATGCCATGTCATTTTCCATAGTATTAAGACATTCATGTGTATATTTTTTTTGTTACTATTTATCAGTGAAAATTAAACTTTAAAAGAAAGTGCTGTAAATCTTGCCATAAGACCAGGGTTGGGGAACTCTATGGATGAAACTACTACAATAATTATGTAAAATAGACAGACTATGATACTGCTTCCAAATTCCTGTGTTTATACCCATATATTAGTGCAGTTCTCCGACCTCGGCAGATTAGTTTTTAGTACTGTGCAGGTGGTTAACCGAGAAACTCTCAACTGGTCAAAATGCAGGGACTACAAGCCAGTGGAGTGTTCAGCCACAAATGGGGCGTCTGAACTACCCCATCCTACACTGCTCTCCCTGGTGATTAGGGACCACCGTGAAAGAGGAGCAAGCAAATTGCTAGAGCCAGAGGTCAGAGATGACCGTAATGAAACAGAGTCCTCTGGATGTAACCGGATTGCTGTACTCATGAACTCACAGCATCTGTGGCTGCCTATATAAGACACGTGCAAGATCCAGCCAGTCATATTCCAGTATACAGGTCACATGAGCCGATCACATGCCCTTATCACTAGCTGATCTATATGGAGAGTTGCTAGCTCCTGCTGAAAAAAAAATCTCATAGATGATCTGGTGTCATTATAGTAAGGGCTTGTTGGAATAAATGTCCTTTCTTTCTGTACTGTAAAACCATGAGGTTTATCTGTTATACCATTCACCATGAGCAAGGACAATATTAGGTCTCTGAGAAACCAACTAGCTCTTTATCTTTTCACCTGCAGACCTGAGAAAGTACATTCCTTTTTTTTTCTCCTCTTCCTCCTCCCCCTTCCTCTTTTGCTTTATTCTTCTTCTAGTAATATCTAGGCTCTGATGCTTTTTTGAAACACATACTCAATTATATATAATCTCAGAACTTTATTCTGATAATTTGACTGGTGTAGAAGGCAGAAAATAGCTATCACTTTATCTCCATTTTTTCTAAGTTGGAAACCCCCTTTTTCCAGTTATTCTGGTATTTTCATATATTACCTAGTTATAATTTTAGTGCAGTAGCTATGTAGTTTAAAAGGTTCATTGTTACAGACTGTTGCCATTGACCTTAGTGATTCAACAGGACATGGTGGTAAGATACTATTGCTGAAAACACTACTTACTTTTGTCACAGAACATGGAAAAATCAAATGGGTCTTGAATAGATAGGTTTCTCCAAGCTGACCAGCTTTGAGACTGAAGAAATAATCTATGCAGGTTGCTGGAGGGTCCACTGACAGTCTCCTCCTAATGTATACCTGAGAGCTATCAATCACCTCCAGTGTGGGAAGATAAACCTATGGGTAAAATATTGGCACGAATGTTGAGTGACTGTCTTAGCAATTTTGCTATTGCTATGAAGAGATACTATGACAAAGGACACTGATAGAAGGCTTTATTGGGGTCTGCAGACTCAGGTGAGTCCATGGCAGGAATCATGGCAACAGAACCCCAAGATTTTGAACTGTAAAAACCAGTATCTTGTTAGGTGTGTCTTAGCCCTAACACACATCTTTAACCCAAGAGCTTTCTATTTACTGTAAACAAGTACTTGTGGTACTGCTCAGCCCTTAGCACACACTTTTAATCCAAGAGCTTTCTCTGTAAACAGAATTAAATAAAGTTAACCATAGGTCAGGAGGCAGAGCAAGCAAACAGCTAACAGAAATTAAACAGAAAGTAGGGACATTGAGAGAAGTGTATTTAAGATAACAAAGAGAAGAAGAAAAGAGTTTTTGGCTTTTTCATTCTGGGACTGAGCTGAGCAGATAGGGCTTTGTCTTTCTGCAATTTCACTGAATAGAAAAGTTAGCTGTTTTTTGTTTGGTTGGTTGGTTTTTCCCTGCCTCTCTGAGCTAGTGCGCTTTTGCCCCACCATCTGGCTCTTGAGTCTTCATTGATAAAAATCAAATGGTTAGGAATAACAACATTTCTCCACATAACGTCTGCTGTGTGTCTCCATGTCTCTTTCCATCTGCTACAGGAGGAAGCTTCTTTGAATATAACTGAAAAAGGCACTGACCTATGAGTATAGCAGAATACCATTAGTAGTCATTGTCTTAGTTGAGTTTCTATTGCTGTGAAAAGACACTATGACCACTGCAACTCTTATAAAGAAAACATTTAATTGGATCTGGTTTACAGTTTCGGAAATGTAGTCCATTATCATTGTGATGGGAAGTATCTCAGTGTGCAGACAGACATAATGCTGGAGAAGGAGCTGAGAGTTCTATGTCTTAATATGCAAGTAGCAGAAGACTGTGCTCCACACTGAATGTAGCTTGATCATATGAGACCTCAAAGCCTGCCCCAAAAGTGACAAACTTCTTTCAAGAAGGCCACACTTACTCCAACAAGACCACACCTCCTAACTGTCATTTCCTGTGGGCCAACCATTCAAACACATGAGTCTATAGGGGTCATTTTTATTCAAACCACCATGGTCATTTTATTGACCTTCAAAGTCAGCTGCTTGTCCTTGTATTCCCACCCTCTCTCCCCTTCCCCCTCCCCATATCATCCTCCAGTCCATTTTCCCCTCCCAGCCTCAGCCCACCCATAAAATCTATTCTATTTCCCCTTCCCTGTGAGATCCATATCTCTCTCATAGGCCCTTCTGTCATTCCTAACCTCTATGGGTATAAGGATTGTAGCTTGGTTATCATTTACTTAAAGGATAATATCCACACTTAAGTGAAGTGAATATATACCATATTTATCTTTCAGAGTCTGGGTTACTTCACTCACAATGATTTTTTTTCTAGTTTCATTTGCCTGCAAATTTCGTGATGTCATTTTTTTAATAGATGAATAATACTCCATTGTGTAAATACAGCATATTTTCTACATTCATTTTCTATTAAAACAAACCTCCAGGTTGTTTTAAATATCTGGGTTATGTAAAGAGAGCTACAATGAAAAAAATAAAAATTTTAAAAAAAGAGAGAGCTACAATGAATATGACTGAGCAAGTGTCTTTCTGATAAGATGAAGCATCCTTTGAGTACATATCCAAGAGTGATATTGCTTATATATCCAAGTGGATATTGAGGTCGAACAATTATCATCTTCTTGAGAAACCACCAAACTGATTTCCATAGTAGATTCATGGGTTTGCACTCTCACCAGCAATGCATGAGTGTTTTTCTTACTCCACGTCCTCACTAGCATATGCTGTCACTTATTGATCTTAGCCATTCTGGTGGATGTAAGATGAAACTCAAACTAGTTTTGGTTTACATTTCCTTGGTAGCTCAGGATATCAAACTCTATGAGTGTGTGTGGGTATGCATGCACGAGTGTGCACACGCATGTGTTTCTCAACCCATCTGAGTTTCCTCTATTGAGAACTCTCTTTTTAGATGTATACATTTTAACGGGTAAAAATGTACCCTATTTTAATTGGGTTATTTGTTTTCTCAATACCTGGTTTCTTGAGTTCTTTATAGACTTTTATATTAGTCCTATATTGGATGTATAGTGGATGAAAACCTTTTCACATTCTGTAGGCTGCCACTTTATCTGTATGATAGTGTTCTTTGCCCTACAGAAGTTTTCAGTTTCCTGAAGTCCCACTTATTAATTGTTGGTCTTTGTGCCTGCACTGTTGGTGTTCTGTTCAGGAAGTTGTCTCCTGGGCCAACGTGTTCAAGGGTATTCCTTACTTTCTCTCCTATCACATTCAGTGTAGCTGGTTCATGTTGAAGTTTAGATCCATTCGGAATTGAACTTTGTGTAGGGTGTTAAGTATGGTTCTGTTTGCATACTTCTATATGCAGACATCCATTCTGGCCAACAACATTTAATGAAGGTGCTGTCTTTCTTCTCCAGTTTGTATTTCTGGTTTTCTTTATCAAAATTCAGGTGTCCATGGATATTTGGCTTTATGTCTGAATCTTCAGTTCAATTCCCTTGATCAACTTGTCTGTTTTTATTCCAATTCCATACTTTTTAAAATTACTATATGTCTGTCCTACAATTTGAGGTTGAGCATGATGATACCTCCTGCAGTTCTTTTATTATTTAGGACCGTTTTTAGCTATCCTGTTGTTTTTTGTTTGGTGTGTGTGTGTGTGTGTGTGTGTTTATATAAAGCCCAAAACTGTCATTTTAAGATCTGTGAAAAAAAAAATGTGTTAGAATTTTGATGGGGATTGCATTAAATTTAGATTGCTTTTGGTGGAGTGGCCCGTTTTACTATGTTAATCCTGCTGATCCATGAACCTCCTAGTGATTTTTCCATCTTCTGATATCTTCTTCAGTTTCTTTCTTAATGTATTAATATTTTTATCATACAAGTATTTCACCTGCTTAGTTAAAGTCACCCCAAGATATTTTATATTGCTTGAGGCTATTATGAAAGGTGTTGTTTCCCTGACTTTTTGCTCAATTGGTTTATTATTTGTATATCGGAAGGCTACTGATTTTGTGACTTAATTTTGCATCCAGCTACCTTTGCTGAAAGTGTTTATCACCTCTAGAGGTTTTTTTAGTGTCACGTATGTATATTATCATATCATCTGCAAATAAAGCTTATTTGACTTCTTCCTTTTCAGTTTGTATCCCCTTGATAGCCTTCAGCTATCTTATTGTTCTAGCTAAGCCTTGAAGTACTGTATTCAATAGATATATCCTGTTCCTGAGATTAGTGGAAAAGCTTTGAGTTTCTCTCCATTTAGGTTGATATTGGCTGTGGACTTTCTGTAAACTGCCTTTAAACAATAAACAACAATGAGGACCCTAGGGAAGATGCTTAATCCTCATTCAGAAGGGCAAACAGGATAGAGATCGTAAGTAGGAGAAGACAGGGAACAGGGCAGGAGTCTTCCACAGGGGGGCTCTAAAAAGACTCTAGTCATCAGGGTATTGAAGGGGATACTGAGCCTCATAGCCAAACTTTGGGCAGAGTGCAGGAAACTTTATGGAAGATAGAAAGACCTGGAGGAGTCAGGAGCTCCAACAAGGAGACCAACAGAACCAAAAATCTTGGGCCCAGAGGGTCCTGCACAGACCAGTACTCCAACCAAGGACCATTCATGGAGAGGACCTACATGCCTGCTCAGAGGAAGCCCATAGGCTGCTCAGTTTCCAAGTGTGTTTCCTAGTAAGGGAAGCAGGGGCTGTGTCTGACATGAACTCAGTGGATGCCTCTTTGATCACCTCTGCCTGGGAGGTGCAGCCTTGCCAGGCCACAGAGGAAGATGATGCACCAGCCTTGATGAGACCTGATAGGCTCAGTTCAGATAGAAGGGGAAGAGGTCCTCCCTTATCAGGGACTAGGGAAAGGGCATGGGGGAAAAGAGGGAGGATGGGTGGGACTGTGAGGAGACAAGGAAGGGGAATTCAGTGGGGATACAAAGTGAATAAATTGTAATAAATAATAAATAAATAATAAATAAATTAAAAAGAGAAAATGATACATTTTTTTTTTTTAGATTTTTCCAGTTTGGTGGAGAACAGGTGGTTAAAGTAGATCCTTGTGGTTTTCTAAATTTCCTCAGTGTCCAATATTATATCCCTATATTTTGCTCAAATTTTGTTAATTTTCATCTCCTTTTTTAATTGATTTGGAGCATAGCTGTAAAAATATTTTGGTGCACAGATACTAAGAATTGCAATGATCTTTTAGTGTATTTTTCCTTTGATAACAATATGGTGTATTTTTCTATTTCTTCTGATTTGTATTGGTTTGAAGTCTACTTTGTCAGATATTAAAATGTCCCCACAAGCTTGTTTCTTCAGTACATTTGCTTGGAATATCTTTTTTTACCATTTTATACATAGGTGATGCTTATTCTTAGTATTAAGGTAAGTTTCTTTAGTGTAATAGAAGATGGATCCTGATTTTAATTCTATTCTATTATTCTATGTGTTTTGATTATAATATTTAGACCATTAATGCTGAGAGATATCAATAGGCAGTATTGGTTCCCTTTATTTGGTGGGTGGTTTTATTTTATCTTCCCTCTCTTTATTTGTTGGTTTGATATATATACACACACTTGTATGTGTTTTCTTTGGTTGTTTAGCCTCCTCAGGTTAAAAGTTTTTTGTTTGTTTGTTTGTTTGTTTTTCTAGTCCCTTCTGTGGGGCTGGATTTGTTGACAGATATTGCTTCAATTTTGTTTTCTTGTAGAACGTATTTTTTTTCTCAGTTAACTGCAGTTGAAACTATTTGCAGGTATAGTAGTCTAGGCTGGTATCTGTGGTCTCTTAGAGTTTGTAGAACATCTGTACCATCACTTACGGCTTTTAGAATCTCCACTGAAAAGTCAGCTGTTATTCTAATAGGCCTGCCTTTATATATTATTTGTTCATTTTTTCTTGTAGCTATGAATATCCTTCCATTGTTTGGTACATTTAGTGTTTTGATTAACATGTATCAAGGAGAATTTATTTTCTGGTCCAGTCTATTTGGTAATTTGTATGCTACTTATTCCTTGAGAGGCAACTTCTTTGGTTAGGGAAATTTTCTCCTATGATTTTGTTGAATACATTTTCCTTGCCTTTGACTTGGGTTACTTTTCTTTCCTCTATTCCTATGATTTGTAGATTTGGTCTTTTTATAGTGTCTCCGATTTCTTGGATGTTTTGTTCCTGGAATTTTTAAGATTTAACATGGTTTTGGACTGAGGTAACCATTTCTTCTATCTTGTCTTCCATGACTGAGATTCATTCTTCCATCTCTTGTATTCTGTTAGCGAGGCTTGCCTCTGAAGGGCAGGTTCGAGTTCCTATATTTTTCACTTTCAGTTTTCCCTTTAGTTTTGATTTTTTTGTTGTTGTTGATTGTATTTCCACTTGCAATTTCATTGTCTGTGTTTTCACAGATTTGTCTAATGAAATGTTCATATCCTCTTTAAGGACCTCTAACATAGTCATAGATACTATTTTGAAGTCCTTGTCTTGTGTTTCAGCTATGTTTCATTTCTCGGAGCCTACTGTAGTAGGGTTGGTGTGCTTTAATGGAGGCATAGTATTCTGCCTATTATTGACTGGGTTTTTATACTGTCAGTATAAATACAAGTATAAGTATAGTATCAGTACATCTGGGTTTGGGAAGACTAAGATTCTAAGTGCTTACTATATCTGGTCTTGTCTTTGTTGAGAGGATGTTATGTTCCTTGTTTTCTGTTGCTCTTTTTGGTACTTATGGGAGTATGATGGCTGTTGGTTTCCTGAGAGGAAATGATTCTGAGGTGTTGCCAGGTGTGGCCACTGGGGTCTCCAGGTAGAAGGTATTTCTATGTATTGGGAACTAACACTTAGCAATGGGGATGAACTAGAGATGGATTGGGCTAATGTGGTCCACAGGAGAGAGGAAATCAGGTTGTGCTATCAAAATCATCTTAGCACCCTAAATATGGGAGCAAAGGGAAAGGAAAGCCACAGCAAGTTGTCTTCTACAGAGCTGGGATGAAACTTGGGTATTGGGTTTGGAGAAAAGAAAGGAGCATGAAAACCTTAAGATTGTCTACATGCTTTCCTGTCCTGCCTTCTTCCCTGGCTTGCTTGGCCAGTAAGTTTCCAGGGAATACCTGCATAAGTTGGAGGCTGAGACAGAAGGATGGAGCTGCGATCAATGCTGTAGAAGATCTTTGGGGTCTTTGCAAGATGGAGTCAGAGAAGAATAGGAGGTGAGAGGAGATGGTCTGATACAGAGCTGGGGATGGTACTTGGGTTTGGATATAGAGGACAGGCAGGAGAGTGCAAGTCTAAAAATATCCCACCTGCTCCTTTTCATTTGCTTTTAATGAAATACTATTGTAAAGCATGACAGTTTCCTTGGACATTTATATTTCTTTTGTAAGTTATTGTTTATTTTCTGTTGATGTGTCTTTTGTCTGTGTGTATGTCCCAGATCCTCTGCAAGAGCAGTTGTTGCTCTTAATCACCGTGCCCTTTCTTCAGCTCCCAGAGACAATTTTTCCACACAAACTAGAGTGTTAAGCTTTCAAACTAGTGGCTCTTTAATTATCTTCGCCTTCTGACATAATAGGTGCTATCTTTGAGCATATGTGTGTGTGTATATATAATACATATACATTGCATATAATGTACTTAATGTGATCCTGCATCAGCTCTTTTATCTTATTAAAGTCATTTTAATTCTATGATTTTTATGTCATTTGTATGTGGCAATGACTCACTAAATACATTAACATTGAGGCTTCAAAAATATATTTTAATGCTATAATTTGCTATGACAACTTTGAGTCTAAGAACGAGAGGAAAGTTCCCCATCAGTGGAATGATTGTACCCATGGAATTAAAATTTTTGAACACAAAGAATAATAAACAAAGGAAATTGAAGCTGTAATGACTCAATAAGGATAAAATCTGTATATTATATCTTAGTACTAAACTACCAACCAAAATAAGAAAATATACAATTGCTTATGCTAAAGACAGTCTAGGTTATGTTATAAGAATGTGTTAATTAAATGTACACTGACTTTCTTTTAAAATGCGAGGCCCTGGGCTGGTGCAATTGTTCTAGATATAAAACCTCTTGCCATGAAGCCTAATATGTTGAGTTCAATGTCCAGAACACACAGGAGGATTTGAAGGGGATAAAGGACCCACAGAGTTGTCTTCTGACCCCCACCAATATGCTAAATCATACACTTGCCCTCAAAACATGCATAAAATTAGATATTAAAAATTGATAAAATGAGAATTCCTATCCCAATTCACAGATAAAACTGTGCTCAATTAAATATTAAGAACCTGTAACTTTGAGGTGGCTGATGGAGATCACTTCCCCAGGAGCTGGCACTGCTAGCTACAATTTGTCATCCTTTGTTCTTTTGAAGTGTTTAGGTATAATTTTATTTCATCATAGAGTACTATCTCATCATTTCTATTTCTGGAGAGGACATACCACTGGAGGCAACTTTCAAAGCCAGTAACGCGAAACACAGTTCGCTTCAGTGGCCTTTTCCTCCCTTTATCTCTGCAGGGGGAGAAGTATATGAACTCAGGGGAAGAAGAGCTTGTGTAAAAGCAGAGAAAAACACAGTTGTATATATTCAGGTAACTGTCATTAAAAAGGCTTGAACATTCCCTAAAACTCCTTCATAGAGTTTAAGTAATTCAAATGCTTCTCATATAAGTTTTTTTTTAGGAGAATATTTTGAATTCATTAAAATTTTGAGGGGCTGGGGAGATGGCTCAGAGGCTAACAACACTGACTGCTCTTCCAAAGGTCTTGAATTCAATTCCCAGCAACCACATGGTGGCCCACAACCACCTATAATGAGATCTGGTGCCCTCTTCAGTCATGCAGGTAGAACACTGTATGTATAATAAATAAATTAAAAACAAAACTTTTTTGAGTGTTGTAAAGTTTTACTGGGATCTTAATCAATCATTTCTAAGAATAATTACATGGAATATTAAAATTCATCTGGACTATGATAGTGTGAACACTAAGACCAACAGTTAACAAATAGGATCTCCTATAAAACTAAAAAGCTTTCTACAGTAAAGGATGCTATCATTTGAGCAAAGAGGCAACCTTCAGTAGAAAAAAGAATTGCCAATTGTACATCTGACAGAGGATTCTAGAATACACAAAAAACTACAAAACCTAAACATCAAGAAAATGAACAACCCAATAAAAAATAAGGTAATTGAAAGTTCTCAAAAGATGAAACACTTAAAACACACACACACAAACACACACACACAAGAAAAACACTTAAAACATGTTCAACATCTTTAGACATCAGGGAAATAGAATTTAAAGCTTTTTTGAAATTCAGTCTTACCACATGAGAAAGGTCAAGATTAATAAAAACAAATGACAGCTGGTGCTGGCAAAAATATGGAGAAATTTGAAAACTTATTCATTCCTAGTGTGAGTATAAACTAGTACAGCCAGTATAGAAATTGGTATGATGTTCTTCAAAATGCTGACAAGAGCTACCACAAGATCCAGCTGTACTGCTCGTGAACTATGCATTTTACTACAGAGATAGTTTATCATCCATGTTCACTGCTGCACTATTCAAATAGCTAGAAACTGGAAACGGTCTAGATGCTCATCAACCAATGAATGGATAATGAAAATGTGACACCTTTACACAAGGGAATTATAACACAGCCATCAAGAAAAATGAAATTGTAAATCATCAGAGAAATTAATAGCAAAAGAAAAAAATCTTTCTGTGTGAGGTAACTCAGACCAAAATGTGACAAGCACTGCATATTTTCTCTTGTGCATGGATCTCTGATTTACATTTAGATATGTGTGTTTCATTTAGAATATTCACAGAATTGGGAGGGGAGGAGGGAGGGGCATATGGGGGATACAAAGTAAATAAAGTGTAAAAAAATAAAAAAAAGAATATTCACAGAGGTTAGACAGCTAGTAAGGGACCAGGGGATGGGGTGAGAGAATTTCTTCCAAGATAGAGAATATAGAATTAGTGTTATAAAGAGATAATGGAAGAATTAGAACAGGGTGATTTGAGGGGATGATGGCTTACAGAACCGAGCAGAGAAGGGAATATCAGAAGAAACATTTAACGTCAAAGGCCTTTTGAAAAAGCCATATGGAAACCCAGCAGTGTAGAAATATCTTGAAAAAAAAAATATATATATATATAAATGATTTAAGTTGAGTCACCATATAATGGAGGAGGTAACACCCTCATCAGACATCGTAAGCACAGGAAAATGACTTAAAGCTATGCCTACCCAATTATTTGAGGCTCATAAAAAGGAAACAAACAAATCTCTCAGAGCAATAGCCATGCAAATTCAGACAGTTAAAGAGAAAATGAACAAATCTATCAAAGACTTGGCCAGTCAATTGGAGGCAAAGAAAGAGGAAATGAACAACATTCTCAAAGAAACACTGGCAAATATAGCCAGACAAATAGAGGCACAAGTAGAGGCACAATTAGTGGCATATAGAGAGGAAATGAACAAAAAAAAGAGAAACCATCGCAGAAAGACAGGAATTCACATTCAAACAGATGAAGGAATGGTGCAATGCATGAAAACAGAATTAGAATCAATAAATAAAACGGACATCATATGTTACTAAATAAAACTACCACTTCTTGTCCGATTGTTGTCATTGAATAGGCCCTCTCCCTCAAAAAAAAAAAAAAATCTTCCAGTCAATTTTCGATGCTATTGCCTACTCTCTATAACTTGGTGGTAAGACTGTGTTTCTACATACTTAAGGGATAGAACATAAAGAAGTCTAGCTGGCATTCAGAGGGAAGCTCCACTCCTACTGACTAGCATTCATGGTAATGTAAGATGCTGTACATGCTACCAGAGGAGAAACGTAAATCATCGATCTCACAAAGCTGTGATCCCTGTGGACTATAATAACAATATGCCAGTCAGATGTGGCCACTGATGAAATACTGGCACACATGTTATGGGAATGGCCAACTCCCCCCCCCCTTTTTTTTTTTTTTAAATTGGAGTTAAGGCCCAATCTATAAGATGGAAAACACATAGGTGATATTAATAGAAAGGCCAATAATTTGAGTTTAAAAATGTGAGGGTCCCAGAGGAATCCCTACCACTATTATTCTTGTAAATGAACATAGCAAAAAATTACCTTCTAATCATATATTGCTATACTCATTCACCAGAGTACCATTCAACCCTCATCACAGAAGGCAAAGCAGAGACCTTCAAAGGAGCATTGTGCAGATTGTGGAGTGTCAGTTCTTAATGAGATGTCTTTATTACACCCCTCTACTTAATATATGTATATATGTGGATATATATGTGGGAGAGAGGGGAGAAATTTCATAAGATCCAGAGGTGGTGAACAAAGTTAAGGAAACAGTAATTTTCAGAGACAAAATAATAGATGTGCATATGAACTTTCAGAGATTTCACAGTGTGCACAAGACATGTATAAGCTCAAGTCAGACAAAAATTCAAGCATAAAGAAGGGGACGAGGGCTCCAAGAAGAAATTCTCAAATGGTAGCATGGGGGAAAGGTAGTATCAGTTTGTTTGTTTTCTTCAGTGAAGGGACACTCTGTTTATCAATCACATTCTAGGGCAGGCCCCTGCTTAGTACTAGACAGTGAACACAAATCACACTTTATGCTGTTAGCAGCTTTTTTCTTTCCTTTCTTTTCCTTCCTTCCTTCATAAGGTTCTTGTTTAAGTATACATATGTATATTGTGTATTGAAAATAATTTTAACACATATAACATATTTTGATTCTTTTTTATGAGAGAAGAAAAAACATGAAGTTGGATTAATAGGTGATAGACCTGGAAGAAGTGTGAGACTCAAAAGAATATGATAAACTATGCTGTGTGGCATTCTTTTTAACATTTTTTTGAAAGACAAATACAATAAAATCTTTTCAAAATAAACAAGAGGTTTAGACGTTCATGGAAACAACTGGCAGAGCCCACCCAGTGGTGGTGAGGATAGCTACTCAATCTTCCCAGAGTTCTGCATCTAACCACGCAGCTCAGCATCTGTACCACTTTTGTTTATTATTATTATTATTATTATTATTTATTACTATTACTATTTTGGGTTTTCCAGACAGGGCTTCTCTGTGTAGCCTTCGCTGTCCTGGGACTTGCTCTGTAGACAGGGCTGGCCTCGAACTCACAGAGATCTGTCTAACTCTGCTTCCAGAGTGCTGGGATTACAGGCACACACCACCACCACCTGGATCTGCATCACTTTAAACAAGGAGAGAGCTGCTACAGAGAAGCCCACTGAGTGCACAGTGTTTGAATTCCAGATGAGAACTTGTTTTGATTTTACTGGCTGGCTATGCCATTGTAGAATTTGTGATCACAAAATTAATGGTTCTAGAAAAAGCAAGTCAAATTTACCTCTTTTTAATTTTCAAAATCACCTTCAGGTAGTTATTTTTTTATTTGACACATGTATTCAATAATTCTATAAAACTGATCTTTCCTTTTTATATCATCATTGTATGTATGGATGAGACACTGTTACGTACAAGAAACAGAAAAACAAGAAAGACATAGCCCAGCCTTTCATCTTCCAGGAAATGAAGAAGGCATAAATGAAAACCTGCTGGAGTGTATTACCAGTTCTCTAACAGAAATAAGGAAAGTGAAAACAGGAGATCATGGGTGTCATTTGTTAGGGAGATGAAGACAAATTATTCAACACAGGAAGCAAGTTGAGTTGCCTATGTGACATGTGTGTTTAGAAGCCTGTTTTGTTTGTAGAAGAAGGAAGCTGAATTTGTGTTGTAGACTTACCTTAAGTAACTCTTAAAACCATTCTGCAAACTTTTGCTCTAATTCAATTGCATATAAAAATATTAAACAAAATAAGATCATGTTTGTTAGTGTGGCGATTTGAATATCTTGGGCATTTCAACGCTTGGTCTTCAGTTGGTGGTGCTGTTTGATGGGGTTAGGCCTTGAAGAAAGCTGATCACTGGGGCAGTTTTTGAGGATTTAAGGACCCACGCCATTTCTAGTTTTTTTATCTCTGCTTCATGCTCATGGTTCAAGACATGAGTTCTCAGTTTGCTTCTCCAGCTGCCTGTTCCTGTGCTTTCCCACCGTGATGGACTCTTATCCCTCTGACGGTGTAAGCTAAACAAACTTCTTTCTATAAGTTGTCCCTGTCATGGTGTTTTACTACAATAGAAAGACAAACTAAAACAGGTAGTTTAGAATAGGCAAAAGGTGTTATCTAGGTATCCAGGACTTGTCTCCCACTTCTATCACCAGAAAGTCATACATTTTAGTAGAATCACTGGTTTAAATCTTATTTCCTGTTCCATGAATGTTGGGAAAATACAGATTTTTTTATTATCTAACAGTATCTCTAGGATATCTAACTCAGCTGTAATGGTTTTCATATGCCAATGAATTCTTTTTCCATTTTCCTCTCAAAACAAACAACATAATCCCCTCTGCCCGCCCTAGCTGCCAAGTACTAAGAACACTTTTAACTGTAGTGTAGGGACAAGATTTGACTTGATGCAGGAACTCATAAAATGTACCACAGTGTTTGTCTTTCTGTGTATCTTAGACAACATGTTCTGCAGAGGGCAAACTGGCATGCTCTTCAGGAAGCTCAGCAGAGAGGCTTAGTGTCAAGAAACTGAGGACTGTCTAACAGCTATGTAAGTGAGCCTTCTTGTGCACCACACGCCCCAGACAAACCTTAAGGTGACTCTGTGTCTAGCTAAAACTGTGACTGTAGTCTTGCTGAGAGAGCCTAACCTACACCCTCCCACTATGGTGCGCCAGAATTATTGGTTCACACAATTTTTAAATTATGTAATTTTTTTAAAAATTTTGGTATTATGTTATATAGCATAATTACAAAGTTGCCTTCTTTCAAATTATCTTTTCTTTGACTTTTGATCCAGTGCATAGTTTCTGGCATTCAAAACACACTGAGAAATAATGTAATACAGACTTGTGTTTTGTTCTTTTATATGTAGATAGAGCGACTATTTTCACGCTCACCTCCAGGGGCCTTTCTTTGCCCAGCAATGTCATTATTAAAGTTCTTTATTATAGTCAGTCTTTTTTTAATGTATATTTTTTATTAATTACAATTTATTCACTTTGTATCTCCACTGTAGCTTCCTCCCTCATCCTCTCTCAATCCCACCCTCCTTCCCTTTTCTCCTCCCATGCCCCTCCCCAAGTCCACTGATAGGGTAGGTCCTCCTCCCCTTCCATCTGATCCTAGTCTATCAGGTCTCATCAGAAGTGGCTGCATTGTCTTCTTCTGTGGCCTGGTAAGGCTGCTTTCCCTCAGGGGGAGGTGATCAAAGAGCCACCCACTGAGTTCATGTCAGAGACAGCCTCTCCTCCCATTACTAGGGAACCCACTTGGACTATAGTCAGTCCTTATGGTTTAGGAAGTGTGGGGCTCTGCTGGATAAGGTTGAAGTTGGTTGTCTCTGGATAGCCAGTTTATTTGCACTCAGTCTATCATGATAGATTCTCTTTTCTTAGCGGGGTTGTTAAGAGTCTCCCCTGATAGTGGTGATGCCAGGTCTTGTAAGAAGTGCCACATAGCTGTCAGGGCAGATTACAGGCCAGACCCGTCCCCTTATAAGGAAACTGCTCTAGCACGCATCTAGGAATGCCCAGAAATGCCCCACCCTGCTAAGGATCTTAGTCCATCATTGACTTTCAATTGTACTTGGAGATCTTGCCCCGCCTCTCCAATAGGATAAATAAGTACTGAATTTTCCTTTTTCGGATAGGACCATTAAATAGCCCTGACCCCTTGATCCCATCTAATCATATACATTTACCCTTGAAATCCCTCCCACTGCTCAGGGTTTATATTGCCCTTGATTTCACATGAAAAAAATTTCACGCTTTCTATTTCAAGACTGTCTGAGATTTCTCATTTATCCTCCACTGGGTCACATCTCATGGGGCCTGCCTTCTGACCCACCGGGCATGGGCCTCACCACACTTGGGCCTCATCTAGCTTGTGTTTTGGCTGTAGGCAGACCAGGCATGGACCATGACCCATACCTCTGTTGTGCTCAACACAGCAGCTTAACTAAGAGCTGTAGCACTTTGGTATCACCATAGTCTTTGGAACACCAGAGCTTCCATTTCCACAGTTGATCTCCTGCCAAAAGAGATAAATTCTAACATTCTGTGGAAAACCTTTTCCACACCCTGGCTTAGCACACTCAGGCCTTACCATAAAGCACTTTAGCTGCCCCTGAGAGAAATAAAATGCAGTTCCCCATCCAGAAGCCAAGTTCGAGCACCTCAGCCAAGATCCAGGCCCCAGTGGAACAGAGAGAAATAAGAAAGCAAATTTAGACACTTAGGGAGCATTGCTTTACAAATGCTGGCAGCTTTCTGTAGCTTTCATGCTCTTTTTCATCCAGGAACAAGCTCCGTGTTTACATAGATACTTTCATTCATGAACTTCTTGTTGGTAGAACGAAATTTAGATTTTGGAATCTAAGGCAAGGAGTTCAAATTAAATACAAAATTGTACTCAGTGGCTTTGGACTGAAGGAGAACGCGGAGCTCCGGTGTTTGGGATCTATGCTCAGCCTCCTGTCTGTGGGTGAGTCACTTGATGTTTTTCTGGGAACAGCCTAGAAAATGGCTCCAACTTAAACTTTTCCAACCAGAAAACTAGAGTACTGATACCTACATTACAGGAATTCTAAAATTTAGAAAATTCCATAATCAAGTACTTTGTTTGTTTTAGCCGTTGTTAGCATGTTAAAGGACCCATTCACAACATGAGCACTTAAAAGCCTTCTCAGAGGCTGGTAGCAGGAGTTCCCTCCTTCTCTACCATCATGTAAGTGTAGCACACTGAGAACGGAGTCCAGAAGGGGGCCAGTCCTCTCAAGGCCAGCACTGCCTCACCTGGAAAAGGAGGGAAATGAATTAAAGAAATTCACAATGGTGTCTTGGGTGCTAGTATTACAACTGTTGAAGGCTGTAGTGACATAGAGAAGGAAGATTTCAGGACTGAAGAAAAATAACTTGTGCTTTTTGTGTTCACACAAAGAGTTTGACCTGGTGACTACTTTGTTCAGACCCAGAAGTTTGAAAATATTTATCTTCTCTGAGGAGTAGCTAGATGATGTGTAAAGAGTCACTTTATTTTTATGCTTTAATGTAACTGAAGAGTGTTTGCAACTCATCTCTGCAAAACCTATACTTTAAAATCAGCCATTTACTCTGAAAAATCTAGGGAGGCTAGTAAAATGTATGACTTTTAAATGTTAAAGTCACTTTTAATTTCAATGGTAATAGCATAAATGGCCTTTAATGCTGAGTATTACATCATAGTAAGTAGTCATGCTGAACCATAAGCCATCTGATATGACAAACAGCCATTTATTCATCATTTGTGTATTGCTGTCAGATCTGATGGGATAATATTTAAAATTTATTAAGCAATATGTCACAAGGAAACATTTAGTTCTATATTATATTCATAATAGTAGCAATGGCTGTTGCCAGGGCTAGTCAAGTATAAAGTATTGCTCAATTTGAACATGATGTTACTGCAATATAATGCCCCATGACTACAAAAGACATTAGGATGTAACAGTGTTGCCTTACCTAGAACTGGATGAGCCTGTATACACACACACACACACACACACACAGAGAGAGAGAGAGAGAGAGAGAGAGAGAGAGAGAGAGGATCAGAACAATTAACACTATAGACAAAGAAGAAATAAAGAAAAAAAGCATTAAGCAGACAGTCCTTTGATTTATAGCAGGCAAAACCTGGTGGATGAGTACCAGATGAGATGGAAGGAAAGCTCATCTCCCGTAGCAAGCAAACACATTCCCCTTCTCCAAGAGCGCAGAGTTCAAAGGCAGGTCACTGAGGCAAGTGTGGAATAAGGGAATCAGAAAGCAGGGATCTTTCACACAGGGCTGCTGTTTCCAACAAATAGATCCGCAGCTAGTGTGAGCAAAAGGCCCTGTTAATTTTAGTTGACTGCTGATCACCAGATGTTATAAACCACTTGGTCAGACATGAATATGTATATTTCTGTGAGAGTGACAGAGAATCTAGCAGACTCCAATAAGCTTTACACCTTTGTAACAAGTGTGTTTCGCCCAGTCTTTCAACAGCAGTGAGTCAATGTGTAAGGAACTGTCTCCTTGGCAGCAGAATACCTTTGAGCTTCTGTGTTGTGAGCCCCATTTTTCTGTTTCTCAAACAACAAGACTATGGTTACTCTTCTCCTACAGCAGAAGCTGTGCTCGGCAGAGCATCGCACTACGGAGCTATCAAGTGGCACCACCAGAGCCTTAAACCAGGGTCACACGCTTCCCTGACGTCTATAAGAACAGTGGGCAGGAATTATATAATCGACCCTGTTCCTTGCTGCTTTGGAAATACATGTTCAATTACACCTTGACATATATAAATTATTAATCCCTTAAGCAATGGATAGTCCAGATCTATTATGGTGACTACCTGGAAGCTGAAGGCAGACATATTCATTCATTTAGCAAAAAACCTTAGTTTGTACCACATCCCTAAATTTGTACTAGACCTTGAGATGTATCCATGAGTCAAACATTGTATCTGATTTCTGGTTGCATTTGCCAGGAAGTTCACTGAAGAAGCAGGTCAAACACTGGTGACAGTACAAGCCTGAGAGGAACTTCAGGATGCCTCTAGTGGCTCTTCCCAGGTACACTAAGTATCCAGGATGTTTGACATTGGCAATGTATCCTACATATCCATGTACAGGGTGAGCCCAGGTTCCGAGTCATACTTAGGCTATACAACAGAAACCTGAGGTACTGTCTGGCTTCCAGATAGATTTGATTTACAAGGTGAACACTGGTCAGGACTGGGCCCATTTCCATGGAGGGCACCAGCTTCTTTATGAACCTTTATGAAAAAAGAAAAGCTATTTTCAGATCTTTTACTTGTGCCCAGTTATTCAAAAGTGACGTTTGAGCTGGCTCTTATTTTTATGACAGAAGCAATAGTTTATATATGTTTTAAAGATGCACTGCTTTGTAAACTCTCTCCTGTAAATATTTTCTATCAGTGAACATGGGTCAATGGGGCAACCAAGAAAACTCAGTACTTCCAAACAGAATGATGCACTTTCTACAGTGTAAAATAATAATAATAATAAAATATTATTTATTATTATTATTATTATTATTATTTATCCCCCAAAAGCAAAGCAAAAATATAGGCCACATACTTTCACTTGTTAATTATGTAGTACTTTTCAATTATAACTTAAAGAGATTGGGAGAAGCCATAAACAGAGACCCAGAGAAAGAGACAGGGAGGGAGAGTTAAAAGCAGAGAGACGGAAAGATTGAGACTAAGAAAATTTTTTTGCTTGAGTAGTAGATAACTTTGGGGAAGAAAGCAGGGGGAGCATCGCCTGACCATATTTTATCTTGTCGCCTTCTGTACTAGTCAGAGGTTCAGTGTCTGACCGTCTGTAGTTTTCTAGGAAGCTTGTATGTGCACCTGTATGGGACCTTTGTCAATAAAGGACTGATAGGATAATGTTGATGAGTTTTCTATTTCATTTCATTCTTTGTGCTCACTCAGTGAAAAAATGCTTTATTACAAATCATAAAATTAAAGCCACAATCTTAATGTGTGTGTGTTATGGGAGTCATAACAATAAGGCATAGTTTTCAGAATGCTCTTAGAAAAGTCAAACCTTCCAACAATCTGGTCTCTGGAGAACGCTTTGTAGCTTCTCAAGAAATACTGGAACTGACAGGCTCAGAGTGAAGGACAGCTCCACGCAGCGAACAACCTTCCTAGTTGAAGCCTCCAAGCACTTCAATGAGCAGGAACAAAGTACTTAATGAGCATCTAAGTTCATTTGGAAATGTTTTCTTTAACTCCTACAGAAATTCCTTTTTTCATGTTCATTGTTGCATCAAGGAAAAACAATTAACCTCTGTCTTTTATTTTTTTGTCTCTAAAGCATAAGCATGTCTCGCCCTCACAGCTGTGAGTGGGATTCATTGGAAAGGAGGTTTAAGTATTTGACCCAGTATCGTTGTAAGTCTGCTGATTAGATTCCATACAAAGTAAAGGTCAGTGTTTAGTGACGTCATCAGACAGGTCATTGATGACAAAGGCTCATGCCACAGCTAGTTAGTGACAAAGTTTAAATTAGAATCAGCAATCCAGTATTTCCATTACAAAATGACGGAAGTGCTGGCTCAGGGCATGGACCTCTCACTAGCTGAGGAGCAACAGCATACACGGCCCTCCCAGGTGCTTTGAGGATCAGGAACCTGGACTCTGGCTCAGGTTCTGCATCACAGAGACTAGGAAGTACAGCCACTGGAGAATTTTGCTCCAAGGGGCCAGTGCGGAAGTTCTCACCAGCATATTTCTCAGTGGTCTGGAGAGCTGGGTGCAACCGTGCTCGTTGTAGGTTTTTCTCAGTTAATGCATGGGATGCTGAAGTCATCTCTAAAAGAGGCCACACTGGATTTCAAATCATCAGAATCCATTTGTAGCTCAAATTTCCCTATGTACTTCACTGCCTTGGAGGAATTTCCAAAGAGGGTATTTGCCATTGTGTAAGTCTCTAGGTGTCTAAAATTATATATATATAATTATATATATATATTCAGTATTCAGTTTTCTGAGCATTACCTTTCCAAATATTTCTTGAAGACAGAGTAAAAGGCCTTCAGAGAATTCAGAACATTCTTTTTTTTTTTATATATATCCTCTTTTATGTCGGCAGCTCAGCACAGATTCCCCCCGCTCCAGCCTCGGGCAGGATTAATCGCTCAGGCCTCTGTGCTCCATAACATCTTGTTCACATCGTGAATGCAGCACTCACCACACAGTAGAAATGGCAGGTTTTCCCTGCATTTATTTTTTATTTTTTAGCAGAATCACAAGCTGTTCAGGAGCCTCCCATTCACACTCTCTCTTCTAGCACCTAAAATGCTCCCTGGACTTCATAGGTGAGTTGACTTGAGCTGGCAGACTGAACATGCAGTTAGGCTTCTGTTTGCACACATTCCTCAGCTAAAACACAACTGAATTTAAAAAAAAATTCCTAACTACATATGTTTTCTATCTCATAAAAATGTTTAAGTACCTGCTTCTAAAGTGAAATTCAAATAACAAACTAATATAGTAGGGTAGGAAAATCAAGGAACAGTGGATTTTATCAAGGAGACAAGTAGGGCTGGCTGTACTCTTTGTGTGTTGCCAGGCCTTCCAGAGGCTCTAAAAATGCATCTAACTCTCCCAGGGGCAGGATATGTAATCACTGTATGAAGTTACTGTATCATCTGACAGCAATTTGGAACACCATTAAACTTAAATTTTGTGTTAGAATAAGCATTTCTAAGTCTTCTAGAATCAAGCTCATAAATAAAGCTGGCCTATCCTCATTGACCTGGCATTTTTTCCTCTACATCAATGCCTATTATTTGAAGATTTGGTCTTCATATGATGCCCCATAGTTCTTGCATTTGTCTTTCCCATGTGTCTTAGTCAGTGTTCTATAGCTGTGAAAGACACCTTAAGCAAGGCAACTCCTATCAAAGAAAGCATTTAACTGGGCCTTGCCTACAGTTTCGGAGGTTTAGTCCATTTTTGTCATGGCAGGGAACATGGTGGTAACACAGGTAAACATGGTGCTGGAGCCGTTGACAGTTTTACATGTGTGTCTGCAGGGAGCAGGAAGAAAGAGAGCCTGGGCCTGCCTTGGGCTTTTGAACCCCAAAGCACACCCCCCCCCGATATACTTCCTTCAAGAACATACCTAATTCAACAAGGCAACACCCCTAATCTTTCTCAAGTACTGCCACGCCCCAATGACTAAGCATTCAAATACATGTGCTCATGGGGTCATTTTTATTCAAATCACCACAAAAATGAACAAATATATCACAGGAGCTTAGAAAAGACACAGGGTGAGGCACTCTGGTTTCACACTGTCGTCACATTTCTGAGAAATTTAGTAGTTTTCAAAACAGTACAAATACTATATATAATCCTGTATATCAGGTATTTATATTATAATTGCTATCAGTACTAAAATTATACTTAGGAAGTAGCAGCAAAAATAATTTTATGCTTGGGAGTCAGCACAACATGAGATAAGGGTTGCAACATTGGGAAAGTTGAAAGCCACTGGCTTATGGGTTATAAACATGAGTATTTGGACAGAGCTGAAAAGTCATCATCAGCCTAGACTGAGTTTAGCACATGGAGTTTTCCTGCAAAGCATAGGACATCTCACACTGGGAACCACCTGCCAACTGTTGAAAATCAGACACAGCCATCCATCCTACCGTAATCAAGCCTTCCTCAGTTTCCCAAACAGCACCTGGTGTGTTAGAGTTTCTGGCCTGAAGAGACTCTAAACTTTTGGTAAAATAGAGATAATCATACCATTATTTTCCTAGACCCCAAAGCTGGAGTGAAAAATTAAAGAAGAAACAAAATTTTTGAAAGCTTTTAAAGTATAATGAATCAGACAGATCAAAAATATTTTTCTTTTGCAGAAATTTTCTTCACAGCCAATTTGGACATTCCTGGCATTCCCAAGGTTCTGAGACCCTGCCGGGCCTTACTGTGACCATTCGAAGGATGTCTTTCTGTGCCAAAGGCAACATTTCCTAGAATCACCATGCAATATCCACTTCCTAGGGTCTCTTTCCTGATTGTCTATAAACATATGAAGCTAAATTGCAGTATACTAGTTGGTTGATACTGCCATCTAGTGAATCTTCTGAACCAAATAACTGACACCATTAAATTCAACCACACAGTAATAATTTACACGTTTATTTAAATGCGTAAATTAAATAAACGCATTTCGTGTATAAATTTCTAATGTCCAAAGGCCATGTTCACCCTCATGCATATGAAAGGGTCTGTGAGAAGGCCATGGAAGTTCTGCTGTAGATAGCGTTCCTCCAGCACTGACGCAGCGGTGTGACATGACAGTGCCCTTTGTTAGCCAGCAGTGTTCCCGCCGTGGCAGACACCCACATCTTGCCGCCCACATTCATAGACTTTCTTCCTCTGCAGCGGAAGAGATCTGGTTGCTTTGTTACCATGACATTATGAATTCTTATTCAAGCTTGAGTGCATGTCTTTGCTCAAGTACCAACATTTGACCACATCAAGTCCTTGAGTTGTGAAAACCTAAAAACCTGCCACCTATCTTTTCTGAATCCTCAGACAAATCCAACTTGTATCCAGATAACACCATTAGGAGAATGAAATGGAGGTCTAAAGCCTGCCCTGGATATCACATACAATGCATTGTATTATGGTTGAGGGCTTGTGAAACCGGGGCAGGACTCAAAACTGGGACATGAACCCATAGGGGTCTTTGTCACTGTTTAAGACAAGTGGTTAGGAAATGATACCAGGGCCCTGGGTTTGGGAAATAATCAAATATGTAAATATCATTTACTTTTTTAAATGCTCTATGTTTTATTTAAGCATTCCATCTTGTTCTAGAGAACACATTTTGCCTATTTATTGGTATCTTTGTCTCAACCTATATGTTCTTAAAGCTGGGAAACAAGAAATTGTATGAATTAAACATTCTAATTTTTTGTTGATTTCTTATGCCATTCTACTGGGATAGGTTCACAATAAAAATTCCTATCAATAATAAAATGGATAGTATTTATAATTTTACAGACCTGGAGAGGACAGGAACTCTACAAGGAGAGCAACAGAACCAAAAATTCTAGGCACAGGGGTCTTTTCTGAGACTGATACTCTAACCAAGGACCATTCTTGGATATAACTTAGAACCCCTACACTGATGTAGCCCATGGCAGCTCAGTATCCAAGTGGGTTCCCTAATAAGGAGAACAGGGACTGTCTCTGACATGAACTCAATGGCTGGCTCTTTGATCCCCTCCCCCTGAGAGGTGAGCAGCCTTACCAGGGCTCAGAAGAGGATAATGCAGCCAGTTCTGATGAGACCAGATAAGCTAGGGTCAGATGGAAGAGGAGATGCCCCTCCCTATAAGTGGAGAGGGAGGGGCATGAGAAGACATGAGGGAGGGAAGTGGGATTGGGAGGGAATAAGGGATGGGCCTACAGTTGAGATACAAAGTGAATAAACTGTAATTAATATAAAATAAAATTTAAAAAAATATATACTGGTGAGTAATTTCAGAGAAGTAACTTATTTCACTGTTAAATTACTTCCCTTACTGGAAGTAAAATGTCCCTTGCTTTATTCTTAATGCTAAGTTTTTTTCTCCTTTAATACAGAAGATATTTTCTAAATACTAAAAAACATTAAAATGATGAAATGTGTTTTTGATTTAGGCATACCACAAGTTTTCGTAATGGCTAAATTTCTAAACTAGAAAATGCATGTATAGTTATTTCTTAAATAACAATGTAAAATTATAAATACTATCACTTACTTTTAATAAGACTCTTTCTCTTCTTTCATGCTTCTTTCCCAAGGACAGTTAAGCCTTAAGACTAGCTTCTTGGAATACAATATTCTATCCTTTCCTCTAGTTTAAAATGAAATAATAATAAAAATTAAGGAGGAGGAGGAGAAGAAGAAAGCATGAGTCCCTAGGTAGTTAGGGAATAGATGGAGATGGAAGAAGATCAGAACTCTCTTCCTTCCCTTCTTTCAGCTCTGTAGCTTGCTCCCATCCCCTTGAAACTGAATCTCATGTAGCCAAGGCTGGCCTTGACTTTAATGTATTGCCAAGAGTAACCTTGAAGACATGATCCTCGTGCCTCTACCTTCAAGTACTGGTTTACAGGTGTGGTATTTTGGATAATATTTATCACAATGTTAATTATTATTTGCCAAGCATTGTCAGTTTTAGCAACATAATAAAAACGCACAAGAACAGCAAAGAATCCAGAGCCAGTGGGATGTCCTCAAGGGGAAGGAAACCATGACCTTACTATTCGCCTTTCAAGTATCTCTATTGAGACTTGTCTTGATTTTAGACTACTCATAAACATAGCTCATGGCCATTTTTTTTTTTGGCAGACCCTACCTAGTTCAATAGTATTATGTTTTCACTAATGGATTATTGAGGCTTTCTTAATTGACTTATCTTTCATTTGTTTGTGAAATCAGAGTATTTTAGCAAAAGGGTGGTCACTTTTGATTCCGTTAATTAATAGGCTTTGTTTCTGTTCTATCGCCCATTATCTCTCCTGACAGGCAAGCAACAGTGACGGTGGGCAGTGCTGATTCTGCATGAAAAGTCACCGAAGTGGTGTTTCTCACACACAACTTGTAAGTGGCTCTGAGGTGGTATGCTCCCTCTAGCCCTGCATTCTCTAGGACTTTCATCATGAAGGCATGTTGGCATTGTCAAAGGCTTTTGCTGGCATCTATTGAGATGATCATATGATTTTTGTCTTTAGGTCTATTTATGTGATTTATTACATTGACTGGTGTATGTTGAACCACCCCTGCATTTCAAAGATAAAGCCAACTTTATCATGATGTATATTCTTTTAAATATATGTCTCAATTTCTGTTTGCAAGAATTTTATCAAGCATTTTTTGGTCTATGTCACTGGGGATATTGGCCTGTAATGTTTTTGTTGTTGAGTCTTTTCCTAGTTTTAATATTAGAGTGATAATGGCTTCATAGAAGAAGTTTGGGAGTGCTCCTTCATCTCTGTCTTTTAAAAATCATCTAAGGAGAATTGGCTGTAAGTATTCTTTGAAAGTCTAGTTGAATTATGTTGTGAAAATGCGTCTCATTCTAGACATCATCATAATTTGTTATTATTAATATTTATTATGATTATAACTGGAAGAATTTTTTTACTATTTCACTTTTTTATGGCTGTGCTTAGGTTGTTGACTACCCAGTTTAATTTTGGTGGTTTAGCTAATGAAAAAATATGTTTTCTTTAGGGCTTCAAGCTTAACTGAATACAGGTTTTTAAACCATTTCCTTGTAATATTATGAACTTTTTTTGTGTCAGTTATTATGTTTTCGTGTTCATTTCTCATTCTGTTAATTTGGATCCTCTTTTTCTTTCTTTTGGTTAGTTGGGCAAGGGTCTGCCAATTTTGCTTAATCTTCTCAAAGAACCAGCTTTTAGATTCATTGATTCTTTTTATTTTTTTTCTCTTTGTTTTTATTTCATCGATTTCTGCTCTGATTTTTATTATTTATTAAGTTTGGATTAGTATTCAAAATTTTGAGTTGCTACATTAAGCCAATTATTTGTCCTCTTTCTGAAAATTTTATATGTACACACAGAGCTAGAAATTTCTCTCAAAGGATTGTTTTCATTGTGTCCTAAAAGTTTTATTATTGTAGTTTTGTTTTCCTGTTCATTTAGTTACAGAAAATTTCAAAAGTTACTTCTCAGTTTCTTCATAATTCAGTAATGAGTTTTTTAATCTTCATGTTTTTGTTAAGATAGATTTGTTTGCTTTCAATATTAAGTTTTATTTCATTGTGGGCTGACAGGACATAAGGAGTTATTTTAAAGTTTTTGAGTTTGTAAAGATTTGTTTTGTGCTCCAGTTATTATTGAAATGGTTATTAATTGTGGTTATCATGTTGCTGATCTTGGTGTTGTTTGTGTTCTCAGTGGTTCTTTTTAATAATTATGGCTCTTATTTCTTTCCACAGTCTCCACTTTATTCCTTTCTTCAGTCTAAATTAATGCTTCTTGTATTTTCTTTAGGTTTCATCTGTTGGATATAAAATTTTTAGTCTGTTAGTTAGAAGTTTTCTTTCCCCTTCAATTGTGGTGAATAGTTCTGGAGGGACTGTTTTTCTCGAGGCTGGCCATCATGCCCACTTAGGACAGGGAATGCATTGCTCCAGGTTCGTCTGCTTTTTAAAGTTTCTATTGGCAATTCAGCTATCTTCTGATGAGTTTTTCTTTTTACATAACTTTTATTTCTTCACTTGCAGCTTTCAATATACTTTCTTTTTGGTGTCCTCTTACTGTTTTAACTAGGATATACTATGGAAATTTTCTTTTCTGGGATGTCTGCTTTTTGTAATTGTATGAGTATGTCTTTCTTTAGTTTGAGGTTTTCTTTCTTGAAGTTTTCTTTTATGATCTTATTGAAGATTTAGTCTATGCCATGATTTGAGATTCTTCTCTCTCAGGAACTCTACAATTGGAGCTTTGGTTGGTTTTCTTTCTTTCTTTCTTCCTTTCTTTTTTTTTATGGTGTCTCACATTTTTGTATGCTCCTTTTCAGTGTTTTTATTTGCTTGTTTTTAATTTTATATTGCTTGCTTATTTGGTCTAAATCTTCTACTTTTTATTTGAGTCCTGATGTTCTAACTTCTGCAAAATTCATTCTACTCTAAGGCTGTCCTTTCAGTTTTCTAGTTGAGTTGTTGGGTTTTCAATTCCATCTTCATTTCAACTTGTGTTCTCTCTAGTGTTTTTATCTCTTTATTGAGTTTCAATCTCAAACCTGTATAGTGTTCATCACTTCATTGCCCTTATGTTTGTGTTTTGTGTACATCATTTAGGTATTTATTCTCCTTAAGTTCTCTCTTTAATTCCATTGAGTTGTTTCTTTGTGTGTTTCTAAAGCTCCTTAAAGTCTTTAATGAAGTTTGTGACTATTCTTTTAAATCTGTGTCTTGAGGTTTATCTAGGTAATGCTCATTGGCAAACACTTCTACAGGACTGTCAGGATTAGGACATAAGACAGTGACTTAATGTTTTATATTGTTGGCATTTTTTAAAATATAATTTTGTTTATATTTATATAAATATATATTTATTTATTACAATTTATTCACTTTTTATCCCCTCTGCAGTCCCCTCCCTTGTCTCCTCCCAGTCCCACCCACCATTCCTTTTCTCCCCCTATGCCCTTTCCCTAGTCCCCTGATAGAGGAGGACATCCTCCCCTTCTATCTGACTCTAGTTTATCAGGTCTCATCAAGGCTGGCTGCATCATCTTCCTCTGCGGCCTGGCAAGGCTGCACCTTCCAGGGGGAGGTGATCAAGGAGCCAGTCACTGAGTTCATGTCATGGACAGCCCCTGTACCCCTTACTAGGGAACCCACTTGGAGACTGAGCAGCCAAAGGTCTTTGAACAGGAGGTCTAGGTCCTCTCCATGAATGGGCCTTAGTTGGAGTATCAGTCTTTGCAGGCTCCCTGGGCCCAGGTATTTTGGCTCTGTTGTTCTCCTTGTGGAGTTCCTGTCCCCTCCAGGTCTTTCTATATCCCTCTTCTTCCATAAGGATTCTGGCACTATGCCCAAAGTTTGGCTAAGAGTCTCAGTATCTCCTTCAATACCCTGGTGGATAAAATCTTTCAGAGGTCCTCTGTGGAAAGCTCTTGTCCTGTTTCTTGTCTTCTCCTACTTCTGATGTCTATCCTGTTTGCCCTTCTGAATGAGAATTCCTCATCTTCCCTGGGGTCCTCCTTGTTGGTTAGCTTCTTTAAGACTATAGAATTTAGTATGTTTATCCTATATTATATAGCTAATATCCACTTCTAAGTGAGTATACATAATTTATGTCTTTAAGCTTCTGACATTTGTGCAATAAGATCTGGCATGTGGACTTTTTGTTATTTCTAAGTCTGCTATGGACTGAGCAGGTTGGTGGTAGAGAAAATGATGTGTAGAAACGTGCCTCAAGGTTGGAAATGTTTTGTAGTGCATGAAGTGAGGTAAGTAGAGGAGACTGGGCTCATGTATAGGATGTGCCTTTTGTTCTAAAGCTGGAGTATGGGAATAGTTCTACCTGGGTGTAAAAGTTGGATATGGTGTGGGAGAAACCGGTGGATTGGAAGATAGGGAGGGAAGGTCTGGGCAGAATCTGAGAGATTGGTTGAAGCATAGGTATGGGAGGTCAAAATACACCTGGACCTTGGTTATGGGACCTGGGCTAGATCTGAAGGGTTTGGAAGGCTGTCCGAATGGGGAGTAGTAGGGAGACACACTATGCAGAAATAAATTAGAGATCTATCTGAGTAGAGAGGTTGGATGAGGAGCATGGTAGCAAGTAGGGTGAGTCCTGGCAGAAACCTAGAAGGTGGTTGTGGTGTAAATGGGAGTGGCCTGACTAGGTCAGAGCACCACCTATGAAACTCATGGGGAGAAGGTATAGATTGAGAGCTCAGAGAGACTTACTGTGCCTTAGTTTAAACTACTGCAGAAGAAATTGTGCCATGTTTTTTTAAGACAGAAAAAGAATATGAAATTGGTTCACGAGGGAGCAAAGATCTGGGTAGGTTTGTGGGAGGAGAAAGAATACAACCAAATGATATTGCATAAAAATTTTAAAAATAAATTTAAAAAATGTTCTCCTAAGAGTACTAAGATCTTTCAAAATCTTAGACTCTAACAACAGAATGTAGAGAATAAGAAAGAGAACACATAGTTTGTTTTAAACAAGCTGCATTTAATGCTTTAAATCACTTGAATGCTAGGAATTAGTTGACAAGGAGAAGAGGTCACACAGACTTCTAAACTAATAATCTGCAGAAACACACACACTCAATGTTCAAAGCATCTTTTCTCATCTGACCCATGTAATCTTCTTTCTCATTTTAATGATATGTCAGCATTAGATTGTTTCTTTTCATTTACTGTTAATTGTCTATTTCCAAGCCATGCCAGGATTTTCATTCTGTGGTCATGAATATCAGTGGCTCACATTGAAATGGCTTATAAAGATGACAGTATTCTCCCTAGCTCTCACCTTTCTGCCACATAGATACAAAATGTAAGAAAATAATATATTCCAACAATCAATCTCTCTCTCTCAAAAAGCTTGTCAAGCATGTGACACATAGCTTCAGAGCTTCTTTGTCTTTGGGAAATGACTTCTAATTTTTTCCTCTCAGTGTACTTTCTGGTATTTTTCCATGTGTCCTACAAAGAACCTATAAAGAATAAATGACCATCCCTTAGTCAATGGCTTCACACAGAAAACCAATTGTAAGAAATCCCTTCAGCAAACTAATGAGATAAAAATTTCTATGCAGCCAGTTTTCTTTCGTAGTTTCTGATTTGTTATCTAATATGCAGGAAGCTGGGAATGACAAGTGGCAGAGGTGCACTCTTAGCCCTCTCTCTGAGACCATTCCCTGGCCTGGGAAGGGTTAAGATGGGGAGTTTAGATTTGAGTAGAGATTTCTTTCACTCAGAAAATGAAATGTATTTCGTGCACAATTATTTTTTCTTCACAACGCCTTTGAAAACA
Source organism: Meriones unguiculatus (assembly GCF_030254825.1). Classification (NCBI taxonomy): domain Eukaryota; kingdom Metazoa; phylum Chordata; class Mammalia; order Rodentia; family Muridae; genus Meriones; species Meriones unguiculatus. The sequence continues at coordinate 5,450,134 of NC_083368.1, read as the reverse complement.
CAGATGTTTATAAAATTTCCCATTTTTTATTGTTGAATCTTACTTAGTATGACCTCTCAGGCAGTAATTGAACATTAAACAAGCATAGCATGGATATGCTTATCGAATATTCTGCTCCAAACAATATTTTCCACCACCAGGAGCAGGTGCTCAGATGCCCCTTCCCCTCCATGACCCGCACCTGAGCTCCGGGCTTCATGCTCTCTAAATTTCTGCCTGCATTGTTCTCTCTCTCTCTCTCTCTCTCTCTCTCTCTCTCTCTCTGCCTGTCTCTATTCTCTCTCTTTCTCTCTTTTCTCTCTCTCTCTCTCTCTCTCTCTCTCTCTCTCTCTCTCTTCTCTCTATTCTCTCTCTCCTTTCTGGTTTTTCAAGACAGTGTTTCTCTGTGTAGCCTTGGCTGTCCTGAACTTGCCCTATACAACAGACTAGCCCCAAACTCATAGAGATCTCCCTGCCCATGTCTTTGTTTACATCCTGGGCCTGAGGACTTAGAGCCTTATGCTGGTTACACAGGTGCTCCACAACTGAGCTAAATCCTCAACCCTGTTTTCTCTCTTCCCTTCGAAAGGCAAAGTGTCTCAATAGTTCAAGTAAATCCTGAGAAACTGATGAATATTGTTTTACTTTGCTCAATTTTTCTTATCCTCTTAGCTCATACTTGCATTATCTCTGCAACACCTCCTTCCCATTTCTTGGCTCACATTGAAATGGCTTATCAAGATGACAGTGTTCTCCCTAGCTCTCACCTTTCTGCCACGTGAGTAGGCTCACATTTTTCTTCTAGCTCTGAACAGTCACTGTCATCGTATCTCTCTATTCCATTTGGTAAAAAGAAGCAAAAGAAAAGATTTCAACACTTCATTTATTAATGTCCCCAGCCAAACTTCTAGTTTTATCACTCACAAAACCAAAGTCAATGGACCTGAACCTAAACACAGTTTGTCTATGTACAGTGAGTTAAACAACTAAGTGAATAGATGGCACTGAATTGAGAAGATAAGCAATAGGAGAAGTTTATAGTAATTAATATACTATTAATTAGAGTTTGAGACAGCACCATTAATTCATATACATTTGCATATCTACTTATATATATATTGATACATGTGTAAATACAGGTAACTAACTATGCACACATATGTTTTTCTGTTAAGAAAAATGATGGAAAAAATGACCTGTTACCTAATATGTGCATACCTAGTTCCTATATGTAGGTTTCTTGTGCCAACAATATCAATAAAAGAAATCAAAGTTACCTGTATAAATGCATTAAGCCAAGTTTACATTGTAATGTCAGCAAGTATGGAAGTACTCAGACATATGTGTGTATTCAATAGACCTACCGGCCAACCCAGAGATTACCTAGTAGACCATCATGCAAACAATTAAACAACAAGCAAACAATTATCACACAAGGCCCCAGATTAACATCCCAAAGTTTACACCACAACAAATAATAAAACAAATAAATACATGAAAGGAGAGACTAAAACACTGTTTCTCAAGACAAATTATAGATTACCAGGATAGATACCTCAGACTCTATTCAGGGAACCTGTCTCCATTCCTTATGAGCAGTCTGCATTTAGCCACTTTTCCCTTAGTACTGTAAAGTGTTGAAATAAAGTAACCTTTTAGTAAAGAAACTTATCAAACAGTATCTCAAAACAGGAGATGAGGATTAACATTTATTATGACTAGCCATGTAACTGCTAGGCATTCTTGAAAAGATGTAGTGAGAATCCACTCTGTTGTCTCCTTCTCAAAAAACCTTATCACAATCTCATAGTAAGAGAAACAAACAGTAAGAATAGCATACCCCAAGAGAGAGAATTTCTATAAAATACCAAGGTCATCAACACTAAGGAAAGAGGAAAATTTCAATAGACTAAGTGAATTCCATGGTTTGCTGCATAAAATGTCAGAACAGAAGAAACTTGAGGGAAAAGCCAGAGAAATCTAAAGAAAGTGAGCAGGGGACATAAAGGGAGGCAAGATCAGCAGGTGGTCTGCTACAGAGCTGGAGTGAGACTAGGAGACGGTTTTGGAGGAGAGGTAGGAGAGTAAAGGTCTGAAGATAACTTCTCTTCCTCTTCTTTGGCCTCCCTCATCACCCTGCCTTTGTCTCAGCAGTCAGCTTCTGCAGGCCCTCACTGGAAACATGTTGGTCATGCTGGCCAGGGAAGCATGTAGACAATCTTCAGATCTTCATTCTCTCACTTCTCCAAACCCAATCCCTCAGCTTTATCCCTACCTGCTCTGTAGCAGACTACCAGCTGTGTACTCATTTCCATCTCTGCCTACAGAGACTCTTTTCCATCGCATTCCTACAAACTAAGCATACCCTGGTGGCACACCCTGCTCTTTCCCTCTTGTGAAGCCCCACAGGCAACCAAACCCACCTCCAACTTTAAATTTCAGCTCCTAATACTGAGAAACACATTCTAAGCATAAATGCCAGTGGCCACACTTGTGGCAGGACCTCAGAAGCATTCACTACCAGGCAACCCACAGCCACCACACTCTCCTAAGGAACAGAGAAGGCAACAGAAACCAAGGGACATAACACCCTCTCTACAAAGACAAGACTAGATATCAGGACCTAGAAATAAATTATCCTTGCCCCAGATGCATAGATGCCAGCATCAAAAAACAACCAGTAACTGACAGGAAAATATGGTCCCACTAAAGTCCAGTAACCCTGCTACAATAGGCCCTACAAAATACAGTATATTTTTGGTTGTGAACTTAGCTCTGCTCTTTTTTTGGAAGGGAAAAAGAGGAACGCATATTGGGGAGAGTAGAAGGGGGAGAGCTGGTTGGAGTGGATGAGGCTAGGGAGGGACTGTGGTCAGGATGTACTGTAGGAGAGAAGAATCCATTTTCAATAGAAGAAGAAAATACAATATAGCTGAAGCATAAGACCAAAAGAATACAAGAGATAGAAAAGAGAATCGCAGTCATGGAAGACAGAAGAAATGGCTTTGTAAGTCAAGGAAAATGTTAAACTAAAAGAATCCAGTCAGGGACAAGATGGTGGAGAACACTGTGTCTAAGGAGCAGGACAACATTTTCCATACAGCAACCAAAAGACTGAACTCTGGGCCCTAAAACAACAGCGATCGTGTTTCTCAGGTGAGAGGAAACCCCACCGTCACCCAGCCAGAACCAGGAAGAGATCCCGGGTCACGCGAGCACTGGGTAGCCGGACCAGAGCCACACGCCTGCGTGTCCCAATCACCTTCCCAGGCTGATCGGTGGACACAAAAACACCGGAGACTGGGAGTTTCAGTCGTGAGAAAAACCCACGGGGAAGGAAGGCAGTGGGACTGACCACGGGTCACTCAGTCTTTCCCTGGAAATAGTCTTGCAGACCGGCTGGTAAGGGCCACTGTCACCGAACTGGGCGCAAGTCTTGAACATGGAGAGTTGCTGCGTGCCCAGCTCTCCAGCACAGACAGAGCTGTGCGCCCCAGTGAAACAGAGACAGGGAATCACTGTTGGGAGAGGGCCCACAGGGAAGGAAGGAAACAATGCTGACTTGGGTCACCCAGGCTTTGCCTGGAGAAGGTTTCGCAGACCAGCGGGTAAGAGCCGCCATCACTGAACTGGGCTCAAGCAGCGAGCATAGAGAGTTGTTGCACGCCCAGCTCTCTGGCACAGATGGAGCTGTGTACCCCAGGGCAACAGAGACTGGGAGTCCCTGTTGGGAGTAAACCCCACAGGGAAGGAAGGAAATGGGGACCCAAATTAAGTCACCCAGTATATCCCTGGGAAAGGTCCCTCAGACTAGCGGGCGGGTGCATGGACAGCCCAGAGACCTGCACCTTGCCAACTATTCCTCACAGACAGAACTGTGTGCCCCAGGACACCAGAGACTTGGAGTCACTGTTGGGAGAAATCCTCACAGGAAATGAAGCAAAGGGGACAGACTTAAGCCACCCAGTATATCCCTGGAAAAGGTCCCACAGACTGGCCCAACCCAGGGACCTGCTGTGCACCAGATAGCCTGCTGTTACCAGGAGAGCAGTACTCTTCCACCACAGATTACCGGTTGGGTACTGGGGCACAGAGCCCCAACTTCAGACCTACAAAAGCCCTGAATCCCTAACAAAACTGACCAAACAAAGGGACACACAGGTTACAGCAGCAGATCACTAAATTTACAGCAAGAAACCCAGAAGCAGAGCAACTGCCTCTAGGACTTCTCTGGGTGAGAGGAGAGCCTTCTCGACTAACAAGGACCACAGTTACCACTCAGATCCCTATGCTTGAGGTGAGGTGTGTCAACTCCTGAAAAACACTGGCCATACAGTGACTGTACCCAAAAAGCTGAGGAGGCTTCCTTAAGAAAAAAACATCTTCCTGTCAAGGGGATTCTCTCTACCACAGGATCCCAGGAACCACCAGAAACTAACTTCAAACACCTAAGGTAGCCCAATGGGTAGAGGCCAGCGTAAAAGCTCAACCAACAAAAGACAGAGCAATATAGCATCTCCAGATCCCAGTTATCCAGGGGCAAGTAGCCCTGGACACTCCAGCATAATTGAAATTCAAGAAGATGACCTAACATCTATGCTCCTGAAGAGGATGACAGAGGAAACAAATTGTGTCAAGACCTAGAGGAAGATAAAAACAAACAAATTATGGCTATCCGCAAAGAAATAGAAGAAGATAAAAACAAACAGACTATGGCAATCCGTGAAGAAATATAGGAACTTGTAGCCAAACAGTTTGTGGCCTTTAGAGAATACTTAAATCACTGAAAGAAATAAAAGAAACAAAGGATCGTTCAAAAAAAAAGCTGAAGGAATTGAAGGAAAATACAGTCAGACAGGTGAAGGAAATCAACAAAATGGCTGAAGATGTGAAGATAGAATTGGAAAAATTAAAGAAAACAAATGGAGGAAACTGTGGAGAGAAAGAACGTAGGGAAGAAAACAGGAACTACAAAGGTGAGCATAACCAATAGACTACAAGAGATGGAAGAAACAATCTCAGGTTTGGAAGATACAATGGAAGAAATAGAAGTATCTGTCAAAGAAAATGTTAAATCTAAAAAGTTCCTGACACAGACCGTCCGAGAAATTCAAGACAACATAAAATGACAAAACCTAAGAATAATAGGTGTAGA